>NC_139245.1:40665536-41865536 GCF_977018435.1 Lepisma saccharinum
TTTTACTTCCCATTTCTGCCACTCTGTCTAAACGCGAAGAGAGGATAAACGATGATATTACGAAACTGATGAAGGGCCACTCATAAAGAACACCCTTGCCCAGGCCGAGATTCGAATCCGGGACCACTTGTGTCATTGCACTATGTGCTGACCTCTCCACCACGGAGGCCGGCTATGTTATGTTCGAGAATTTGATTTAGCAATTTCATGTAAAAATGGACAGCAGTGCACTGCGTACATGGCGTGTACTAATTAGGTGCGAACAGTTATTTCGCAGCGAAAATAATTGCATACACGCATATGGAAATCATAAAATGATTTTATACACTGAGGCTGGCAACACTGCATTGAATTTCACATGCTCTTTATTTTGCTCCTTCAGATGTCATGCGATCTCCGTAAGGAAGCCGTATCCAGCAAGGAGCTAAATCCATAGGGAGGATTTTTTATTCTCGCTTCACCCTCCCCTGCGCCGTGTTATATTACGAAGTGTAAAGCGTCGGTGGGGGAGATGAAACCACGACCCGTCTCCCCGCATATTTTCAATGCTTCGCTAGAGATAATAACGTGAGACTTACGCAGGAGGAATTTATATTTTCGCGACGATGCAGGAAAGGATTTCCATATCTTCAATAGCCGGATTACATGTTGGCTTGTTCCTCTTCCACGGTATAGGAGTAACGTAGGGAGGGAATATGTTTTCATCATATGTGCTCGAATGTACATATTGTAGTGTTACACGTGCATACAATACTGTAAGCACTGAAGATTAGTCATGTGAATTCGCGGTACTTAAATGTTACCTACCTATGTGTAGGTTGTCAACAAGGTAAGACAAGAGTATGCTCTAATCTATATATATAAAAATGGATGTATGTGTGTGTGGGTGGGTGTGTGCGTGTTCGTATGAATGGGTGTGTATATTTGTTTGTTCCGACATAACTCTCGAACGACTGGAGCAATTTCAACCAAACTTGGTACATGTATCACTTGCAATCTGGAAATAAATACTGTGGGGTAAGACACCCCTGGTACCCTTAGTGGTGGAGTGGGAAGGGGTGATATGTAAAAATAATCGAGAACCACCTATATTAAATTCCCCACAAGCAGACATCCGTGACTCTATGCAATCCGCACAACGATAGTGTTTCTCGGGTTGTCTAATATTCAGGCTGTGTTGCGAATGGAATCCATAGTTTTCGTGACACTCCCAATGCGGTTCAACTCCAACTTCATCACCTATCGGCATTGGGGGGAGGGGTGAGAGGGGGTGAAAAATAAAATGCCACAAATGACCTAGATTAGTGTCGAATCCATAGTTTTCGGGGTCGCTAAGCTAGTTGGTGACATTTAAAATTAGTTACATTTTACACTATAGTTAGAATTCATTATTTTCCTGTCTAATACAAGATTTTGGATAAACAAATACCCGGGCAACGCCGTGCAATCAGCTAATATCTAATAAAACAGATTACATTGTACAGTATGTCCCCCACCCCAAACACACACATTCTCTTTGTGCAAGGTTGTTTACATAGACGTTAAATTGGCAAGGATAGTCAAGATAGGGCTGCTCTTGCCTAGGATGGAGACAGATGGTTGTGTTCAAGGGTTTTAAGGAATGTGAAAGATTTGGTTCAGTTATTATTTTTAAATAACTAAACTGGCATGAATCATCTCGTAACGAAATCCTTGTAATTCCAAAATTCTCTAGATCATCCGGTGATTCTGAACGAGGAATGGCCAAATCCTCGGGAATTTCGAATATCCGGATATAGGATTTTCGAATTATCCGGATTCAATCCGAAATATCCGAATGGGTGCATTATCCTCACAGTCTTATCGTTTATCCGTTTTACTGGTAGCCCACATATTCTTTTATTCGTCATGTTCCTATTTCAACAAATCATTCATCCAGTCTGTCTGTTTATCCGTTTAACGGATTCTCCAAATATTTTTATTTGGCCTAAAACAGATCTCAGCGTTACTACGTGCAGTATAAATGAACAAAGTTTTCCGCAGTAACAAAAAATCATAAAGGAGATACAATTTAAAATATAACATTCTCAGTTCGGTGTCCCGATCCTTTATTAGGTAATTATTTCCTTAATTTCGGAATAACTTACTGAACTTGAAAAGGTAAATAGCGATCTGAATACAGAGATTATCTGATTACTCGGATATGAGGAAAAACCGTTTTTGTCTGATATTCGGATTATGAGGATATCCGAATCATCCGAAACAGATATCGGATAATTTTAAATCCGTATATCCGTTATATGACCATCCCTTGTCTGACGATGGTTCTAAATCACCCTTGAAGCGGAATTCCCGAAATTATTACACTTGAGGAGAGACGACAAGAAAGTTGATGTGTTACTGTCGGACTTCTTCAAATATAACATTTTCAACCTTCTTCCCAAAAGCCTTCCAAGTTTTGGTACCTCGAAGGGAGTAATTGTCTGTTACCATAAAAGGTATCAGATCATTACTGCCAAAACCGGAGTGGCTACAGCGCAAAACTTTGATACCCTTGCTCGATCGCTTCATTATTCCTGGCTATCATTTTCTTCTATCGAATCGATTAAGCCAACTTTCTCCGCTCCGCTGTAATGCGGACTTTCTTGCATGACTCCTTCTTTGAGTCTTTTATCTTCGATTTATTCATTGTCCTTTTGCGACTGTTTTTTTTTCCTATCCTAAAATTGACATGGGGCATTATTTACAAACAGGATTCCGATTATACCTTTCAGCTCTTAACTATTGAGAACTACACACGTATATACAACAGCAACAACTATATGAGAGCAATGCATTGAACTTCTTCATATTTTTTTTCATTTCGACAAGGGCAAGAAAGTAATGGGACAAACCATTGCACTGCCTTGGCAACAGACAGAAAGATCGTTTAAAATGAAAAATAACGTATGTTTACTGAAGCGGAAAAGACGATCACTTTCTGATCATGATGGTAGGAAAAAAAGAGATCAGAAAGTAGTCCCTCACGGGCAAGTACAAGTTAACAGCGATGGTCTAACCAAGGGCGTCCGCAGGATTATTTCTCAGGGGCGGCAGTCACAGAAACGTTTACTACTACTACTAAAATTATTATTATTACTACTACTACTTATATCTTTAAAAAAATACATTTGTAATTTCCATATTCTGTATATCCATATACAATTTGCAGAACTTTATACATAACATTAATTCATGTAGGACAAAAAGCTGTTTTTTATGGTTAGATAATAATCAGTGTAAAATAGACTGTTAGTTTATAACCCTACTTCAAATAATAATAATAATAATAGTTGTAATTTAAATCACAGAAAACAATACTTTTTGTTATAAAATATCTCTACAAGTTCACCATACAAATTACATTAACTCTTTACAGGAATCGCAGGGGGGCATGGGTCTGACACTATATAATTGGAATTTTCATGGAACAAATGCTCATAGAAAATTCCCCTTAATGAAATGCTAATGAAGATATTTTGAAAGAGTTTGACCATTGTGCAATTAACAAACGAAAGAGAAGTATTCCACTGAATTTTCTATCCGTTTATCAAAATCTTAGGTAAATTTTTATTGAAGAAGACACGCAACGAAATTCAATTTTTCAGAGGAGAATTGAACCGGGGGCCATTCCATGGGCGTATTTAAGGGGGGTTCAACGGGTCCAACCCCCCTTTGGTTCAGTAAAATTACTAGATTACCTGTTCTATCCGCTATGCGCAGAGACTTGATCGTAAAAATTTCTTCAGACTTATTTTGTTCTCATAAATTACAAGCGTATAGAACGGGATAAGGATGGGAAAGAAATTAATTCCACACAGCAGATGGGTCTGCAAAGCAAATGTCTGCAATTTCCTGATAGTTTCGGAATTTCTCTGCAAAATACTCAGAAAACTCCTGACATTTCACTAATTCTATAATGCCACATGTAATTGCTGCCCGAAGCAGCTGCTTGTGAACTTATAGCGCGAACATTATAATTTCATTAGAAGTTCCCGATATATGGTTTCTTACCATTCAAGATTTAAGTATTCCTCAGGTTCTAATTTTTTAATAATTTGAAATTTTCCAACTGTTTGATAATCCCGAAAGTCGATAAACCATTTTCCAAACTCTAGATCGGAATGGGAAACTTGTCCCTATTGGAGATTGTAACTGCATCTGGGTTAGCTTCAGCTATTAGTACTTCTACTCTCTCTGGGTTGAGTGGGTGTGGTTAAAAAAAATAGTTGGTGAAGAATTTGATGATGCTGATGTAATGGGTGGTAGAATTAAGGGGGTGAGATGCATAGATAATTTCAGAGAAGTGTCCAAAAGCAATTTTTGTACATTGTTCAGCACATATTTTAACACTGGCAATTGCCCATTTCTGTGGAATTTCTGCGATATTGGTACTGTCAAATCAGTTATATTTTTTCGCCTCGAGTCTTCTCAAAGGAGCAGCCCCCGTGGTTAGCACATCGTGGGTCCCGGGTTCGAAATCCGGAATGGGCATGGGCAATTTGTGGCTGTCCATTCATCAATTTCATCACGTCATCACTTATCCCGATCTTCGGAAATTAGCCACAAGTGGCACAAAAAGCGAAGTAAAATAATACAAATAAATCAATCAATCTTCTCAAAGTAGTTTGGTTGTAAAAAATGCAGTGGAAGATAGCTAGGGAAGTTCTGTAACGTTCTCAAGTTGTTTGACAGAAGAAGGACAGAAAAGTATCAATACTCAGTAGGGTGACTTGTAAAATCGTATACACTAATAGTAGAAACTTTACTGTTGTCCATTTTTTGGACCATTTTGTAGTAGAAATGAACCCAAGTTTCTATGAACACAGTCAACACATCGAAAAATTGCAACAACTTATTCCAATATGAAATGCCTATTCCTCATTCATTGGAACAGTGTGTCAAAATGTTGGATGGCCTGGTTGATATTTTATACATTTTCAAATTTGAATGAAAAATGTGGCAAACATTAATTGAAAGACATGTCCAGGGTCTGCATTGTAGGCAGTAGAAAATTGTGACATGATCTTTTACTCAGATATGCACAAATTGTTGGTAATCTTGGCTACACTGCCGGTTTCATCTTCAACACCCGAGAGGATGTGTTTAACATTAAGGAGGTTGAAATAATGTCCTCGCAATTCAACGGGAGATCCTCGACTAATGGACCCTGCAATGTTAAGTGTACATACATACGAATATTAAAGTAACACCGATGATGTTATTTTCAATTTTGTAGCAAGGAGGAAAAGAATAATTCTAACATTGTAATTCTTTTTTAAAGAGAAGCTGGGATTAGCTTTTTCAAAAGCATTTTCTGCTCATTTTATGTAGAAAAGTTAGAAGTTCGTAGATAGACTTAATTTAATAAATGTGTGACCTTTCATGTGGTGGCAGAGTGGATTTTGATAGCCAGATCGTACCTAGGAACGCTATACGTCCAGGATTTTCAGGGACAATCCCGGAATATCATTTATCCCGGTGTTCCGAATAGTTTCTTTGGGATTTACAAATGTCCTGTAATCGGGTTGGAAAGAAGAAATGATTAAGACTATACTTTCCTGAACTTCTTTTATATTTAAATGCGTGGATGTAATTTTAAAATACTCATTTTACAAAACAATCTAACTCTACATTGAACCACCCCCTCTCCATAATATAAAAGAGTTAACGAGATACAGACGGTACTGCAAACATCTTTGACTTCACGATGGCGCCGCCGTCTGCAAGCAGTGTTGAATTTCAGTTACGAATCTCTTGCATTGTATAGTAACCTGCTTACTATAAAGAGTCAGTGCTTGGGTGTCTATCTCTTCAGTCCGCAATTTTCAAATAAAGTTCCCACACAATGTGTGATGTATGTAAATGACAATTACTTTGTACAGTGTCTCTCAAAAGTTTTAGGACAACGACATTGTAAACTAGGCAACCCAATTTACACAAGGCGTTGGTGGGTTGCGTGTAGAGCTAGGCTCAATTTCAGGGTTGCCACATGCACAATAGATATTTATAAAATACGCGAAAGAAATAAAAACAAGTATTATTGTATAAAAGTATTAAAAATATCCCATGTGACAAAATTCCTTCTCGAAGAAAAAAAATAGATTTTCTAGTATTTCATCGCTGATGAGTCTACAGAAAGGAAAAGAGGTGAGAGAAAACGAGAGGTGACAAAGGACAGGAGAAAGAGAAACCGAAATGAGAAGACGAAAAGTAGAGGAGATAAGAAAGAGAGGATAGACGAGGAGAGAAGATGTAGTGAGGAGAATGTAAAAAGATTCTAGGATAGATGAGCAAAGAAGAAAAAAGAGAAGAAAAACGAGATGAGAGAAGAGGAGACGAGAAGAGGGGATTGGAGAGTAGAGTAAAGGAGAGAAATAGAGAAGAACGAAAAGAGGAGGAGAAGAGTGCAGTCGAGTCGGAAATCTAAGACAGGAGAGGAGATACGAGAAGTGGAGATGAGTGGGACGGAGATAAGATGCGAGAAAAGTAGGGAAGGCGATATGAGATAAAAGCAGAGCAGAAAGAGGGGAGATAAAAAGGAGAAAGGGAAGGAGAAGAGAAGAACAGAAGGGACTGAAGAGAAGAGGTAGTTGCAGAAAATATCGTCTCAGCGTCAAGAATTGATGCATTGGTCAAATTGTCGACATGAAACATTCAAAAACATTTTGAAATGTATTGGAGAATGTATTAGATCGGTGCGAAATGCCTTTTGGCTTAGTTCAGAGCAAGATAAAATCTTCCATGTAAGATCTTTGATTTTACCTGCGATTATACCACTAAAAACATGAATGTAATTTGAATATTTATAAGAATTATCCAATTTTTGTCCACTTCTCGGTTTGTTGAAATGGAGATTCTGTAATTTAATATTTCCCCTCCCCCCATCGTTAATTCCAAACTGAATCATTCCGTTTCACACGGCGTGGACAATGAACACAATGGGATAGGTCTAATACTTACGAAAATTTTCTGCCACCGGAAGGGTTTGAACCTACGACCATCAGATTGACAGTCCTGAACGGTAAACACTACCCTACAAGGTTTCGCTCCTGAAAGTAAGTAGATGGAGCTGACCAATGTGAAATGTAGATGCAACTCTCCTCCTACATGTAATGTGCAAACAATACTTGTTTGTAACAAAGAAAACGAATGTAGTACGACTCGGCGAAAACATTTAATGGAGAATTTTCATTTGATATTTGCGGATGTATCCTTGCATTGAACTCGAGTGGGAAAAGGGGTAAAATTAGTATGTCCTGAATCGCACAAATATAAATAGTTATTTCATTAATATTTTTTCAATGTCTTTGAAGCAGTACACAGTTATCGTTAGAGTATCATAATTCACGATCTTATACATAAAAATATCCCTTTGAACGTGTGTCAAATCATTTATTTGTTTATTTTTTTATAAATTCCATATGCAGAACAATGTAGCCACTATACACTGCTATTACAAATAATGTTACCATCCTCTTGTTTATAATAAACGGAGAATTAAAAAAAAGTACCTCCTAAGGAGGCTCGAACCTGGGACAGAGAGAGAGAGACAGATATTACAAAATAGTTCAAATAGTGCGAGCGCCATTGAAAAGTCATGATAATTCTATGTTTAGAAAATAATATATTTATAAATTAAATTTTGCGTACTAGGAATTATTATTAACATAAAGAACATGTCTAATTGTGAGTTAAGAAAAAAAACAATAATAAAAAGACATTCTCGCATCACGATTGCAGTTCGAAAAAGTCGGGACAGGGATTGAAAGTAACGCACTGTCCTGACTAAATCGGTGAATCTGACGTCTGCTAGCCTTGCATTATAAAACTAAAACCATCCAATATTGCAGCCTGAAGACTTTTGCGCAAAAAAACAGATTCATGCCCCCCCTGGGTACTGGCCAGACGTAGACAGTGGGAGAGAAATTTTGGAGAATCTTTCTATTAAATTATTCCAACTTATGCTCAGATAGGTTTATTGACAAGCGTGAACTTTTCGTTTAATAGACAATATTTGGTTTTAAACGACTGGAGAACATTGGTCTAATTTCCTTTCTTCCTCTTTTAAGAGAATATATACTTCTACAATAGCAATCGCGTTCGGAAACGGTGAAAAAAAATGACTTGGTTTTCAAAGGCAAACAAGCTTTGGTAGCGTAGCTTGCTCGCGTTCAAAGTGACTCACTCACGCTATTCAAGGCCGCTTCTTATCGCAAAACACTGTCCGTCGATGCACAGTGTCTGCACCCAGCAAGTTACAAGTGACCAGAGTAGAATTTTAAAGAGAATCTGAAGAATGATAGGTTTCATCAGAGGCGGCTAGGTGGACACTAGCTCAACATGCAATAGTTTAAGTGGTAATTTCTGACGATCAAGAAACCTTATTGAATAAGTATTGGGATAGTAATACGTGTATCCGCTCTTTTTTAACAATGTAAGCTCGAAGACAATCTGTATTTCATTTGTTTATATTGGCAACTTGGTCAACCGGAGGTTACTATAAGGAACTATTTCGTAGATGTTCATGTAACCGTTATAAAATTACAAATAAAATCTATTCACTAACAACGAAGAAATAAATTCAGAGTTAAATTTCAAATGCATGTGTATAGAGTAATTCTAGAAGTACAGAGCTATATCAGAGTATTTGACTTCTTTTTGCAGGATAACGTTTACAATCGCACTATTTGAACTATTTTGTAATATCTGTCTCTCTCTCTCTCTTATATATATAATTAAAGGAATGTGGAAGAATTTAAAAGAAATAAGAAAGAGCAGAACGACTGTTACTCTACTTTAAAAATTGTTGTTCTTCGAGGAAGAAAAATAAGAAGGATTTACTCCAGCACCTTAACACAGTGTCCCACGAGACTCTCTTGACTAATACTGTCAAATGTGAAGTGATTTTATGAATAAAATATTCCGAATGTTTACGTCTAACGTTGCGCAGATTTGGTAGTTCGCAAACGGTGTAATTATTTCGTGTTACCTTACGCAACAGCAAATACATTTCATAATACTATTCTGAACACGAGACTTGCGTCAGTAAACAAGCATTTCGTCCGTTGCAGTATCGCAGGAAAAGAATATCGTCCAGCAATGTTCAAGCATCTAGATATTTTCTATTAATAATGTATAAACATAAACATAATAAAGTTAGAAGAAATAACTCGCATTTTACAACCACCAATATTCTCGTTTTTCTTCATCACTTCGAAAATTATTTCTCGAAGATATGTGCTATACTAGAAGAAAGCAATTCAAAATTAAAGTAAAAGTTCAACTACATGTATACCCAACGACATTTACAATATTGGAGGGACAGAATACTTAAAAATTGTTGTTTCAATTGAAGGTAAGGGCGTGGTGTAGTGGTTAGAGTTCTCGATTGGGTTGCCAGCGGTCCCAGGTTCAAGCCTCCTTAGGAGGTTTTTTTTTTTAAGTCTCCTTTTATTATAAACAAGAGCATGGTAACATTATTTGTAATAGCAGTGTAAAGTGGCTACATTGGGAGCGGTTTTACAATACCGGGAATTTCTCCATTTTGTTTGAAATTCGGCATAATCACTAAATTAGGGCTCCTAATCACGAATCTAAAGTTAAAATTTGGCGCTCACGTGTCAAACTTGCAAAATAAGAGGGTCAGTCATCGCAACCGACAATGCACAATTAATAACCCATAGCGCGACAGCCCTTGAAAGCCTTGGCTTACCTACCGACTGCTGGTCTCCCTCCCACACTGTTCCTCCGTCACCTGTTATAGCGTGGAGATCTTAGACCAGTATTGGGATGACGGGTGGTCAGCCCGACGAACCCCCAGCCGTTGTAGGTCTTCTCGACCGGGTTAACGCTCACTCATTCGGAGCTCCCCAATTTCCTCACGATGGTGGGTTGCCACCGGCCCTATACGTAGGCCGAATAAATTCCGACCAGAGCCGCATTCGAACCTACGCCGTCCCGCAGCGAACGATCTCAAGACGTGTGAACGCCTTAACCCGCTCGGCTACGGAGGAGGACGACAATGCACAATTGCTCATTATTTATCGCAAGATTTTCCGTTTCAAATACTTAAAGAAAGAAATATACATATTCTTGATACTTCTACGACCCTAAATTTTTTTTAACTATGTTTCCTAACCTAACCTAGACTAACCTAACCAAGCGCCAATGGTTCGTGGGGCTAGCGCCAATGGTCCGTGGGGCTAGCCATAATTCAGGAATTTCTATACGTTAGCGCCAAATTTTAAGTGCAGATTCGTGATTAGGAGACCCAAATTAGTAAGTATCCGAAATTTCAAACAAATTGGAGAAATTCCCTGTATTGTTAAATTATACCATTGTTCTGCATATGGAATTTATAAAAAAATAAACAAATAAATGATTTGACACACGTTCAAAGGGATATTTTTATGTATAAGATCGTGAATTATGATACTCTAACGATAACTGTGTACTGCTTCAAAGACATTGAAAAAATATTAATGAAATAACTATTTATATTTGTGCGATTCAGGACATACTAATTTTACCCCTTTTCCCACTCGAGTTCAATGCAAGGATACATCCGCAAATATCAAATGAAAATTCTCCATTAAATGTTTTTGCCGAGTCGTACTACATTCGTTTTCTTTGTTACAAACAAGTATTGTTTGCACATTACATGTAGGAGGAGAGTTGCATCTACATTTCACATTGGTCAGCTCCTTCTACTTACTTTCAGGAGCGAAACCTTGTAGGGTAGTGTTTACCGTTCAGGACTGTCAATCTGATGGTCGTAGGTTCAAACCCTTCCGGTGGCAGAAAATTTTCGTAAGTATTAGACCTATCCCATTGTGTTCATTGTCCACGCCGTGTGAAACGGAATGATTCAGTTTGGAATTAAAGATGGGGGGAGGGGAAATATTAAATTACAGAATCTCCATTTCAACAAACCGAGAAGTGGACAAAAATTGGATAATTCTTATAAATATTCAAATTACATTCATGTTTTTAGTGGTATAATCGCAGGTAAAATCAAAGATCTTACATGGAAGATTTTATCTTGCTCTGAACTAAGCCAAAAGGCATTTCGCACCGATCTAATACATTCTCCAATACATTTCAAAATGTTTTTGAATGTTTCATGTCGACAATTTGACCAATGCATCAATTCTTGACGCTGAGACGATATTTTCTGCAACTACCTCTTCTCTTCAGTCCCTTCTGTTCTTCTCTTCTCCTTCCCTTTCTCCTTTTTATCTCCCCTCTTTCTGCTCTGCTTTTATCTCATATCGCCTTCCCTACTTTTCTCGCATCTTATCTCCGTCCCACTCATCTCCACTTCTCGTATCTCCTCTCCTGTCTTAGATTTCCGACTCGACTGCACTTTTCTCCTCCTCTTTTCGTTCTTCTCTATTTCTCTCCTTTACTCTACTCTCCACTCCCCTCTTCTCGTCTCCTCTTCTCTCATCTCGTTTTTCTTCTCTTTTTTCTTCTTTGCTCATCTCTCCTAGAATCTTTTTACATTCTCCTCACTACATCTTCTCTCCTCGTCTATCCTCTCTTTCTTATCTCCTCTACTTTTCGTCTTCTCATTTCGGTTTCTCTTTCTCCTGTCCTTTGTCACCTCTCGTTTTCTCTCACCTCTTTTCCTTTCTGTAGACTCATCAGCGATGAAATACTAGAAAATCTATTTTTTTTCTTCGAGAAGGAATTTTGTCACATGGGATATTTTTAATACTTTTATACAATAATACTTGTTTTTATTTCTTTCGCGTATTTTATAAATATCTATTGTGCATGTGGCAACCCTGAAATTGAGCCTAGCTCTACACGCAACCCACCAACGCCTTGTGTAAATTGGGTTGCCTAGTTTAAAATGTCGTTCTCCTAAAACTTTTGAGAGACACTGTACATACATACAACTTTATCGGTTCCAGCTCCCCCCTCCCTAACAAGCTACCGGTCAGTAGTGTCCCGGATTTTCACTTATGACCCCCCACCCCCTTAGGTGAGCTATATATACGCCCATGGGCCACTCTGATTACAAGACATTTGAAACTATGCTATCGGAAAGGCCAGACGAAATTGAAGAATATATTTGCAAGGGAACACTCATGCTTAGACCACGACTCGAACTTGGAACATTCAGCAGAGAGATCGTAAGTTGATTACTCAATATGTTTGCCTACCTTGCATTCTTATCTGTTCTGTAAGTATCTGTTATCATCTTATCACTAAACATATATCATTCAGTATACAGGGTGTTTCTAAAGGTCGTTTACAACGCTTGGGAGGTGATTCCTCACACGAAAACAAGCAAAAAGTCTAAGTTCCATTTTTACGACTGAGGCTTCGTTTCCGAGATAGGAGCCTCGCAAAAGGTGACAAAGTGAACGTCACACCTGACTGGGACGAATACTATAACAGATAGAGAGGCGGTTCCAAGGGAATCATAAAGGAATCGTATGTGCTCAGTCCGGAAGTCACTATGAAAAGTTCACTGCACGCATGCGCAATGGAGTCCTCAAAGGAATTGGAGATTTCCAGCAAGAACAATACATGGAAAGGGTATGTAACGCAGCAAGAAGGACCGTGACAATGAGAAATACGTTCAAGACAACACATCCCGACCTGAAACATCAAAACATGAGCACCGAACACAAAATCCGAAAAGTTGAGCAAGGTTGCATACCCCAGTTACACGCAAGGAATGAACGAATCATGTCATGTGGCATACGAGTGACACATTACTCCACCAGGAGGAGGGAAAGAAAAACACAATATCAGATGATTGCGACAACGTGTATTTTTACACGCGACAACTACGTAATATCCCCCCCCCACACACACACACAACAAACAACAAATGCTACAATATCTTATACACAGACAGTGCGTGTCACTGTACACCAACTGAAGATGTCACTTTCACCACACAAAGGGGGTGGGGAGCAATACCAAAAGTGTTCGCACGCGATCATTGTGACGTAAAAGAGACCAGTTTTGGAAGCGCTGCACAGGCAAGTCTGGCTCTCGTAGTCTACGTTTGACCTTCATGACTGCTGTTCCCGCGAGAGGAGCTCGAAGGGTTGGTTCTCTCCGGCAGTCGTTCCAGTCGTGTTGCAGGTGCTGGGATATGATCAGCAGTTCGCTCTAGGTTGTCATACGCTTTGAAGAGTACTAGTATGTTGTATTGAAAGAAGTTGACGTGGTGGAGTGGGCAAGTCAA
Organism: Lepisma saccharinum; assembly: GCF_977018435.1. Lineage (NCBI taxonomy): Eukaryota > Metazoa > Arthropoda > Insecta > Zygentoma > Lepismatidae > Lepisma > Lepisma saccharinum. Next base: position 40,678,768 of record NC_139245.1, read on the forward strand.
GTATCGCAACAATTGGTCTGTGGTGTTCGTACGGTGATACGGCCAATTTGTGAAGTGTGCCAGTGTTAAACAAAAACAATACTTTGCAGTTCCAGCTCCCTATTACACAGATGGCTGCGTATACGACCCAGCAGCTAGCACACATGCATCTCATGTATGGAGAGGCACGTGGTAATAGCCGTGAGGCAAGGCGTCTTTATGGAGAACGCTTTCCACATAGACGTTTACCGTCTCACACCTTCTTTCAGGTAGTGGACAGTCGACTGCGTGAAACAGGGTCAGTTTTACCACCGCGGCAAGAAGTTGGAAGACCCCGAAGTGTACGCACACATCAGTTTGCAGAAGATGTGTTAACAGCGGTCGCAGAACATCCTGGCACTAGTACGCGAGTGCTCGCTCGGGCACGAAACACGTCTCATGTGAATGTTTGGCGTGTGTTGTCAGAGGAAGGAATGCACCCTTTTAAACTGCAGAAAGTACAAGAACTGTTACCTCGTGACTTTCGCCCTCGTATGGAGTTTTGCCAATGGTTGTTGCATCAGCTAGAGACAAACCCTCACTTCGGGGCAAACGTATTGTGGACAGATGAAGCCATTTTCACCAGGATGGATGTCTTCAATAGTATAAACAGTCATGTATGCGACTTTGACAACCCAGATGCACTTTTTGTGGCCCATGACCAGCACAGGTTTTCAGTGAATGTGTGGTGCGGGATAGTACATGATCATTTAATTGGACCATACATTCTCCCTGTTCGCCTGAATGGTCGCACGTATCATGCATTTCTTAGTGAGGTTTTGCCTGAACTGTTGGAGGCCGTACCTTTGGCACTGCGGCAAGAAATGTGGTACCAACACGATGGTGCACCAGCTCATTTCGATTGTAATGTACGACATTTCCTGCATGACGTGTTTCGCAATAGGTTCATTGGTAGGGATGAGCCTGTGCCTTGGCCACCGAGGTTGCCAGATCTCAACCCTCTCAATTTTTCTTCTGGGGAGAAATGAAAACCCTCGTATACGACACACCTGTCACATCAGCTGAAGACCTCGTTGCTCGCATCAACGTCGCCGCCGCGACGGTAGCAGATACACCTGGCTTGTTTGCTCGTACTCGACATCCTTGATTCGTTGCTGTCATCTCTGCGTAGAAGTAAACGGCAGACATTTTGAAAACCGTCTGTGATTATTGCCCTCGGCAAATCTCAGTGAGAACACTCTTGGTATTGCTCCCCACCCCCTTTGTGTGGTGAAAGTGACATCTTCAGTTGGTGTACAGTGACACGCACTGTCTGTGCGTAAGATATTGTAGCATTTGTTGTTTGTTGTGTGTGTGTGGGGGGATATTACGTAGTTGTCGCGTGTAAAAATACACGTTGTCGCAATCATCTGATATTGTGTTTTTCTTTCCCTCCTCCTGGTGGAGTAATGTGTAACTCGTATGCCACATGACATGATTCGTTCATTCCTTGCGTGTAACTGGGAGTATGCAACCTTGCTCAACTTTTCGGATTTTGTGTTCGGTGCTCATGTTTTGATGTTTGAGGTCGGGATGTGTTGTCTTGAACGCATTTCTCATTGTCACGGTCCTTCTTGCTGCGTTACATACCCTTTCCATGTATTGTTCTTGCTGGAAATCTCCAATTCCTTTGAGGACTCCATTGCGCATGCGTGCAGTGAACGTTTCATAGTGACTTCCGGACTGAGCACATACGATTCCTTTATGATTCCCTTGGAACCGCCTCTCTATCTGTTATAGTATTCGTCCCAGTCAGGTGTGACGTTCACTTTGTCACCTTTTGCGAGGCTCCTATCTCGGAAACGAAGCCTCAGTCGTAAAAATGGAACTTAGACTTTTTGCTTGTTTTCGTGTGAGGAATCACCTCCCAAGCGTTGTAAACGACCTTTAGAAACACCCTGTATAAACTACAAATAGAGGTTGAATCCACAAAAGAAGGTAAGAAAATTACACACGCAACTTTAAAAGGTTACTTTCAATTTACTGATATTCTACTATGATTTTCACAAGTGTAAATAAAAAAAATTTACACTGTATGGTCGACTAGAAACGTTGCCACCAAAAAGCCTATATCTACTGTTTTATGAAATGACTCTCAAACAGTGACATTTAAGAGAACATAACTAAACATTCGTGTACTCACATTTGTGAAAACTCTTACTTGTACGTCGAGTCCATAACCAAGATTAGTTTCAAGGTAGGGGTTGTAAATAGTAGATAGGGCACTTAAACATATGTCGCTCTTGAGCTATGCAGTATGTTTTTCACCTGAAAAGTCCGAATCCAGCTTGAAATGCACTTAGAGATATTTATAGTCTTCTCTTATTTCACTTTTCTCCCGTAACGCAATTCCCATGCTGCGTTTGGGATCGAACCAAGAACCTCTAGATTTTATTGGGTGATGTAGCTATTCCTCATTCATATTTCAGATGGTTATCACTCGCTTGGCCTAAATGTGATAAATGCAAGAGGTTACATTTAAAGGAATGGCGATAGAAATTAACTTAGGTTAGATATGGGTTTTATACTCTCCATGACTGAACCGATATGGATTGGTTAAGAAAAGGATATTACTTGCCGTACAAATAGATGAAGATTGTTCCTACACTTGTCCTCTCAAATGTCACTGTCTGACCTCCCTGTCAGACATCGATTCAGTTACACACCATCGTTCAATAATCGTTCTCCACTTTGCTTCTCTCTCACAATCCGCAGACCTTACTCTGTCTCGTGTTCTCGCCTCCTGACAATTCCAACACTCATGCCACATACGCCTTCCAAGTCAATCACCCGACCTTTGTCTGATTACTTATTCAGCATTCCTATCTTTGCTACCTGCTATGCTAAGACTTTATACTTCTTACCCAATACCTTGGGTACGATACGCTCCTCTACCCCCTAAAGAAAATCTTTTGATTTTCACTTAAATATGAAAGATTTAAAGTTGTATTCCATATCGATCGATGGGTACGATACGCTCCGAACCTACAAGAAAAAGAAATATTTTTCTTGTCTAATTTCGTTGGGAATAAAAATACAGAAATCTTTTTTATCCAGTTATATTTCTGATCACAGAGCTTGTAATAAACCAAACTATCTGAATTTAAAGCAACAACTGAATTCTTCATTAGACGCGAGTACGCTTTATTGGTTTATTTTACTTCGCTTTTCTGGCACTTTTGGTTAATCGCGATGATATGATGAAAAGCAGCCATGCCCAGGCCGGAATTCTAACCTGGGACTCTTGGTGTCCTAGCGTGCTGTTCTAACCACTCCGCCTCGGAGATTGCCCTCATTGCCTTACGGTGAGGAAATGAGAAGTATGAAGAAAGCAAGACAAGTATGAGTTCAGGGATGCACCCCTCCCCACCTGGCAAACCGAAAAACACATATTCGCTGGTCACATGTTTGTACCTAGTCTTACCATAAATACTGTCCCAAAGTTGTAAGTAAATAGACACAAAATGGTGAGAGATATTGTGATATCAGAATAACATGAGGTGCATGGATGCATTATGAACCAAAATAACAAATAATTATTCGAAATGGCCACTTTTAGCACTGACAAACTTCTGAAGTCTTCGTGGCCACGCATCAATGGAATTACGCAACACATCAAGTGGAAACTCCGCAGCTGCCTTCTGAAGAGACCGCTTTAAACTGTCAATATTGGGATGTCTCTTCTTGCAAGCCATCTCCTGAAGCTTGGACCACAATTTGTAGTCCAAAGGGTTTAAGTCTGGACTGGCAGAGGGCCAATCTGACGTGGATATGAAGTCAGGAACATTTGCCTCCAACCACTGCTGGGTGGTGCGTGCTTTGTGTGCTGGGGCTGAGTCCTGCTGGAAGCTCCAGTTCTCTCCATGGAAGATGGTGTCGGTAAGATTCTTGCATCGTTTCTCAAGCACTGTCTGCTGGTACACTTTGGCTGATGTTTTTACCCCTTTTTCACAGAAATGGAGCGTGCCCTCATAGCAAATGTTCCAGACTTCATTTCCACTTCAGATTGGCCTTCTGCAAGTCCAGACCTATACCCTTTGGACTACAAATTGTGGTCCAAGCTTCAGGAGATGGCTTGGAAGAAGAGACATCCCAATAATGAAAGCTTAAAGCGGTCGATCTCTTCTGAAGGCAGTTGCTCATTTTCCAGTCGATGTGTTGCGTAATTTAATTGATGCGTGGCCACGAAGACTTCAGAAGTTTGTCAGTGCTAAAGGTGGCCATTTCGAATAATTATTTGTGATTTTGGTTCATAATGCATCCATGCACCTCATGTTATTCTGATATTACAATATCTCTCACCATTTTGTGTCTATTTACTTACAACTTTGGGACAGTATTTATGGTAAGACTAGGTATATACGCGTATGCACGACGCTTCAGTGTTAAAATGCCTCAGTTACATTATATTATGTTAAGTGTACGTAACTGTATTGTATCTCGTTCATGGGTGTTATATAGGAAGTAGAGCCTCCCCGATGGCGTAGTGGTAACGTCTTCGTCTTGTAATCAAGGCGTTCCGGGTTCAATACATAATGGTTCGGATCCCAATTTAAACTGTAGGTCCAGTCCCAATTAGGCCCATTTGTGCACAAAGTGGACTTAAAACAACAACAATTCAGTATATGGGAAGTAGCTTCACCATAAATATACTGGCGTTTGTTTTGCTGAAATAAAATTAGCATTTATATCGACTGTTGCGACCGGATGGAATTTAGTGACATTCAGATATCTTGCATTGGCAACACTGCTTCCAGCTCTTACTGAAAACTGTAACCGTTCCGTCTTTCTTCCAAAAATCTTACATACACGTTACAGAACAATGAAGTAAAGGTTGAAGTAGATAAGATAGAGTTGCATAAGTTTGATGAGCGCCGGGGAAAAAGGAAGGCTTTTCACGCATCAGAGAGCCAGCACACTTCAGGACCTCGAATAAGATATCGCCGTGATGTCATTCTCTCCGACTTCCCCTTTGAAGTTCGCCGACATTAGCAAGCCCCAGCCACCGGAGCGAGCTTTTAGAGGAGAACAAACCAATCAAAGGAAGGCGCCCGAACTCCGCCTGTTGACATGGGTCTCTGTTACGAGATCAAAGATTGGAAAGCTCAGGAAAATCAGGCCTTTGATCCCTCTGTCTGAAGCTCGCCCCTCGTCTCCTTCAAAGAGTAGTCATTAATAATAGTCATTGTTGAATTTACAACAATTGAAACGAGATGGCGATTATTTGTACGGTCGGGAAAGTAAGGGAGAGGGTGAAAAAAGCGGAGTGGATCTTTCTTTTCGCGCGGGGACGGAATTTACCACATTATTGGTGATTACGTGAAAAGGAGAGACAGTGCATTATTATAAATTGCAGAGAAGAGCAGGCGTCGTCCCCCCGCGTCCCCACTTCGGCAACGCCTGATTGCACGTCTTCAAAGAGCAAGAGGCACGGGCAGAGGGAGGAGTGTTCAAACCTCCGACAAAGTTACCAAAGGGGAACGCCGAGCGGAAGATGAGTGCGCGGAACACAAAGACGTTTGCGCTCCGGCACACACAGAAAGAGACGAAGACAGGGCACAGACAGACACCGGAGAGGATCGTCGCCTTCTAACAATGCTGGCTGTGTGGCGCTGTCTGTCTTCTTCCGTCTTACCGAAAGCGCCGCCCTCTCTTTCTTTCCCCCCGCTCCGAACCGGAGGTATATCGAAGGGGGGAAAGAGGGGGGTCGCTGCCACCGTAAGCTTTTGCGGAAGTGCACCCATCAAAGGAGAACCCGCAACAGATTTTCTGCGAGTCTCTCTCTCTCGCATTTTCCCATTCCGCTTCCTTTCTTTTTTGGCCTTCATCTGAAGGAAAAGAGGTGGGGTGAGGCTAAAAAAGAAATGAGACCAATTACTACTTCATCATTAAGAATTCCCTTTCACAAAGGTGTTGTGCCTGCAGAGAGGTATGTCGGAAGACTCTTGTACCATCCGCAAATGTCTTTGATCTTTGCATTGCCTCTTGTGGATGCTTGGAGTACCTCTCTCAACAATTCGTTCCCGTGTAAGAAGTGCGCCGGTATAGAGGAAAGAGGCGGTCCTCACATCAAAGCGCTGGGAAGACGCCGTTCTTTGACAGCGTAAAGATTGGCGAGGGAAACTTTCGGTGTTGGGTATTCGTGTGTGCCGTAACGAGCGACGGAGCTCCATCTTGGTTTCTTGCTTCCGATCCCATCTTTCCAAGGGTCAAGGTCGCAGATCAATCTTCAGGTCTTACATCCAGAGCTGGCAATGGCTGTCGTGTCGAACTTAAGGAGGTCAAGGCTGGACTTGATGCTCCGGAAGTTGACGCATTGAGTTCCGAAACCAGTCATCTCATCGTGGTTGCTCTGCCTGTACAGCACATCGCATTCGGTTTAGCCTGAGTTCTGGCATGCGCACAGCGGAAAATGTTTGTCAGACGACACGTGACTCATAGGAGCAGTGTTGCAATTTGCGGAAGTTACAATTCTACTAGACATGAAACTGGCAAAGGCTATATGCTGTTGTCTCATTAAAAAAAAAATACGAATCTAAAATACGACGCTGTCTTTCATAATCGTGAAATTTGTTAATTGTTCTACGAAATTCGTCCAATTTACTTTTAAATTTCTTTCTACTGCGTGTTTTGTTAGGCGTTACTAATCTCTTTCCAGTTACTTTGTTGCGATCATTTTTGTTTAAGATGCTTTTCAAAGTACTTAATAATGATACATCAGTAGCCGCGGAAACAAGCTTTTGCAGACCACTGTCAGCTTCTTCCTTCATAAACTTATGTACGTTGAGATTAATATCTCCACTCTGACTGTGTATCACTTTGCTCCCTCCAATCTTCTATCCAGCTTTCACCTCAGCTTTCCATTTAATAAAAGCAACATATGCAACACAGGTCAACAATAACCTTCATCGTGGTAGCACGATCTGCCCCTCCCCACCCCCTCCGGAGAGGAAGAGAGGGAAAATGTATATTTCGCCGAAGGGGGGGAGGTTCAATGGGGATTTCACCGACACAAATAATCCTCTGTCATTCTCATCCTTGAACTATCACCTTCTTCTTCTTTTTTTAAAAAACTCAATCCAGACACCAGTAAGTCCCGAACATCCCTACCAATAAGCCCTAGTCAGATTATGGATATAGGTAATTGTTAAGGCGGTCAGCAACTCTGACCTCAGTGCATGTGACCTAGCATGTATCCTGTTGCGACCGTGTTGAAAATTGGCCGATGTACTATTCGGTTGCTTGGGAATGATGATAGCGGTCGATCTCTTCCGTTTATGTTGCCTTTTTGCGTTAATGTGTAAAATTCTGATACAATGACAAAATTCGAGTTATTTCTCGGTTTTGAAACACGAAAAATCTCGCGTCTTAATCATTGCAAACATATTTACACACTTTTTCCACACTTTCATAAATTTTTCACATAATAAAATGAAGAATCATGAGCTGGAGCAGGATCCAGAGATGCCTAGTAGATGTATGCAACCCGCAATGCAATACAGTGTTACGGGATACCTACATTGCAGGCGCTTAAAAATTAAACCTTCGCTCTTTTTGTTTAGGATTACTGATAGGACCGAACATTAGTTACTCTTTGTGGTATGAACAGTTTACTATGTTTAAAGTAAATGATGGCAAGACGTTAGCAATGAAGCAGAAGATATAGACGTCACAAAGGAGAAATTCAAATAGAATTTATTATTTTACGTCGTGCCATGAGGATGAATGATCATCCTCCACATGTGGCGAGTCGACCACTCGACGCCTTTGCGGCAGAAGAGGTCTTACCTACAGGAGCGCCGGGCCAGGGACCGGCGCGGAGACCGCCTTTAAGGCGGTGACCTTCTGTTGCCGCGTTTACTTGCGAAGGAACTCGCGTCAAACAAGCAATTAGGCCCACGTTAAAATTTCCCCTCCCCAAAGCAGCCACTAGGGAAACAGGATTTTGTCAAAATAACAGTTCTGCTCTGATTGCACACCGGTTAGTACATTGGCTCCATTATAGTGATTGGAGCATGACTTATTTATTGGGGCTATAAAAACGGAGACAATAGACATAAGTAGTAAATAAATTTTCCCCTCCATGATCATAAGTAAAAGGTGAGATGAATTTAGTGAGAGACTTCCCAGCCAGTTTGAACTATGAACGAACAGATAAAATACAGTGCATACACAAAAGAATGGTGCGGTTTCAAAACCTTATATATATATAAAAAAAAATCTCACCTTACACGGGCACAACATACACAATCAACAGCGGCAACTGTCCAAGTTTCTTATGCGTTAATTTCAATCCTTCAAGGTGTGCACCTTGGGTCACACGACACACATCTAAATGATAGTCAAACTCATCCTAGACTTAGTGTATCATTCTGCTGTAATGGCCTGCAGTGCATGCGTTATCCGATCACGAAGTTCATAGATTGACTTGGGTTATGGTGATCCATAAACGCTGCCTTTAATAATCCCCCAAAGAATGCAATCGCATGGTCTAAGATCCGGCGAACCGGGTGACCAAGGGACAAGGTTTGTTGTATCCATCTGCAACACGTCCGATTCAGCGTTGTGGAAGAACACCATTGAGAAGCAATCGTGTTCCTGTGGAAATTGGGGAGGGGAGGGGGACTCCATCCAGTCCAAAATGTAACCGTCATAATTAGTATTCATTCGGCGCATCATGTTGTCTCTAGTCGCTGACTTGGCGGGGAAGGGACTTCATTTAAACGCCTCACGCACTATTTCAATGCTGTCATCAGAAACACGAGATCGGCCGGGACTCTGCTTGCCTTTAAACAAGCATCCAGTTTCCACAACTTGTCGGTGCCAACTGGTTATGTTATTCTCGTGTGGTGCGTCTTTTCTAAACTGTGCACTAAACTCACGCTGCACTGTAATCCCAGATCTGGACACCTCAAAACGGAACATACAGAAAGCCTCTCCTGCTGCGACGCCATCTTGGAAATTTGCCCCGCGGCCTCCCAGTAAACATGAAAACCGAACTTCTGGTAGCGAATGAGAAACTTGGACAGTTGCCAATGCAAATGATGTATGTTGTACCCGTGTAAGGTAAGAATTTTTTTGTTATTAACATTTGAAATCGTACCAATCTTTTGTGTATACCCTATAAATGAATAGTGCAAAGAGAAAGCGAAGCACAAATATGAATGTTTTGCTAGTAATAATGATTATAATCACCATGATTGTGGTGCTTATTAGAAACACAAATATACTTGAACATATTTAGAAGTAACGAGAAAATCAACTACGCATGAATTAACTGTGAAAGGACATAAACCAATATACATACTGTATATACAGGGTGAACAGAAACTATAGGTACAAACTTCAGGTGATTCCTGACAGGTAAAGGAACAAAAAGTTCATATCAACAAATGTCCGGAAACGCATATTTACCAAGGTAGATGGCACTGAAAAACGACATCATCCTCTCATAGCAACAATCCTCGGGGATTGGTTGAATCGTCTAATCAGCAACGGTCCAGCCTCAATGTTTGGGCAGGGATTATTGGCGACCACCTACTTGGATCATTTGTTCTTCCACAACGCCTTAACGGACAGACGTATCTGGAATTTCTACAGAACACTCTGCCTCTTTTGCATCAGAATGTGCCTTTGGCAATACAACAGGGAATGTGGTTGATGCATGATGGAGCGCCAGCCCACTTTCGCATTATTGTTCGTCAACAACTCAACAACATCTTCCCCAGAAGATGGATCGGATGAGAAGACCCTGTGGCATGGACCTCTCGATCACCGGACTTAAACCTCCTTGATTTTTACTTGTGGGGGCATCTGAAAAGTGTTGTGTATGCTGATCCAGTTCCTGATGTGCAGACCCTTCAACAGCGTGTTCGTGTAGTCTGTGACGCTATTCGGGTACAGGCTGGAACATTCGAACGAGTGAGGCAATCCATGATGCGACGTGTGGACGCTTGCATTGTATCCCATGGAGGCTACTTTGAACACCTGTTGTAACATGGATGAAAGTGATGCCATGTAATGTGTACCGGTACTAATTGCTTTATTGCAGACTCATCGTCCATTTCCGGACGTATGTTGATATGAACTTTTTTGTTCCTTTACCTGTTAGGAATCACCTTCTGAAGTTTGTCCCTATAGTTTCTGTTCACCCTGTATATGACAACATGCAAAATTATGGAAATGATTGCCGAAAAATTGTTATTTTCCTCACGAGAAGTCATCAGAACAATGATTCTGTGTGTCTCTTCCCGTTAGAGTAGAGGTGAAGCTTGTGTTCACCACCAAAATATAATTGTATTCAATGATTCCACATCCATCAACACTTCTTCTTCTTTGTGTGTTAACTCCGCGGGAGTATGTCCTCTCTTCTAGTTCCAAGAAATGTTCGATATACACACTTCATGCTGCAGCACAAATAAGAATTTCATCCATATCCACATAGCTGAGGAAAATGTTACTTTGCACATTTATTGCAATTTTTCATTTTTTTTTCATTTACACTAGTTTTCCTCATTGTCACACTTCACACATTCTCAATCCTCTCTATGAAACATCTTTTTTTTTTCAATTAAAGATATCCTGTGCGAGTGGGTTGTAAAAAGGATTATTTCACACCATGATTGTGTGATTTAGCCCTAATAACTGGGGGACTACGGAACACAGTAAATTTTGTTTCTGAACTGGATCAGAATTGAAAATGTTAAAAACAATTATATTCTCAACGATAAATTTTCGTCATATATCGAAAAGGTTGGGATATTTTCGAGAACATTCCGAGATTTAAATCTCGAATTCTACACAGTGAAGTGTTGATTTTCACATTTCTGGAATACAATCAGCCACTTTATGACGCTTAGAGCACAGAAATATTCGAGAAACAAGCACTTTTAAAAGACCATAAGAACTTTCCAAAGTGTTAAGAAACTAGTCGACCTCCGGGGCGGAGTGGTTAATTAGTTCACTACAACGCCAAGGATCCCGTGTTCGAATCCTGGCCGGGACATGGCTGTTCTTTATGAGTATCCCTACATCAATTTCATGACATCATCATTCATCTTCATCGTCACGACTATCCAAGAGTGGCAGGAGAACAACGCTAAATAATAAAACTAAAATCAAATCAAATGTTAGGGAACCTGAAAATCTGTCATTTCCCGAGGTCGAGATTGGAGCGTAAACTTCTATTCTGACGCCGTTAAACGTTAAGGAAGTTGTTGAACGACCCTCGTACATGCTATCGAAATGCGAGACTCTTGTAATATGTAGCGCCAAAGCATTTCCACTCCCCCTTAATCACATCAAGATATCCGGGACGATAAAGTTTTCAGAACTTTGACGTAACTACACTTTTAATCTGTTTAAAAAATATGTTACAAAAAAATGAACCTTTTTGCAATATTGCCGCTTTCCTTTGGTGTGGCCTGGTGACACGACAAATCTCTTCGGTAAAAATAATAGGCAGCATGCTTGGGGCTTTTACTTTCGCGTGCTCCCGGCTGCTCTCTTCGTGTCTACGCCGATGTATTACTTTGTGCTTACGATCTCGCATCTTGTATGTGGAAAAGGGCGGCTCGCTCTTTGTGAGGAGCTTTAATCCCCACTCGAGGCCTTTCATTCGACCGCGGCAGCTCGTACATCAAAAGAAAGCGAGCGGGGCAAGGGGCGGGGTAAAGATATAAATGTTGATGTTAGAAGGGACAGTTTTAATGATTGAACGCCCCGCCAGGAAAGCTGATATACAGAAAACTGTGAGCTTCCACTGCTCGTTAGTGTTTCCATCCCAGATACCAGGCAACCATCTAAAAAAAAAATATTTTTTTTTTCGCCGGATCTTCAGACTAACTGTCGGAGAGGGTAGAAATGTCTTGCAGAAACTGATTTTCTGTTATTTTCAGCCCCATTTTTCAAAGCTACTAATCTGTTTGTGTGGTACTCGTGTATCTTCTTCAGATGTTATCATCGATTCCTTGTTGTCGCCTTTACCATAACTATGTCTTCCTCCAATTGTAACTTTTCTTTTTCCTATCAACCTATCCAATCTTTAAACTTTCTCCTTTCGTTTCCGTCATTAATTTCTTAGTTCTTCATTTCTCATCTTTGAAAACTTTTCCTGTGTTCGTTTCTATATTTTGTAACGTCTTTTCTTATCTTACTTCAGTTCATTTTCTCTTACTAGTTTCTAAAACATGAGCGACTGGTAATAACTCACTCGGAATTTCAAGATACCGTGGTTCTATGCTGCACCATGGTCTAACTTTGTAGAGAATATGTAAAGCAGCGTACGAAGTTGAATTTCTAGCTTGAGGTATGATTGGTCGAGTTTTGGGTTTCGAGTATTGCTTGTATGGATCAACATTGAGACAGCCTCATGGGTGGGATGTTTATGCAAATTATCCAACATGAAAATTATCTTAAGTGGGGTATAGCACCCCTCACCTCCCACTTCGAACGTTGCTGCAGAGGATACATCTTTATAATCAGGAAAAAATTAATTTTCTTCGTTCATGTTCGGTGAACATAATTCAAGCAAAAAATGAGGAGTTGTAGCCTGATGGAATGTGCGCAGTGCTGGGAAGACGAGACAAAATCCCATGTTCCTCGACCAGTATAAAGAAGTACGCATGGGTTACAAGCAAATCTAAGATTCAAAAGGGCAACAACTGGGATGGGGTGGGATTCTTTTTTCAGAAGAAATAATTATATTTATAATAGTGGCAGTATGAGAAGGGAAGAGCGATAACAGGGAAGGAATTTATAATATCCAAAGAGTAGAAAAGGATATATTTTCTGTAAAACAATTGCTGCATTTGCAACGTATGAAAAAATCTGATGCAGGAAGTAACCTAAATACTTGAATTAATTCGATTGTCTTAAGTACACTTTGTGCACAGAGGCTAATCGGAACTGGGCCTACATTTTAAAGTGGGATCCGAGCCAGTGTGCAATGTGTCTCCGCCGGGTATCGAACCAGGGACACCTTGATTACAAGGCGACGACGTTGCCACTACGCCCTCGTGGAAGCCTAGAAGTAAATACTTATTATATTACTTCTTCGATAAAAGTGTGGCGAAAATATGCTCAGGCAATCAGTGGCGCCAACATGTAATGGACCAGTGGTGTCCGAGCCCACCCAATAATTTGTTTGTTATTATTATTGTTTATTTGTTTTTTATCATGATTTGTGGTCGAGTGCTTATTGAAATCAGTAAATAACAGACTTTTAAAAAAATAATCATAAGGATGCATTGTTGGTGTACAGTCACGGACACTTCTGGATTGTAACAACCCTATTGACTTTCAATGGGATCATTACAAGCCAGAAGTGTCCGTGACTGTACATTAATGGCATGACACTTGGAAGGGAGAATTTATGAGATATTTTGTGAAGTTATAAGTCAAGTGTTTGAATTTTGAATTGTCGTATTAAGTCCACTTTATGCACAGAAATGCTAATCGGGACTGGAATTACACTTTCAAGTTGGATCCCAAACACTGTGCCGGGTATCGAACCTTGATTACAATGCGACGAAGTTGCCATCGGGGAGGCCCTACTCAAGTGTTTGAGGCCACACAATGGGTTATACGTCAAAACATCGACGAAAAAACATCGACAACAAAAACATCGCCTACATTTCATCGACAGTACAAAACATCGACAGCACAAAACATCGACAGTACAAAACATCGACAGCACAAAACATCGACGGCAAAAACATCGACACCAAAAACATCGACGACAAAAACATCGACGGCAAAAACATCGACACCAAAAATATCGACGGCACAAAACATCGACGCCAAAAACATCGACGGCACAAAACATCGACGCCAAAAACATCGACGGCAAAAACATCGACACCAAAAACATCGCTATTTTTTGTCATTAAAGCCGTTAATTTATAATGCAGTCAAAAAAACACGACACCAAAAACATCGACGGCAAAAACATCGACGGCAAAAACATCGACACCAAAAACATCGACACCAAAAACATCGACGGCAAAAACATCGACCCCAAAAACTTCGACGGCTAAAACATCGACGCCAAAAACATCGACACCAAAAACATCGACACCAAAAACATGGACACCAAAAACATCGACGGCAAAAACATCGACACCAAAAACACAGACGGCAAAAACATCGACACCAAAAATATCGACGGCACAAAACATCGACGCCAAAAACATCGACGGCAAAAACATCGACACCAAAAACATCGCTATTTTTTGTCATTAAAGCCGTTAATTTATAATGCAGTCATGTTTTATTATTTTGGAGGAAGGCGGAAAGTAGGAGGAGCAGAGTAGAAAGACTGGGGTGAGTAACAGAATGGAAAGTAGAGGGGCGCTAAAACTCCAACTCGCCCAGGTGAAATTTATATCTTGATTCGTTCCATGAATAGGATTTTGAGTTGTGATAATAGCATCATGAAGCTATAGCTCTTCTTTGTTTCGACCAAACATGCCTACATTCGTCGATCTTTTTTTTAGATTTCTTATCAGCCATGGTTGTTGTGCAAGTGCGGCATTTTCATTGATTCGATTATTTCGCGCTGCACGCGCACATTCTGACATCAAAACAATATTATTATTAGCACCTGATTCTTGCCTCAAAGCTCAAACAATGCGAAGTGTCATGTTTCCTTCTGCTGCTTTTAACTTCATAGACGGGATAGTTGTATGCTCATTATATTGTGGACGTGGAAGAAATGTTCCTTTATGAATATGGTACGAACCGACTGAGGGCCCCTTTGCTTTACCTCCCCCGCCCACCTTCACGCAGCGGTATCTGCGGACCCCTTGTGACAGCCACTGGACAGAAGCCTTCAAAACATCCTCTCTCACAAACATCAGGGTTTATCCGCAACTGATATCAATTCTGCCAGTCACACCAGAAGGGTTGCTAGAATTTTTGTCACAAATGTAGATTGTGCATGAAGTGTTTTTAACAAACAACGTGTTTTATTTTTAAAAAATACACAGCCTTATATGAACTTAAGAAAATAAGGAGAATAATTTAGCTGTAATTTTTTGCTAGTAGTTTGTGTTAGACATAAATATACAGGTTGTCGCCATACACATAGGCGGATTTAGAACTTGTTTCTGAAATGATGTCCTCCTGCATCCACATATTTATAGGAAATTTTCACTAACACGTATCACTTCCTCTTTCGAAATTGCTTCAATTTATTTCTTCATATTTTCTTTCGATTCTTCTGATATATGGCTTCCGGTATAAAAGTTTGGCAGCTCGCCACGATGACGTTAGAAATATGTATGTTTCTTGTGCAAGGCATCGGAGAGATTTCTGAGGAGTATGTTTCATTCGTGTTCCAACGTCGTCTAGTTTATCCTCAGTAAGCACATGCCGTTTTATCTTAACAAGAGCAGACCCTATTTTCCTAAATTTGTTCACAAGTAACAGATCACTCTGTCTGTGTGAAACAGGAACATGTGGGAATTCTGCTGCAAAACGCCTTCTGACTTCCCTACAAGAATTCGTAATGACGTAAGAGTCGTATATAAAAATTCGTTGTTTAAAATTGTACGGATAGCGTGGCATTATTAGACTGCAGAAAGAACTGGCAATACATAAACTAAAACAAAACAATCTAAAACACTTGTTAACAATTTAACACTTCACAAACACGTGCAAACTGGACAACAGCTGTCTGGATACTGAAGCACGGACGTGTCCAATGTCAAGGTCAGCGTACAGTTGTGGGTTTAAATGCCGGCAGATGTGCTCTTACTTTCCGACGCGCTAGCCGCCGCCCAACGGCCACCTCGGCCGTGAAAGGCAGTGTATACGTATATCCTTACCGCTAAAAATTCCGAGAGAGAGAAATACGACGTTATGAAATCAAGGAGTTAACAAACTATGAATTAGAAATATTAAAATTAAGCTCCACACCCAGGTAGTCTGGCAATAAGACTGTTGCCTTGTAACCAAGTGTACCCGTGTTCGATCCCTGGTGGGGGTACATTTCATTAAGTGCCTCGAATTCCACTATAAAATTCTGCAATTTGTGCAAAAGTCAGCACGATTGGGCAAGTTAATGCTCTTCGGAGTCTTAGTATGCCTACATTCCCCAAGCGTGCTGATTTTTGCACCGTATTGCAGTATTTAGTTGGTTGGATTTATAGCTATTAACCTCATTTCTGAGGTTAGAAAATAATTTGTGCACTGTCATAGTAGCCCATTTCGATTCCACCATGTGAAAGCAGAAGAGCTACATGTGAAGAGAATATTAAAATTATGATTTATTAATTTCTAAATTAAGGGAAGGCTTTACTAATTGTTAATTGGATTTGGCCGTTTCAATTCAGAAAGTTCCGAATTTATGAACTACGGAAAGCTGAAACGTACAAAATTGCCTTTAACGAACTTTATAAGCCTTGTGTTATTCATTAACAGTTAAATGCAGTGGAGGCGATTGGGTTACAAAACTTGGGGGGCAAGAACAATTTACTTTCTCTTCGTACATACGGTTTAGCATAATGCGGGGGCAAAAGCGGCAAAAAGTGTGTGTGGGGGGGCATCTGCACCCCCGTTCCAACCTAATCGCCGCCACTGCACTAATCGAGAATCAAAAAGTTGTTCCATCCCTTAAAAATAATATCCAGGACTATTTTGTTAAATAACTGTTACATTTGAGGGAATAAATACAGCACTCAACCTCCAGTTACCAATCCCATTTGCTGGAAAGTAGAAAAATGTTCTTTCACATTTAACTAGTGGCGGAGATTATGGGGGTTTCAATCTCAGGTTCAGATTGAAAACAACTAAACACACACACACACACACACACACACACACACACACACACACACACACACACATATATATATATATATATATATATATATATATATATATATACACACACACAATATATACTGAGCTTGAGCCTCGAAATCTCTTGGCTACAGTTAAACATGGAGGTGGTGGCGTTATGGTCTGGGGCTGTATGTCAGCCTCAGGTGTTGGAGAACTCGTCTTTATTGAGGGAATTATGGATAGATTTGCCTATTTGGATAAAAAAGGTAAAGTGTTATACCACCACGCCATGAAGGCGTATAGGGGGTGTGGGGGTAACGCCCCACACTTTCTTGATCCGGTCGTGAGTGGGGGTGATGTGATCAGCATCACGCCCCTGACCGCCTTTACACCCCAGGGTTTCCCCCAGGTACCCATGTTATTCGACGCTGGGTGGGCGCCGGGGCCGCTTCCACCGTTAGAAAAGTTCCCGGATTTGAACCGGCCGGGGATCGAACCCGGGACCTTTAGCATGGTAGTCAGCCGCGTTACCGACTGAGCCACCGCGCCACCATATCCAATATCTATTTGGATATTCTGAAGAATAATTTGCAGCAGAGTATCAATCATT
Source organism: Lepisma saccharinum (assembly GCF_977018435.1). Classification (NCBI taxonomy): domain Eukaryota; kingdom Metazoa; phylum Arthropoda; class Insecta; order Zygentoma; family Lepismatidae; genus Lepisma; species Lepisma saccharinum. Next base: position 40,696,181 of record NC_139245.1, read on the forward strand.
TGGGTCTTGGGAATGATTTTTACTTCCAGCAGGACAACGACCCTAAACATACAGCTGAGATTGTCAACCTTTGGTTGTTATGTAATACTCCCCACACACTCAAAACTCCACCTCAGTCCCCCGACCTTAACCCCATTGAACGTCTTTGGAGCCATTTGGAAACCAGACTCCGAAAACATGACATAACAAGCAAGAATAGACTGAAAGAGGTCATTTTGCATGAGTGGCACAATATTACATCTGAAATAACCACGCCTCTTGTTCATTCCATGCAAAAGAGACTGACAGCTGTTCTCCATAACAGAGGAATGCATACTAAATTCTGACGACATGGTATTTGTTTCTTTCTTTTCTTCAAAGTGAACTTTTATGTTGGTGTATGAATACTTTTATCCAGCCAAAGAAGCGGGTATTGAGAATGTATTGTATTTTATTTTTCTACAAGCAGCACCTGATATTTATTTTTGTTGTCAATATACTGTTTGGTGCATACATGGTACAGCATTAACAGTTTTGACTTCCTTATTGTTTTCCTAGCTGCTGCAATTCGTCCTTTCAGTTCCACTGTATGATTACTTTTGTCCATCACTGTATATTAAGAGCCCGATCTCTGGCACCGTGAGCGATCAACAAGCTAATTATTCTCGTGTGACCCACGAAGGGTTAATCGGAACTGAACCTATAGTTTAAAGAATCCATACCACTGGGCAACTTTCCTCCACCGGGGATCGAACCTCGGACCCCTTGAATCAAATACAACAGCAGTACTGATACACAGTGAAGGCGCTTCGTCGTGCGACACCCGGGGAAAATGTCTGGAGAGGAAGGGGGCAAGGCAATATTGCAAGGGGGCAGTTGTATTACTTGCACACGGTGTGTACCAGTGCATGTACTAAAAGAAATTACTACGGTCTCCTGCGTCTAATAAACAAGGAATAACAATAGTCGGTGGTCTTTTCATCTTTCGCACGGAGGAGCCTTCCTTTCCCTTTCCCCCGACCACAAACGCTGCCGGCGAGAAGTCAAAATGGTTACCAGAAACTAAACAATCACGTTCACTGCGCAACCTCATTGTTTGTAATTTTATCAATAATAATAATAATAATAATAATAATAATAATAATAATAATAATAATAATAATAATAATAAAAAATGACGTATTTATTGAGAGGGCGTGTCTCGGTCTCGCGGACCGTTCTTACAACAATGACCATTATACATTGGTAGCACGGTAGCACTATAAGTTGGAAACTTGAGTTCGCTCATTACACATTGTTCGTTTCACTGAAACACTTTATAATTTAGGGTAGCCAATCTCAAAATATTCGGGATTAGATCTGAATTCATTAGTGTCGAAAACTTTGTAAAAAACTGATTTTCCCGTCGATGTTTTTGGTGTCGATGTTTTTGCCGTCGATGTTTTTGATGTCGATGTTTTTGCCGTCGATGTTTTTGATGTCGATGTTTTTGGCGTCGATGTTTTTGCCGTCGATGTTTTTGATGTCGATGTTTTTGCCGTCGATGTTTTTACCGTCGATGTTTTTACCGTCGATGTTTTTGCGTCGATGTTTTTACCGTCGATGTTTTTGATGTCGATGTTTTTACCGTCGATGTTTTTGGTGTCGATGTTTTCGGTGTCGATGTTTTTACCGTCGATGTTTTTGGTGTCGATGTTTTCGGTGTCGATGTTTTTACCGTCGATGTTTTTGCCGTCGATGTTTTTGCCGTCGATGTTTTTACCGTCGATGTTTTTGCCGTCGATGTTTTTGCCGTCGATGTTTTTGCCGTCGATGTTTTTGCCGTCGATGTTTTTGATGTCGATGTTTTTGATGTCGATGTTTTGTGCTGTCGATGTTTTGTGCTGTCGATGTTTTGTACCGTCGATGTTTTGTACCATCGATGTTTTGTACCGTCGATGTTTTGTTGGCGATGTTTTGTCGGCGATGATTTGACGCTACACCCACACAATGTTTTGGCCTGCAGGAAAGTATTTCTCCCCATACGCCTTTGGTCTGATTGAGACTGGATGGTAGCCCAAGCTACCGAAATGTGCATCCACCGAGAATCGAAACAGGGATTTCATGAACACAGGGAAACACCGATAACACCAACATAATGAATGGTCCGATAAAAACAAACGACGAAGAAGTTCTTCAGTGAAACTAACATAGAGTTGAAAACACTGAGATGGGCTGTGTCCTAGAAATGAATATTAATGTGGCAACAATGATTCGTGACCCCTGCGTAGGACCTTCGCTGAACGTCGCCCGTTTCGCCAGGCCGACACACGCCCCTTTCGCCGCTTCCTGCGTTGTCGGAAGAGCCCAGAAGACGTGGAATACGGGAGATGAAGGAATCGCCGGGATCGGGCCGTCGGCAACATCAAAGGGAATGGCTAATCCGGTGACTCCGAACGGAACGGCACGGCAGGTAGAGCGCGGCACGCGAGCTGTGTCCCGGCAGGTCCAGATTACAGGGGGAGACCAGAGCCCGCTTTTCCTGCCCTCCGCTTGTTAGAATGTGCGAATTCCTATTGTTTAGCGCAGCACATACGTACAGCCATCGTACCACGTTTTTCACGAAGTTTGCATGATTTACGCTCTACGCCACGGGAATGAAAGGGTGGAGATAAGGGTGCTAATGCGCGCTTTACATGTATCGAAATCCTATGCCACTAAGGTTACCTGATGACAAACTTTAAAAAAGGTGACATTTTTGGATTTCACAAAATATTTTACAGAAGTGTTGTGTGTGTATTTTTTTTCTGAATTCTGATGTCATAAAACAAATCACAGGGAGCCGCGGAACTCGCATATTCTTATCTATTGTTAGTATAACCTTATGGGTCACCGCGAGCTTCGGTAGATATCGCAAATACTTTGAAATCAAAACCTCACAGCGTGGCGGCGACTACAGAAGAGACGCAAGAGTACAACAATTTTTATTTGTTGGAAGAAAAGTTTCTTGTCTTTGCGCTTGCAGCTGGGAATGTTGTATTTCCTTATTTTGAAACTGAACATGGAAACAATATTAACAATATTTACAAATATAAAATTTTGTTACGAATCTTGGACTTCTGGTAACCCTAAATGCCACGTGGAAGAACTTGAACTTCATATTTGGACTTAAGTTCCTTATCTACAGTAATTACCACAAGAAGTGCCACAACGGCACTTTTGTGTTTCGAAACGTTCTTTTGTCTTCCTGCAGTAGCAGCGATTAAGGGGGGCGGTTCCCCCCCCCCCCACACACACACACTTTTCGCCACTTTTGCCAACGCACTATGCTAAACCTTATCTCCAAAGGGAAACATAATATCTTTGCCCCCAAGTTTTGGCAGGAATTCGACCCCTGAGGTCGTGGAGCGCTGTGTTGGCAAGAATACTAGAAAACTAGTGACACTTGTTTTGCTAATTCAGCACGGATAATCTAGCACAACTGAATGTATTTAAAGCACCGCTGGACCTTTGGCCGACGTTAGGGAAGCCCTTTTCGAAAATTCTTCTTTGATAAACAACTATGATATTCCAAAATCTGAAAAATTCCATCTGTTTAGAATTTCTTGGAGAACATTCACGTGTATTTTCGTGTGGTTACCTTAAGCTATAGTCTAGATATTAGGAACAGTTTCTTGGCAACGTCATCCCATATTCCATCAAGCCACACGAAAATGGACATGAATGCTCTAGAATAGTGTTTCTGAACCGCAGAGTTCGACCCGGTACTGGATCCTGGCTTAAATTACATGTATATAGCGGCCCGCGAGAGGATCTCTGAAGTTTGAGGCTAACAACCACCTGAAAGGATGGCCTTTCGTTCGGTTCGTTTTTCCGAAATGGAACACGCGAATGAAAATCATAACTTACCAAATTAATTTAATGTTATTGGCCAGGGAAAATTAAAAGGTTATATTAGATCCAGTCTTCGTCAACTAATTTAAACCTAATTTTATATTTGTCAATAAGCCTATAGACATACTTGAACTAACACTCTGTATGATTATGCAAAAAATTATTAATTAATATTAAATTTGAAAGCTTCGTGTAATCTATCTCTATATACGTATTTGTTTGTTCCGGCATAACTCTCGAACGACTGAAGCGATTTCAACCATGCTTTGTGCACGTATCACTTGCAACCTGGAAAGAAATACTGTGGGGATAAGAAACCCCTGGCACCCTTAGGGGTGGGGTGGGAAGGGGTGACATGTAAAAATAATCGAGAACCAGCGATATTAAATTCCCCACAGACAGACATCCGTGACTCTATGCAATCCGCACAACGATAGTGTTTCTCGGGTTGTCTAACATTCAGGTTGTTTTGCGAATGGAATCCATAGTTTTCGTGACACTCCCAGTGTGGTTCAACTCCAAGTTCATCACCTATCGGCATGGGGGTGAGAGGGGGTGGAAAATAAAATGCCACCAATGACCTCGATTAGTGTCGAATCCATAGTTTTCGGAGTCGCCAAGCTAATTGGTGACATTCACGATCACATTTAAAATTAGTTACATTTTACACTATAGTTAGAATTCATTATTTTCCTGCCTAATACAAGATTGGGATAAATAAATACCCGAAAAACGCCGGGTAATCAGCTAGTTAAACTATAAACTTAAAATGAATTAGAAAACTACGAGCAAAATTGTTGAGATCGGACATCGACTTTTAAAAACTAATTTAGCGGTCCGCGGGCTCACGATGTCCGAGAACCACTGTTCTATAAGGAATTCTAAGCAGATGTATTTCATCAGAATTTGTCCGAGTATCAAAGAGGTTTTTCGGAAGGAGAGGATGCAGGCTAAAGGTCTAGCGGAACAGCGACGTGTTTCCTGGAGAGGACCGTTCCAAGTAATCCCTTCTCGTCGTCGGAATTGATTACTTTCACGAACGTGTCGCAAGGAACGACTTTTTAATTGTTCCTCGTGGTTTTACTTTCCTCGATGTCGCACCTTCTTCCCACATTGCATGCAAATTAGCACCTACGTGGAAGGAAATAATTACGAGACAACAGCAATAAGAAAAAGAGTCTTCTCCTTAGGTGGAGCTAAGATGAGGTCAGAGAGAGAGAGAGAGAGCTTATAATTGCATGTGCACTCTCAAACCCGTTTTAGTGCCGACGCTAACCCCACCGGGAGAAAGGCCGGCAGTCGACAGCCTAGGCGAGGACCACACCAGATGAATTACGGCGCTTTCTTTGAACCTCACGAAAGTCGTCGAACTTAGCCATGTATCACGTTAATTTCCACGTCCACATTCATGCTGCGACAGATCGCATGCGCGGCATGAAATGCAATTCTAGGAAGCGAGTTTGATGATCAATCCCCCCCCCCCTTTCCTCTTTACTAGTTGGCTTTGTTCTGCTTCTTGCCGCGAAACTGCAGTTGGCGAATGCACCCATCTAAAGTAATTATGCCCGAGTCAGTGTTGTTCTTGGGCGATCCGTAAATTCACCAGCTTGCTTGTGAGACGGTTAAAACCAAAATGGTCAAATTGCGCACTCGGTTATGTAATTTAGCGCAGCAAGTAGCTCGCACCATCAGGGGTGCCCATCCCCCCCCAAGGCCCATGACGCACTTCCCCCTCCAAAAGTAGAACATTCGCCCCCCCCCCAAGGTCCATGACGACCTTTCCCCCCCAAAAGTAGAACATTCGCCACCCCCCCCCCCTTTATGCCGAATTAATTTCTCAAATTATTTTGGTCAGACAAAATTTGCGGAACAATATAATACAGACATATTAGCAATATATGTTTACTTTAGGTACTGTAGGCTCACTTTCAAGTTTGATAACATAAAACGTGCAAAACTGCTCAGCCTCACTGCCATTGTTAGTGTAGTGAACCTTATTCTTGACAGTTTGTCTGACTAACCTTGTATTAATGCGAATAGCACCCCCCCCCATCCAGACCGTTTCTAAAGGCATAAGAGGTTGTGTTTCATTTCAACCCTATCGGCGCGATCAGCCACAGGTAGATAGAAAAAGTTTACTTAATAACCATAACTAAAAATCAATAACAAGTCAATCAAGCGAAACGATCCCCCCCCCCCCACAGTAGCGTACGCAGGATTTCATCAAGGGGGGTGTTATTTCTAATTTTTTTCCAATTTCACATTACCGTTGTTTTATTATACTTTAATTAAATAATAATCATCACAATTAATTAATAATACTACAAATACCACTACTACTACTATTAAGTAGTAGAGATCTACATAAATATAATATTCATGAAAACAATAGAACGAAATTACTTTCTAGTCATTCGATTTATATCAAATCCTGGGAGCATTGTTTTGTTTCTTTGTTACGAAATAATTGTCTGGTCAACGAGGTGAGACATTTCAAGGGTGAAGAAATACAAGAAAATATATTAAAATAAATTGAAATAATCAAAGTATGGAACTCATCCAAGGAGCTGCGGTGATCTGGTCGGTAGAGCGTCTGACAAGTGACAATCACGCGGGAGATACGGATTCGATTCCCGAAATTGGTTGGAATTTTTCCGGCTTTTTCCCCGCATAAATGTCCCCGATAATTCACATCTAGATTATCTTGCTGTTCTTACAAACAAAACATTTTACAATAGTTAAGCTTATTGTCGTTTTAAAAATTGTCTAGTCAACAAGGTGAGACATTTTAAGAGAGACATTCAAACGAGCTGTGGTAAACAATATAATGGGAAGGCGAATTGGTGACTGTATTCTTGTCCGCCTAGCCTTTGTCTATACATTAGCCCCTTACAACGTACCAGTAACTTTATTTAGTTAATTCTCATTGTTCACACACAAAAAAAAATGGCCGATGGTGTTCCAGCCCCTACCGAAATTTTGATAAAATCAGAATTTTCAAATAAAAATCCGTTAAGAACTTTAAAAAATCAAAATGTGTAAATGCGAAACCTCTTTTAAAGTGAATCCCAATTATCATTTTTGTCTTTGAATACAATTTTAATAGACTGAAAAGCTCCAAAATACGAAATATTTTATTATGCATCCTGCCCTCCAAATCGAAGCCATTTGCTACCCACATTTACTATTCCAGCCCCTCCCGAAAAAGAAATCCTGCGTACGCCAGTGTGTTGAACATTGTTGCAACTGAGATACAAAATCATAGTTACCCTAACCTAACCTCATAAACTCGTGTTTATTTTCAAGGCATCACTCTGAAAGACGCGTGTGTTTGGAATGATGTGTTTTTCTCCATGCTGCATGGAAATAATAATTCAAATTATTATTATTATATTATTATTATTAGTAGTAGTAGTAGAAGTAATAGTAATATTATTGTCCCAGATCTTTGACTGTGAAAAATTGGCCATTTAATTTTTTCTACAGCATTTTTCATAATATTTCACAAGCTCAAGGGGGGGTTTAAACCCCGTAACCCCCATTTTTGTGTGAAGATATATAGAATTGGTATAAAATTTTGAGACCCCCCAAAAAATTCCCATCACGTAGGTGCGTCATAAAACCCTCCTGTGGGCACCCCAGCTCACCATTAACAGAAAAAGAGTATAGTTATATCTAAACTAATAAGAATATTTGAATTCTTCAATTTAAACAATTTTTACCCTTAAACGCAGTAGCACAACCACAGAGGGGGCAAGAGGCATTGCACTCCCCCGAACCTTGGAAGGAAATCAATTCTTGGGGGCAAGGGGGGCAAACATTGACGGCCAAGGGCACCATCAGGGGAGCACAGAGGGAATATTGCCCTTATTATTATAATAATGCCACTATTATTAATATTATTATTATTACTGGCACGTTTATCCTCCTGGTACTTGCCCCCCCCTCCAGACAAAAAATTGTGGTTGCGCCTCTGCTTAAACGATACCATTTTCAGCAGTTTTGATGATTAAAAATACCAAAAATTTTGTGGACAAAACAATCTGGTAGTAAATTTTCTCTTCAATCTGTTTATATAAAATCAAGAAACGGGGTCTTTTGATGACAAATTACATTATCTCGTCATTCATGGACGGGTAAAGACAACTTGCCTCTAAAATCTTTTAAATCCGTGAATGAAATTTTAATTTAATTTAGACACAGATCCAAACGTTGTTGAATGCGTCAGCATATTTGATGTTTGCACCTGCCACATTTTGCAAGGGCAACGATTTATATAAAATCCATACCTAAAGTTAAGAACTGGGTACAAAAGCCATCTTGTTGAAAACAGGGAAAGATGAAAATAATATCAACGTGGATGACAAGGAATTGGTAAGGTAGATATGACTGAGGTATTGACAAGAATATGTCTAACTTCGTGTATTACATCCTAGAGGTTCCAACAGTTGTAGTAGGAAACAACTATGAATTGTTGCAGAAAATAGGCTTACGTTGCCAAGAAATTATTACAAATATCTAGACATTAGCGTAAGTAAAGCAAATGAAGTTTCAGTGAAGGAACAAGAAGAAATTCTATACAGGTGTAAGTTTTCAGAATTTCGAATTTCTCACCGATTTTTTATAAACGAAATATTTATTTTTAAAAGGTGTTCGTCGAAGACAGATCAAATGTCTACGGTCACCTTACGCACAATTTCACTTTCTCTTCTTACACATATTTGGAAGGGAAAGCATCCGTAATCTAAATGCTTCGTAAGCCGACCTCCGTGTTAGAGTGGTTACCACAGCGCCCTACGACCCAATGGGTCCCGGGTTCGAATCCCGGCCTGGGAACGGATGTTCCTTGTGAGTGCCCTTCAACAATTTCATCACTCATTCTAATCTTCGCGATTAGCAAAATGTGGCAGAAAAATGAAATAACCAAATCAATCAATCAAATACTTCATAAGTACACTCACCGGCAAAAGAAATGGGCCATTCGGAAATACTGGCTTTCCTGCAAGGCGTTACGTGCGTTACCTAAGTCAAGTCTGCGGCAATAAGTGGGTTTTAATAGCAAAGTTTCAATGGTAACTTCTACCACCGCCGTAGAGGTATTTCAGACTACACAATGGACCCTTGTGTTTTACCGTTTCGGCGTAAATGAAAAATATGTTCACTCGTAGTACTTAATTCATGCATAGATTTGGCACTGCATTTTTCAATTAGAAGTTCCTGTTCTGTGAAATAATATAAATTTTCTTACATTACTTGCCTTTATCGCAGGCATGTCGATCGCGGAACGTTTTTTTTGGTCGATCGCAGCTATCTATTGTAATTATACGAATATACGTTATTTGAATTCAACTTCTGTAATGTATAATGGATTGTTCCATTTTTAATGCAAATTTCAGGTTCTGAATATTTATCACTGCTATTCTTTCCATTTTTTTTAAGTGACGCAGTTTTGAATCCCGTCATCTTTTCTTCCCTTACCGACGTCAGCGGGTATGACAGCCGTGCAGGCGAAGATTCGCGCTGACCGCTAGTCGCCTTGTTGTGCTCGCGGGTTTAGAGTGAGTCTGTGTGCCTGTCGAAGAGGTGAAAACAGTGCGAAGAGGTGATAACAGTGCGAAGAGGTGATAACAGTGCGAAGATAAGAAAACAGTGCGAAGAGGAGAAAACAGTGCGAAGAGGTGAAAACAGTGTGTTTTTGCGAGTGTGTACATATATGGCAGTGTGATTGAGGTTCAAACGTATATATATGTATGTGCGTGTGTAATATCGTTGTTTGAACAGCTAGAAAATGAGTGCTCCTAAAAAGAGCAAAAGCTATCATTTTCACAATGAGTGGGTACTTGTACTTTTTTTGTAATGGTGAAAGACAAATGTTGTTGTTTAATTTGTAACGCCTCAATATCATTGCCAAATAGGGCAATTAAGGGCGTTATTATTAGGGAACGGAACTTTAAGTGCTAAAAACTCGGAAATATTTTTTTTATGTGTCGTACATATTGAAATATGTGATAAAAACAGGAAAATATGTAACAAAAATAAAAAAAAACATTTGGTAACAAAAACAAAATATTACATGCATTTTAAACATCTGAAATCAGTTTCTAAATGCTTACCTCTTAGCGAGCTATTTTTTGGAAGAGTTGCAGTGGATCACAATAGTTTTTTCCAAATTCTCCATTGTAAATCTCTGACGATTATCTCTAAAAAGCATCTTATATTGTGAGAAAGATCGCTCCACGTCACAAGAAATAATTCTTGCATATTTGAAGCACGAAATGTTACTAATGCTGAAGTTTTCCAAAGCTTTCTCTTCCTCTACTTCACCTTCCAAAACACGTGCAATTTGACAAAAATTTTGAAAACCTTGGTTTTTCCCAAAAATTTCTGTACATTTAGACATTAGCACTTGTGAGTTAGATCCAGTGGGGGGGGGGGTAATATTTTCCCCCAATAGGATCGTAGGCGAGACACCAGAAGTCTGCCAGCGAGCGTGTTCAAAGACAAAACAAACCTAACACTCTTGATTTTTCCTTCGAGGATTTCGAGGTAGCTGAAGTCAATGAGCGATTTTATGTACTTAAAATGAAAATTTGCAAAATATGTATTTACATACGGAAAACTGGAAAATATGTGTTTTATGTAAAATAAAATTTGCTGTGTTGGCATATAAGGCTATGATCAGAATTTTGGCAAAAACGAGGGTCTCTATCTTATCGCAGAGAAAACATTTATTTACCTAAACTTCCGTTCCCTAGTTATTATAAAGCACTGCATAGCAATAAATACGATGCCGATTTTCCGCCCAAAACTGACATACATTAAGCTAAACTGAAATAACTTAAATCAAATTTAGTTGCTCAACAACAATTTAAGATGAAACCAACCTCACAATCCATGAAAGCTACCCTGTGTTCCTTCAAAGTTAGCCACCTGATAGTTAAAAATTGCAGATCGTTTACCGAAGAGGAATTCGTAAAAGAGTGTTTTCTGGAAACAGCCGATAATCTTTTTGGGGAAATAAGAATCAGAAAGAGATATCAGCTTCTGTTGAAGATGTTCAATTATCACGAAACACTGTCGTGCAGCGAATCGAGAAGATGAGCCAAAACATAACGGAACAAATGTTGAAATATCTTTCTAATTTCCTCACCTTAAATCCTACATTTCTGGAATCGTTGATTCTCACCCTTTCCAACGATGTATGCAGGGCCGGATTAACCTATGGGCAACTGGAACAATTGCCCCGGGGCCCTATACTGTCGCAAAGAGGTTCAGTAATCTAAATGAATTTTGCAGTGGCAACTCCATCACAAATTACACCTGCAGCTCGAAAGCTTGTGAGCATCTACTAGGAGGATCTGGAACCCTCGCTAGAGAATGAGCGGATACAGTTTGCACACCTAGTAAGCAGTAGCAATGTCAAACATCAGGAAGACATCCCAATGGAACTGTTTATGTATAATATTGTATGTAAGGGCCCGTTCCGCAGTACATTTCCCAATGTCGAAATTCTCTTTAGAATGTATTTGGTCTTAATGGTAACAAACTGCAGAGAAGAAAGATCTTTCTCAAAAATGAAATTAGTGAAAAACAGGCTTCGTGCTGCCATGGGACAGGATCGCTTATCCAATCCTTGTGTATTAAGCATTGAACATGAACTTATATGTGAATTGGACTTCGATGATACAGTAGATGTTCGGCGAAAAAGGCAAGAAAAGTTTGTCTACTATAAGTGTTAAGCCTTTGTGAAATTTCTTGAAGATAGTGTAGTTACTACAATTTCCACAATGAACCTGTCGGTAATTGTTCAGTAGATGGACCGTGCATATGTAGTAACATATTTACTCTTAATTGTAAATAATATCATTTATAATAAATTATGTACGTAAGTACAGTCTACTGCTCAGGTCTCTGTTTCCGTCTGAACCTGCTTAGTATTTAATATATATTGTAGTTACGGTGTTCACTGTTCATAATATACTGTAGACATTTAGACGCAGAATTTTACTGCTGCTATAGCGCTACAATTTTCGTCCTGTAACTTTATTTGACTGCGCTATTCTCCCTGCAAACCTATCTGCGATTGTGAATGACTACTGATTCTAAAATCAGGTCTACCATTTCAACTGCTGAAAATTGGTGGTTAACATATTGAGCTAATAAAGCTCCTAGTAAAAATAATAAAAAAAAATGGGGGGACCCCACAAAACATTTTGCCCAGGGGCCTCCACAAACCTTGATACGGCTCGGGATGTATGATACATATTTCTATTAAGAAGGGTCGATTCGACATCCTTACCCCTCTTCGATTTAATGTGTAGAAGTCCCTGTAAATTATGAGAGGGCTTCACATCTACTTAGATGTACAACTTTACGTTTCCCTTAGCTACCTTCAGTAGCGAGAGCGTTGTGAAGTACACAAACTACCATAAAAAAAAACACCCCAAAGTGTAGAACAGATGAGAACAGCTGTTGGAGGAGGAGATACGATCTTCAGACTCTTATCGGAGATGCGATCGGGGAGCGAACTTCTGAAAAGAGTGTGGCACGAGATATCCGCAGAGGGGTCGTGAGGTAAGGCCCATTCGGAGCATTATTTCAGAGCGAACGTGCGTTGCAATGCTAAAAAGAAGCGAAGAGAAATCAAGAAATGGAAAGGGTAGCACAAGCTTGCGTGTGCCCAATGCATCTTCTGGGCGTGGCTCTGGGCTTAGGGATGGGGGAGGGGAGAGTTTTATGAGCCCAGATCATTCCTGGAAAGACCATGAGATGCTTGCTCCGGCCAGTGTTTTCAAAGATCCTGGCGAACCATTCGGAAGCCATTAAGATACAACGAACCTTCGTTTTCATGGCTTGGCTTGGAGGTACGCCGTTCCACGGATGCAAGGCGATTGGGCAGATGAATCGATGGTGCTTAACGGTTCTGGGAAGAAAGGGGAACGGAACGGGTTGACTGGGTTCCGTGAAGTCCTTCGTAATGAGAGGTCGGGTTTCCTTTATTATATCTTGGTGTGAATGGTTCGTTCATTCACTGTTGAATGGGAACTTCACTTCTCGTGCCAACAATGGCAAATATTACTGTGAAAGTTGTTTTCCACAATTTCCGTCATTGAAACAAGAAATACAATGAGCGTTTGGAAAGAAAAGTACAAGAAAATCCAGTGTCTTTTCTTATCACTAAAAATCTCGTAGGAGGTACATTTTTCACAGATTGTGTTATTTCTCAGGTGATGTAAATAATTTGCACGTAAGAATCGATCGACTTGGACCATCCAGTATATAAACTGTAGTTTCGCCTACAAATGACGGGTAAAGAATGGCCATAATTGTATAATGATGCAAAGTTATAAAATGAATGAATGAAGGTAAGAGATGGTTTTCAGTTATCTGCAGAACAGTGATACTGGAATGGCGTGTCCGGAATTTCTTAAAGGGGTGGTCATGTCTTCTATGTTGCCATGTTTTTCTGCATTTCCCTATTTTTAGTTAGGGGATGTTATGACCCCAAAACTCCCACAGCCCCTTTGTGTACGCCACTGGTTAATTTCCTTCTTTCTCCATGCATTTCGCATGCTATCTTCCTTGCGCTATTAATTTTCAACCACTGCCCTGAGTCATGGTCATTATGCATAGGCCATCTTCTTAAAGCTTGTTTGAGTTAGTTTGAGTTCAAAATTCACTTCATACACAGGTAGACTAATCGGTACTGGATCTACAGTTTATAGTGCAATCTGAACCGCTATGTGTCTAAATAGGGTATTCTACCCGGGACCCCTTGATTACAGGGTGCTGACTATCACTACGTCATCGGGAAGGTCATCTTCCTAACCAATGATTGTACATAACATTATAGCATCACAGCATCTGCGTAGAATTCCACATTCAATTTCGCAACCCCTCTTTTAGGAATCACACCCTCCTTCCGCAACCCCAATCTTAGTCAAATAACATTAAAATAAAATGTATATAGTAAAACGTAATTAAGAAACCGTGTTGATTTCCAACAATGGTAGTATTCCTTTGATACCTTAAACTCTCACCTATATTCTATGCATAAAATACATTGTAATAAAATCGTGCTTCAACTTTTGCACTTGTTCGCGTCTGTATCTGAGAGACAGGGAGAGAGTGAGGACGGAAAGAAGAGAACATGAGGGAAGAGGGAGAAAGACAGAGTAAATGTAGAGAGAGATGAGAAAGAAAGCGTGTGGGTTTTGAGAGGGGGGAAGTAAAAGAAAGGTGTGTGTGAGAGAGAAAGAAAGAGTGAGGTACAGGTAGAGGTGGAGTAATTTTGTAGTGATAGTGTGCGAGCGAGAGATGTATAGGAAAGATAGAAAAGGAAGAGAAACACACAGTGAGATAGACAGAGAGAAAGAAGTAGAGGCAAATGAAAGATATAAACAAAAAGAGAAGAAGAGAGACGTAGAGGCAGAGGAAAGTTAGAAATTGAAAGAGAAACAGAGAGTAGGGGCGGGGGAAGTAGAGACAGAAAAAGAAGGAAACAAAAAGAGAAGCAGAGGAAAGTAGAGGCAGAGGATAGATAGAAATGAAAAGGGTAGCAGAGAGAGGTAGAGAGAGAAAGTAAGTGAGGGAGGGAGAAGTGAGGCAGAGGAAAGATAGGAACAAAAAGAGAAGCAGAGAAGAGAAAGAGTAGAGGCAGAGGAAATATAGAAAGTAAGAGAGGGAGGGAGAAGTAGAGGCAAAGGAAAGATATGAGCAAAAAGAGAATCAGAGAAAGAGAGAGAGAGAGAGAGAGATTACATTAGACACAGAGGTAAGATAGAAGTTAAAATAGAAGTAGAGAGAGAGAAAAAGTAAGAGAAAGATGGAGAAGTAGAGGCAGTGGAAAGATTGGTACAAAAAGAGAAGCAGAGAAAGAGAAAGAGAGAGTAAAGTACAGGCAGAAAAAGAAGGAAATAAAAAGAGAAGCAGAGGGAAGTAGAAGCAGAGGACATATAGAAATGAAAAGGGAAGCAGGAAGAGAGAGAAAGAATGTAAGAAAGGGAAGGAGAAGTAGAGGCAGAGGAAGGATTGGAACAAAAAGAGAAGCAGAGAAAAAGAGAGAGAGAGAGATAGAGAGTAAAGTAGAGGCGGAAAGTGAATTAAATAAAAAAGAGAAGCAAAGGGAAGTAGAAGCAGAGGAAAATAGAAATAAAAAAGAGAAGCAGAGAAAGAGAAAAAGAGAGAGAGAGAGAGAAAGAGATGTAGATGCACAGGAAAACAGAAACAAAACAGGGAAGCAGAGAAAGAGATGCAGCGGAGAAACAAAAGGAGAAGCAAGGAGAAAGAGATAGGGAGAGAGAGAAGTAGAAGCAGAGGAAGGAGAGAAGCAAAGAGAAACAGGGGGAGACAATGTGGTCAAGCAGTTTTAAAGTCACTCATTGCACCTTTTATATTAAACTCTGTACCCCTCTATAATTTCAATTTCTTAACACAGGAGAATGTCACGAAATAGGTCACGGTATCATTCTCCCCCGTCTCCTCTACTCTAGAAGCAAGTATTGTCCTTGAAAAGATAAGGGTCGAAGGTTCGATGTCTGGGAAGTACTCTGGGTTACAGCAGTGAGGTATGTAATCCCAGTCAGTTTGTGGTAAGGAACCTAGTGATCAACACCAGCTCATGCAGGCGCTATTGACGTTAGGTCGGAAGCGCTGATTGGTGGGCACGGAGTGAATGGGCGTGTCGGCGGCTTCCTTTGAAGTTTTTTCTTCTTCCGAGTTATTATGAAGAGTTTTTGGTTTCTACCGTTATCTCCATGGCCCCCACCTACCACTATTGCACTTCCCCACGCTCCTTTTGCAGCATGATTTCTCGTCATGCACACAGAGTGCGCTAGCAGTGTTGCCAATTGCTTACGTTATTCACTGAAGTTCTGACAAGCTAGGAAAAATGGAGAGGGGTGGGTCTTACCCAAAACCAAGAAGAAAGAGCGAAAAGGGTTGGTTTGTATATGAAGGGCTCAGGTGTAAAACATGGTAAGTACATTTTGGTCATCTGAGTTCATTAAGATAAATGGTTCTTAGAAGCTATACTGTACACAAATAGTTTTCGTGTTATGTTTACCAATTTCAGAAGGCTTCTCTGAGTCCAATCCAAATTGTATGACATGGCAATTTCACTTGAAAATTGAAGGATGGCACATTTTACTTTGTAACTCAAAAATGGCCAAAGTGTAACTTACCATGTTTTACACCTAAATAGCCAACTTCTCGTACAGTATGCTCTAGGCTGACGAGGTTCTTGAAAATGGAACCACATACTTGGGGCGGTCCTACCGCATAGGCGGAGTTCTGGAGGGTCCGGGGGGGCCTGCCCCCTACTTAATAAAGATTAAAAAAAATTACACACGATTAAGTTCAGTTACTACATTTTTGTTATGAAGCCATGCCGCAAATCTTGACGTTTGCCATGATGTCATGTGCGATAATTTCGCCGCAATAGCGAGTCTCAGATTATTCGATTGATGTGATGTGTACAGTTTGAAGAAAGAAAAACGTAAAATGACTTTGTGTTGAGTCAACAGTTGAGGCATCAAAATAACTTTTGAATTTAATTTTTCTAAACTTTCTGAAGCTTACTATTGTACCGTAACTTTTTAAAAGTAATACGAGTATTGTATCAATAATAAATCAGTGAAATGCAAAGTGCAATAATCGTACTGTTTTGCTTCTTTTAAAACTGGAAAACCAATATACTAATTAATATTTGTTTACTTAAGCGAGGAAATTTAATATTTTCAAATCTAAAAGGCCTAGAACTCAGTGTTCTAAGTTTCTTTCTTTTTTTTAAAAAAAAAAAATTCCGGGGGAAGGCCCCGGACTCCTTATAAACTAGGGGATATTCAATAACCCTCAGGTACATCATATGCTTCTCCCAGAGTGAGAAGAGTGAGGTATCTTAGATATGAGAGATGCTCACAGGTGTCCCATATTGAGATCAGAAGTAATTGGAGAACGTGAATTTTCCCATCATATATTTAATCTAATCAGCATTAATCTTCGCGATTAATCTAGAGAGGTATAAAAGTGACGTAAAATAACCAAAATGAAGAAGTAAAATAAGGCCCTTTATGTCTAATAATTGACACCCACCTCTTTAAAAATGTTTATCCTCTAGATCAAATCCGATAATGTTCAAAGTTAGGATTCGGTAATCTTGTCCTTGCTGGGTTTTTTAATCGATATTTATGTTTCTTTCATTTGTAAAATATTAGTTTTTGTCTGTTTTCAATCCCACACAATTGAAATAAATCTATCTCGAGAATAGATTCGTGGCAGCGCAAGTCTATTTTCTATCACAGAAATCTAGACAATAGCGAAAGATAATCACGCGAAGATTCACAATAAGGAATTACAAACAGATGTCTTATATGCAAAAATATCTGTTGTGAATACGCAGTGTTCGAATTGAACAAATTGTAGAGAGTGTGGGAGAAATTCAGAAATGTCTATGTTCATATATAGATAGTTTTTAAAGTAGTGGTTAGAGACAAGGACGTATTTAGGGGGTCCAGGAGGTCCGGACCCCCCCCCCCTAAAGACTTATGAAGTACTAAAATAATGAAAAATATATTAGTTTAGCCTTTGTTGTATAATTTCATCTGAACTTATTGGAAGACAAGGATTATATTGGAATCATACGGCTATGAAGGACAGGAAGGACGTATTTAGGGGGATCCCGAAAAACTTACCAAGTAATGAAAATATTAGCATTTCTTGCATAATTGATGGTTATTAATATCCTCTAAACTTTTTACGCAAGTATTATATTGGCATCATATGGCTTTGAATGACATTACAAAGAAGATTTATGTACACTACTACTCAAAATAATATGCATAAAATATTAATTACAAACTTATTTTTCTCCAACTACATGTAATATCATTTTGTTATTCGATAAATATTCAATTGTTCATCTATTTGACATGAATTTCATTGTCAAGGCACTTGTTTTTATGTAAATTATTCTGACCTTAACTACAGGTAAGCTGCTTAATGAACATGTGCTGTTATATCTCTATTCTTATAGTCTTCTTACATATTCGTGTAATAATAATGTAATATTAATTTATGTATTGTAATTAGTATTGATTTGATTTAATATAATTATTTTAATTTAAACATTATTATTATCATTAATATTATTATTGCTGAGGCACTTGGTTCGGACCCCTACCCCCCCCCCTTCCCGAAACATATTTCTAGATACGTGCATGATTAGAGAGCCATTTTCTAAAAGTAAGGAAAGAGACTATGTAGTACATCCTGGGGCGCGACTTGTCAAAATTATTGGGGGGGGGGGCTCTGATCACTGAAATAAATTAATGAATGACTCACTCCCTCCCTTTCTTAAGTTTTGGCCTCAGTGTTCGGAATCTCGTAAAAGCCCATGAATTCCTTAAAAATATTAAAATTTTAATTTACAGTTCGAATGCAAAATTCCAATTGTTCACGAATGGATATGTCACAAGTTTCGTCAACCATAATAGGAAAATATTCCCGACTTTTAATATCTGCTACCACGGAGCGCAAAACAGATCTCCCTAATATATCAATGATCTCGTTCTGAATATCATGTGAGAGCCATTTGTAGCCCGAACGTCCCATCCACTCTCTTAGTTCATGCACATCGTCTTTTGAAACTCTTTTTAGTAAAAATGTTAACAATATTCATAATTATATACTTAGAATATAGTAATAAGTCATGTGTTTTGCTGTATCTGGTCATAGCCCCCCAAAGTTGATGGTTTAGCGGTCTCAGCCCCCCAAAGTTGATGGTCTAGAACATTTCAATTGTGTATTTAAAGTTAAGTTCATGTGGCACAATTCAGAGTAAACTTTACAAGAGAAGCAAAATAATATATTAGATCCTCTTAAGAAAAATTATTTGGGGGCTCTGCCCCACATCGTTAACATTGGGGGGGGGGGGGGCTCGAGCCCCCCAAGCCCCATGGACTCGGCGCCTATGAGTACATCACAAAATTTTTACACTAGATATCAGGGAAATTTATCCTGATTTTTTTCCGAGCTTGGAAAATCATAATGGTTTCCGAAAGGAGAAGAATTTTCGAAAACGACTTGCTGGCTCAGGCCAAACGCGAGCAGCCTCGGCCTGATCTCAACCCTGTTGAATACGCTGCAATGGTTTCTGGTCAGGTAGACGCCAGCTATAGACACGTCGGGTCCTCTTGTCCAGTACGATACGCGGCTCCATGTGACGGCCAATCAATTAACATAAAAATAAGTCTCAACAATCACGCCAATCTAAGGCGGAAAAGATGGCAGCACTGCACCGGTCGTCACGTGATTTCCTAGTTTCTCTCTGCGTAGCGGTAGGTGTCGTGCTCGCCTGTTCGACTTACAAACTATCGACATCGGAGTATCGGACACCCTCGAGTTCCCCCTGCGATTGCTCGGCCATCAATCAAACCGCTAACAAGGCCCGTGCGCGTCACGAAGGCGCTATGCAAAGCACAGCCACATGCACAAAACCCTAAGCATGACAGGAAATGAAATAATACGGTTTCCCTTCCATTCTACCTGGTCCCTTTTTTTATGGAACCTTCCCCTTCCTGCTCCTGAAGGATTTTTACGTCCTAGATGTTTGAAACAAAAGATGTAAACGTATCACTTGCCTATAAGTCTACGTCCACATGTATTATCTATGTTCAGATGATGCCACGACCTAGTGATAATTGAAAAGACTAAACTTTATTAAATTATTATTCAATGATATTTTATAATTATTCATTATTTCATAACCTGGTGTTTTGTAATTTAGGCATATATACACAACACAATACGCATTTCTTTTTCGTTAATGATTAAATATTCAAATATTTAATGTGCTGTGATTATTAACAAATATGACGTAGGTACTGTGTTGTGTTTATACACCTGGTGCGGTCAATTTCTTGTATTTAATGTTTTAATTTGCTCTTTTTGGCCCCTAACGAGTTATCATACGCATAAATATTAATAACTTCACATGGTACATCTGGTGGTGGTGACGCAATATGGAGTAGGTAACCTGTTGATGCGAAGTAGATGTTGTCCTCTGCTCTGCTACATGTATGCTAGCACATTTAATTTAAGAATAAGATATTTATTGCTAAGCTATATAATATCCCTAAAACTGAAAAGTACAAACAATCACCATTAATTAGAATGAGTAGTATGTATAATAGAATAACATCCACAAATTCAAATATTGATTTTAATCTTAACATTTTGGAATATAAAAATACTATAAAAGCCACAGTTAACAGATATTACTTTCACAATGGTTGATTATTTATTGTATTTATTATTTATTGTAGAATATGTTCTATATGTATCCCTATATCCACATAAATAATTGTGTGTGTATGTATAATGTAAATATTTGTATCTGGATAAGCTTAAGGATATGTGTCCATTAATATGTGTATGTATTTATTTCATTATTGTTTCTATCCTATTATGGTCATATTTATTCTGAACAAATATAATCTACATAATATGTATTAATGGGAGATGTCATAATATTGGTTGTGGATTTATGGATAATTTATATGTGTTATGCATATATATATTTGTGAGAGAACATTATTAGAGTCCAGCGCAGATAATTCTGCCGTGCAATGCGCGACAGAACTAAAGAAGCAGTGTTGCTAATGGAGCAGATAGAAAAATCGCTGCGGTGCGCCGATGCACAGCTGTTACGTACAACAATAAAATTAGAGAATTCAGGTCTATCTAACGTTGAGTTTTAAACGTCATGCATTATACCAGGACTAGGATTAATATGTACTAACAAGTGACTATGTATGTAGCTACATACATATGGACTAAAAATTCGCAAAATATGAACTAACACATAAGTAAAATTACCAAAAATGCTGCAAAGACTTCTTCATACGATTCCTTATTTGAGTGATTTCAAACAAAATAAAAAAATATATATATTATTTTTCATTGCATTAATGCACTGGTGGCGTTCTAACTTTTCACTCCCAAAACCCGTATACACTGGTATGGAACTGCAACGGCAGATAATAACATGCCAACGTGTTAAACCGCTACAATTGCACCATAACACTCCTCCTGAAGCAGTATTATTATTTCCTCTCTGAGATCGGCGACAGTCGGTTGCCTTTGTTGTACATTTACAAAGGATGCCGGCTTCCACAACAATAACAAGTACATATACTGCCACTAGACGATAAGCTGCGCGGCTTTTTCTTTTGTTATGAACCAGGGCCGGCGCTAGTCATTTTGCCTCCCTGGGAGGTGGCGGCAGATGCCGCTCTATTTCGACCCCCCCGGTCATTACGCAGCAACGGAAAATTGAAAATCAATATATTCCTAACTAAAACATCAAAATATAAAATAAATAATGAGACTTCTTATGCTATTTCAATACTATTCAGCGCAAAAGAATATCTCGCTCGATCACAGTTTTCAATAGGCTTATTTTTTTCTTCTCTTCAAATTTTGCCGCTCTGGGCGATGGGACGGTTCGCCCTCCCCTTCCGCCGGCCCTGCTATGAACTTGGTCACCCATCAAAGCATGGCAATTTTAACACAGAAAACAATATGTATCGCATTAAGCAGCAAAAATGACAGCCTCCTCTATGCAATTTCTACAAGAACACGTGCCGGAGCCAGAGTTGAAATGATGTTGGAGCCACATAATTTATTTATTTTGAATAATTCCAAAATTATGAAATATGAACAATTTGTTGCTGCTGTTCGCTGCTCTCTTGCCAAAATGCTTTATTGGGATGCTAACACCATGACTGGCTTCCTCCTTCATGAACTCGTGCACGTTGCTTAGAATTTCCCGAGCTTGGCTATGCAAGGTTTTTGATTTCAACTTCGACAGAACTGGAGGCATTATGGAATTTAACGTTCATCAGCAAACACACACTTTTACATAAACACACGCAATACACGCACACAACGTCAAACCGGTCAAATACTTAGTATAAAATAAAAATATGGTGCTTCCAATCCAACAAAACTCACCGCCACTTTACCTGCTTTCCCCTTCCGTGACAGAAATAGTGCTTCATTATTACAGTTGGCAACACTAGTTACTAGCTAGCCAATGAACATGCACTGCATAAAAGAAGCAACGACTCCGCCGTGCTATATTGCCACATTGCCGTCCCTGCTGACCGGTGGGAACCGCGAGCTGGAGCGCTGTTCAATTGTTTTCAATGAAGTTTGCGCGAGTGTGTCCAGGAATGGAATGACAATATGGCAACAATAGCGAAGGTTTTCGAGCAGGGTAGAACACGTGATGCTAAGAGAGAGGGAGACGAAACGAAAATACGTTTCTACGCAACGGCAAATTTACGTGTGTGGCACTCTACTCTACGTTATATAAGTATAATATGTATGCATGCTATTTAATCTCACTTATATTCATATTCACATTATTTATGTTATATTAATGCCTCTGTAATTGGAGGTATCCTTTCTCTCTGTGACGTTCTTATATCAGTTCATGATCAGCACATTGTGGAAAACAGTCCGATTGAAAATTATGGCGGACAACTCGACTACTACCGCATTTGCAGTTGAGTGTACTAAATGATGTCACTCTGGTGGAACGTGCTTGTAGTTCCAATTTCCGCCGACAGCTTGCGCTGCTGTTACGCTTTACGCTTCCGAGATTTTTCAATGTACATGTACAGTTAAGGGGTGCGAAATCATTGAAAACTGGTGCGGGGGAGGAAGTTCTTCATCTACAAACCCCCTCCCCACAAACATATGTGTAAATTATACGATACATATTTGTAATGTTATTAAAAGTAAAAATAAATTACTCAATTAAAAATATATTATTATTATTACTATTATTATTAATTACATAAAGGAAATTAATTTGTTACTTTCATACATATCAGATATTGCAAAGCAGCTAATTAATTCCTTTAGTAACTGGTTAAAGATGTTAATAAATTATGAGATAGTTCAAGTGGTTTTATTATGTGTAAGTTTTGGTTTAGTTTGTGCTTTATGATAAATCAATTAGATTTCATAGTTATTATTTTCTTACATTCGTGTTTTACTTTCATTGTGTGTATTGATGTAGATTTGTTAATGATCTCTAGAGAGAGAATGCATTCAATACTCACAACTACACTAATTTGTGTGTCTTTTGGATATTATTCTTAGTAAAGTATATTTGAAATTAAAAGTAATTGCTTATCTGTTGTTTGTTATAACAAAAACTCTCCCCCCCGTCCCCCCAGGATTTCGCACCCTGGGGAAATTTCTTGGTTGTAACAATCCCATTCACTTTCAATTGGATCAATACAATCCAGTGTCCGTGACTGCACTGTGCGTATGCTTCCAAGCTTGTTCATTTACACTTGCACTTGGTTGTAACAGTCCCATTTAATTTCAGCGTGATCAATACAATCCAGTGTCCGTGACTGTACAAAACATATATGTAGTGGCCGGTTGGCATGTGAAACGAAATATATATAACATGAACCATATTTGGTGAAGATTCAGTACCGCCTGATAGCGTAGCAGTCTTGTTTATTGCAGACGAAACTACGGAAATATTATAATTGGACACCCACAATCTAAGATGAAAGTTCTCTTCACATCAAAGAGCTTTCGTTCATTCATTAATCTGCGCTTGCAGTATCATTTCTTCTGTTCGTACCCAATTACAGTTTAATCATTTTCACCACCGCTTCTCTTTCTTCTCCTTGACGATTGTAGCCACGGGAACTCGATTCAGGCTGAGTTTTACTTGAGAGGTTTTCCACCCCCACCCCTCCGCCCCTCTTTCTCTCCTCAGACTACAAAGTTCAAACTTTTGAGTCGCAAACAACTCTTTGGAAATCCTGGCAGCTGTATTGCGGGTGGAGGTTATTCAAGGACTTCACGTGCTCTATTGTGATAGAAAGCGTGGGTGAAGTAAACATTGTACTCGATATGGACCGTTCAATAGTGCTATTCTTCACATTTCCTGTCAGATTTCAGAGTGGCTTCAGCCTAGACTCGTACAAGACATAAGTGGAGCACCTTATCAATAATACTTGGTGGGTTTCAGGAGGAAAGCTTTGCGATTTCTCTCAGATCAATATCATATACAGACAGGTATATAGACGACATTCATCTCTAAGTGCTATTACATAAGTACCATTTGACGTGAATTTCGAAGTTTAAAATTCACATTTAGCTCCAAAGTTTACTTAAAAATGCATAAAAGTATCTTTAGAATAAATAAATCTTGCTTTGGAGTGTATGTAGTTCAGTTCCGTACAACCGATGACCATAATTAGTAGATATTATATGCACTTAATTGTATCGAAAAAAAACCTACTCTGATGACCATTGACGTTTCCGAGTATTTTGTGAGGAAGATATAATCGCAAGGAAGGTTGTTTAGATTTTAGCAACCACCGTTATTTTATTAGTCGAAACCAAAGGGGATGTATGGTTAACATACATAAATGTTAATATAAAAAATACTAGTATTTGGCCTACATTTCTTGTACATGGCTTTCTGCTTTGAGGAAAGTTGGCTAAAGGAACTGGCAAGAGGAGGTGCATATTTTTGTATTTGGATTCAACGTAGGAGAAATCTCCAAATAAAGAAGAAAAAAAGAGCACGCCATACATACAGTATAACATTAGGTTTATAGACAAATACATACATACGTATATACATAGACTACTTGTTACATACTTATACGTCATGCAATATAGGTACGTGATGATCCTATAAACCTCAAAGATGGTTCGTGGTCGACTTTCGAAGTTCGCGGGTTCCAGTACGCTGGGGATTAGTGTCACTCCATCAATGTGTAATTTGTACTTCCTGTTATTACACAAATTTGACTTTCCAGATTCGTGGATGACTCACAACCTCATCACCGAATGTGTCAAGCTCGAATCCCGACTTTGACTTGTTTCTTTATAAACTCCATCTCAGGGGTGCCCACATAGGGGTTTCATGACGCGTCTGCGTCATGGGAATTTTTTGGGGGGATAAATATTTATACCAATTCTATGTATCTTCACACAAAATGGAGGGATCGTTTCGTTTGATTGTCTTGTTATTAATTTTTAGTTACGGTTATTATGTACACTTTTTGTACCTACCTGTGGTTATCGCAGCGATATGGTTGAAATGAAACACCACCTCTTATGCCTTTAGAATCGGTTTGGTTGGTGGAGCGTGCTGTTTGCATTAATACAAGGTTAGTGAAGCAGACAAAATGCTAACAATAATGTTCAGTACCCTAACAATGACTGTGAGCCTGAGCAGTTTTGTACGTATTATGTTAGCAAACATGAAAGTGAGCCTATAGTACCTAAAGTAAACATATGTGTCTGTATTATATTGTTCCGCAAATTTTGTCTGACCAAAATAATTTGAGTAAATAATCCGGCATATAGGGGGAGGGCGAATGTTCTATACTTTTGGGGGGAGTACGTCATTGGCCTTGGAGGGGTGGGCAGCCCTGCTCCATCTGGTTATCATTGATTAACCCGAAGAAGCAGAAAAGCGGTGTAAAATAAGAAGTAGGAACGGAGATCCTCGCAGTTGTCAACACTGCGTACGAAGGAGGGGGGGGGGGCAAAACCCTTTCCAATCGCCCTTCCGAGATTAAAATGAAGAAACGGCATAGGGTCTCATGAAGGCTCAGGAGCGTCGTAAGAAAACAAAACTCGCAGAAAAGAAGGCAAAGAGAGAAGCGTTCTGCTATTTTCCGCTTTTTATGACGAGTAATAAAAGGAACAGCAGGTGCGAAAAAGGGAATTTAATAAAACAAAGGCGCGACGACACCGGACCTGTTCGAGGAAGAAGAAAACGGTGTTTTGGATTTCGTGCGACGGAGTTCCTCCGAGGACGGGGGAGGATGTGTGTTCTGGAAATGAGATTGTAAAGAGACCCGGGGTGGGCCTCGTATAATACGACTCCTGGAAGGAGCTGCAGGCTCACCTCGCAGACTTTAAATTAGAACTGAATTAGGCGACGACACTTAAGCGTTTCGCTTTATTAAATTTCTTTTCCGAGTGAGGAGTGGGTTTCTTACTGGAATGACGAAATGGTCGGACTCCCATGTTTTTCTTTCGCTGTCAAGATTACAAAATGCAATTTCGTGTTTATTAAGAAATTTCAAGAGCAAAGGTAAGCACGAGACCTTTCTTTTCGAGTTAAAGAAAAACAAAAAACAGTTCTCTGACTTATCATATCCTACCAGCAGCGTGTGAATTGAATTTTTCCTTTCGGAGGTGTGGAAGGATTCAAGTGTAAATGTGAAATATATATATCGGTATTTGCAAGTAAATTCATTCTCTCTATGGAGAGAAAAATGCACATTGTTATTGATTTGGTGTTTTAAGTCCACTTTATGCACAGTAAGGCTAATCGGGACTGGACCTACAGAATAAAGTAGGATCTGAACCACTATGTGCTTACACCGGGTACATTCTTATTACAAAAGATACAATTAACATATAAAAAGCTACAGAATGAAGCATTCGTTTTTTCGTGTAATTATGTTTCTCGAGAATACACAGCTGAGCTCACGAAATTTGGGTTTTTCACTTGATTGATTGGTTGATTTGCTTTTATTTTCGTTCGCTTTTATGCCACTTTTGGGTAATCACGAAGATGAGGATGAGTGACGAAATGATGAAATTGATGAAAGGAAGCTCACAAAGAAGACCCATGCCCGGCTGAGATTCGGGACGTCGTAGCGCGCTGCTCTAAACACTCCGCAACAGAGGTCGGCTGCACTCATTCTTATTGCACATTTTCCAACATATCATTCCAGAACAAATTTTGAGCTTTTTTTTGTCTGAAATGTTAAGAATTAAACGAACCTCTTGATTTTAAACCTTCAATAAAACTAGTTGCTGACGCTAAGAAAAGTTATCCGCTCCTCCCCCTTCTCGCCCCTCCACCACTGTGATCCATACCAGGGAAATATTTTTTAGACAGCTAAACGCGGTATGGTTTCAGGTAGTTTCTGGTGTGTTGTGTGTATAGATGTACGCACGATCTAGTGAAGAAAAATCAAACCACATCACACGAAACTTATATTCAGCTGCAAGAGTCAGATAGGAAAATTATACTGGAAACGGACCAAGTATGTGTATCAGCAATCAGGAGTATGAAAACTTGTCCCTATGAGGTAAGTATTTTCATTGATAGAATTCACACCCTCCTTTCGCTACTACTAAACGTGAGTTCAGTGGCGTAGTCAAACAATTTCGTCCGGGTGGCCAAAAGGCTCCTTCGGTGGTCGTGGTTAGTAAGATTTTTCTCACTCGTTCCTTCTAACATTCTTATTTTATTTCTCGATCTCTATCTAAAAATCTTTCTTTGTCCCCTCGCTCTTCTATTCATATCTCTCTCTCTCTCTCTCTCTCTCTCTCTCTCTCTCTCTCTCTCTCTCTCTGTGGCTCTTTGATTCCATCTGCTTTACCTTATTTTTCTTCCTCTGTCTATTTCTCTCCGTCTGGTTTCTCATTCATTCTTCCTCTTTTTATTCACTCTATCTTCTATATCTTTCTTTCCATTGGGTTTCCTATTTTTCTTGCTCTGTCTATTTCTCTCCGCCTGTTTTCTCATTCATTCTTCCTCTTTTTATTCATTCTATCTTCTTTATTTTCCTTTCCATTGGGTTTCCTTTTCATTCTTCATCTGTCTATTTCGTTCCGTCTGTTTTATCATTCTTTCTTCCTCTTTTATTAATTCTGTCTTCTTCATTTTCCTTTCCATTGGGTTTCCTTTTCTTTCTTCCTCTGTATATTTCTTTCCGTCTGTTTTCTCATTCTTTCTTACTCTTTTTATTCATTCTATCTTCTTTCTCTATCTTTCCATCTTGTTCCCTTTTCTTTCTTACTCCATTTCTTTGCGTCTGCTGTATCATATTTTCTTCTCTGTTTACTCTTTGCTTTGTTGCTTCCATTGTTTATTCTTTCCATCTTGTTTCTCTTTCTTTCATCTACATTTCACTTGATTTCTTTGTCTGTCTATTACTTTCCTTTTGCTCTCTTCTTCTTTCCCCCCCTGTTTCTATGTCTCATTTCGTTCATTTGCATCTATCTCTTTATCTCTCATGTGCATATGTGTAGTGTTTGGTGCGGGGCGCACCCAGCTTGTACAGTGTCTCTCAAAAGCTTTAGGACAACGACATTTTAAACTAGGCAACCCAATTTACACAAGGCATTGGTGGGTTGCATGTAGAGTTAGGCTCAATTTCAGGGTTGCCACATGCACATTAGATATTTATAAAATACGCGAAAGAAAGATATCCAAATATTATTGCATAAAAGTAGAAAAAAATCAGTATTACATTTGTTGCAATACTCTCAGAGAGAAACAAGGTCGATTTTCTAGTATTTCATTGTTGATGAGTCTACAAATAGGAAAAGTGGAGAGAGGAAACGAAAGGGAACAAAGGAGAGGAGAAAAGACAAAGCAAAAGGGGAAGATGGAAAGTAAAGAAGGGAAGAAAATAGAGGACAGAGGAAGTGGATAGGAGAAGTAATGAGGAGAAAGGAAAAAGATGCGCGGAGAGATGAGGAAAATGGAGCAAAGAGGAGAGAAGAGAGGAAGGAAAGCGAGGTGATAGAAGAGGAGGAAAGGAGGTTGGAGAGGAGAGGAGGAGACGAGAAGAGGGAAGTGGAGAGTAGAGTAAAGGAGAGAAAGAGAGAAGAACGAAAAGATGCGGAGAACAGTGCCGTGGAGTCGGAAATATAAAACAGGAGAGTAGATAAGAGGAGTGGAGAAGAGTGGAATGGAGACAAGAGGCGAGAAAAGTAGGGAAGGCGGTATGAGATAAAAATAGAGAAGAAGGAGAAGGAGAAGTTAAGAACAGAAGGGACTGGAGACGAGAGGAGAGAAGGGGTAGTTGTAGAAAATACGTCTCGTTGTCAAGAACTGATGCATTGATAAAATTATCGACATGAAACATTCATTAACATTTTATAATGTATTGGAGAATGTATTAGACCGGTGCGAAATTCCTTTTGGCCGAGTTCAGAGCAAGATAAAATCTTCCACGTAACATCTTTGATTTTACCTGCGATTATACCACTAAAAACATGAATGTAATTTTCATATTTATAAGAATTAACCAATTTTTGTCCTCTTCTCGGTTCGTTGAAATTGAGATTTTTTTATTCAACATTTCCCCTCCCCCCCATCGTCAATTCCAAACTGAATCATTCCGTTTCATACGGCGTGGACAATGAACGCAATGGGATGTGTCTAAAACATACGAAAAGTTTCTGCCAGCGGAGGGGTTTGAACCTACGACCATCAGATTATCTATCCTTAACGATAACCACTACCCCACAAGCTTTCGCTCCTGAGCACAGGTAGAAGGAGCTGACCAATGTGAAATGTAGATCCAACCCCCCTCCCCCTCCTACATGTCATGTGAAAAGAATACTTGTTTGTAACAAAGAAAAGAAGGTAATAGGACTGGGTGAAAACATTTAATGGAGAATTGCACATGTTGGTAACTTTTCAGTCGATATTTGGGAAGGTATCATTGCATTGAATTCGAGTGGAAAAAAGGGTAATATTAGTGTGCCCTGAATTGCCACAAATATAAATGGTTATTTCATTAATATTTGTCAATTGAAGCAGAACACAATTATCGTTAGAGTATCATAATTCAAGATCTGATAAATATCCCTTTGAACATGTGTCAATTCATTTATTTGTTTATATTTTTTTAGCAAATTCCAGATGTAGAACAATGTAACCACTTACACTACTACTACAAATAATGTAACCTTGCTCTTCTTTAATAGAAGGAGAATTAACTAAAAGAGAACACCTCGTAAGGAGGATCGAACCTGGGACCGCTAGCAGCCCATATCATTTCATTCAATTCTCAATTTCAGGACTTTTCAGGACAGTCTATCACAAACATCCATGCCCGAGCAGGGATTCGAATCCGGGACCCGCGGCGTTGTAGCGCGATGTGCTAGCCAATTCACCATGGGGGCCGACACCACTACACCATGCCCTTACCTTCCGTTTGCAACGTCCCACCACACTCTAAACACTTCAATTAGGAGAACGGCAAACGTCTACCCACAAATACTAACTTCTTACCAGTCGTTGAACACAGATTCTAGATATCTCAGGGCTTGCTGGGTAAAACGTGAACAACAGCTTTATATATATATATATATATGTTTATTATATACTTATCGTAAGAAAGTCTGTTAGCACACTAGTCTTTAACCTTTATCACTTAAGTGCATTTACATTTACCATACACGTGCATTCACCACTTCTGGATTCAAAAGGGGGGAAGGGACCATTCAATTTATTCCTCGCAGTGAGGCGCCAGGGGGAGTATAGGGACCTAATTTTATTTAGGGCGCTGTTCTCTGCTGACGTCACGGGCTCCCCTGTAAGAGAAAGTAGTATGTGCGCGGTACCCCCAACCACAGCTAGGAACTGGCCGAAGCCAGCCGGCACCTCCGACAAGCGGGCGCAGGGTAAAGGATTTAAGGATGCCGCGACACCCCCGGCGTTAGCTAGGAATCGGCAAGCCGACCGGTGTCTCCTGTAAAAGGGCGGCAGGTTAGGAAGGAGGTCTAGGTGCTCCTAGACAAGCCAGGCAGGTAGAACCTGGCACCTAGACCGGGTAGTTAGGTTGCTGCTAGGCTCTTCTTCTTCTTTCTTCCTCCTTCCTTCCTTCCTTCCTTCTGGGATGGCTGCTAGGCTTCTGGCTGGATGGCCGGTTTTTCCCAAGATGTTTGCCAGTTGACATCCGGGAGCCAACTGAGCTCCGGCCTCGCTGCGCTGGGTTTTATACTCGCGGTGGCGCATGGGTGGTGAAAATTTTAACTACAAGTACGCGTTGCTAACTCATTTTTTTACATATTGCAAACTTCGTACTGAGAAATATCAAAGTTTTGACATTGAGAAAACACTAGTGGGAAAATCACTAGATGCACGTGACAATATAAACTAAATCTGTGTGCATTCAGACAATACAATTAATAATGAGCCTCGCAGGACTCTGCTATTCTAAACAACACGTTGAACAGTGAAAATGCCAATAATTGATAACATTAAAAAGAATATAGCGACCACGCAGGGTCTAATAATGAGTGAAGCTAGTAAACGTAGAGGTGGAACCGTTAACGTTTTCAGAATACATTTAAACTAAAAGCGTACGCCTCGCAGGGACATTCCGCTTAACGCTTTCATCCGATTAGAAAGAATATAGCAACCACGAAATGTCTAATAATAATTAAATGGCGACCAAGCAGGGTCGTTACATATGCCCCTTCCTCGGACGAAAATTTTGAAGAAATTTAAATCTTACAATTTATGAAAAATTTTCATGAAACATTGATTTCAAATTCAATAGAAAAAAAATGACAGTAATAAGAGTCTGTTTCTCCTACACATTAGTCACTAGGTCATCTTCTTCCCCTACCACTTCTCTTCTTCGCTCCGATGAACACCTGTAGAGGCGAAGGTTGTCGAAGTTGACTCGGTCGACGGGTTGCCTGGTCCTGGGGTGAACTAACATTGCTGTGTTGTTCCGAAGATCAGTGGCTAAATAAGGTCCAATATACACTTCAAAGAGCTTAGCTATTGTTTTATTCTTCCTCGAACTAAGCTTATGATTTCGAACAAGAACCAAGTCGTCTTCGTGCAGCTCGAGCGCATGGCCTTTAGTCTTAAATTTTCGTTTGATATTTCTAGTGCGCACGTTGGACTTGGCTAGAAATAGCTTTTGGTTCCAGTTGGAGATTTGCGGGTCTACTTCGTTGATAGGCCAGTTGAAATGATCAAGGACTTCGTTAGGAACGGGTCTGTTGAAGAATAATTCTGAAGGAGCATAGCCAGTGGCTTCAGATACCGAATTATTGAGTAGCCAACAGATTTCAGTTAAAAATTTAGACCAACTTTGATGTTCACGATGGCAGAACAATCTGAGTAACCTTACAATTTCTTGATTCATCCTTTCGATTGTATTACTGCTTGGATGGTAGGCGGTCGTGAAGAAATATCTTATGCCTTTCTGGTCAAGGTAGTCTTTCCATAGTCCTGAAGTAAACTGGGTACCCCTGTCTGACAAGATGGCCTTAACTTTGGGAAAGTGGGAAAAGTATCCTCTCTCCATTATATTTATTATCTCTCTTGCAGTCCCTCGCCGTAAGGGATAAACTGAGACAAACCTTGTACCAACGTCTACCAGGGACAATATGTATTGGTATCCCTGAGATGAAGGTAACTTTCCAATTAAATCTATGGACAGCAGCTGGTGGGGATCCTTCTGATTTATGTGCAGCTTGTCCTTAAGAATTCCTAGTTTATCCATCTTAGTCTTAGCACACGTGAGGCAATCTCTAACATGCTTAACTACATCTGCCTTCAATTTTGGCCAAAAATAACGAGTCTTAA
This sequence comes from Lepisma saccharinum, assembly GCF_977018435.1. Taxonomy (NCBI): domain Eukaryota; kingdom Metazoa; phylum Arthropoda; class Insecta; order Zygentoma; family Lepismatidae; genus Lepisma; species Lepisma saccharinum. The sequence goes on from NC_139245.1 coordinate 40,728,450, forward strand.
TTCGGTTTAAGGTTTTGGCTAGGCCGAAATGTCCCTGTTCGTCGTGATTTTCTTTCTTAACTTTCTCCTTGAACTTTTCTGGAACACACAACTTCCACGTTACTTCATCTCCAGAACTCTTCCTAAACAAAAGATTACCATACCTTTGGTACAACTTCTTAACTTTTGTTTCTGCAGGCGAATCTTGCTCTTCCTTTTGTTCTAGGATTTTGATGACAGGCCGGCAAAAGTCATCAGCTTCTTGAGCTTCTATCCAACTTTCCACCTCCTCTATTTCATCTCGCTCCTGCCAGATGTAGTTCACATGGAAATTTCTGGTTTCTGGTTCCACATCTTCATCTTCCGCTGGATATCTGCTAAGCACGTCAGGTACTAAGTTTTCTTTTCCTTGGATGTAAATAATCTCGAAAGAGTAGGACTGCAATCTGAGGGACCATCTAGTAAGACGGCAATTCCAGTTCTTAGAGTTTTGTAGCCATACTAATCCACGGTGGTCAGTATAAATCTTGAAATGTCTACCCTTCAAATAAATTTCAAACTTATTCACTCCAAATAAGATGGCCAAACATTCAAGCTCATGAATTGAATAATGCCTTTCATTGTTCTTTAATTTTCTACTAGCATACTGAACAACAGCTTTATCTTCTCCTTGCTCTTGAAATAGGATGCACCCTAAACCTTTAGTTGAGGCATCGCTCTGAATACAGAACTCTTTATCTAGATCCGGCTGCACTAACGCTGGAGTACTTACTAATTCTTCTTTTAACTGAGAAAAAGCTTCTTCTTGAGCTGGATTCCAATTCCATTTGGTAGCTTTGGAAAGCAGCTGCACCAGAGGTTCTGTCTTCACAGAGAAGTTCTTTATGAATTTTCTTCTCCAGTTTGCTAGTCCTAAAAATTTTCTAACGTCCTTTTTACTATTAGGGCGAGGGAACCTTAGAATGGCTTCATTCTTCTTTGGATCTACCTTGATCTGATCACCAGAGATTAAATGTCCGAGATACACTAGTTCTCCTTTCACAAAATTACATTTTCTTAACTTCACCTTGAGACCGACTTCTTCCAGTCTGCGAAGAACTTCTTCTATATGTGTTAAATGAGTTGGAAAATCCGAATCAAAAATAAGGAGATCATCAATATACACCGTTAAATAACTTTCAGTCTCAGGTCCAAACACACGGTGCATAACAGATACAAAAGTAGAAACTGCATTCGATAAGCCATAGGGCATTTTTAGGAATTCATATTGACGACCTTTGTAGGAAAAGGCTGTATACTTTCTACACTCTGCTCTTAGGGGAATCTGCAAGTAACCTGAGGCCAGATCCAAACTAGTGAAGTATCGTGATCCTCGGAATCGTTGTAAAGATTCGTCAATTTTTGGAACGGAGCTCTTAGGGACCACCATGATTGCATTGAGTTGACGAAAATCCAGACAAGGCCGTACACTTCCGTCAGGCTTGTCGACCACTAATAATGGGTTCAGATACGGAGACAGAGATGGTTGGATGATATTCCATGCTCTCCAGAGATCTAATTCCTTTTCCAAAGCTTTTCTTTTGGAAAGCGGTACTGGGTATGGGTGGCGGTAAACTGGTTCAGAACTTTTCAGTACGATCTCGCATTCAGCACTTTCCATGGTTCCCGGTTTCTCTGAGAATACCTCTAGATACTGCAGCAGCACACTGAATAACTCCTGTTTCTGGGAATCGAGCAAAATATTTATCGTCTCGACCTTCTCTGTGAGGTCAGTGGGTTTATACATCCAATCCACTTCTTCATCTTGGATTCTTTGGATATACCGCACTATATCAATATTTAAAGGATTCCCCTCTCTCTGCTCAGAAGTTTTTCCGAACGACAACGTTACAATATTTTTCCTGAAGTTTATTTCAGCCTCGTGCTGTTTCAAGAAAGGCATTCCTAACAGAAGATCAGTTCCAAATCCTTTTAAGATGAAAACCTCAGTACTGAAATTTAAACCACCAATTTCTAACTCCACACGCCTGCTTCCACATACACGCTTCTTATGACTTCCAGAGAAATCTACTAATCGAACCTCTGGAACTTTCTGGATCTGTATGCCAGGTATCTTATCTACTAACTTAGTCCAGATTGAATAATTAAGGATCGAGCATTCACTTCCAGTATCAATCACACAGGTTACTGTAAAGTCCATTAATTTAGCTTGCACCACTGGAGATCTGTATCTAATTTTGGATTCCCTTGCAGACTTCAATTCCTTTTGTAAAATGGTCTCTTCAGTTTCTGTTAGCTGGAAATTTACTTGTAACTCTTGGACATCTTTATCTATTAATTTGGGCCGCTCCATCGAAGTCCCTTGCCTAAACAGGAACGAAGCATTTAGACAAGGTCCTAGTTTGTCTGGCTAGACTGGGACCTTTGATTTTGATGAAACACCCGCGCTGTTTCTACGGCCTCCTCCTGCTCCGATGTAATGTTTTGTCTAGGAGATGGAGGTCCGCGAATCTCATTCTGCTCACCCGAAAATTGTCGTCTCGGAGGACTAGGGCTACTTTTACCCTCACGGATCCTTCTTGGGTCAGGAGATCTACGTCTTTGGTTTTGGTAAGGTCGGAAAGAGTTTCTTCTAAAATCACGCCTGCCTCCTCTTTCATTAGTGAAACGTTGAGAGCGCTGACAATTACCGTCTGACCTCGTTTCTATGTTCCGGACTTTATAGTTCCTTGAGGGATTCTGTTCTTTTCCCTTCGGTTCATCTTTGTTCCTCCATGCATCTGGCTCATCATAGATTTCAAAATCCTTCAGGAAATGAGTTAGGTCATCTACCGTTCTAGGCGCATGTGCTAAACAAAGGTTTCGCATTCTATAAGGAAGTTGTCCGATGATCAAATTAAGTACTTCTCCCTCATTAAAGTTATCACTCAAGTTTCTATAGGCCGCATAAACGCTCCAGGCAAAGCTCTCCATACTTTCGTGGACAAGTCTGGAATATCTCCTGTTCCTCACAGCTGTTAGCTGCCGTTGTCTAGCCTTCTCAGAAGCGAATTCTTCTTTGAACCTGGCGCAAAAGTCAGCATAATTCACGAAACTATCGATATTTCCTGCAAGCCAGTGTTCAGCTTTATCAGTGAAGACTCGGGTACCTGCATAAGTTCAAAGCTGACGTTGAGCTCCCGAAGATATTTTTCAGCTGACTGAGCCTCAATGTCGCCTTTAAATTTAGGAATGTGGGCGATATCCGCCATTCTAGGCATCTTAAAATCTGGCCTTCTTCTAGGTGGCGATCCATCTGAAGTGTCATCGTATCGAGGCCTCTTTCTTCCATCTTCCTTCATTCTGTTGGCAGCGAATAGAGGTTTCTCAGCCATCCTGGGAGGCTCATAAGGAGTAGCATCCGGATTCAGATCTCTATCCGGAGTAAAAGGGCTGGAATGATCATCTGGAGTGGGTTCTGTCTGAACATTCAATCTTTGGAACTGAATCTGAAGTTCACTTATCCTCTGGACAAATGTTCCTGTCTGATCTTGCATTTCTCTTCTCAGAGATACTTCAAGCTTCCTTGTCTCTACCCTAAGAGAATTCACCTTCTCTTCAGCTGCCTGCTCTACGTCCTTCCGCAGAGTTGCGGTCATTGACTCCATCACTTCCTTCTGTTCCTGCACGACTTTCTCGATGGATTCGGTCTTCTCTCCCAAATTTTGGACAGCTTTCTCAATGGACTCCACTGTAATCTCTACTTGTCCGCGCCACTGAGATAATGGTTCCAGTTTTTCCTGAAGTACCCCTTTCAATCTTTCCTCAACCTTTACTATATCTTGCTGAGAAGTAATTTGAATACTTTCTACTCCGGCCTTAAGAACTTCTATGTCAGTCCTCTGCTGGGCAAAGAGGGCTTGCAGTTCATTCCTACGCTTCTCTTCTTCTTCCTCTTTTTCTTTTCGTCTTTTGGCTTCTCCTTCCTCTTTTTCTCTTTGTCTTTTGGCTTCTTCTTCCTCTTTCTCTTTCTTTCTTATTTCCTCTAGGCTCTCAATTAAAGCTCGGAGAGTTTCAAAGTCTTTTTCCCTTTTCTCCTCAATTTCTCTTCTTTCTAGCTCTCTCTTCTCTTCAATTTCTCGTTTCTCAAGCTCTCTTTTCTCTTCAATTTCTCGTTTCTCAAGCTCTCTTTTCTCTTCGATCTCTCGTTTCTCTAGCTCCCTTTTCTCTTCAACCTCTCGTTTCTCTAGCTCTCTTTTCTCTTCATGGAACTCTATTAAGGATCTAAGTTCTAACAGTTCCTTTTTTCTCAGCTTTTCAGCTTGAACTGCCTCTCTTTTGCGCATCTTGTCTTCCTCCTGTTTCTCTTTCTTTCTGTCTTCCCTATCTTTCGTCAGCCATTCCAACAACCAATGGTCTGATGGAGGCTTGGTCAGCGGACTTGGTTCTTGTATTGCGGTCTCCGCTACTTGGGTCTGCGGAGCACCTTCACACGTCTGGCATTTAACTCCTACAGCAGGGAAGGTAGCCACATCTTTTCCATCACAGTTCCAGTGAATTTGGCGCAGGCACTGGCAACACTGGAAATATGCTGCCTCTTCTCCCAGTTCTTCACAGCAACCAAATCCAGACTCTGAATCCATGGTCTTCCTCCCTCTACTTCTCAGTTTCATACCAGTAAATTCTTGCTCCATGTTTAATACAGTCCACACTTTCACTTTCACTGGACAGTCCTTTTAATGCACGGTTCGGTTGACTTCACTTAATTGCACAATTCTGTCGGGCCCCACGTTATGGCGCCAAATACTTTTGCAACGTCCCACCACACTCTAAACACTTCAATTAGGAGAACGGCAAAAGTCTACCCATAAATGCTAACTTCTTACCAGTCGTTGAACACAGATTCTAGATATCTCAGGGCTTGCTGGGTAAAACGTGAACAACAGCTTTATATATATATATGTTTATTATATACTTATCGTAAGAAAGTCTGTTAGCACACTAGTCTTTAACCTTTATCACTTAAGTGCATTTACATTTACCATACACGTGCATTCACCACTTCTGGATTCAAAAGGGGGGAAGGGACCATTCAATTTATTCCTCGCAGTGAGGCGCCAGGGGGAGTATAGGGACCTAATTTTATTTAGGGCGCTGTTCTCTGCTGACGTCACGGGCTCCCCTGTAAGAGAAAGTAGTATGTGCGCGGTACCCCCAACCACAGCTAGGAACTGGCCGAAGCCAGCCGGCACCTCCGACAAGCGGGCGCAGGGTAAAGGATTTAAGGATGCCGCGACACCCCCGGCGTTAGCTAGGAATCGGCAAGCCGACCGGTGTCTCCTGTAAAAGGGCGGCAGGTTAGGAAGGAGATCTAGGTGCTCCTAGACAAGCCAGGCAGGTAGAACCTGGCACCTAGACCGGGTAGTTAGGTTGCTGCTAGGCTCTTCTTCTTCTTTCTTCCTCCTTCCTTCCTTCCTTCCTTCTGGGATGGCTGCTAGGCTTCTGGCTGGATGGCCGGTTTTTCCCAAGATGTTTGCCAGTTGACATCCGGGAGCCAACTGAGCTCCGGCCTCGCTGCGCTGGGTTTTATACTCGCGGTGGCGCATGGGTGGTGAAAATTTTAACTACAAGTACGCGTTGCTAACTCATTTTTTTACATATTGCAAACTTCGTACTGAGAAATATCAAAGTTTTGACATTGAGAAAACACTAGTGGGAAAATCACTAGATGCACGTGACAATATAAACTAAAACTGTGTGCATTCAGACAATACAATTAATAATGAGCCTCGCAGGACTCTGCTATTCTAAACAACACGTTGAACAGTGAAAATGCCAATAATTGATAACATTAAAAAGAATATAGCGACCACGCAGGGTCTAATAATGAGTGAAGCTAGTAAACGTAGAGGTGGAACCGTTAACGTTTTCAGAATACATTTAAACTAAAAGCGTACGCCTCGCAGGGACATTCCGCTTAACGCTTTCATCCGATTAAAAAGAATATAGCAACCACGAAATGTCTAATAATAATTAAATGGCGACCAAGCAGGGTCGTTACACGTTGAATCAACAGTGTCTATAGTATTCTGTTCCTCCAATATTGTAAATGTCCTTGGATATACATGTAGTTAAATTTTACTTTAATTATGAATTGTTTCTTGTAGTATACCAGCTATCTTCGAAAATATATTTTGGAAGTGATGATGAAAAACAAGAATATTCGTAGTTGTTGTGAAAATGCTAGTTACTTCTTCTAACTTATTATGTTGATTAGACATTATTAATGAAAAATATCTTGAGTATTGAACATTGCAGGGCGATGTTCTCTTCTTGTGATACTGCAACATACGAAATGCTTGTTTTCTGACGCAAGTCTCGTGTCCAGAACAGTCTTATGAAATGTATTATGCTGTTACGTATGGTAACACGAAATAATTACAGGGTTTTCAAAAACGTTTGCTAACTGCCAAATGTGCGAAACGTTATACGTAAACACGCGGAAAATTGTATTCATAAAATCACATCACATTTAACAGTGTTAGTCAATAGAGAGTCATGGAACAGTGTGTGTTAAGGTGTTGGATTAAATCCTTCTTATTTTACTATTTCGAAGAACAACAATTTTTAAGGTAGAACAACAGTCGTTCCGTTCCACTTTTTATTTCTTATAAATTCTTACACATTCCTTTAATTGATTTAAAGAATAACTAAAAGTATTGCTTGTTTTTCTGTCATTGGCCTAGACAGTGGAATTATGCGTGAAAAGTTCCTGAAAGCTCAGATTGGTTAAACCGTTTATTAACAATCGTGAACTTTTCGTTTAATAGATAATATTTGGATTTATACGACGGGAGAACATTCGTCGAATTTCCTTTCTTGCTCTTTTGATAGAATATATACTTCTACAGTAGCAATCGCGTTCGGGAAAGGTTAAAAAATGACTTGGTATTCAAAGGCAGATAAGCTTGGTAGCCTAGCTCGTCCGCGTTCATGAGTCACGCTTCACAAGGCCGCTTCTTATCGCAAGACATTGTGCGTCGAAACACAGCGTCTACTACACCCAGCAAATTACAAGTGACCAGAGTCGAATTTTAAAGAAAATCTGAAGAATAATAGATTTCATCAGAGGCGGCTAGGTGAGCACTAGCTCAACATGCAATAAGTAATGATTCCTGGCAAACAAAAATGTTATTGAATGAGTATTCGGATAGTAATATGTGCTTTATCGTGTAACATGTAAGATACTTATTGGGATTACCGTGTAGTATGGCAACCGATCCATGAAAAACAAAATAAAATTGAATGGTTGGTTTAATATAGATAAATATTTTTTTATTAATTTTTCCTCATTGCCTTGTTTTTCTTATTTTAATAATAACAATAACGCATGGCTCAACAGCTCTCGAAGGTCCTTGGCCTATCTCCCGACTGCCAGTATCCCTCCCACAATCCTTCCTAGTGATCTTCAACCAAATGGGGTGACGTGGATCAGCATGTCGAACCCTCAACCATTATGGTGGTTATTCACCTGATGTTTACATTTTCGTTCCTGTTCGACACGGTCGGGACCCTACTTCTGGTTTTGAAAGAGTAACATGGATTATAAAGATGTAAGGGTAATATCTTGCAGAAAAGACGACAATCATTGCGTGGCTGTTGGTTGCAATATGAGGTCCAGAACGAATATTTTTTCTCAAGTATCTGTGAATCTTTTTTCGACAGACCAGATACGAAAACTCAGTGGATTCAGGCAGTAATGCAAACATACTATGAACCACGACATGAGAAAGTAGGCCCTAGATACGTCACTTCATCGCCGTTAAATAAACTCAATTAAATATTTAAGTGTTTTTAAATTATAATTTTCTAACGCACATATGTTGGCATAACAAATTTAAAAGATGTAAATTTTTACAACCATGCATGTTATTATCTGTGGAAGAAAGAACAATTAAGAGAGCTGTGTTCTAGTAGATACACAATGTCGAAAAATTATCCATTCTGATATAATAAGAGTACATTTCAGTTGTTTTTGTTTTGTTTTAAGTACACTTTATGCACAGTAAGGCTATTCGGGACTCAACCTAGAGTTTAAGCCACATTGTGCCTCCACCAGATATCGAATCCTGGGACACCTTGATTACACGGCAGCGACGTTACAGCTACGCCATCGGGAGGCTACGAAGTATTTGAATGGTTATAAATAATGTAAGCTTTATTTCAACCTGCCGAATTCTCCAACTTCCTGCATATTCGTATCATGTGTTCTTTTCGTTTTCGTGGAATTAAAAATCAACTGGCATAGCTATATATGTTAATGATTAATTAGAATGATAATTATAAAAAATGAGAAGTGGCCAAACATAAATTAAACAACTAAAACAACAAATAAAACAACTTAAACAAATAAAACAACTTAAAATACACGTTTATGTAAAAATTGATCTGTGGTTTTATTAACGAGAAATAAAATGTGCACTTTATAACTATTAGGCTAAGTAGAATATCTTTCTTTTTCATCGGTGTATTTAATCTTCCTTTTACCTTAAAGAATTCATTATTATTTATTTATTTTTTAATATAAAAAATCTGTGGCTTAATATATAAGCGAATGAACTTTCGTGTTTAATGTATATACCAACGAAACCATTGGGTTCGATACCCAGTGGAGGCACATAGTGGTTCGGATTCCACTTTAAACTGTAGATCCAGTCCCGATTAGCCTTACTGTGCACAAAGTGAACTTAAAACATCAACTCAAAACCAAAAAAAAACAAAACAAAAAAAAAGAAACCATTGATATAGGATCAACATTGTATCAGTAAAGATTTCTATTGTTCCATAAATCTTCATCCAGTGGCTCCGGGAACCTTTAATTCTCTGTCACTTAAAAATTTCAAGTGATCCATTTTGTATCCGCTCCTTTTTAAGAAAGTATGCTCGAAGACAATCTGTATTCCACTAACATATATTGGAAACTTGGTCAAACCGGAAGTTCTTTTATCGCCTTCGATAATCGAATGATCTGATCGACTATTTTTTGTTTACCCAGGAACATTTCCCATATGAGATTTACGAGACCGGGTTACGCTACTCACTCGTAGCTCTCCAATTTCCTCACGATGGTGGGTTGACACCGGCCCTATGCACAGGCCGAGAACCCAGAGACTGAACCCAGGCGGACTCGAACACATGCCGTCCCGCAGTCGGAGTCCAAAGCACACCGCCTTAGACCGCACGGCCACGGAGGAGGCCTTTTCTTATTTTATTTTTGGCTAATCGCGTGGATGAGGATGAATAATGAATAGAAAAATAAAAAGAAGGTCACGCACAAAGAACAGGACGGGTCTTCAACCTCTTAGGTGACGAGTTCAAGCCCTAAATATGAGGATTTCAACCATAGACCTCATTTTTAAAAAAAAAAAATATAAACAGAATTACTATTTACACTAGACTTCTTATCAAGGCCAAAATAGTTTGTAACTGTAAAACTACCCCCTGAATGCAAATTGACATTTTTTTTTCTTCATGCGAGTAAGAAATAAATGTGTGGCACACAGAGATACTTCTTGTGAAAACAATTAACTGTGCCCTGTCCCAGCATGTCTGGAGCAAAGCCGCGCATAGCGGAAGAGAAGGGGAAAGAGGGGAAGGGGGATCGAGTGGACAGAGCGAGGCAGTACACGTTGCTGGAAAGGCTGGTAACTCCAGTGGATCTCCTCCCTCCAGGCAATTCCGTTCATCTCATGTGTTCATCGCTACTCAAATACTTGTTTTGTTCACCTGCTCCAGAGATAAGTGGGACAGAGTGTAGTTCGCATACATGTAGCAAGTAAGGCAATTTATCTCAGAATCAAAATTCCATAGAGTTTTCAAACGTTTGTTTCAGCAATGATGACTGGATAATGTTTATAGTATTGAAAATAAGAGTTTATGGTTTATGAACCGCTATGAACGGTGTTAATGGCTGTAGGTACAGCTTCAATTACGATTGGGGACGGTCCCGGTACTCGAACCCGCGATATGTAATATTATTAATTAGTACTATGTAATAATGTATGTTATTATGGTATGAAACACGATGGTACGAGACGCTAGACAGAATACTGTCTCCGAATCTCGACTCGGCTGTGAAGGTAGACAGAGAGAATGAATTAATATTCCGCGCAGGTAGAGGAAGAAGGAATTTGGGGAGTGTGCGTTCAAGGTCAAATGACGTCAGAACGTCAGAACAAAGGAAGAACCTGATTGACCAATCAGAGAACGCGTCGGTAGGTTTTCAGAACCGGTTTTTTCAAGGTTAACCAGTACGCAAGAACAGGGGAAAGCTATGCAATACTGTAGGGCAGGGGAGGGATTCAATCAGACAACAAAGGATGTCTGAGAATGCGCAGCAAGGGTCAAATGTCTGAAGCTATGCGGTTTCCGCCGCCAATTAATATTCCGCTCAGGTTTGCCTCCAAGGCACAGGACACTTTAGCGCAGGGTTTTTTTATCTGTACTATGAAGAAGGGAGAGCTATTAGGGACGGGGCCTACTGTTTTCACCATTTGCTTTTATCACGGGGTAACGAACCTAGGACCCTTTGATTATTGATTTAGGTAGTAAATGTATGTTACTGTGTGCTATTTAACTTAATTTTGAGTTTATTTTTTACCAAACTTTGACTTTATGTCAAACATTTTCACAGCTTATCCTTATTTTTACAAAAATAACACTATTTGTACTATTCAGGCAACATTTTTTATTAAATTTTGGACTCGCAAAGATATTTTTACAACTTTTTAACTTATTATTTTACAATTTTATGTTAATTTTTTACCAAAATAACACTATTTGTACTATTCAGGCAACACTTTTATTAAATTTTGGACTCACAAAGACAATTTTTTCAACGTTTAACTTATTATTTTACAACTTTATATTAATTTTTTACCAAAATAACACTATTTGTACTAATCAGCAACATTTTTTATTAAATTTTGGACTCACAAAGACATTTTTTCTACGTTTAACTTATTATTTTACAACTTTATATTAATTTTTTACCAAAATAACACTATTTGTACTAATCAGGCAACATTTTTTATTAAATTTTGGACTCACAAAGACATTTTTTCAACTTCTATCTGTTTATTTCACAAGTTTAGGCTTATTATTACCAAAATAATACAATTCAATCTGTTCAGGAAAGACTTTTAGTCGCATTTTCGACACACAAAGTGTGTGTTCTCAACTTCTATCTGTTTATTTCACAAGTTTAGGCTTATTATTACTCAAATAACACAATTCTATCTGTTCAGGAAAGATTTTTAGTTACATTTTCGACACACAAAGTGTGTGTTCTCAACTTTTATTTGTTTATTTTACAAGTTTAGCCTAATATTTACTCAAATGACACTATTTATATTATTCAGGCACCATTTTTATTACATTTTGGACTCTCAAAGACACACACACACACACACACACACACACACACACACACACAGAGAGAGAGAGAGAGAGAGAGAGATTTTTTCCAAGTTTACAGGATTATTCTCTAGTTTACTCAAATAACACAATTTAGATGTGTTTTGATTTATATTTTGGATGCAAAAGTATGTTTTGACAAGTTCTACCCTTTTATTTTACAAGTTTAGGCTTATTATTACTCAAATAACACAATTCTATCTGTTCAGGAAAGATTTTTAGTTACATTTTCGACACACAAAGTGTGTGTTCTCAACTTTTATTTGTTTATTTTACAAGTTTAGCCTAATATTTACTCAAATGACACTATTTATATTATTCAGGCACCATTTTTATTACATTTTGGACTCTCAAAGACACACACACACACACACACACACACACACACACACACAGAGAGAGAGAGAGAGAGAGAGAGATTTTTTCCAAGTTTACAGGATTATTCTCTAGTTTACTCAAATAACACAATTTAGATGTGTTTTGATTTATATTTTGGATGCAAAAGTATGTTTTGACAAGTTCTACCCTTTTATTTTACAAGTTTAGGCTTATTATTACTCAAATAACACAATTTAATCCAGTCAGGAAGGATTTGTTATTATATTCTGGATGCACAAAGAGAGGTTTTCTACTTTTTTATTGATTTTTTGCAGGTTATGTATTAATTTATATTTATTTTGTTTTGTATCATATATACATTTACAAATTTTTAACTTAGAGTTTAGTATTTATTTAATTTTTTCAAAAACACTAAAAAAAAGTACTTTTAGCTAAAATGTAAGCCACAGAATATATTATTATTATTATTATTATTATTAGGGGTTACTGATTTCCACTATGCTATTTTTGGTTCTGTATTTCTATATGTATTTATTTAGGGCAGGTTACGCCTGCTACGTGGGAAAGTTTGTTTATTTTAGAGTTTGCTGAGTATTTTGTTACTGCTATACTAGGTAAAAGTTTTCTAAATATACCAGATAGAGCTCTATATACTTTTGTTTTTGCTATTTTGGAGATGATGCGATCAGCACCACTCTCCATCTGCTTTTTATTTTATGTACCCAATATTATTTTGAGGCTTAGTGAATTCTAGAGCCTATTTATGCAGGAGAGAGGACTTGAAAATTTTGATCTCAGACAACCCACAACTATTTGTCAGAGTATTTTAAAGGATATTTTATACTTATTATGTGCCACTAGAATATCAAAGCTTGCTTAATTTTTATGTCTGTAACGCATTTATTGTATTTCTAGCTAAGGCTTACTGGATAAAGTACACGAAATGTTTAACATTTCAACTATTTGCTTTTATACGAGGGCAATTTTTTAGTGTAACGAAAATTATGATGTGTCTATGAGGTCTGAAACCCCTTTACCGAGGGTCCATATTTGGACGCTTACTAATATTGTTTTTTCCCCTTACATATAACAATTTAACAATATAATTACAATACGAAGTTAACAGATGGCTTAGGGGCCTAGGTCCACTTTCCAAACTTTTTTACTATTCTAGAAGAATTATTTAGCTTTATAGCCTTTTTAAAGGTATTTTTGAAGTATTACTGGCTTCTTTGGGTGCATCAACACTTGGGTTATTTCTATTTGGTTTACGAGGCTACAATCACTATCTGAACACTGAAATCCTCAGATTGAAACTTAAAGCTTAGGCTGTAACTAGGGACTTAGTATGTATATCGACAATTTATAGGACAACACGAACCTTACAAAGGATTATAGGTGACGTAGGACCACACGCCAGAGCTTTGTTAATCTGCAAGAAGCAGTTGCAACTAATGCTATGAGGATATAATGTTAATTTTTCATTGTTTCACAAGGAGGCTATTTTTTACACAACCAATATTTGCTTTTTCAAGTAACTACATGAACCAGAAGCACACATGCCAACACTAACTAGATTTTGATTTATACTATCTCAGGTGCTAAATGTATCAAGAACACTGATTGTACATATTTTTGAGAATCCAACTATATCAGGATTTTTCTATGTAAGTATATTTTTATTGACTGGCTTATTTAACAGATCAAACAGAAAGACGGCAAAATTCACTAAATGTAGGTGATTGCATGAAAATAACTAGATCAAGGGGTGACCAACAGTGAGCTGAATGTATATATAGAGGGTTGGGCTCTATTATTCTCACCTTCGCTGGATTGGCGAAGGAACGCACTTGTGGGCGGTAGAACCTGAACGGGCTCCACCATGGCATCGGAGACTCGAAGCAGATGTTTTGGAGGATGAACCCAAGTAGGGTCATAGGCGCTACGACCAATTTGGTCATTGCTTTTTATATGAGGAACCAATTTGGCCCACTCCCAAAATTAACTTAGATTGCTTATAACTTATGAAATTTGAAGTCTGCACAAGATCCGATGACAAAATCTAAAATTGTAACAACCCTGCCAGGGACTTGAACCCTGGACAGATAGGTTAAAAGCCTAGCGCTATACAAACTAAGCTACCTGCATTTTTTAAAAGTTAGTTATGTTAAGAAATATATTGAAACACCTGAGAACACTCTTGGTCTGGTTCGACAGAGAAGGAGACAACATTTCCAAATTTTTACAGACTGGGTGTATTTTTCCACTATAGAGGCCTTCACTATATGTAATTCGAAACGCTAAAGTTCAGCTAGCTTCCAAAATTGAGGTAAAAATTGTGTTTGGCGAGATTAACAAGTTACAATTATATCCAGTTACGGACAAATAAAGCTAAAAGTCTAAGATTTGCTGTACTAGCCAAGTTTTAGTAACATTTTCTTCACTTTAGTACAAATATCAAAGAAATAGGTATATTTTATTTATAATTTGACAAAATGTACTAGTATTTAATTCACAAAGTTAGGTAAAAAACAGTATTTTTTTAAAATATTGTTACTGCCTTCAAATTTTATGTTATTTAGCCACTAACAACTGGTTTACACTGCTTGGCATTCTTTAAATAGGAAAAGAAGAAATTATTTGTTTAGTATTTTTACTACTTTATATTTATTTAAGAAAACAATTCTACACTTTAACTTAATTTTAACAAATTGTTACTAATTTATATATCAAAGTTATGTTATTTAGAGTGCATAAAGGCGTATAAAGTTAATATTTGTACTTATCAGTTCAACTAACAATTATATTTTACACACAAAAGATACAGTTAAATTACTTGAATCAGAGAATAATATTTTACAGTAATTGATTCATTCAGCACTAGTCAGTACTTTTATGCATCAGAAAGTTTTCTTAATTTTCTATTACGCATGCTATTTTGGGCTATTCTTAAAATGTATTTCTAGGGCAAACTGGTTTAATTTTCTGCTTATAATGCAAAGTTGACAGTTTTCGCACAATGCATTGTACATTTGTTATATTCTCTACGTACAATCCAAATATTATGCTTATTTAATGTATAACTAACTAACTCTCTATCCTTCTTAAACCCGAAGTTTCATGGCTGCAGCAACACATGCCTTTCATCTGTCCCTGTCCTGAGCAAGATCTATATACTCCTTTCTTTCCCCACCAATTTCCTTTAGGTCCATCTCTACATTATCCCTCCATCTTTGTTTTGGTCTTCCTATTGATCTTTTACCATCAGGTTTCCCAACAAGAATCCTGTATACTCTTCTTTCCTCTCCCATTCGTACCACATGATCTACACACCTAAGTCTTCTTGATTTAATCATTCTAATAATATCTGGACATGAATACAAATTATGTACTTCTAATTTATGTAACCTTCTCCACTCATTTGTCTCCTCATCTGTTTTAGGCCCAAATATTTTCCTAAAGATCTTATTTTCAAATAGTCTCAATTTATGTTCCTTTTTTCAATCTAAGGGACCAGGTTTATTTACTGTATTTAACTTTTATTTTTTTTGTAATTAACAAAAATTAAAAGCTTATACTGTAGTTATTATATCATTTTCTATCAGCTTATTTTGAAATTAATATTATTAGTTATAGTCTTTGATTTATAACTATATTGCTTTTTTATCAATTTATCTAAGAGTACACGCAGACAAACACATGTGTACACACGTTTATGTAAATAGATATGCCTTTTTTCAATATTTTAGTATGAAGATTGCACTTTAGCTATTTAAGCAAGGGTAGGAAAGGTAGGATTTCTGAGAATTTGTTGCAGGATTTTGTTGTCCAACTATAGATGAGAACTGAGCTGGGAGACTGTTTTGAACATTTTCATGAGAGTTTGCATGTGAACTGTATGCAAATTGAGCACTATTGACTGTGCATGCTTCTAAGTTTTGCTGTTATTTCACATCAACTTTGTGAGACTGTAGACAGTTTTCCTATTTCAAGTAGTTTTTATTGATTGTATTTGTATATGTTTTGGGGACTTAGCAGTTTTATGTTATGAGGCAGTTTGTTGTAGAATATTTTTACCGGATTGTTTTGAGATATTGAGTGTCTGCTGTTTTACTTGTAATTATTTCCCTTCTTGTGTTGTGTACTTGACTATATTTTGTCCAAGTTCGTAGTATTTAGAATAATTGTTATTGACTTGTAGATGTAGGGAGTAATAATCCTTTGCAAGATGCTCTATACTTTAGTCTGAACATTATTCTTAGTGTTCACTTTTGAAGCCTTAGTATTCTGGTAGTATTATTAATGTAGAGGTAAATTAGGCTGAAATGTAGGCATTTTTCTGATAAATTATACTCACTTAGTTGTTTCAGCAGGTAGAAGTTGCATGATGGTTTACTGCTGATGATCTTAATTTGCTCTTCTTATGTACTACGTATGATGTAGCTTATTTGAGTAATTGGAAATATACTACTGAAAAAAGGATTGCTTGTCTATTTTATTCCTATGTTGTTGAGTTTGTCCATAAGCAAGCCATGTTTTTACTCTATCCTATGTCTTGGAAGAATCTAGATATATTGTGTTGGCAGTTTTATGTTTCTCTAAGGTTTCAGCTATGTAGTTTTTTAAACTGTGCTATGGGTGTGACTATTGATTTCTCTTTCTGGATGCCATGTTGGTTTCTGTGTATTCCTCTTGCTGGTTGAATTTGACTTAGGTTGTTTGCTTTTTTTCTTAGATCTTTATATGTTTATTTGTTCAGTATTTTTTATTTTTTTAATATTCTTTTACATAAAAAAATCAAAGTACATTGTTAAAGTCAAAGTGTGTTAAAATTCAATTTTTCAAAGTTAAAATTTTAAAAATACAATTTTCTAAAATAAAAAGTTATAATAGTATATTTTTGTTAGTAGAAGTTTTTATACTAGGGCAAATTATTTTGTTGTTAATGTAAAATTTGTTAGTTAATGTAAAATTAAAGTAATTAAACATCAATTTTTCAAAGTTAAAGTTTTGAAAATACAATTTTCTAAAATTAAAAGTTATAATAGTACATTTTTGTTAGTAGAAGTTTTTTTACTAGAGTAAATTATTTTGCTGTTAAAGTAAAATATGTTAGTTAATGTAAAATTAAAATAATTAAAATTCAAAAAAATAAAAAATACTGAACAAATAAACATATAAAGATCTAAGAAAAAAAGCAAACAACCTAAGTCAAATTCAACCAGCAAGAGGAATACACAGAAACCAACATGGCATCCAGAAAGAGAAATCAATAGTCACACCCATAGCACAGTTTAAAAAACTACATAGCTGAAACCTTAGAGAAACATAAAACTGCCAACACAATATATCTAGATTCTTCCAAGACATAGGATAGAGTAAAAACATGGCTTGCTTATGGACAAACTCAACAACATAGGAATAAAATAGACAAGCAATCCTTTTTTCAGTAGTATATTTCCAATTACTCAAATAAGCTACATCATACGTAGTACATAAGAAGAGCAAATTAAGATCATCAGCAGTAAACCATCATGCAACTTCTACCTGCTGAAACAACTAAGTGAGTATAATTTATCAGAAAAATGCCTACATTTCAGCCTAATTTACCTCTACATTAATAATACTACCAGAATACTAAGGCTTCAAAAGTGAACACTAAGAATAATGTTCAGACTAAAGTATAGAGCATCTTGCAAAGGATTATTACTCCCTACATCTACAAGTCAATAACAATTATTCTAAATACTACGAACTTGGACAAAATATAGTCAAGTACACAACACAAGAAGGGAAATAATTACAAGTAAAACAGCAGACACTCAATATCTCAAAACAATCCGGTAAAAATATTCTACAACAAACTGCCTCATAACATAAAACTGCTAAGTCCCCAAAACATATACAAATACAATCAATAAAAACTACTTGAAATAGGAAAACTGTCTACAGTCTCACAAAGTTGATGTGAAATAACAGCAAAACTTAGAAGCATGCACAGTCAATAGTGCTCAATTTGCATACAGTTCACATGCAAACTCTCATGAAAATGTTCAAAACAGTCTCCCAGCTCAGTTCTCATCTATAGTTGGACAACAAAATCCTGCAACAAATTCTCAGAAATCCTACCTTTCCTACCCTTGCTTAAATAGCTAAAGTGCAATCTTCATACTAAAATATTGAAAAAAGGCATATCTATTTACATAAACGTGTGTACACATGTGTTTGTCTGCGTGTACTCTTAGATAAATTGATAAAAAAGCAATATAGTTATAAATCAAAGACTATAACTAATAATATTAATTTCAAAATAAGCTGATAGAAAATGATATAATAACTACAGTATAAGCTTTTAATTTTTGTTAATTACAAAAAAAATAAAAGTTAAATACAGTAAATAAACCTGGTCCCTTAGATTGAAAAAAGGAACATAAATTGAGACTATTTGAAAATAAGATCTTTAGGAAAATATTTGGGCCTAAAACAGATGAGGAGACAAATGAGTGGAGAAGGTTACATAAATTAGAAGTACATAATTTGTATTCATGTCCAGATATTATTAGAATGATTAAATCAAGAAGACTTAGGTGTGTAGATCATGTGGTACGAATGGGAGAGGAAAGAAGAGTATACAGGATTCTTGTTGGGAAACCTGATGGTAAAAGATCAATAGGAAGACCAAAACAAAGATGGAGGGATAATGTAGAGATGGACCTAAAGGAAATTGGTGGGGAAAGAAAGGAGTATATAGATCTTGCTCAGGACAGGGACAGATGAAAGGCATGTGTTGCTGCAGCCATGAAACTTCGGGTTTAAGAAGGATAGAGAGTTAGTTAGTTATACATTAAATAAGCATAATATTTGGATTGTACGTAGAGAATATAACAAATGTACAATGCATTGTGCGAAAACTGTCAACTTTGCATTATAAGCAGAAAATTAAACCAGTTTACCCTAGAAATACATTTTAAGAATAGCCCAAAATAGCATGCGTAATAGAAAATTAAGAAAACTTTCTGATGCATAAAAGTACTGACTAGTGCTGAATGAATCAATTACTGTAAAATATTATTCTCTGATTCAAGTAATTTAACTGTATCTTTTGTGTGTAAAATATAATTGTTAGTTGAACTGATAAGTACAAATATTAACTTTATACGCCTTTATGCACTCTAAATAACATAACTTTGATATATAAATTAGTAACAATTTGTTAAAATTAAGTTAAAGTGTAGAATTGTTTTCTTAAATAAATATAAAGTAGTAAAAATACTAAACAAATAATTTCTTCTTTTCCTATTTAAAGAATGCCAAGCAGTGTAAACCAGTTGTTAGTGGCTAAATAACATAAAATTTGAAGGCAGTAACAATATTTTAAAAAAATACTGTTTTTTACCTAACTTTGTGAATTAAATACTAGTACATTTTGTCAAATTATAAATAAAATATACCTATTTCTTTGATATTTGTACTAAAGTGAAGAAAATGTTACTAAAACTTGGCTAGTACAGCAAATCTTAGACTTTTAGCTTTATTTGTCCGTAACTGGATATAATTGTAACTTGTTAATCTCGCCAAACACAATTTTTACCTCAATTTTGGAAGCTAGCTGAACTTTAGCGTTTCGAATTACATATAGTGAAGGCCTCTATAGTGGAAAAATACACCCAGTCTGTAAAAATTTGGAAATGTTGTCTCCTTCTCTGTCGAACCAGACCAAGAGTGTTCTCAGGTGTTTCAATATATTTCTTAACATAACTAACTTTTAAAAAATGCAGGTAGCTTAGTTTGTATAGCGCTAGGCTTTTAACCTATCTGTCCAGGGTTCAAGTCCCTGGCAGGGTTGTTACAATTTTAGATTTTGTCATCGGATCTTGTGCAGACTTCAAATTTCATAAGTTATAAGCAATCTAAGTTAATTTTGGGAGTGGGCCAAATTGGTTCCTCATATAAAAAGCAATGACCAAATTGGTCGTAGCGCCTATGACCCTACTTGGGTTCATCCTCCAAAACATCTGCTTCGAGTCTCCGATGCCATGGTGGAGCCCGTTCAGGTTCTACCGCCCACAAGTGCGTTCCTTCGCCAATCCAGCGAAGGTGAGAATAATAGAGCCCAACCCTCTATATATACATTCAGCTCACTGTTGGTCACCCCTTGATCTAGTTATTTTCATGCAATCACCTACATTTAGTGAATTTTGCCGTCTTTCTGTTTGATCTGTTAAATAAGCCAGTCAATAAAAATATACTTACATAGAAAAATCCTGATATAGTTGGATTCTCAAAAATATGTACAATCAGTGTTCTTGATACATTTAGCACCTGAGATAGTATAAATCAAAATCTAGTTAGTGTTGGCATGTGTGCTTCTGGTTCATGTAGTTACTTGAAAAAGCAAATATTGGTTGTGTAAAAAATAGCCTCCTTGTGAAACAATGAAAAATTAACATTATATCCTCATAGCATTAGTTGCAACTGCTTCTTGCAGATTAACAAAGCTCTGGCGTGTGGTCCTACGTCACCTATAATCCTTTGTAAGGTTCGTGTTGTCCTATAAATTGTCGATATACATACTAAGTCCCTAGTTACAGCCTAAGCTTTAAGTTTCAATCTGAGGATTTCAGTGTTCAGATAGTGATTGTAGCCTCGTAAACCAAATAGAAATAACCCAAGTGTTGATGCACCCAAAGAAGCCAGTAATACTTCAAAAATACCTTTAAAAAGGCTATAAAGCTAAATAATTCTTCTAGAATAGTAAAAAAGTTTGGAAAGTGGACCTAGGCCCCTAAGCCATCTGTTAACTTCGTATTGTAATTATATTGTTAAATTGTTATATGTAAGGGGAAAAAACAATATTAGTAAGCGTCCAAATATGGACCCTCGGTAAAGGGGTTTCAGACCTCATAGACACATCATAATTTTCGTTACACTAAAAAATTGCCCTCGTATAAAAGCAAATAGTTGAAATGTTAAACATTTCGTGTACTTTATCCAGTAAGCCTTAGCTAGAAATACAATAAATGCGTTACAGACATAAAAATTAAGCAAGCTTTGATATTCTAGTGGCACATAATAAGTATAAAATATCCTTTAAAATACTCTGACAAATAGTTGTGGGTTGTCTGAGATCAAAATTTTCAAGTCCTCTCTCTTGCATAAATAGGCTCTAGAATTCACTAAGCCTCAAAATAATATTGGGTACATAAAATAAAAAGCAGATGGAGAGTGGTGCTGATCGCATCATCTCCAAAATAGCAAAAACAAAAGTATATAGAGCTCTATCTGGTATATTTAGAAAACTTTTACCTAGTATAGCAGTAACAAAATACTCAGCAAACTCTAAAATAAACAAACTTTCCCACGTAGCAGGCGTAACCTGCCCTAAATAAATACATATAGATATACAGAACCAAAAATAGCATAGTGGAAATCAGTAACCCCTAATAATAATAATAATAATAATAATAATAATATATTCTGTGGCTTACATTTTAGCTAAAAGTACTTTTTTTTAGTGTTTTTGAAAAAATTAAATAAATACTAAACTCTAAGTTAAAAATTTGTAAATGTATATATGATACAAAACAAAATAAATATAAATTAATACATAACCTGCAAAAAATCAATAAAAAAGTTGAAAACCTCTCTTTGTGCATCCAAAATATAATAACAAATCCTTCCTGACTGGATTAAATTGTGTTATTTGAGTAATAATAAGCCTAAACTTGTAAAATAAAAGGGTAGAACTTGTCAAAACATACTTTTGCATCCAAAATATAAATCAAAACACATCTAAATTGTGTTATTTGAGTAAACTAGAGAATAATCCTGTAAACTTGGAAAAAATCTCTCTCTCTCTCTCTCTCTCTCTGTGTGTGTGTGTGTGTGTGTGTCTTTGAGAGTCCAAAATGTAATAAAAATGGTGCCTGAATAATATAAATAGTGTCATTTGAGTAAATATTAGGCTAAACTTGTAAAATAAACAAATAAAAGTTGAGAACACACACTTTGTGTGTCGAAAATGTAACTAAAAATCTTTCCTGAACAGATAGAATTGTGTTATTTGAGTAATAATAAGCCTAAACTTGTAAAATAAAAGGGTAGAACTTGTCAAAACATACTTTTGCATCCAAAATATAAATCAAAACACATCTAAATTGTGTTATTTGAGTAAACTAGAGAATAATCCTGTAAACTTGGAAAAAATCTCTCTCTCTCTCTCTCTCTCTCTCTGTGTGTGTGTGTGTGTGTGTGTGTGTGTGTGTGTCTTTGAGAGTCCAAAATGTAATAAAAATGGTGCCTGAATAATATAAATAGTGTCATTTGAGTAAATATTAGGCTAAACTTGTAAAATAAACAAATAAAAGTTGAGAACACACACTTTGTGTGTCGAAAATGTAACTAAAAATCTTTCCTGAACAGATAGAATTGTGTTATTTGAGTAATAATAAGCCTAAACTTGTGAAATAAACAGATAGAAGTTGAGAACACACACTTTGTGTGTCGAAAATGCGACTAAAAGTCTTTCCTGAACAGATTGAATTGTATTATTTTGGTAATAATAAGCCTAAACTTGTGAAATAAACAGATAGAAGTTGAAAAAATGTCTTTGTGAGTCCAAAATTTAATAAAAAATGTTGCCTGATTAGTACAAATAGTGTTATTTTGGTAAAAAATTAATATAAAGTTGTAAAATAATAAGTTAAACGTAGAAAAAATGTCTTTGTGAGTCCAAAATTTAATAAAAAATGTTGCTGATTAGTACAAATAGTGTTATTTTGGTAAAAAATTAATATAAAGTTGTAAAATAATAAGTTAAACGTTGAAAAAAATGTCTTTGTGAGTCCAAAATTTAATAAAAGTGTTGCCTGAATAGTACAAATAGTGTTATTTTGGTAAAAAATTAACATAAAATTGTAAAATAATAAGTTAAAAAGTTGTAAAAATATCTTTGCGAGTCCAAAATTTAATAAAAAATGTTGCCTGAATAGTACAAATAGTGTTATTTTTGTAAAAATAAGGATAAGCTGTGAAAATGTTTGACATAAAGTCAAAGTTTGGTAAAAAATAAACTCAAAATTAAGTTAAATAGCACACAGTAACATACATTTACTACCTAAATCAATAATCAAAGGGTCCTAGGTTCGTTACCCCGTGATAAAAGCAAATGGTGAAAACAGTAGGCCCCGTCCCTAATAGCTCTCCCTTCTTCATAGTACAGATAAAAAAACCCTGCGCTAAAGTGTCCTGTGCCTTGGAGGCAAACCTGAGCGGAATATTAATTGGCGGCGGAAACCGCATAGCTTCAGACATTTGACCCTTGCTGCGCATTCTCAGACATCCTTTGTTGTCTGATTGAATCCCTCCCCTGCCCTACAGTATTGCATAGCTTTCCCCTGTTCTTGCGTACTGGTTAACCTTGAAAAAACCGGTTCTGAAAACCTACCGACGCGTTCTCTGATTGGTCAATCAGGTTCTTCCTTTGTTCTGACGTTCTGACGTCATTTGACCTTGAACGCACACTCCCCAAATTCCTTCTTCCTCTACCTGCGCGGAATATTAATTCATTCTCTCTGTCTACCTTCACAGCCGAGTCGAGATTCGGAGACAGTATTCTGTCTAGCGTCTCGTACCATCGTGTTTCATACCATAATAACATACATTATTACATAGTACTAATTAATAATATTACATATCGCGGGTTCGAGTACCGGGACCGTCCCCAATCGTAATTGAAGCTGTACCTACAGCCATTAACACCGTTCATAGCGGTTCATAAACCATAAACTCTTATTTTCAATACTATAAACATTAATATTATCGATTTATACATTACATACTTTGCAGTAATGAATATAAAACCATATGCATAGCGTTTAGTACCTCTAATTACCTTCTATATACATATTTTTCATAAAATAAATAATTATATATTCATAAAAGTTATAAACATGCAAATACATAAATGTAAAGTATTCTAAGTACGTGCAAATAAATTCTAAGTACGTGCAAATTAGTTCTAAGTACGTGCAAATGAATTGCGAATATTAAATAGCGATTGACGTTGGCGCGGTCCCCATCTACTTCCAATACATTATAAAATGTTAATGAATGTTTCATGTCGATAATTTTATCAATGCATCAGTTCTTGACAACGAGACGTATTTTCTACAACTACCCCTTCTCTCCTCTCGTCTCCAGTCCCTTCTGTTCTTAACTTCTCCTTCTCCTTCTTCTCTCCCGTCCTTCTCCTCTATTTTTATCTCATACCGCCTTCCCTACTTTTCTCGCCTCTTGTCTCCATTCCACTCTTCTCCACTCCTCTTATCTACTCTCCTGTTTTATAT
The DNA here is from genome assembly GCF_977018435.1 of Lepisma saccharinum. Lineage (NCBI taxonomy): Eukaryota > Metazoa > Arthropoda > Insecta > Zygentoma > Lepismatidae > Lepisma > Lepisma saccharinum. The sequence goes on from NC_139245.1 coordinate 40,752,569, forward strand.
TTCCGACTCCACGGCACTGTTCTCCGCATCTTTTCGTTCTTCTCTCTTTCTCTCCTTTACTCTACTCTCCACTTCCCTCTTCTCGTCTCCTCCTCTCCTCTCCAACCTCCTTTCCTCCTCTTCTATCACCTCGCTTTCCTTCCTCTCTTCTCTCCTCTTTGCTCCATTTTCCTCATCTCTCCGCGCATCTTTTTCCTTTATCCTCATTACTTCTCCTATCCACTTCCTCTGTCCTCTATTTTCTTCCCTTCTTTACTTTCCATCTTCTCCTTTTGCTTTCTCTTTTCTCCTCTCCTTTGTTCCCTTTCGTTTCCTCTCTCCACTTTTCCTATTTGTAGACTCATCAACAATGAAATACTAGAAAATCGACCTTGTTTCTTTCTGAGAGTATTGCAACAAATGTAATACTGATTTTTTTCTACTTTTATGCAATAATATTTGGATATCTTTCTTTCGCGTATTTTATAAATATCTAATGTGCATGTGGCAACCCTGAAATTGAGCCTAACTCTAGATGCAACCCACCAATGCCTTGTGTAAATTGGGTTGCCTAGTTTAAAATGTCGTTGTCCTAAAACTTTTGAGAGACACTGTACCAAGCGCCAAAACTAAATGCTAAGAACTCTAAAGCTGACCCTCCTAACCTAACAATTCCTGACCTACAATTTCACTTAGTAGTTAGTGGTTAGGTTAGGAGAATCAGGTTTAAAGCCCTTAGCATTTAGTTTTGGCGTTTGTTGCAGGCTGGGTGTGCACCGCAACCAGACCCATATGTGTAATTCTTGCTCTGTTAGAGATGAATCTGGATATTTCCCCATTTGAGTGGGCAGCAGAGTGGGTAGAGCCCACTCTCCCATCCAGTGGCGATGCCTCATGCCTCGGTACAGCCATTAAATTAGTACCACTTTGCTTTCGGCTTTGTAGAAGCTGACCCGATACTTTCTTCCACAGTTTCGTGTGCAGTGGAATTGCAATCCAGGTTGAAGAGGCACTTTTCATTGAGAAAATAACTATAGAGAGCAAATAATCTTATTTCCTTCCTCCTTCAGCACAAAAAAAGAGAGCAAAGGAATTTCTCCCGATACGCTCGTAGCAATACGTGAGCCAGTTCTTTCCCGAACACAAAGCTACCGCCCGATTCCCTCGGCGCAAAGAATACGCCGAGCTCCGCATGTAGCCGGCGGCTCTCCACACTCCGAGATGAGGCTTTTCTCAGGCCTATCATTATAGATGCCATGGACGATTAGTTTCGGTGGTAGCCGCTGCGTGGCGTGGTTTGCACTAATCAAAAAAGGCAGGCTCTCAGCTTGCCCCAGAGGTGGATGTCTGACATGAGTTCTCGGGCTGCGTCCAAGTTGAGTGCGAAGCGAGGTTAGGGTCGGAATGGACGGATTCAGTTGTCTGTTTTCTTTTGCGGGATTTTGTTTAATATTGTTATCTTTTCCCCAATTTAGTTTCCTTTGGAGCAGGTTGAGTACTAACGCTAGGCTCTTCCTCATTGCTAGTTGCTTGCTACGTCGCCACAAGGCATGGATTGGTTTGACTTGTTTATTTTACTTCGCTCTTCTGCCACTTTTGGCTAATCGCGAAGATGAGGATGAGTGATGATATGATTAATAAATCGACGAATTGACACTGAACAAAGAACATCCATGCCCAGGCCTGAATTCGAACCCGAGACCCCTGGTACCGTAGGCGTCGCCACAAGTCTGTGCTAACCCACAGTAAAATAGTCTAATTTATTTATCACTTACAACAGAGCACTGGCTCCAATTACAATAGCCGTGCATAGATTAATGAAAACTCATAAATACCAATTGTAACAATACATTAAAAGAAAATAGAAGGATATCCTCAAAATTATTTATAATAGAGCACGTGTTTTAAGATCACATATATTATAACTATGTACGAAAATGTCGATTTAGGTGGAGTGGGTGGTTTGCAGGAATGTGATTATGCAAGTTCCGAGGCATGCATCTTATTACTGCATTCAAATCCTACTGGATGGTTCATTTCCTTAGCATTTACGGGACTTTTAATACTGCTAAAAATTGTAAAAATAGAATGACAGGCTCTTTTCAATAATGAATAACAGTTTTTCACAGTTGTAGAAGACATTCAGATGCGCAATTTCTTCTTAATTTAGCGATCACAGTCTAGAGCCAGTCAGAGAAGATGCCGGCTTTGGGACGTCTCCTGCTAAACTGAATAAGTTACCTCTCTGGATAACAATTTAAGCACTACTTACGCTGTGTGAATATGCCTAGATGAATGAACCATGGTGAAATAAAGAGACAACTTAGTTGTGAACCCAAATGACTTCAGCTCCGAAACCTTGGAGCCAAATAAGTAAAAAGTAGAAGGAGTAGGAGGAAAAGATAGGTAATTGGATTGATTGATTGTAATGGATGTTTGTGAGTGTCCATTTCATCATAGGCAATAGTGAAGTATAGGCGAAGTAAAATAGAGCAAGTCAATCAATCTCTTGTTTAATCGCGAAGATGGGGATGAGTATTGATATGATGAAACTGATAAAGGAACACTCATTAAGAACACTCATGCCAGGCCGGAATTCGAACCCGGAATCCCTGACGCCATAGCGCGCTGTGATAACCACTCGGGTATTAGATTTTGGCCTCAGATCACGCAGAAAGGACCAAGTATAGAAGGGCGCAGTCAGAGTGCTGATTTTCACAAATAGACACATAGAGGGTCTACGCACACATGAACAGAAGATGCAAATAACATTCATACACCTGGAAGGGTGATTTTTACCCACAAACAGTGAAGCGTGTGGCATTTATGTGGGAACGGATTGCTTCAGAATCTTCTGATTTAATCATCACCATTTCTGTCCAACGGTCCTTTTTCTCCCGCCAAGAGCTTGAATGCTCCGGCGCTAATGAGGGGACTGCCGAATAGGAAAAGAATTCCCATTTCCGTTAAATTGCCCCACGAGCGTGTCCCAATGAAAGAGGAACTGAATTGGACGACCGGATTTGAGGACCTCTTAGAGCTAGTTGATAGGTTCAACATGTTGAGTTATGAATAAATGCATGAGGGACTCTGTCGGAACTAGTCATAAACAAGTGAGCTTATGTTTGTGCTTCAACTCGTATATATAGCAGAGCAGAACTGGTTTTACGATAAAAGCGGTACGCGGGGCTCTTTGCTGTAATTCGTTTCAGAATTACTTTGTCTTATTCTTTTTGTTTCACACAAAAGTTTATGTGTTTACAATTTCAGTATCCCGCACAGTGGTCGTGCGGTCTGTTCGAGTCTCCTTAGGGGAAGCGTAACAACTTTTCTCCTGAGATTTCGGCCTGTGTATGAGACCACCCACCATCGTGAGGAAACAAGGGGGGAGCTACGAATAAGTAGCGTAACCCGGTCATTGAAACCTACAACAACGACTGGGGGTTCGTCGTGCTGACCACACGTCACCTCGTAACTGGTTAGATTATCTCCCACCTCTCCTGAGACATGTGGGAGCGAGGCCGGCAGTTGATAGGTAGGCCCTGGCCCTCACGGGCTGTTGCGCCACGAATTATTTATTTATTTACATTTCAGTGCATTTCTTATTTGGGCATTCCAAACAGCCTAAAGGTAGATACTATTGTTAACTATGAGTTAAAGTCTGAATTGCCACCCCATGCTAACTACAAGCCAGGGGGAGGGCTCGGGGTGCTGAAGCTTTCCGCCGAAATCTTACAAATATCCAATTGAAAAAGTGTGTACCCCCCTTCCCCCCACACACACACACTTTTGGTCCTTATATGGTGGCTGCTGATAGAGGAAAAGGTCTAAATATGGGCCCCCCTTTTTATGTCGTCATTTTCGGAGGATACAAATTAATATACCAAGCACTCGCCTTTAAAATGCATATCTATGAAATATATACTTAAATGTAATAGCATGGTAAAGTATAGAAGGTCTCCATTTTTTTAAAAGAAAAGCAATTTCCAAAAAATGGTAAAATGATGTATTTCAAAATTGTGGTCTAAATATGGGCTACTAGTCGAAATATCACAAAAAGCAATTAAAATTTTAAAAACAGTCATTGATCGCTAAAACATTATAAAATTCATGTTTACAAATAATCTGTTGTTTTGAAACTCACGCGAAATGGGAAAAATAAGAAAAACATCCAAATATTTGTTGAAAATCTGATCTTAACAATAGACCTCATGTCATAGCCCATATTTAGACCATCACGCTATTTTTCTTCTTCAATTTATTTTCGCTCTCTGTGGTACTTATTTCACAAACAAATCATGACATTAAAAAAGCCCACACTTGTTTTATGTACCGCTAATATCATAACCTATACAAAGCAGATGAGAATTCAGAAAACGCTGATTTAAAACATACCTCCAAAAAGTTTTCGGAGGTCGCAATTCTATAACAGCGTCAAAGACCGAAACTAACCACCACTTTCTCTTGCGAATTGGCGCCGAAACCTTTGTCCTTGACAGATAACCAGTTCCAATAGTCTCTGCCAGGCTGCAGCACCCGGGAGCGCTGATAACTCCAAAACCCATATTTAAACCTTCGCCCATACTTAGATCTTCTCCTCTTAGGGTTGACCTCCCGAAATCAAATTCTGGCCATGGGCTTGGTCTCGATTATTCTAAAATAGACTTTAGGACAAACACTTCCACTTCTTGCTCGTGAATATGTTACGAAGCCTCAGGAACATTTTACCTTGAGTAGCCTAGCAAAAGATTACATCCGCCATTTCTGAGAAACTTACCACACGCGCACACACCGAAACTATCTGATGTTGCAGTGGTATAGCTGTCGCATTGTAATCAAGGTGCCAATGTTTTGATACACGCATTGGGGTACAACCTTAAATTATAGATCAAGTTTCGATCAAAAAGTGAATTTAAAACAACTTTGACTGTGACATGTCACACACACGCCCCGTAAATGTAGCCGGCTCAGTGGTCGAGAGCGTTAAGTGGTCGATTTCCGACCTCGCCACCGACGTTTCCGGCTTTAAAACCCAATGTGCGCATGGGCGTTCTTTGTAGGTGTCACTTCATCTTATCATCACTCACCTTCATGGTTGCGATTAGTCTAAAAATGGAGATAAGCGACGCTAAATAACATAAATACAAATACTAAAAACTTTGAAGCGACAGAATTTGCATTTTCATGTAAAACCATACTGTGTACTTTATATCTAAAACTATATAAGTTTTCAAAGTAAATTTTCCATGTTCTGGACCCAAATGCCATCTCAGACCAAGAATGTCAACATTCTTGTAATGGCTATGTACCTTCCATGAAAACTGTTTGGTTGAGTTTGGTGACAGCATGGATCAGCATGGAGACAATGCAGTAGGTAGAGGCCTGTTTATGCAAATTATGCTAGCTGGAGGATGCTTTATGAAAATTTTCTTAACTAGGAGAATAGTATGCTCCCCCTCCACTCCCAACACTAATATAACCTTGAATAGAACAGTAAACATTAACGTAATGTATGTCTTCTTTCCTTATCACAGTCTTACAAGTAATTTGTACAAGGTGGTAATACCTAGTCTTACCATAAATACTGTCCCAAAGTTGTAAGTAAATAGACACAAAATGGTGAGATATATTGTGATATCAGAATAACATGAGGTGCATGGATGCATTATGAACCAAAATAACAAATAATTATTCTAAATGGCCACCTTTAGCACTGACAAACTTCTGAAGTCTTCGTGGCCACGCATCAATGGAATTACGCAACACATCAAGTGGAAACTCCGCAGCTGCCTTCTGAAGAGACCGCTTTAAACTGTCAATATTGGGATGTCTCTTCTTGCAAGCCATTTCCTGAAGCTTGGACCACAATTTGTAGTCCAAAGGGTTTAAGTCTGGACTGGCAGAGGGCCAATCTGACGTGGATATGAAGTCAGGAACATTTGCCTCCAACCACTGCTGGGTGGTGCGTGCTTTGTGTGCTGGGGCTGAGTCCTGCTGGAAGCTCCAGTTCTCTCCATGGAAGATGGTGTCGGTAAGATTCTTGCATCGTTTCTCAAGCACTGTCTGCTGGTACACTTTGGCTGATGTTTTCATCCCTTTTTCACAGAAATGGAGCGTGCCCTCATAGCAAATGTTCCAGACTTCATTTCCACTTCAGATTGGCCTTCTGCAAGTCCGGACCTATACCCTTTGGACTACAAATTGTGGTCCAAGCTTCAGGAGATGGCTTGGAAGAAGAGACATCCCAATATTGAAAGCTTAAAGCGGTCGATCTCTTCTGAAGGCAGTTGCTCATTTTCCAGTCGATGTGTTGCGTAATTCAATTGCCACGAAGACTTCAGAAGTGTGTCAGTGCTAAAGGTGGCCATTTCGAATAATTATTTGTGATTTTGGTTCATAATGCATCCATGCACCTCATGTTATTCTGATATTACAATATCTCTCACCATTTTGTGTCTATTTACTTACAACTTTGGGACAGTATTTATGGTAAGACTAGGTATATTGTGAAAAGTATTAAAATAGTGAAAAGGTAAACAATAAGGTGTCGTGTTGTTTGCGCCGAGGCTTCTTATCGGTTCATTTCCGCCGTGACATATGTCAAGACTTTCCTCAGCTAGTTTTCCCACAATCCAGAGTGTCATCACCGCCGCGAGCACGTGTGTTTATGGGCACATGGTGTATAGTGCATAAATTTGACTTAAAACATACAATCAAACTTGTGTTTATGACGATGCACAGCTGTGTTTACACTGAAATGTTAAACCTATCCAGAGAGTCAAATATGACTTTTCTTTACTTATTTCAAAAGACGTTACACAGGATTATTTGTATCAATTTTATTCCACAACACAAAATACATAAATCATTATCAGCCTTATTAACTATTAATCATTTATCGTTAATCGTAAAAAAACATTGTAAATACAGTATTGTTAAAATATTGAAAGCATTCTACAAGTACTGCGTAAATGTACACTTTGGAAGTAACATAAATGTGCCAGTCTATTACACTTAATTATTTTATTATACACTACATAAAATCGTCAAAAACATTATAAATACAGTGTAATTTTTTGCAAACATTATATACATAATAGCTACATATATATAAACACAATTTTTCGATACACTTGCACAACAACAATACAAACGTTATTTGAATTCTTGTAGGTATGCAAATGCTCGAAGGCATTCCACGCGTTGTTTCTATCATTTCCATATTCTCAACCATCTTGTCGTCTCTCTCAAGTCTCAGTTTTACATAAATACTAATTTACCAATGTAATGTAGTGTAATTGATACTAATATAAACTCGATAAAGTATGAGCCCCCCTCAGGCAGATTTGGCTACACTTAAACCTAGCTCAAGATGTGCATATGAGCTTATTGCTCAAGTGTAGTACTCTGTCTAATCCAAGATTTTTGTAAAAATGCCCTCGGGAATTTCCCGTGAAAGTATGAGCCCCCCTCAGGCAGATTTGGCTACACTTATAAAAGGCACTTCTGTGAGATTGTTGTCCATAAGCTTGTTAAAAATATGGCCCTCTTGATATTGTTTTGGATACACTTAAAACTAAGCCAAGATGCTCATAAGAGCCACCCACACCCACCCACACCCACCCACACCCACCTACACCCACACATATTTACTTCCGGTCCACTTCCGGTCCACTTCCGGTTTACCCACACCTACACCTACCTACACCCACACTTACCTACACCCACACTCACCTACACCCACCCACACTCACCTACACTCACCTACACCTACCCACACATACACATACACACACACACACACACACACACACGCATATACAAAGTATACAAAGCGCACTGCTGAACCCAACTGATATTTTTTATTAAGTATAGAGTTTTGATTTGAATCCCAAGAAATTTTATATAATAAACCAACAACAAAAATACCAAAGCCAAACATATTTACACACTAAGTATACACACTAAGTATACAAAGCACACTGCTGAACCCAACTGATATTTTTTATTAAGCATAGAATTTTGATTTGAACCCCAAGAAATTTTTTATAACAAACCAACAACAAAAATACCAAAGCCAAACATATTTACACACTAAGTATACACACTAAGTATACAAAGCACACTGCTGAACCCAACTGATATTTTTTATTAAGCATAGAATTTTGATTTGAACCCCAAGAAATTTTATATAATAAACCAACAACAAAAATACCAAAGCCAAACATATTTACACACTAAGTATATACACTAGGTATACAAAGCATACTGCTGAACCCAACTGATATTTTTTATTAAGCATAGAATTTTGATTTGAACCCCAAGAAATTTTATATAATAAACCAACAACAAAAATACCAAAGCCAAATATATTTACACACTAAGTATACACACTAAGTATACAAAGCACGCTGCTGAACCCAACTGATATTTTTTATTAAGCATAGAATTTTGATTTGAACCCCAAGAAATTTTATATAATAAACCAACAACAAAAATGCCAAATCAAAAATATTGTAATCAATGCAATAAGAATATATCCAGCCCCAATTGGGCTAAGCATCAAAAGAATTGTAATCCAAACAAATGCAGAACACCCACAAAAATATGCCCTAAATGCCATAGAAAATATAGCATGGAATATTTCACATATAAACATATAGATACTTGTTCTGCACAGTCATCAACATGGCCCCCACAACCATCTACATCTGGTCTGAAAAGGAAGTTTGAAACACATGTTAATGCTAGACCGGCAAAGCAGCCACGCTATGAACCCATCCATAGCAGTTTTGCTGGCCAACTTAGGGATTACCGGTTTGTATCAGAGCAAAAATGTGGTATTAAGAATTTTTTGAACAGTATAAATCCTGATGTGCAGGCAATTCTAAATGCACAAAATGGCTCTTATAAGCTGTCCCTCAAATTGTTTACACAATATAAGAAGCCAAATGGCACAAAATTTACACAGCCCCACATAACAGAAACTGTAGCTATATATTCAAATACAAATTCAGACAAAGTAATAAGCAGTTTGATAGATCAATTGAATATTAAACACTCTGAATTTGCAGCAAAAGAGTCAGGATGAAGCCTATGCGGATCTCCACACAAGCTCTATATTAATATTTCTGAATTCAACCCATTACAAGGATCTACATATCTGCCATTACCTGCCAATATTAAAAACAAAAGAGCCGTGGTTAACATAGAAAATAATGATGAGAAATGCTTTCTGTGGTGTATTTTAGCTGTTTTGTATCCAGTTTTAAGGAATCCTCAGAGAATAACTTATTATAAACAACATGAACATGATTTTGATGATGTAATGGAGGGCTTAGAATATCCAATGTCTGTTCAGAATATTGATAAATTTGAAAAAAAGGCCAGGGATATCAATGGTAAACAATTATCTATTAATGTTTTTATTTGTTCTACTGGCCGTGGCAATTGCTTGATAGCACCTCTCAGAATCAGTACACTTGATGATGATTCTACTGTTCCGATTGATCTGCTCTTAATTGAAGGGGATGACACACACTATTACACTCTGATACACAGTCTTGAAGCTTTAGTAAGAAAACAAATAGACAAATTTAATACAATATTCAAGTTGTGCCGAAGATGTTTAACTGTATTTGATGGTCAAAAAATGGTGAATGGGGTTCGTGAAAAAATGCAGAAATTGCTAAAAACAAGTTAATTGAGCATCTGAAAAACTGTGGCAACCATAAATCTGTTCATATGGTGATGCCTAATCCAAATGAAAATGCCAAATTCAAAAAATTTGAAGCCTTGTTGGAACACCCAGCATATATAGTCTGTGATTTTGAATCAAACCTCAAACCCCTTGCATTCTGCAGCCCAGATCCTGATGAATCTTCAATTACATCATGCCAGTTACATGAACCTTCTAGTTTTTATTATGTGATTGTACAGGATGGTGTTGTTAGTAAAGAATATTTATACATGGGAGCAGATGCCATCAAAGAATTTGCACATAGAATAGAAAATGAGTGCCATGACATAGCATCTAATGTCTTATTAAAATCAAAACCCATGTTGCCTTTAACAAAGGATCAGATTGAAGATTTCAACAATGCAGAAAAATGCCCGGTATGTGATTCTGAATTTTCAGATACAAATATCAAGGTGAAACACCATTCTCATACAGATGGTAAATTCTTAATGGCCCTGTGTAATAGCTGTAATATTAAGATCCAGAGACCAAAATTTGTCCCTGTATTTTGCCATGGTGCATCCAATTATGATTTTCATCATCTGATCAGGTACAAGGGGTTTGACAAGCAGAATTTAAATATTTTAGCTGAAAATAGTGAGAAATATATTGCTATTAGCAAGATAATTAAAGTTAATGGTGTTCCTATTCACTTAAGATTTCTTGATTTCTACAGAATCCTGTCTGCTAGCTTGGCTACACTGGCCAATCAATTATCTGATGATCAATTCAAAATCACATGTGCTTTGTTTCCAAATCAGGACCTGAAATTAATTAGGCGGAAGGGTGTATATCCATATGATTATGTTACAGATTTTTCTAAATTTGATGAGTGTTCTCTGCCACCACAACAAGAGTTTTACAGCAAAATCAGAGGATCTGGAATCACTGATGAAGATTATCACCATGCTCAGTTGATGTGGAACAATTTAAAATGCCAGACATTTGGTGATTATCACAAGGCATACTTGAAACTTGATGTCACTCTCTTGGCTGATATACTTCAGGCATTTAGAAAATCTTCCATGAAAAATTATAAGCTGGATCCAATGTATTTTTACAGTGCACCAGGCCTAGCATGGTCTGCAATGTTTTTAAACACTAAAATGCAATTGGATCTGATCCAAGATCAAGATATGTATCTGTTTATGGAACAATGTATACGAGGAGGCATGGTGCAATGTTCTCAGAGATATGCCAGAGCAAATAACAAATATATTCCTGATTATGATCCAGCACTGCCATCAAATTATATACTGTATGTAGATGCCAATAGCCTCTATGGTTATGCTATGATGGATAATCTGCCATATGCAGGGCTTGAGTGGGTTGAAGATTTCAATATTGAGGATCTTCAGGACTTTGATAACAGTCACTATGGCCTGTTCTTAGAGGTTGATCTGACAATTCCTGATAATTTACACAACACATTTTCTGATCTGCCCCCAATTCCTGAGGTTAAGTGTTCACCTGGCTCTAAACAGAAGAAATTGATGATGACTCTGGAGCCAAAACAGGATTATGTCATATATTACAAAAACCTCCAGTTCCTGATGCATCATGGTGTTCAGGTGACCAAAGTTGGCAAAGTCTTAAGGTTCAGGCACTCAAGATGGTTGAAGCCATATATTGATACAAACACAGAGCTTCGAACATCTGCAATGAGCCAATTTGATAAGACTTTGTTTAAATTGATGGTAAATTCAGTGTATGGCAAAACCATAGAAAATGTCAGAAAACATATTGATGTTAAATTAATTACTGACCCCAGCCGGAGCAAAAAATTGATTGCAAAGCCTAATTTCAACTACAGAAGAATTTATGATGAAAATATGGCACTTTTCAACATGAAAAAACAAAGATTAAGTTTGATAAGCCTATTTATGTAGGGGCTGTGATATTGGAATTGGCCAAATTACACATGTTAAAATTGTATTATGATGTGCTGAAACCTTTTTATGGTGATTGTGTAAAACTGATGTACATGGACACAGATAGCTTTATTCTTGATATTCAAACAGAAGATGTTTATAAAGATATGTCACAGCCTGCATTGCTTGAATATTTTGATACCAGTGAACATAGAAATATTCAACCCCACAACAAGAAGGTGCCTGGCAAGTTAAAAGATGAGACACTTGGTGATGTTATTGTGGCATTTGCTGGGTTAAGGGCCAAGATGTACAGTTTTGAAACATGTAGTGGTGCTGTTGTCAAAAAGGTCAAGGGCATTGGCAGAGTAATTGTTGACAAAGAGCTTGAATTTGAAGATTATGAAGATTGTATCAAAACCCAGAGTTCAATCAGAACATCAGAATGCAGAATTCAGAGTGTGGATCACTTGTTGACTACAAATGTTGTAAGAAAAGTGGCTCTGGACCCACATGATGATAAGAGATGCACTTTGTCATGTGGGATACATACTCTACCATGGAGTCATTGTGACTTGATAAGTGGCAAACAATACCCAATTACAAAGCATGATTTGAAATAAATAAACATGCCTATGAACTTATTTGGGTTCAAAAAACAGGCTATTATGGACCTGCCAACACCAGCACCCTCTCCTGATATACAATCTGTGATATCTATACTAAGTGGTTTGTTAATTATTCATCTGAACAGCATACTTACAGATGTTGATGATGAAACAGGTAAAACATTGTACATATTTAACAATAATTTAAATCATTACGAATTACCTGTAGGTGGTCAATTACAATTTATTACAACCCCCGAGGGTAATGTCAAGATTTCAATAGGGAGAAATATTTATAGAATAAAGCACTCAAACATGATTTCTGGCACTGTATATACTGTTTCTGCTGGTGACTGCTTATATATTGAGGTCCCGGGATCCTATGACAAGCTTATACCTTTTTTTATAAAATTAAGAATTAGATATTCAATAATAAATAACCACTAAAACAAAATGCCTAATGATATATTTGGCCATACAAGGCATGAAGATCACAGTGATGAGATTCTGATGCTTGATGTCAGAGTCAAGAAATTAAGATGTGATTTACAAGCTTTACAAACCACACTCAATGCCAGTCTTCAACTAGAAATTACAAATTTGCAATCACAATGCATGGACCATCTCCTTAAAATTGATTCTGAACTCAAATTATTGCTTCAGAAATATACTGATTTGGCCACATTAGATAATTTTCAAAGTTTAGAAGAAGCTGTAGCAGCTCTTCAAGCCAAATTTAAGACCCAGGCCACCAACTCTGAGCAATTGAAACAACAATTGGAAGAGCAGATAAATAATGTCCAGACACAGCTCCAAACAATTGTCAAAAGCATAACATCACAAGAAGATTTTGATCTAGTGATTTCCACTCTAAAGGAACAGATTCAATCACTACAGGTACCTAATCTGGACCCTCTGAACAATGCCATAGCCGAGGTTAAAGAAAAAATTGAGATACTTGAAAATTTTATGAACAACTTGCCATCTTCTGATGCTCTGACTACTATAACTCGTAGTGTTGCCAACATCAAGCTGCAACTTGAAACATATGAAGATTTTGGAAAAATTCAGAGTACCATAAGCCATCTTGAGGGTACAATAGCAGCAGTGCAAAGTGATCTGACAAATGTACAAGAATCCCGCTTGCCTGGTATTGTAGACACCCTTGTCAGTGTCCAGCAACAGATCACAAAGCTTGAAAACCTCAACACTGAATCTGAGCTATCTCACTTTCATCACTTGATCGATGATATCCAAACAAAGCTGAAATTTTACAACAATCAACACCCACTCAGGCAGATATAGCCCTGCTCCAAGATGCTATGCGTGGTGTGGTTGATGCTTCTGAATTAAATGATGTGAAATTGGCACTTGAATCTTTGCAGAATACTGTATCAAATCTGCCTACATCACAGGAACTTAAAAATATTAAGAGAGCTGTGAATCGCATATTGAAATCAGAAGATATCAAGAATATCCAGACAGAGGTCAAACAACTTACTCAGACAGTGGCCACTCTACGAACCAATCAACATATTAATGAATTGCATGCCTTGTTTGAGGATATCAGGAGACAGGTCCATGATCTTACAGCTCAAAATTCAAAATTGGCAGTTGTTGAAAATTTACAGCAAATTGTAGCTAATATCAAGCAACAGCTAGGGACCATGGAATCCAATCAAGCAAATGCTCTGTCTGTTTTTGCCACCCAGCTACAAGAGATTGTGCAACAATACAAGAAACTTGTTGTGGACATAAAGATCAAGCCAGGCCATGATGATGTTGTTAGGACTATCAATGAGCACCTTGAATCTGTAACAAGTAGATTGCTTACAGCAGAAAAAGAAATAACTGGCATAATCGAGAATCCTAAACATACAGTAATTCTTGAATTGTACAGTATCCCCAACAAAGAATATGATTCACCATTTACACCAGGTGGCAAAATATGTATGCTGTCTCCTGCACTATTTTATTACCAGTTTTTTGTTGGGGGCACACTTAGACCAATCAAGATCAAATATTGGCTACAACCACAGGCACACCACTACCCTACCTTATCAATAACAAATGCTGACAACAAACCAAAAATCACCAGTGTAGAGTTAGAGGATTTTACAGACCCCAATACATTAGAAACATCTTATGCTGAAGATGATGACTCTCTGGAATTTAATATTATATATATAGGAGACAAATTATATTTAGAAAATCCTGTAGTATCAGCTGCTGAACACTCCATAGTTGCAATATTCTTGTTTATATACTATGTCTAGACAAATTATTATTGATGAATTACACAGACAAGCCAGACATAATTATAAGAGACTGCCAGTGGTTACAAAGGGCATAGATGATTTATGGCAGTGCGACTTGGTGGAAATGGCAAGTGGACAGCTGAAAAACTTAGACAAGATCAACAAGGGCTACAAGTATCTACTCACTGTCATAGACACATTTTCAAAATTTGCCAGGGCTGTGCCACTCAAATCCAAGACTGGAAAATGTGTTATAGAAGCCTTCAGGACAATCATCAATCAGAGTGGAAGATCACCGCGCTATTTGCAAACAGATAATGGCAAAGAATTCTATAATTCTGTGTTCCAACAATTTATTAAAAGCCAGTCAATACAACATTACTCGAGTTACAGTGATCTCAAGGCCTCTATTGTAGAGAGATTCAACAAAACCCTAAAAAATCATATGTATAAACAATTTACACTTCAAGGTAATTAGAAATGGCTTAATATTCTTCCAGAACTTCTACATAAATATAACAACTCGGTCCATTCCACAATCAACATGAAACCCTCTGAGGTAACTTCATCTGATGAGCAAAAATTGATCAGTACTGTTTATTATCCTAGATACCAGCCAACAACAAGAAAAGCCAAATACAAGATGGGTGATCAAGTAAGAATCAGCAAATATAAGCACTTATTCAAAAGAGGCTTTACAAGAAACTGGAGCACTGAATTATTTACAGTGGTTCAAGTTAAACCTGGGACCCTTAACACATATATAATAAAAGACCACCGAGGAGAAATTCTCAAAGGCAGGTTTTATGAAGAAGAACTCAGCAAAACTAAGCAGCCTGACACATATCTCATAGAAAAAATCATCCGCAGAAAAGGCAAAAAGATACTTGTCAAATGGCTAGGACTTCCAGAACACAGCTGGATCGATGCAGACAAAGTGATACTATGAACACCTGGGATGTTATAAAGAGGCTGCCAGAGCCTGAACAGCAGATTAAGAGAAATGGAATGTTGCTGCCTGATTATATTAGATGTCTTATCGTTGGACCATCGGCTTGTGGTAAAACTACACTAATGACTGATAATTTTTTATTGGCACCCAACTGGTTAGATTGGAAAAACAGGCACTTGTATGTTTTCTCTAAGAGCTTGGAACAATTAAAATATCAGCAGCTGATGAAGCTATATGATGGACTGGATATAGCCACTTTTGAATCAGATGTTAAGCCACTTCATGAATATCTCGATAATTCTGTTGTTGTATTTGATGACATTATACTGGATAATCAAAACAAGGTTAGAAATTTCTTTACACAGGGGCAGCACAAAAACATTGATTGCTTCTACCTGGCACAGACTTTTTCTAAAATACCGAAGCAGCTGATCCGAGACAACAGCAATTTTATATGTGTGTTTCATCAAGATCATACCAACCTCAAACACATACATGATGAATATGTAGGTGGGGACTTGAGCTACAATAATTTTTCCAAGTTTTGCAGTGGGTGCTGGAACCAGGACAGTTATGGGTTTGTCACAATTGATATGACAAGGAAACCCAATAGTGGCAAATACAGAAATAAAATTAACAGTTTTCTAGACATTGAAACATATATAAATAACCATGAAAAGGCCAATTATTGATGATCTTAAATTAAGAGATTATCTTGTAAAAAGATTTAAGGGATGGAAATCAGAGAACCGAGGAATCTATGAAAAACACAAGCAAACAGAACAGCCTATTATTGATGCTATTAGTGAATTAGGTAAAAATATCAAAACTGTTACAGAGCAAAATCAAAATTTGATCACAGAGCTTGTACCTGTAGCTGCTAGGAACATATTAGATTATCCAATCACCCCACTTTCTAGTATTCATACACCTAGTCCTGTTGCTCCTCGAAGGATTGAAGCTACTCAGGATCCTATTGAATTGGGTCTTCTTGCTCAAAAATATTTAAGCACACCTAAAGGCAACAAAGATGAGGTTTTTGGCTTATATGCTGACACAGAGTGTGATGGTAGCATTATACATAGAATTGGCAATTTCAGAGTAACATTTATGGGAGATGATCTCATTGTATATTCAGAATCTCATCTTGGAGAAAGAGGTGGTTTTGTTAAATATCCTGGCACACCTGGATTGTGGGAATTGATGACTAGGAAGAGACCTGGCAGCTATACAGATCAAGATTATGAGCATTACAAAGAAATATTAATAAAATCAGATGCTCTTTACCAGAACAATGATCCCACACAAAAAAGAGTCAAGTCTAGCAGTGGAGCAAAATACAACAACTTAATCAAGCCCATATGGTCACAGATCAAGACAGGTAGTGGAATCAAACAATACAACACCCTGCCTAAAGAATTTGTCTGGGTTGATGATGTCAGGAAACTCGTAGATAGGTTGCTGGTGATAGCTGGGGAGTAAAATGCTGGCAACCACAATTTTTACAATGAAAAGGTTGGAATTATGGACATGATAAGCACAAAATTGTCTAATTTTATAGTGAATGACACTAAGGGGATTGGATATCTCATAAAAATTATTAATACTCTACCCCCCAAATTTTGGAATATCTCTGAGGGCCGGGGGCTGGTTAATGACATCATAAACAAGCTGCCATTTGAACTACACATTCCAGGCTATCAGTATTGTGGTCCAGGCACAAAATTGGACCATAGATTAAACAGAGGTGATCCTGGTGTTAATCCCCTAGATGCTGCTTGTAGAGACCATGACATAGCATACAACACACGTACTGATCTTGACAAGAGACATGTTGCAGACAAGAAATTAGAAGAGGCATTTGGTAGATTTGTAAGCAAAGATGCTTCTTTAAGTGAAAGAATAGCAGCATTGGGGACCACCATAGCTATGAACACCAAACAAAAACTGGGGTGGGGGTTGTGAATATATATATAATAAACCTACAATGAAGGCCAAGGGTGTTATGTATCAGATACCTTATGCAGGTCTTAAATCTCTTAAAACTATTGACAGTCTTTTAACCAAAAAGCAGCGCAAGAAAAAAGCTCTTGTCTTGCAAAGGGCCATGGTATGAAATTGTTGCTTAGTACCCCCCAATTAAAAAAATTACAGCAATCCAGGAAAAAATCACATGTGGGTGGATATATATTTACTATCCCGGCCATCTTAGCAGCTTTGGGGGCTGTTGGGAGCTTGGCTGAGGGATCAGCTGCTATAGCAAAAACAGTAATAGATGCCAAGAAGAATAAGGCAGAATTAGATGAATTGAAGCGCCATAATCTGGTCATGGAGAAACAAGGCAAAGGTGTTAAGAGAGCCATGAATAAGTTTAAAAAAAACAAGAGCCGCTTACAAACCAAGATATTGAAGCTTTAATCAAGCCACTGGGCATCAAAAATTTTAGAGGTGTGTGCATGTCTGATTCTTTACCAGAACAACCACTCAACAAAGAGTGTGGCATAGTTAATTTGGATAAGTACAAAAATCAGGGCACTCACTGGATCTGTTATCTTAAATATTTAAACAATGAGGCATTTGTGTTTGATTCATTTGGAGGTGTTCCACCTGAAAATTTAATAAAATATCTAAAATCAGCTAATCTTTATTACATAATGCCCGTGTTCAAAATTTAAAAAATGTTAATTGTGGACATCTGTGTTTATCTGTTCTTAGATATATGTCTCAAATAAATAAATCATCAATTGAAGATTTTCAAAAAGCCTTGTGGTATCTGAAACATCATGGGGGTATTCCATCTCACCAGCCAAAATTCAATATTGAAACATAGATTACATGATGATATAGTGTATACCAAAACAATAGCTCTCAGAGCATTTTATGGCATGTACTTGATCCCTAATATTACACACCACAACAACACAATTGCAGTTGGTGATCAAAAAATTGTCATCACTCCAGGGCAGTATAATCTGTCTACTTTAAATGCTCAGTTACCCAGAGGTATAGTTTTAACTCAAAATTCTGTCAGAGTAGAGATTGTGTCTGCTACAGAGACAGTGGATCTGGGTACTATAGGAGAGCTGTTAGGCTTTGAGAACAACACAAAACTTGAACCAGCCATCAAACACACTGCTATTAATATACCCAAATTCTTAGCCATAGAGACTCTAAATATTCACTGTAATGTGGCCGAGGGTATGATCACCAAATCAAATGGCATAGGCACTCACAAACAAACTGGCATCATTGCAACATTCAAGCCTAACTCTGAATTTATGGAGCCCATCATCTACACTCCATCACCAACATTATATTTTCCTGTGTGCCTTAATAGAATAGATTACATTGAGTTGATGGTCACTAATGAAAAAGAAGAATTAGTTGATTTTGCTGGAGCCACAACAACTGCAATCATAGAAATTAATATTTAAATAAAAATACATACAAGAAAAAAATGGAAAATATTGAGAGTTATGAGCTACAATCATTCCCCCCAAACAGGAGGACATTTGCAAATTTAAATCAACCCAACACAGAGATTGAGGTTGATCTTGATGTAGGGGACGGCTTTAGACACCCCCACAGAGCAGATCTATACATCAAGTTCGATGTTGTAAAGCTCGATGGTACAGATTATCCGGCAAATTCAAATATAAGATTGGTAGACAATTTTGTGCCACATCTGTTCTCTGAAATTGAGATCAGAAAACATGGTGTTGTTATAAACAGGGTAGATTACCCCGGCATTACCTCCACAGCTTTGGCCACACTAAAATTATCCAAAACCGAGGCATCATACTACAAAATAGGTAGATTTGAGGCTGGTGATAAAATATTAAGCAAGGGCCACACAGTGCTGTTCCCTGTTGCCAGGATTCTTCTCAGATTACAAAGATATTATGTGGAAGGGTGGTTTAAGAATCACATTTAGAAGAGCTGCCAATGATAATAATGCTTTGATGAGGTACAGTACATTAAACTCTACAGGGGAAGCTCTGCCTAATACCCTACCTGATGAAGGCAAGTGCCTTATTCAGACTATGGAGCTAAGAATTCCAGTTGTTGAATATGAAGCCAGTTATGCTCTTAAATATAAAGCAGATATCCTAAAAAATCCACAGGTGCCTTTACAATTTTATACATATCAATGTGTGCAGAAGCCTGCCACTGGTAGCTATTATGAATTTGATGCTACAAATTCATTCTCCAGTATACAATATGACATGCCAGATTTTGTGGTGGTACTGTTTCAGACTGGAAGACACAATAATCAGGAAAAAAATTCAAGTAAATTTGATAACTGCAACATCAAGAACATATATCTTAAAAATGGCAGAAATGAGGTGTTTCCTAGAGAAAATTATAATTTAAACATGTCCAAGGATGATTTCCTCAAATTATATGAAGCATTTACAGCATACAAAAGGGTCACTACTGGCAATACTGACATGTATTACACACCAGATGAATTCAAAGCACAGAGACCCATGTTTGTCATCAACACTTCAAAAAGGAAACAAGTTGTGGTTAATGACAGGACAAACATTAAAATTATCTGTGAATTCCATGATACACTTCCTGATGACACCATATGTAGTGTTATTCTTATAGGTGAAAAATCATATATTTATGATGTAAGAAATGAGAGAGTCACAGAACAATTCTAGAAAAATTATATTATCTTAATACTAGATATACAAGTTGAGCCTGGTGCCCAATTGAACTTAAACCGGAAGTGGACCGGAAGTAAATATGTGTGGGTGTAGGTGGGTGTGGGTAGGTGTGGGTGGCTCTTATGAGCATCTTGGCTTAGTTTTTTAAGTGTATCCAAAACAATATCAAGAGGGCCATATTTTTTTAACAAGCTTATGGACAACAATCTCACAGAAGTGCCTTTTATAAGTGTAGCCAAATCAATCTGAGGGGCTCATACTTTCACGGGAAATTCCCGAGGGCATTTTTACAAAAATCTTGGATTAGACAGAATACTACACTTGAGCAATAAGCTCATATGCACATCTTGAGCTAGGTTTAAGTGTAACCAAATCTGCCTGAGGGGGGCTCATACTTTATCGAGTTTATATTAGTATCAATTACACTACTTATATCCCTCATACATACTTTCATCTTACATTCATTTACCAACCACCTTCCTTTTCAATCGAAGATAAACACAGCTGGAGCTAGGCAACGTAATAAACACACATGCCAGTGGCGGTAATGACACTCCGGATTGTGGGAAAACCCACCAAAGAAGGTCTTGACATATGTCGCGGCGGAAATGAACCGATAAGAAGCCTCGGCGCAAGCGACACGGGCTCCAGCAATAATTTCATCAGTTTTGTCAGAAAACGCTTTCTTGAGTTTAATATACCCAGATACAAGATGATCTGTGTGTCCCGGAGTAATCTATGAACCATTAAACTATAATACAAGTATTAGTGATGAACAACAAAAATAATTAGAGGCATATTACTACTACTAGGGCACGTATGTTACGACGGAAATACACCAAGCTACAGTGTAGTCAGCAGCAGTGGCGGCGATTGGGTTCCAAAACTGGGGGCGAGGGGGCAATGTGGCGAAACTAGGGGACTTTCCATTGACAAATAAGATTTAGCATAGTGCGAGACCGCCACTGGTCAGCAGATGAAAGTTGTGTGTGTGTCACAAATCGACAAGATTCTGGCAACCCAAGCAGAGGAAGAAAAAAAGATAAATCGGAGCCCATTTCGTCCAATTCCTTCTGAATAAATTCTGTGCCGACTGCTGTGATCATCAAAATGTTACCGCAATAAAGGCTGCATCTGGGATATTGTTAAATTAATATGACCAGACGCGACATTCCGGACACAGTCTGTGACAGGAACGCAAAGGTTAATCAAAGATTGAGAACCAAGCTTGAATGCAAAACTTCTGTCAAACATGCTCTACGAAAAGTCGCCGTTATCTAAGTGAGGATCAATGAGGAATTGCGCCCTAGACCATGCAAGAACCAAATAAAGGAGACGAGGTTGACAGAGGAGGCATCACAAAACAAAATCGCAAAGAAACATATAAAAAAAGGAAGAATCTCCAAAGGCAAGAAACGTTTGATCTGTTGCAAGGGTGTAATAGAAGCGTCGCCTAAAAATCTCTATTTTTACTTTGAAGCAGAACGAGAGAAAGAGAGGGGGGCGGGGGTCCTCTTCCTTTTCTCCTAGCACTCTCTTTTATCGACATTCAAGTCAAAAGCCTCCGATCTTTCATCCAGCTTTCATTTTTCTTTTGCAGCGGCTTCGCGTATAAGATCCACCGTCGACTCTGCCTTATACGAAATGGTGTAACACAAAAGAGAGTAGCAAGAGTATTTCTTTGTATCATTTTATAATCCTTTGGCCCTTTCTCCCTCCCCTGGTTCAATCACTGCGCAAAGAGAAACGCTTTGAAGAGAGAAAAGGAGCTTCCTTTGCCCGTTTCCTCCCCACCCCCTTTATTCCTTTTATAAAAATCGTAAAGGTAGTTGGGTGGAGGAGAGTGATCCAAGCAGGAACCAGTACAAGGGTTTTGGACCCCTTTGCTGTCGCCTTTGAGTACGTCTTTTGCAGCGGGATGAGACCAGCGTAAGCCCTTTGATGTGGCCTGTGGACAAGAAGTAGTAATGGACCTTTCGGTATGGATGAGAAAAGGAAAAAAAGGGATGAGGATTGGCACAGGGGGTCAAAGAGAAGGAGGGGGTGGCAACGCATCATATCTGTGTGGAAACTGGTCAGGGACCCACCAACTCTGTGGCTTTTCTGCTTTTTCCCCTCCACACCCTCGATTCTTCCTCCTCCACGTGTGTCCCTGTGTCTCTTACACAGAATCTCTTTTACACGCAAACAAGCATGTATCTAGTTCGGAACGGACCTTCGCCTGGTGGGAAGTCTCCCATGAAAGAGTTACGAAGACAAACCACATGAAGGGCGCCTCTCGAAGCCGGAACGAACTTTTCTCCTTTTTTGCCCCCCCATGAAAGCTGTTCCAAGTGAAGCGGAAGTTAATTTCGAATTGTCAAAGCAGAAAAGCAATGGATCCCGCTTTTGCTAATCTCTCCCAGCTTTTGACTTTGGGAACGCGTTTTGCAGTTGTTGGTTTGCTTGTTCCTTTCGATGCCGTGCACTCAAAGAAGAGGGGGGCCCCATATGTTTGACCCTAAAACTTTCTTTTTTCGAAAACCAAATCCGATTATGCAGTATCACTGGCATGAAAGAGACTACAGACAACGAAAATATAATCAAGATAGTGTTTCCGGAAGATGCTGCCAGCGATGTAAAAGGTGTCTACATTAATAACTGCCATGAAAGGGTCCTAAGAGGTTATTGAGCTGATGTTGATGTTGATTTCGGTGTAAACCCAGGGGAGTATTTATAAAATTTGGGCCCCTAGGCTAACCTTTGTTTTAGGCCCTGCTGACACTATAATAATTATTTTTTGTTATCATGGTACTTCACTTCCACTAATTGCAAGTTTTAAAATATAGACGCATCTGAATAAAAAATATCCATTAAACTTAGTTTTCGTTTGTAAATGTCACGTGCAGCATTCATTTCGCCCAGTGGCGCAACCACAGGGAGGTAGGGGACATTGCCTCCCAACCTTGCTCGTAAATGAGTTGTAGGGGGGCAAGGGGGGTAAGCATTGACGGCCAAGTGTACCTGCAGGGGCAATTACCGCCCAAAACTCCAAATTTTATGCAAATAAAAACACTTTTCGTAAAATGTTCTTGCTCGCTTCGCTCCCAATAGCTCCTTTTCTTAGTCTTATCAAGTTCAGGACCGTAGCTATGGGACGGCTGCAGACGGCCCTGGGCACCGAATGGCCTAAATGAAAAAAACGTTGTCAAGTTGATTGATTTGTGTGTGTTTATTTAAGTCTACTTTATGACCAGAAAGGCTAATTGATACTGGGCCTATAACTTAAAGTGGGTTCCGAACCACTATGTGCCTCCACCGGGTATTGAACCCAGGACCTCATGATCACAAGGCGACGATGTTACCACTACACCATCGGGGAGGCACAAAAGTTGTAAATGATATAATGCCATGGTGTTCCGTGAAATTATTTGTGCCCTATTAAATTAATATTGATTTCAGCCTGTAAAGAATTGGATCCAAAAATTTTCTTGTTCGCTTCGCTCGCAGTTTCTCTTTGTTCGCTGTAATGCATTGTAAATCACCAGACAGAAAAGTAAGAATTGTCTAAATTGATTTTGTTTTAAATGCATGAACAATTGCTTTGTTACATTTCAGAGACAACTTATGTAATGTTTGCTGTTGGTTTATTGTGAGATGGATGAATTGGTTGTGTAATGTACTTAAAAAATATATGCTAAAGAAAGTTTGAACAATTTAGTGTCCACGTTGCATATAGCCTATGTGAAATCGTGCATGAAAGTTATGTTAATGTCAAAAATAATTATATTTGAAATGCATTATCAAGCATTTTCTGTCTTTCAAAAATAGTTTGTGTGCTTGTTTTCCATTATTAATGTCAAGTTGAAAAAAATAATTTAAATAGTTTGTTCGAACACAAATGCTTTAGCACAAACTTCTACCCCCCTTTTTTTGCGTAATTTACTAGGATAATAACGTCTTTGATACTACCACTACTAAATAATGTTAGTCCTGGGTTCAAATCCCGGCTTGGGCATGGATGTTTGCGAGTATCCATTTATCATTTTCACATGCCATCACTCATCCCATCTTCGCAAATTAGCCAAAAGTGGTACAAGATGCGAAGTAAAATAAAGCAAATCAATAATAATAATAATAATGTTATAATAACATTATTATTAACATTATTTTATTAACATTATTATTATTATTAAAATTATTATTATGATTGGTACGTTTATTCTGATACTTGCCCCCCCCCCGACAAAAATTCGTGGTTGCGCCTCTGTTTTCGCCACACAACACTAATACGGCACACGCACCGAAGGAAAATAAATCAACACTGCATTACGGTAGCCACATTGGCGCGAAATTAGAAACAAGGATGTTGATTTCAACCGTCACTGTCCCTCCACTTGACTTTCAATTGTTGGCATTCAAATTGTTTACATTCCTTTCTTCGAGGAACAATTGTGTGTATTCGAGCACTGTCGTGGCTTTTGAAAATAGGGTTATGATGATGTAAGAAGTTATTTAAAACGCTAGAATCTTATTCCTTCCACCTTCTTTCATGAAACAAGCAAGTAAAAGGACTTGACCTGCTTTATTTTGCTATTGCCACAATCAATGTTAAGACATTTTAATAGTCTTGGTTCTTTTTACTTCTCCCCTTCAGCGTCTAATTTTTGTGCGCCCCCGTGGACTTAGCCTAGAGGCAAATCCCCCCTGTGTAAACCTCAATGTAAATGCTGATTTCAGGAGCATAAATATGAGAGGAAACCTACAGAAAATTACAATTTCACTTCAGATTTATAAGATTACATTTGATGCTCTAAATGTAAGTGGTACATTCAGCCAACTTACCTAAGAGTAGTTGTGCAAAAGCTGGTACATCTTTATCTTATGCATGCGTTTGCTCTACCTGTAATCAAAGAAAAGGTGTTATAATTAATCACACTGGAAAGTATGGGCGTAACTTGGCGGGGGCAAGGGGCACTTGCCCCCAAAATTTTCAGGTGTTTATGAAAATTTGCAAGTTAATTGTACTTCTGCTAACCTCATGGAACTTGAGGAGCAAGGTAACGGGTAATTTTTATGATTTTGGAAATGTAAATTATTTATGAAAATAGCCCTAGATGTTGAAAACGTTTTGATTCTGCCCCCCCGCCCCCTTAAAGTTAAGTTTCAAGTTCGATTCTGCCTCCAAAATATAGGTTCAAAGTTACGCCTATGCTGAAAAAGATATCCATTTATGTCAAAGACGTAAATTTCCTTTTAAAATCGTGCAATATCAACCATCGTGATTAGATCTACAGTTCATGTGGAAACGAAGTGTAAAACTTGACCATTAGAAACAAACAGGGAACAAGACAGGCCTCTGTACAAATGAGATAAAACAAGACTTAGTGCCAAACACTGTAGGTGTCGTTCGAAACTTTGGTAGCCAGATTGTATGTTAATTCAAACTAAAATAATTATTTTGCTGTGTGACTTATTCGCACATATCAAACGCCGATCTACCTGATTATTGATGGACAGGTTATAAATTCCATAACTCGTAATTGCAAAGTTAATGCATCGGTGGCAAATGTGAACCTGTGAAGCGTGGTTGCATACATTCAGGATGGAAATCCCATTTTTTTTCGAGGGTTCGTAGCTTCGAAATGAGTCGTCAAACAAAATAAATGGAAAGCAGGTTGTTTGCCTAAATGGCCTCAACACGATGTGACAGTTTCTACAGTGTAATTGTGCTTACAGTATAAATTTCTACCTGTGGAGCGTGGTTGCATACATTCAAGATGGAAATCCTCATTTCTTTTTCGAGGCTTCGTAGCGTCGAAATGAGTCGTCAAACAGAATATGGAAAGCAGGTTGTTTGCCTAAATGGCCTCAACACGATGTAACAGTTTCTACAGTGATATTGTGCTTACAGTATAAATTTCTACTCGATTAATTTTGCTCCGTGTTTTTGCCATTTTTGGCTAATCACCAAGATGAGGATGTGTGATATGATGAAACTGGTTAAAAGATACAAAAAAACACCATGCCCAGGCAGGGATTCGAACCCGTGAGGACTGAGACGAGGAACGAGTGTTTATGAATGGAGACGAGACCGAGAACAAAGTAGACGAGTAGTACAAGAGACGAGGTGCTGCCAAGTCGCAACTTGTCTCGCCTTGATACCATTCCTAATTTTTTAAAGCGGAGTGTAAATCTAAAAAGCATGTGGGTATGTTTTTTCTAAAAAAATAATAATCACTGCTGTAGTTCACCATTCTTTCACATATCTTACTCTTTTTATTTTTTTAACTGGGCCAAAGTCACTGTGCCAATTAAGCTTTTTGCTTTGGGTTTGGGGGGAATGGCCACTCAGTGGCCTATTTGTGATTTTATTTTGGGAGGTAGGCTTTTTTCGGTATGCAAATTGTACGTCACCAGTCAATAAACTAAACTATTGCCTTGCGGGTCTAAGTACCTTAGAAAAGTAGTTCTAACCTTGTTCATTTAATCTTGATAAAATTTACAGGGTGCGGCAAAAAAAAACTTAACTGAAGCTGAACTAATTTATTTCTGAGAAGTAGCCTACGCAACTGCATGATACAGAACACTTCATATCAAACAATTACATATTCAACATGTCTGCCACCATTATTGAGAACGTATTCCATTCGTCTTATATCTTGGACCATGTTGGAACACTGATCTTGCGTTTATTTAATTTCATGCAGAATCTGTACGAGCGTGCACCATTCGACGAACACTTGTTTCTTCAATTTGAAGTTCAAGGGACATATGCTGCATACTTTTTTTTTGGCGTGAAGGTCGGCTGTGGATTTATATAAAAATAAAGTTGCAAAACGTTGTCTAATGCATGACCGACATTATCATTTGTTCTTTGTGAGTGTCCCTTCACACAGGCGCTCGCTGAAGAACCATAATGACTGGTTGCTTGGGGTAACTTGAGGCAAACACTACTCACTGATTGCATTAAGAAAACAGTCACCAATTTCTTCTGTTTGACCTTAGTAACGTATTGTTTGGAGGGGCAACAAGCTTTCAGGTGAGTTCAGTTAAGTTTTTTTGCCACACCCTGTACATGTTTACATTCTAAGAAATCCCAAACTCATATTCAAAAAGATCTATCGAACTAGTAACACCGAAAACTTGACCGAATTTCTATTGCCAAGTTCAAACTTAACGTCCATCTAACCGACCTACTGTTTTTGTGGACACTTTACTCCATGTAAAATATCAGCATTATGCCATGAAAACTTAGGTGGGAAAAAGCCTGCTGTTGTTTAAGCTTGGTGAGGTTGGTGAGGTGTTCTTCCTTAATCCACAAGGCTGCATACTTTTCGGCAGGGAAATGCTTGATGACTTGACCACTAATAGACACGAATGATTTTTCAACTGTGTTTGCTACGTAGTTAAGAAATGGTATACTAATACAGTAAAACCTCGTTAATCCGAACATATGGGGCGATAAGTTGACCTGTTTAACGAAAGTCCGGATTAACTGAAATAACCTAAATGAACAGTAGAACGTGCATTAAATCTCTGTTTATAACAACAAAACACGTTTATTACGGTGTATTTAAAGGGCATAGGCCTAAATACACTATACAGTACAGTCTAAAGTCTGCAGGAAACATAATTTCATCAGTGGTTGACTGTATTTTCTTTGGCAAGTTCTCTTGTTGACTTCTAGTCACATTTAAAACCTTGCATTCTGCTCTTTTTTTTCTTTTTGCCTCTTGCCTGTCCTGCTTATCGGGGTCCGGATTAACGAGATTCTACTGTAATAGAACTTCAAAATCTATATCAGAGCAGTTGAATCTATAAATCATCCTCCGGCTGGATATGCGGTACTTAACGTGTGATTTAACGCATGCTGTAGTGCACGAGTACACAATTATTTGGTAACGAGTGGGCTGACGTGTATCGGCAACTAACCATCGGCTTTGCACGTATTTCGAGATAATTAGGGGTAATTACGTAACAAATAGGTCAACAGCGTGCACTACGTGGCGGTGCACTGCATAAATTTCCAAGGAGCTATTTGTGTTGCAATGCAACTCTGAATTTTTTTAAGTGGCAAGAATATTTTCTCAATGTCTCTCTTAAAAAGTCACTGGGGGAAGCACTTTCAGAGAGCTAACTTAGAAATATTCTATAACAGATTATAAATGAAGATAACATTGAGAATGTAATGACAAGCGTTATTAGGAGGGAGAGACCGAGAGGGGGGGAGGGGAGGCGCAAATAAGGAATCTGGGAACTTTCCTACACTACGCCTGGGTAAAGAGAGCAAAGAAGCTCAGTGGGGATAGCGAACATGTATGAAAGGGGCGAGGGTTACTCGTAAATGTGAGAAAATTTAGGAATCACTCAGGTAACAGTGCAAGTATAGGGAAAGAGTTGAAATGAAATAGTGTGTGTGAACTCCCAAGCAGTGTGAATGTGCAAGTAGACTAAGAGGACGAAGGGTTACGAAAGGTGTACTAAATTTTTTTTTCACTTGTACAGTATGTATAGCTGTAAAGGCTCATACTTGAAAATAAATTCTATTCTATTCTATTCTACTTAATTTGAAGTTAGCTGCCAACTTGTACAGTCACGGACACTTCTGGGTTGTAAAGATTTCATTGAAAATCAATGTATTCATCACCACCCAGAAGTGTCCGTGACTGTACGAAGCTGTCAAAGCTATCTTGCAGATTGTGCATACACTTATTCGTTTTTAGCATTGTATGATAATCATGTGTTTATTTTAACTTTGAAATATCACATTTAAAACACAGCGCTTATCGCGCATAACAACATACATTTGTTTCTTTTTTTAATGTACGCACACCAGTAAGACGTTGCACCAGTCAGGCGAGAGCTCGTGAACAGTGTGGCTGCCCGGACGTTTGTGCAAAAGCAGGTCCGTGTGCGTCGCTACCTTTTCAACATGTAACTTTATTTGTAGTGCTCGTGGAAGTAAATAAAACATCAAAAAACACAAACAAGAAACATTAGTATCGTATGGACTGGTTAAAGTTACAGTGGTGTAAGTCACTTTTAAAAAAAAAATACTTAGACACAGAAACCAGATCGAGATAAGTCAATCTGTTAACAGAAAACGTGAAGTAAATCAGAGATTTACAACAACTGCCAACAAATGACAGTGGAAGTTCTAGTGATAAAGGAAACAGCTGTTGTGTTGATCAGCAAAGTGCTGTGAGCCAGACTCTTTCTTTTTTATAAAAGGAGAAAAAAAAAGTGGCTTTCACCACTGTAAATTTAACCCGTCCATGCAAGAAACCAACACGATTCGCAACATTCAATGTTTACTTCCAGTAATTTTTTAATCAATTGAATGGGCTAGTGTAAAAGGGGGAAAGGGTGTTCTACACCACGGCGGAAATGTAGGTAGCCATGTAATACATGTATGTATGTATGCTCAGACTAGAGTGCTGCAACGAGCGTTTTTCGCTCGAGCGGCAAAAAGTTCGCCCGGGCAATGCTAGATGGCACACAGAATTGATAGTTCTTCCGCTCCATCGAAAAACGACAGAACTCTCGAACCCTATTTGTACACGTATTTCCGAAATTTGGCTCGACCACAAGAAAAAAAAACCTTCCGTCAAAAGCGTTCGCGCATCTTCCCTGCCTTTATCCGTGCACGGGGCAGTGTTGCCAGGTCAGACTTGAAAAATCGGGAGATTGTTCCTTGGGAAACCAGAAGATCTGCTACAAAATCCGATGGTCAATAGTACGGATGAACGGCGTTCTCGGGGGCGGGGGGCATAGGTGTGAACTGGGGGGGGGGAAGGTGACGTTCGCAGATTTTTTTCCAGCAAGGGGGAATCAATGTATTTTTATCAGGCGGGTAAACGAGGCATATTACCCCGTAATAATGTTGCCCTCTCAGAAAACGCCACTTGAGTTTGAAATTATCACGTTCCTATATCCCTATTATAATAATGGATGTAAATTACTGTGACTGAATTCAACTCATACATCTGAAATAATTGGTACTTTTATGTCAACATTCATTTTCCAGAAGGGGATGGGGTGGCGACCATCCTTGCCACTTCCTTCTGGACGGCCATGCCGCTATATAATTTTGTAGAAAATTAAGTGTTTAAGAATAGTATATTAAGGATAGAAAATTAAGTATTTTCAAGCCCATGAAAGTTTCTCTAGCAAATTTCTTGTTAGTAACACTCACATGCTTTATTCGTCAGTTATGCTGCCTCTATGTTGCTGCATATTCAATATATATATATATATATATTGAAGTCAGTATTTCTACCTAGTAAGGCAAGGACGTTTCGCTGAGTTTGTGTCACTTCATCCATTTCATCAGTTTTTCATTCATCCATATTGTCGTACTTACCCGTAGAGACACAAAAGCGACGTAAAAAAACTAAAATAGAAATAGATTTTCGGGTGGGATAAAATACAACCATCTAAAAATAGTAATGTAGTAATAGTAATAAAATAATAATAATGTCCTAGCACTATTAAGTATCGTTTGGCATAATTTCACAGTTCAAACAGCACTTTTCATGGCTGAGTGGAGTTCCACTCTATCTCTCCCCTCCATGTTCAAGTAAGATGAGCAGGAAACGTGTTTTTGAGCAGTCCGTTCCGTTGGAGGTTTCATAGCAATAGTTTATTATGGAATTCTTCCTAGAAATCAATAGGTCTGCCAACACTGACGTTGGCCGCGCTGAAGGCTCCTTCCCCCTTGTCCTTTTCCCCGCCCGCCAGCGCGATGAGGTTCTGCGCAGGTTTCTTTCCTTGTGGTTCCACTATAGTGGGCCCTCAACTATTGATCGTGAAGTAAAAGACGAAGTGAAATTGAAAAATAAGTGAACGTAGTCATCATCTCCATGTGAAAATGAAGTTTTGTGTATCTTACCTAGATACGTAAAAATGAAATAGATGATTATGGGCTGAAACTGCTTAGGCTGACATTTTATGTTTCTACGATTATTGCCACATTGAAATAATGTTCGATTGAATATTATAACTGCATTTTATTATTTCGTAGAATATTATTATCCTTTCCGGTAAGTGAACAATTATGTACACGTACTTCTTGCACTGTGATACGATATTTGTAATTGCTTAGGCAGCTCTGTCAGCATGTGTATCCATTTTACGTTTCGGTCTGTAGATATTGCATACTTGCATATGTGCTGTATTTGAGTCTTACATAATAATATACGGAATTATTATTTAGAATTGTAGTTGCGTATAGTGGTTTCTTTCCATGTATGGATTTTAGATTGAGAGTGCTGCTTATTAGGCTCTGAAAAACGGGACAAGCAGTACGACCGAGCGTAGCACGCTCGAGCGTGGGAGATTCGAACGAGCGAAAGTGGTCCGATGCAGTACTCTAGCTCACACAGACTACTATCTACAGGGAGGTTATTTCAGTCGTTCACCGCCAGAGTGACGGCCGTTCAGCGGACTCTTCATGCAACAGGTCCCGGCAAATTGCATTACAGGAAGTCCGTAACAGAAACCGCTTGTTTTGTAATGTTTCCACTTTTCACAATTACAGTTACAATTACAATTGAAATAAGCACGTACCTTGTCGCAAGGATGCTGTGTGTGTGTGGAAAAGGTGTCCTCCCAAATACAAATATTTCTGGCACCTTATTTCTGACAGAAAATCTTAGATTAGACATCGCTACTTTATCCTCAGTTGTAGCGACAGCGCCGGCAGCTTATCGGGGGTTGGGTGAGTTGTCAGCCGCGAGAGGGCGATTCATACTGCACGTGTCGGCAGTGATGCCAACCGTAGGGACATGTCCCTAAGCATAGGGACTTTTCACTAAATTTCGCCCGCGTAGGAACGTAGGGACAGATTTTGCCAAATGAGGGAAAACGTAGGTACTTTTTTCAATCTTGGTAAATGACATTTTATGAATTAGTTTATCTGGATACTTTAGCGAAGAGGAGAAAAAAGAACTAACTAACAAATCTCCATCAGAATTTTGGAACATGTTATCGGTTGCCAAAAACTTTCAAGGCAAGTTCCTTTTTGAAAACATTTCCACTCTCGCGAAAATAGTGCTAACATTGCCACATTCTAAAGCGGAAACGGAAAGAATATTTTCAATGTTAAGTGATACAAAAACAAAAAAGGGAAATAAAATGGGACCAGAATTGTTAAAGACTGCAGGAAATACAGCATCACCAACCAACATCTATCTCTGCACAGCAGCAGCATGTATGACTTCAAATAACATAATCAACAGTAAACGACTCAACGTTATTCATTAGGTGTGTGTGGGATCCTTTACTTTAAAAAGTCGTTAATTCTCGACGTTTTCTGCCTTGTAAGTTTCTGGAACTTATCGAAAATTGTAAGTTTTTATTCTAGAAATGCAAAAACAATCACTTAAAGTGAAAATGACTTGTAAAATTCGAGATTTCCAGTGCTTCGGGAAATTTCGAACATTTCCCGTCCCGAAAATTTTCCGACTTGGTCGGGAAATTGCAAATTTTTCAGTCCCGAATGTCGGGATTTAAAAAAATTACCGTCCCGATCCCGTCCCGACCCAAAAAATTCTGTCCCGCACACCCCTATTATTCATTAAGGCAAGAATTTACAATACCGGACCCTTCTGTAATTTCTATGCTACGTCTTATACTCACGAAATAATTATTCGTGATGATTTATCTGAAGTTAACATGTTGGGGTGAGGGGGAAAAAATGTTAATTAACGTGTAGAAGTTGTAAAATAAGCATTTCAATTCTCGCAATGATTCTCCGTATACAAGTATGGTAGCCATATTTGTTGATATGAACAAATTACAATTAGTTACGCTGTCTACAGCGTTGCCACACTGTTGATTTCATACTTGGAGAGCATGGATTGTGTAAGAATAGCGGAAGAGAACAGTAAAAAAGTTGTTAATGTTATACAGATTGTTAGGTGGAGTGTGCAGGAGGGCTAATTAATAAACTTATTCATTTCAGTATATTGCCCAAAGAACGTGCTTACATGTGACAGCGACAATCACGATGTAGAAGAACTGATTTGATTACAGGTAAATTTGGCAACATTACATCAATCATAAAATTACAGGATACTAAAATGGCGTCTTCGATGATGTTAAAGTGCTACGAAAAAAATATTTTTTATCGGTTCGTAATCACAATTACCGCAAAACCATTCAGGAATAGCCCCACTGAGCATTCTCGGTAAGGTTAGGTTAAGTTAGGTTAGGCAAGGCAAACATAGTTAAAATTTGGGCTCGAAAAACGGGTAGCCCAACAAACCATTGACGGATAGCCCCACGAACCATTCAGGTACAAAAAAGGTAAAGTGTTCCCCTGTGCATAGCACCACGCCATGAAGGCGTATAGGGGGTGTGAGGGTAACGCCCCACACTTTCTTGATCCGGTCGTGAGTGGGGGTGATGTGATCAGCATCACGCCCCTGACCGCCTTTACCCCCCAGGGTTTCCCCCAGGTACCCATGTTATTCGACGCTGGGTAGGCGCCGGGGCCGCTTCCAGGTACGGTTAGGTTAAGTTAGGATAGGCAAATGTAAATTCGCTCCTTCATTAATTGTGGAAGCACCGAGCAGAAAGATTTGGTAAGTAAATGTGTATATTTTATCTTCTGTTTTGCATGCTCATGAGGTGATAATTTTTTTAGTCGCTTTACTTGGCGTAGGGACATTTGGTCAGTTGTAGGGACATTTTGACTACGTCTGTAGGGACATTGCCGAAAAATGGTTAGCAACACTGTCGGCTACCAGACGTCAGTGTACGTTCATGTTCACTTCTGTTTGCGTTTATCAGTACACGTGTTGCTTATACTGTGTTATTGTAATGTGCTACTCATGGCCAGTGCTTTATTGTGTGTTAATTGTTATTCATTCATTAGTTATGTCGTTAAACAAATATAGTCTTGAACAGAGAGTTTTTATGTACGATAATTACGTGAAAACGAATTCTTGCAGAAAAGTGGTCAGGGAATTACGATAGACAGGATCTCTTGAACCTAAGAAACGTGTTGTATTGCTGTTAAAGGAGGTCATTTTCAACATCTCTTATAACACAGGAGGTTAGTGATCATCATTATTATTACTTTTAAATATCATTTTACGCTTTCGGTTTGCTTTATGCGCCGGGATCCTGTCTTCCCTTTCTGACAACTGACGATAAAGTAACGATGTCTAATCTAAGATTTTCTGTCAGAAATAAGGTGTCAGAAATATTTGTATTTGGGAGGACACCTTTTCCACACACACACAGCATCCTTGCGACAAGGTACGTGCTTATTTCAATTGTAATTGTAACTGTAATTGTGAAAAGTGGAAACATTACAAAACAAGCGGTTTCTGTTACGGACTTCCTGAACGCAATTTGCCGGGACCTGTTGCATGAAGAGCCCGCCGAACGGCTGACACGCTGGCGGTGAACGACTGAAATAACCTCCCTGTATATCTCCTTTCCACTAGTTCCTTCAATTATATATAAAGAATGAGTAATATATCTAGCAGTAAAGGGACCTTGTGTATTGTTTACGAAGTGTAACCCAATTGCAAGAAATGAAAAGTCGAGGTTCTGTTCTAATGAAGATTAGATAGGGGGAAAATATCTACCACAGACGTCTCACATAACCTGAATAAAAAGTAAATGTATGTACAGAAACTAAGAAATGGGATGCTAGTCAGTCCTGGAATTTTCAGTCCTTTTGTACAGTCGTAAGACAAAGTGAGTTGAGGTTGGAAACGAACTAGGGCTTTGATTCAAATCAATCCATATAGGCGGACAACTCTTAACACACAAATCGAAGCATTAACGAAGGAAGAAATAAAAAAGGAAATGAAGTTTGAGTAAATGAACAGATGACGACGTACAGACTAGAAGAGATTGTAGTCATATTACACTTTTGAAACGTCTAATTCAATATAACTGCATAAATGAAATCCCATTTCTCTTTGGTTGACACAAAAGTATTAAAATAAATTTTGAAAAACGCTTTGAAAATATTCTTCGGAAGCGTTGCGCCTTCCTATTGGCAGATACTTGTTAACTCTAGGGTGCAAATTTCTTTGTTGGGAATGAGATGGAAGATTTTGGGGTTTGTATCGTCCCTTTTATCCTTTCGACATTGTGCGCCATGTGACAATTTACGCGTCCATCCCTCAGTGTGTAATTCACTTTGCATCCCCCGCCACACGGGGCTTCAGAGGACGCCGCCGCTTTCCCAGAGTTGAGGGAACTTTCTTCGACGGAGGAAGCCTTTGCAGAACGTGTGATGCTACGTGATCTCTTTTCCATCTGTTGGCCTCTCTCTCTGTCGCTTTTGGAGTCTCGTCCGTGATGAGTTCGGTCGCTGACTCTTCGGCTCTTAAAGGCCAAAGGGAGAAACACACACAGAGAGAGAAAAGGGAGAGAAGGAGGGGGCAAGAGCTTTATAACTAACTACACCCTCCTTCTAACTTTCTTGAGAGCCGTGTGTTGACAAACAGGTCTCCTTCGGAGTCTAAGGAGAGCGTGCCACAAGATCTCTTCTGCATCTCCTCATCTTAATCATCTTCCAAGCAGCATCCACGAAAGAGAGAGACAGAGAAGGGGGAGGAGGAATGAGCACGTCCCAAACACACACACGCACGCACACATGCCTAGCTTGGCGCTTTTGAACCCTACTTCGCAAAGACTTCGCCTTGATCTACGAAGTTTACAACTTGATGCCGTCGATATTTGAGGCAAACACAAAATTAATGCAAAGACTATCAAATAGTTCCCGGAAAGGCGTGGGTCCGCGGAAGCAGAACTTACAAAGAAGGCGCACGCTCCCCATCTTCACCCCCTCCCCCTTTCCTTTAAGCATTCCCATTCGTCATCCATCTCAGGGCTCTCTGTGAAACATCTTCGAAGTCTTCGCAGGGATGGCGCCGCTCCTGGTACTACAGCCATAAGACATCAAAGGTAACCTCGTCAGGTTCCTTACTTTTGCACACAAAGCTCTAACCTTAATTACATTTGAGTTGATTTCTCGCTCGCCATGAGCCAAGTACAGAAGCCACCTCCTCCCTCCACGTCCTTCGCACACACCCACATTTCGCAGAGTTATTTTTTCTTTCTCCCTCCCCTTTTCTTCCGTCGTAATTTGAATTTCCGCCAAAGAGAAACTCCTCTCGAAATGTTCAGCGGAAAATTGTCGTCTCCCCCTTCTTGTTTCTTTCCGTACTTGCTTAGCTCATATACATATCTAATATTTATGCAATATAACTTGGATTTGTTTTGCAAAGAAATCTCGTCCTTCCAATTTTCTCGAGCTTAATTACTTTTCATTTGTACAAAGGCCGCCTCACACACAAACATTAGCTTAGTTATGGTAAAAAGATCTTCGTTTGACATGGCGTAATGAATGCCTTGGTCTTCCATTACACCTGAACATGAAAGTTCTCTTTATTAATTTAATTATTAGATTCTGCAGATTCGTGTACCTAGGTTTTTGACAAACAGAATCATTCATAATGGAAATTTTCTTTGTCCACTCATCTGTGGCTAGTTTTCCTTACGTGTTTCTTCCACCTCAAATACAGTGCCTTTCATGGTCGAAGTGGCCGTGGAGTGGTGGCTAGCGAGTCGGGGAGTAAGGGCACGTCTGCCGGCAAACTGGATCCAACATCCCTGTAACTGGAACCGCTAGCTATGTAATGAAATAAGCTCGTTCAATTCCATTGACAGTTACAATTAAAATGACCACGTACCTTGTTACAAGAGGTGTTGGAAATTATGTCCTCCTGCATCCACACATTTAAGGCACATTTACAGGAAATTTTCACTAACACGTATCAGGGAGCTTATTATTGAAACTCGTTACGGTAGCTAGCTGACGAGTTGGTGGCTGAAGTCGGTTGCAAGACAGACGACATCGAATATACCGTATTATTGAAACTCACTCGTTCGCTGGCTCTCGAGTCGTTCCGTTCGCTAGCACTCGGCAGCTCATACCCAACCGAGTTCAGTCGTTCGGTGGAGTCGTTGCCAAAATTGTCGAAGATGGATGTATATTTATGTTTGCTTTTGGTACTTGAGACAAGGATGATGTGAGATGCAAGAGAATACTTACATTCCGGGCCATCTTAGGGTGAGTATGTTACGATTTGTATTATTATTATTATAAACTTGCACATTAAAATAACAGTAATCAGCGATGTAAATATGCCGTTGTTAGTCAATGCATTTTTTTCGATTTCTTAAGGAAATATTAGTTTCCGCGTACGCATGCTTGACTTTGTTGAAGACATATTTGTCAATGTATATTGTATTGCAGTAGTACAAGGTGTAAATAAAAATATATTTAAAAAATACAATAGGTTTTTCCAATGTTCTTCTAAGTTGCCTTCATGACACGGTGCTATATCCACGGAAAATATTACCTTTGCCCTTTTCTTGTGTAAAAAATAATATAAAAGCACTTTAATGCTCATGGGGTAAGGCGTTAATATATGATTGTCTCATCATATATATGTCATAAGTTCGCAGTTATTGTCGCGATTGATCCATATGATAGAAAAGCGGCGCAACAAAAATTAAATTGAAAATACAGAAGCACTTTAAAGGTCATAATTGAGAAATAGAACACTAGCAGCTAACCTGAATTATGTTTAACTACAAGAACACGTTTCGTGTTGATCAGAGTTACAAAATGTATAGAGAAATTTTGAAATAATGGAATGGATAAAATGCAAATGTATACACACTTACTACTGAGTACTGATAATGTAGAACTAAATTCGAACATTTTTAGCATGTTTAGTGATGTTTATATTTGCTTTTTTGCAACAGGCAGCTACTAGTTGACAGTGGCAAGAGATTGCAGAATTTCCATTTCCCAGACCAGAGTCAGGAATTGCATCAAGCAAGACTTTCTCCCAAGAAGAGCAGAATACAGTTGAGAGGGTGAGTGTCTTTTTTAACACATTTATTCATGATTTCCAAAATTTAAGAAATGTTATTTTTGCAAAAGAAATGTAGAAAAAACTTATTTACCACACATGGAAGCGAATGTAGGCATTCTATTTTTTATTGATATGTGGTAAAATTTACATTTAGAGGTGTTCCACTAATTTATAACCATTGGTTCAATACTGACAATTTCAGAGGCCAACAAAATTAAAAATCAATATGTACACATCAGTAATGTAAGTACTAATATAATCTGCATTTTTAAAAGTATGTAGCAAACAAAACATTGGAACGTCAACTTATTCCTCTGTGTCTGACACATATACCTTGTATTAACAAAACCTTCCATGTCATCATCACTAAAACCCATAGCAGCCTCCCCGATGGCATAGCGGTAATGCAGTCACCTTGTAATGAAAGCATCCCAGGCTCGATACCTGGTTGGAGGCATATAGTGTTCCAGATTCCACTTTAAACTGTAGGTCCAGTCCCAATTAGTCTATCTGTGCATAAAAGTGGACCTAAAACAAAACTCAATCTCAAACTAAAGACCTCTAGCAGTTACAATTAAATGTATTACATAAATCATGAACCAGTATTCACTAGACTGAAACAAAATAAACAAGAGATAAGGTAACGTCAATGTCTGAACTTATTCTAAGCAGTTAAGAACATGGTTGACTGGAAGATACTGAGAATCCTCTCTTCTATGACTATGAGACTGAAGTAACTAGTGTTGCCCGCGGGACAGGCTTTTAAAAATTCGAGACGAGACGAGATTGATCATGTGTCCCGAGACAAATGAATATTTTTGAGACGAGACAGGCCAAAGTCTCGTCTCGTGGGCAACACTAGAACTAACATGAAAGTTGGATGGTTAATGTAGCTACATAGCAAGTTAGTGAATAACCACTGATTGAGATTTTCTGTGTTTATAACTGACAATACTCACAATACTTTGCTGCTAAAAAAAAATCTGCTTCTAAATAACAAATTTCTTGCTGATTTACAATATCGGAGATGAAATGCATGACATTATTTTAGAAAGTATTTAGAAAATGGCTCTGTGGAAGTAACTTCCCTTTTGAGGTCCTTAAGTTATATTCGATCTTAAGATTTTATGTTCATATGAACTTGATGCACACATAAATTCCCCTTGCCTTAACAATATCATCCAATTTGTAGTTACTGCGCATGTAACCACAGTTAATATATATTTTATAATGTCAAGTTTCATGGATTTAGAAGGCCACAATTCTTGTTCTAGTACATAATGACACACTTATGCCATAAATGATTCCAGTAAATGTTTGAAAAAATCAATTTTTTAACACGGTTGTGGGGATTACGGTAGTGACCCACTCGTTTATTTTCACATGCTTCTGTAGTTTGGCAACACTAATCACTTTGACTCCCAGTGTACAGTGGGATCCATGAGTATTACCGTCAAAATTGTCCATGACTATTTTAATTAATTTTTCTCTTACATCCTACGTGTTTTTAAGCGATGGATTTTTATGTATGCTGGTGCAGAAGTTGTCAACAGCTTGTTTTGACTTTTCTTTTAATTCTTGAAGCTCTCATTGGGTCGAAGAAAGTGAACGAACATGGCGATGGACAATTTGCACGGTAATACTCATGGATCCCACTGTACCTTCGTGGAAGAGTGCAGAAAGTCTGTTCATCCATTATGTGAAATATATCCATTGTTGACTTGTTATAAAGCTCACATTTCAGTGGAGCACAATAGGGATCCATGCAACCATTAACGGGAGTGTTTTCAGACACAGTATTTCTACATATACTAGTAATAGTTTCTAATATCCGTTATAAATGTATGAAATCCAAACTACGAAAACCATGTATGAATTTTGTAGGGAAAAGTAACAATAAATGTAACAAACTAAGTTGTTATTTTCATCATATTGAAATGTAATTCATTAGATTTAGAATTTCCTTACCTCTGTTGAGTGAAATGACTTTTTTGCTAATGAAACCAGAATACTATTCATAGGACATTATTGCTGTAAAACCATGCTGCTGTTATCAAGCTGGTGTGTGTGTTTCTTTTTTTTAATAATCCTGTGTAAACAAAAATGAAAAATCCAGAGATAAGTGGGAAAGTTTCTTTTTCCCATGGCATGACTGGTCGTGACGAACCCCTGATCATTGTCGTGGGTTTCCATGACCAGGTTACGCTACTCTTTCTTAGCTCCCCAATTTCCTCACGATGGCTGGTGGCCATGGGTTCCATACACAGGCTGAAATCTTGGGAAAATTTGTTATGCTTCCCCCAGGAGACCCAAACCTATGCATATCCCATAGTCAGAGCCAAATGCATGACACAGTGCAGATTAAACTTTTTTCCATTTATGTGTACGATATATATTTTTATAATCACAGTTTGTTACGAATGGGACAGCCCTAACGGTTAAGCATTAGTAGCAGCCAACGTGAGCATATCACATTGGTCCACCCCAACCATATATATTTTTTTTCCATTTTTCTCTTTGTGATACATGTACTATTTATACTCTTTTATTTTTTAGGATTTGAATATACTGCATGGCAGACAGACATGACCCTGGAACATATTGACACTGTGATGTCAGATTACAGGAACTTGCGAAGTATTTCAAGTGTCAAAAAGCAAATTTTACTGAAGACTTTCAATGAGAGTGCAGTTTTATAGTGGTCCCAGCAAGTTAACCATTTTAATGGCGGTTTCCCTGTGTTGAGTGTACATGGGAGTTGTTCAGCATCCTGAATAGTAGACAAGTGGT
This sequence comes from Lepisma saccharinum, assembly GCF_977018435.1. Classification (NCBI taxonomy): domain Eukaryota; kingdom Metazoa; phylum Arthropoda; class Insecta; order Zygentoma; family Lepismatidae; genus Lepisma; species Lepisma saccharinum. The sequence continues at coordinate 40,793,339 of NC_139245.1, forward strand.
CAAATGTCGTGTATATACGACTTTCTATCTGCAATACACTAGGAAACTGGCAAATTTCAGAAAACAAGTCGAACAGGTGATTGGATATGTTTGTTTGATTACAGAAAATATAGTATCCTGATATCAACAATACCTGCCCAATTTGTCAGTGCTAAACCAGGTGATGTAACACAAACAAAATTTTTCAAGTGTGTTGTGCTTTAACAATTTTTTGTTTGTCAATGAATAGCTACGAATGTTGTTTTGACAACAGTGGAATTGCTAAACCCATGCAATAAATTCAAACTAATCTATTCTCTAAATATACTATTGTGTATGGTGCAGTTTGGTTATTCACAGATCAACCCATATGCATAAATATTTCTAATAATTGTATTTTTTTTTTCTCTCTGGAAAGTGTGTATGTCTCTCCATATGAAATATTTGTGGATACAAATAAAGTACTATTATAAAAAAGTAGGATTTATTAATTTATATAAAAATAATAATCCTGTGCGTAACAGCCCATGAAGGGCCTTGGCTTACCTACCGGCCTCCCTCATATGCTTTCCTTCATCACCACTAAGTGTGGAGATCTTCAACCAGGATTGGAATAGTCGGGGGGTCAGCATGACGTATCCCCAACCGTTGTAGTAGGTCTTCGTGACCGGATTACGCTTACTCATTCGGAGCTCCCCAATTTCCTCATGATGGTGGATTGCCACCGGCCGAAAATTCCTGGAGACTGAACTTGGGATCGAACCCATACCGTCCCGCAGCTGCCATCCAAAGCAAGGTGCCTTAGAAGGCACGGGCACAGAGGACTTAATTTATATAGGTTCACAAAATTAATATAATTGCAGTAAATTACAGACTATTTAGAGAAATATTGGATTGGTAAAAATATCTAATTTTACTTGAGAGTATAACTGCTCTAATGAAAGTTGAGGTTGGCAGTGTGATTGGTATCTTCTGCACACTAATGTAAATTATTTTTTTCTGTAAAATATATTTAAATATGCCCCCAGCATGGCAGTCAATGTCAAGGTTTAGTTGTGTGTGACCAAGAGCGGCTCTGCTGTAGTGCTTGTTAAAATATTGACCAAAGTGCTGCCTACAATGAAAAAAATGGTACAGCAGGTTTAGCTTAATTGCTTGTCAGTTTTGATTTGGTGAATCCTGCAATAACTGAACCGGTTACACGAATGCTCCCTTCATCAGACATTTATTTTTGAATAAATGTAAATAAAACTAAAAATAACTGTCTGATTAAGGGAGCATATGATCTGCTGAAACGTCACAATGAAAAACTGTGTTTTTATGCTTGTAATGACTGTAGACTACAAGAGAAATAATTCTACAATGCAAGCAATGCGTACATACAAGAAAAAATATTTTCCAGAATATAGTAGTGGCACATTTTATGAACAGATGGAAAGTTTTCGGAACCATGGAACTTCCTGTTTGAGGTAAAATGTATAACATAAAACAACATGGGTGATAATTGGTTTTCTTGGGATATCAACATGGGTGATTGTTGTGCTGTTTCTGTGGCATTGGGTTTTTGCTGAATACAGCATTCATTGTGTGACCAATTCACCTCATGCAATTAAATTTCAAGTACATATACTCAAGAACCTTCATTTCCTCTCAGTAGACAAAATGAATATGTTACGTTTAGTTGTTCACAACCAAATAAGAGCCCTTCAGCTTCTATGGTGCTTTCCACAACCATTAAGACTGAAGGGTGGCTGTGTAAACAACGCTAACTGATAAAGTATCAGGGGGGGGGAATGGTGACAGAATTAACTTTTGCTAGCCAAGTTAGGATGAAATTTCATTTCACATAGACGATGGTTCACCAAGTAAAATTTTAAGCAAAAAATACAGGCACGACCAGGACTCGATCAGAGCTACCGAAAGAAAGGTTCACCATGTATGTCAACCTCATCTATAATAAATGCCAGCACCTTAATTGTAAAGTACATTTCCTTCCTTTTGATGCACACAACAATCACCACCAGAGATCTTTCAGAAAAGCCATTCACGAATGTCTCGCTTCTCATGCCAGCAGCACAAAGACATCCAAGCAGATTTTCATCCGCACCCATAGGATGTCAGCCAAAGGGTTGCAGGAAGCTTTGAAATATATTTTGCTTGTGAATTATTGTATGTTTGAAAAGGAATTGAGAACACTTTCAAGCACAAATAGAAACATTTCTTATAATTGAAAGGAACAGTCCACGTAATTTTTCCTTTCAAGTTCCAACAAATGAATGAAGGTAGCTTTGTTACAGAAACCACTGTCACCAGAAAATAAGAAGAAATGTACTTTTAACCATTGTACCCCTTCGAGAGTTAATGTTTTCCTTTTTAATCAACCAATTTTGATGCTTTACGAAATATATAATTGATTATTGCATGCAGAAAACACAAATAACAGATATTTTAACCCAAATTATGGCCAGCACAAGTAGAAACCTGCCATCTCCGAATACTTTTGCTGCTTTTTATTAGTAAAAAATGCTTGTATGCACACTAAAATAATGAAAAACATGGAACTTTCTATAAGCTCCAAACCTAAGGCCCCCAACATAGTTGTGGAATGTCTTGTTGGGTGCTATATTCACTGCCGGGAAGTCTTTGGGCTGTGCTCCTTCACAGTAAAGTAACACGTTAAGGTATCAAATGTACTTTGCTTCACAAAAACATGTTTCCGAGAGCTAAAGACAACTGAAAATGTTCACAGCAAAACATTTCACAGGTACAGAGGGTTAAGGGTACCAAACATGCTTCAAATGAAGGATGAAAATACCCAAACAAAATTTCTACTTTAGCAAACACTTTTATTGTACGTAATAAACTAAGTAGAAAAGAATTTTTTTGAAAAATTTACTGTATTAGTTATGCACGTTTCTGCACTTTAGTTTATTTTTGTGGGTAGACAGGTATCAATTGTATTTATTTTATTTTGTTTCAATGAATGTGATGGTCACATAAAAAACCTTATGTATCAATAGCACTGTTGAAAATTTGGTTGAATGGTTGCAGCAACAAACTTAATTTTAAAACCAGTTTTCATTTTTAAAACATCATCAGCTAAAGTGAACATGTTAACAGCTCAAGAACATTCTTGTGATAAACAAAGCAACTGAATAAATTCACATCATTCCACTTGAAATCCCAGAACAAAACTGGTGCACATGCTGCATTAAGTAGATGCTCTAATTTTCTACATTACCGAAAACTATGTAAATTCACATGTATAACAGCCAGTCTCAGTGGCGGAGTGGTTAGCACACCAAGCTACAATGCTAGGGTTGTCGGGTTTGAATCCCAGTCAAGGCATTGGTGCTCTTTTTTGAAAGTCCCTTCATCAATTTAATCTCATTACCATTCATCCTCACCTTTGCAATTAGCCAAAAGTGACAGAAAAGCGAAGTAATATAAACCAAACCAATCAATCACATATATAACGAAAACGAGCACTATACTTATTAATGGTAGTGTCACAGCACCCTTGCTGACAAGACAATATCTATGCATGTTTGATTTGGAATGCCTGGTCTTTTAGTACAGTACACATTTCAACATCCCCCAGAATCCTACATATGAACATTTTCTTCTCTGTAAATTTGTGTTTGTACCTGAAAGTAATAGGGATAGTCTAGTTTCAGCTTCATGAGATCATTGTCTTTAGTTCAGCAAGATGATTTCACAGAGCAAATCTCATTCACAGTAAAGTTTCTCAAACTATGGGCACTTTATTCCATATACTCCCTTCCCACAGCATCAGCAAATACTATTAACCATTCCATCTAGTATTGCGCCCATGCAAGGACAATTTTTGTTTAGGAATAACAGACATGTAGACATTAGTAGTAAGACCTTTGACTGTGTTCATACTCTCCCATGGGTTATACCTTAGTTAGAAACTTCAGGAGAAAGGAAGAACTTGGTCTCAGTAGCTTAAAAAAATAGTGAAACAGATGGTGAAACTACCAGTTGTTTGATACAGTGTTCATCCCTGATTTGTACTGAAATCACTTTGAACTTCCTGCTTGACCACAAAATATAACTACATTTATTTTCCAACTCTGAGCACAAATACAGGTAGTTTGAGTGCAACCTGGCATATTAAAGCACTTTTGATCACTAAATTTTGGCCAGGTGCCTAAATTGAATAACATAATTTTGAAGAAATACATCTCACTAGTCTTTTGTAGGTTTCGGAATGTTTACAAGAGACTGATATTTCATCGGTGATTTCGGTATCACTTGTCATGTCCAACCTTCTTTTCTTCTGCACGGAAGCAACGAAGTCCATGATACTTATTGAAATGGTTAGTAGTGTTTACATATGAGGAAGCAGCCATGCATTTTCTTTTTCAATGCATGATAAATTATCCCTTTATTGTACACCAGGTTCAAGCATGAAGATGATTGCAGCAAGATGAGACCTCTCCAATACCAGCCATACACAAACACAAGCCATATGTTACTTCCCCATCCTCTTTCAATTGGAGTTCTGGGAATGCTTAATCTGAAACGCTGAAAGAAAAATGAAACGAATTAGAATGAAAAATATATACATAACTATCTGAAGTAATACACTAGCCAACATGGTAATGATTCAGATTGTGTAATGAAATTTGCAAGTTGTACAGAAAGATAAGAAATACATTTAGAATACTGAAAGTAAATTTAGAGAAACTGGTAACAGTTTAGTATATCGGAGACACATTTCTTTAATTTTACAGAAGAAACTACTTACGGAAATGAGTTTTTCCAAGGTTTACAATGTTCGTCAAGGTATTTTCTTTCATCGTGGAATATATTTGAGCAAGAAATCATGTATTTTTAAGAGAGATATCTCACCGACGCACAATTGCCATTGCTTTCATTTGCTTGCCCTACGACAACCGGATGCTGCGTACGTTTGATAACGTAAGCCCCTGTCAGTGTTTCCAATCCCCTTTTTTTTTAAATATGCTTGCCTAACCTAACCAAACCTAACCTTATAGGAAATGGTTCGTGTGCCTATCCGTCAGCTACCCGTGCATAATGTACAATTTGCACAAGTGACAAACATGACAGTAGGTATTTTTGGTGAAGAAGGTTGGAAACACTGTATACCCACTACGGTAGTCAACCTCACCCCGCCATATTGTGTGTTACGAAAGCGAAGAAATGAATCAAAAGAAGTACTCTGTATGTGAAAATATATTTTTTTTCTTTTCGTGTAAAAAGCATAATGGCACCTTGAACTATGTTCCGCAATACACAATTGGTAAGTACGAACCATATGTCTCCGATATACTAAACTCTTACCAAGAAACTAATTTGTACATTTTAAATATGAAGAATGCATTAATTCATGAGGAATTGTTGTGAAAAGTAGATTGTGCAGGCTACTCTGCCACAAATCACTGATGTATGAAAAATGTTATATATTTGTGTAGCACATCAAGGAACATGTGGAAATGTTAAAGTATCCAAACCCACTTAAAATGTAAAATTAGTAATACTGTATGTGTATGCACATAGGAGTATAATTATAACGCTAAGGGCACCAACCCTAACCTACTGATGTAAGCCTACAGAAACATGTTGAAAAATCGATCTGCACATAAAAACGAGTTAAATAATAATGAAACATGTTCAACATGTGCTTATAGTGATGTACGGAATTCGATTCAAGTAGAAAATAATGTGTATCATTATAACAATGGAATTGGAAAATTGGAAAAACACAGTAACAATAATGAAAATCATTCTTAAATACAGGTGGAGATTCAAAGTACGTAATACAAGCTTTCACAGTAGAATAACAAAATTAGGCTAAAAATGAAGAAAAGTGGCTTAAAATAGAAAAGAAGCAAAATACAGACACACATAAGCACAAGTTGTATTTTTTTGTGGTTACTTTCTGCTTGGAGTATTTTTGTGTCGAGCAATAATAGAAATGAGGTCTGTGAGTAACACAACATCCAGACCTGATTAACTTTTGTGTACCAAACTAAACTTTTTCACCACTAGGCACCGTTTTGTTAGATTGTGCGTCTTCGCACAATTTCGCATGTTCGCAACAATTTAAATTAGATTAGATCGAAGACATCCTTGCTTATGAATGGTGCATACGGTTTTAATAAACTCATAACTGTGATTTCCATTGAACAAATACAATAATTATTTTTATATTAAAAATAGAATGGATACTTGCCTTTACGCAGCAACAGAACTTCACTTATTCTTCATATCTTTGTCAACCGTGGAAGAGTTTTACTGCTATTTCCAGATAGCACAGCACGGTCATTAATTGTAAGCGATGTCACCCACATTTTACACTTAACACATCCGTGCATTAAGATCATACGTGAAAAAGAGTATCGATACATCTCATTCTGTATTTCATTGCAGACGAAACAAAATTGTCCGCGATCAGCTGTGCATGACCGAGATGGAAAAAGTCGCAACGCCATTGGCTGATGGTACAGTAGCCTCTCTTGCCAGCCAACATTTCACTCCCATGCAACTCGAGACCCCGAATCCGTTAGCTGCTCAACTCGTTTACTTTCAATAATTCGCTTTTCGGCTGGCTACCGAACGAGAAAACTCACTCGTGAGCTAGGTGTTGACTTTCAATAATAAGCTCCCGGATCCTCTTGCGAAAATGCTTCAGTATCTCTCCTGATATTATATTTCAATTCTTCTAATATATGGCTTCATGTTTAAAAGCTTGGAAGCTCGCCAGCCAGACGTCATGAAAATGTATGTTTCTTGTGCAAGGCGCCGGAGGGATTGTTGAGGAGTATGGTCCAATCGTGCTAAAACTTCGTCTAGTATATCCTCAGTAAGCACACGCCGTTTTACCCTTCGATTCTTATCAAGAACAGACCCTGTTTTCTTAAATGTGTTCACAAGTATCCGAACACTGTTTAGGTGTGAAACAGGAACATCTGGGAATTCTACTGCAAAACGTATTTTAACTTCCCTACAATAATTCTTAATGACGTAAGAATCGTGCAAAAAAATGCGTTGTTTTAAATTGTACGGATAGCATGGCATTATTAGACTGCAGAAAAGAACCAGTAATACGTACACTAGAACAAACAATCTAAACACTTGTTTAGCACCTTAATACTTCACAAACACGTGCAAACTGGACACCAGCTATCTGAATACTGAAGCACTAACGCGTCCAGTGGCAAGGTCAGCGTACAGCTGTGGGTCCAAATGCCGGTAGATGCGTTCTTACTTCCCGGCGTGCTAGCTGCCGCTCCATTGCCACCTCGGCCGTGAAAGGCACTGTAGCTACGCAACATCAGCTTGGAAACTGTGTTCAAATCAATCGTAGTGCAAAGGAACATGGAACTATTGGAAAAAGTGGGGGTTTATTTACAAACAGTTAGGGGAAAAAGAAGTGTTGCACAGAGACGGGATAAGGAAGAGGAATAAGTGTTAGTTTAAGTGAGAACAGTTAAAACAACCAGAACTGCTATTTTAAACCTATACGAAATGTAATGGAAAGTGTAGTGTGTAAGAAAAATCATAGTTGTGTAATACGAATAGATGTAGTGCGCACAGCCGATGGCTCGCACATGAGATGAGCAATAAATACAAATACCTTTTAAATAAATATATCAAGTGAGTGCTAGGTATAGTTCTTTTAGCATTAAGAAACGGCGCCTACGTGACACCTCGCAATAATTTTCACCGCCAAGTTCGTGGAGTAATTTTCTCACGATCTCCATACCGAGAGCTCCGAGTTCGAATCCCTGCCTGATCATTTGTGTTCCTTTTCTAGTGTCTCTTCATCAGTTTCAACTAATCACCACTAAGCGTCGCGATTAGCCAGAAGTGGCAGAAAGCGACGAATTGTGAGGTTAATACAAAATACACAATACTTTTCGTGGTTTGACTCCAGGCATGTTTGCGTCGAAAAGGGTACATGGTCACCACAATGGCAGTCATAATTTAAGGTTATAGCTATGATAAAGTTGATATTTCTAATATATCCAATATATATAAAGCCCCAATCCCACCACTCACTCACTGACTCACTGACATAAATGTTCTCCATGAAGGAAGCCCCGGAGGCGAAAAACACTCGATTACGACCCCCCATGAAATCGTCCCAAAAGGCCCAGAAAATTCAAAAATCTCTCAATCGGCCCTTCCTTAAGGGTGAAAATGCCCTTTTCTCACGTCCTTAGCAACCGTTGCCACGGGCATTTCTTTTGCACACATTGTTTCCTTCAATTCTTAATTGTCTAGCTGCATTATATTTCTCACAGATCAATAGCACACAGATGAATCAACTCATGGTTTTGAAAAGGTGCCTGAAACAAGGGTGACATCTACATGATAAGGAGTTTCAGCCCAGATACAATTACGTATATATTGTTATACTTAATGCGTAAATATCTACATCGTGCTTGTTTTAACTAAATATTTAGGGGGTATAATGACATGCAATTCCTTATAGCTTGCCGTGCCTGTTGTTGTCCATGGAAACGGACGTTGCTAGGGAACTTAAAGAAAGTTTATTTTCGACCCGAAAAATACTGTAAGGGAATTATGCTAGAGTTTTCGAATTTCAAAATACGAGCATCAGAATTTTATTACAGAGGCAACGTAGGAATTTGAGGGGAATGACGGAAAACGGTCATTATCCAATTACGTTCAAAAATGTGAAAATAACAAATACGTAAATATTGCATTTTCAATTTAGTCGCTATTCAATTCGTTAATGCAAAACATCCAACTAGTTATCTTGAAACGGTTATTACTTACTCAGTTCATTATTAAGAAAATATACAATAATAGTTTGAATATTTGTACCTTATTAGAGCCCATACACACATAAAGTTACTTTCTAAACTTTTCAAATTATCGAACTTGTACACATGTTCCCCATCATCCAATACAACATGCAGACATTTTCAAAGTCATTAAGATCATTGAGGAACCCCATCTAAAACATGATTGCGATCACAACGTGGCCGAAGGTCACGCATGCGAGCGTACAAGACGTGGCCAAAGGCCACGTCGAAAGTACGCGAGTCCAATATATATAAAGCCCCAATCCCACCACTCACTCACTGACTCACTGACATAAATGTTCTCCATGAAGGAAGCCCCGGAGGCGAAAAATGTCCGATTACGACCCCCCATGAAATCGTCCCAAAAGGCCGAGAAAATTCAAAAATCACTCAATCGGCCCTTTTTTAAGGTTGAAAATGCCCTTTTCTCACGTCCTTAGCAACCGTTGCCACGGAAATTGTTTGCAGCACACATTGTTTCCTTCAATTCTTAATTGTCTAGCTACATTATATTTCTCACAGATCAATAGCACACAGATGAATGAACCCATGACTTTGAAAAGGTGCCTGAAACAAGGGTGACATCTACTACATAAGGAGTTTCAGCCCAGATGCAATTACGTATAGGTACTTATATTAGTAAACTCAATGCGAAAATATTTACATCGTTATTGTTTTAATTAAATGTTTAGAGGTATAGGATGAAACAATTATTTAGAGAGTTTGCGTTGCTTGTTGTTCACCATGGAAACGGACGTTGCTAAGGAACTTAAAGAAAGTTTATTATCACCCCGAAAACTACTGTAAGTGAATTATGCTAGACTTTTCGTATTTCAAAATTAAGCGTCAGAATTTATTACAGGTGTAAGGTAGGAATTTGAGGGAAATAACGGAAAACAATAATTTTCCAATTACGTTTAAAAATGTGAAAATGACAAAATACGTAAATATTGTATTTTCAATTTAGTGTCGCTATTGAATTCGTTTATGCAAAACATCCAACTAATTATCTTCAAACGGTTATTACTTACTCAGTTTATTATTGAGAAATTAGACAATACTATTTTGAATATTTGTACCTTATTAGAGCCCATACACACACAGGTTCGATATCCGGTGGAGGCACAAGTGGTTCGGATCCCACTTTAAACTGTAGGTCCAGTCCCGATTAGCCTTACTGTGCATAAAGTGGACTTAAAACACCAACTCAAACCAAACCAACACACATAAAGTTACTTTCTAAACTTTTCAAATTAGCGGGAAGGTCACGCATGTGAGAGTACAAGACGTGGCCAGAGGCCACGTCGAAAGTACGCGAGTTTTCAAAATAAAGTTTTAAACATCAACTTTCCTGAAAATAAGATACCATGATTGGTTGATTGAGTTGGTGTTTTAAGTTCACTTTATGCACAGTAAGGCTAATCGGGACTGGGCCTACAGTTTAAAGTGGGATCCGAACCGATATGTGCCTCCACCGGGTATCGAACCCGGGACCCAAGTTACCATGAACGATAAATAATGATAAGGAAATAATAAGGTTCAGGAATAAAATCTTCAAGTCCATCATTTTGATGACTTCATTATAGACAAAAAGAGCTTAAAACTTTGAGGTCTTGGGCGTTTTACATCCAGGAATGAATGTAGTATTCGCACCTCATAGGACACGTTCTCCGCCACGTATTCCTACCCGACTATGTAAATGTTTATAGACCTTGGTTCGTATCTACTCCGCATTCAAACAGTTTCCGTTAAAATTATTATTTCCCCTTATTTTACATGGCGGAGTTAAAGCCACTTATCTACTTAAGTACATATATTTCTGCATGTAATTATTACAAACACATTAACATATAAAATGCATATTTCATGCACACGACACACGTGCATTTTCTCTTCCACACAAAGACTCACGCTCAAAAGTTTCTTCGTGTTGATAAAGCAGAAGGCACAATAACATTTCCATTAACTTACACTTGAGTATATTGTAAGGAATTATACAAATATCTGTTTAATGCAGTGGCAAAGCTTAGATTTCTAATGCATTATACTGGTTCCACAGCCGAACTGCAGAAACGGAAGAAGAGTTGGTAGAATATGGGCAAGGATAGACAGAAAAGACGAAATACGTGATGAAGTATCGCGGTTATGAATTTCATGAAGAAATGGAAAAACGTGATAGGAGATGGGAAGGTGAACCGACCGTTTGTTGGACATTATCCATTGTCTAATGCTTAGCTATACATATTCTAACACTACATCTCGAGAGAGCACCCCTTTGCACGTTTTCAAGTGAACAAATTTCATTTTGACGCTGGTGGCGATCGAACCTACAAACGATCTGTAATTTTACTACAAATCTACGTCGCTCACCGGAATTCTGCACTACTTTATGCTTCAATTATGCTAACATTTCCATATTTTGTGGAGAGGGGACCATATTGGCTTGAATTCTACACTGGGTTGACTTATGAGGCTTTGAGCTATTTCCATGAAGTCTGCTTCTTTATTTTCTTGAGTTCCTACCGCATCAAAAAGAAACTTTATCACCTAAAAACGAAAGAAGAGGTGATAACACCATTAAGCCTTGTTTCCATTATAACCAAAAACTCAATATGCTGACGAAGGCAGAATTTATTTTATTTTGAAACATAAACTAAACGTTACGTTTCAACCTTCTAGCAATGTCTTCTTCAGACTCTGTACCAAATACAAGTGAAATAGCGTACAAAACAGGAAGAATTCACACAAATTATTCCCCTCCAGACACAAGATTATTAGAAAGTTGTTTGTAGATATGTGGACGATTGTTTTGGCATATGGAAGGGAACAAAGAGGCAGCTCGACATATTTGCAAAAGAAATACAAGATGAAGAAAGAGGGATATTGCTGGAACTCAGAATAGAAGAGGAAGACAAGATACGTTAACTAGATATTTTGATGAAAAGGGAGATAGGACAAGAAATTGAAACCACTTGGCATCAGAAGATGTGTGCAGCACGGGTATTCTGTCACAAAAGAAGTGCTGTAAGTGAGGTGACAAAAATAAATTTTATAAAGAATATGGAGGACAGAATCAAGAAAATATGCACGAAAGAATGTGAAAAAGATGGCAAAATAAATAACCATGGTCACAGCTGGAAAAGGATGGCTAAGAGAAGGAGGATAGACTGGATATAAACAGAAGAAGGAAGAAAAGTGGCAGGGGAGATGAGGAAGAGGAAGACAAAGGAAAAGAGAAGTGGTTTGGCATAAGGAATATGGGGAAGACCACAGAAACGATATGCAAAGTGCTTAGGAAAGCGAGCATTAAAACTTACAGGAAGGGAGGACGAAGCATCTTAAGAATAGCGAAGAATGCTAACAAGAAAAAGGGAAACAAAGAAGAGGAAGGGATTATCTACGAAGCAAAGTGTAAAGAATGTCAGGGTATGTATATAGGAGAAACAAAAAAGAGGATGAAAGACAGGTTGAAAGAACATAGGGATGATGTACGACTTAAGAGAGAGAGAAATGCGATATTTAAACACAGGAGAGAAACAGGACATGACATAGAGTGGGATGAGACTAAGCAGATAGGAAGGGAGAAGAATGTACTAGTGAGAAAATGGAAGGAGACCAAGGAAATAGAGAAGAAAGGTGAAGAAGATACAATGAACTGGAATGGGGGACTGAAGATTGCAACTAAGCTGTAAAAAAGGCCCATTTACTCATATTCAACACGCTCAACCTCAACTGCATAAAGCAGGATCTACCATACAGAGGCACAGTGAAAGCAAGCTGTTATCAGAGTCCATTATTCTAGGAAATTAGTTACGAATTCAAAACCAGAAACTTAGATCTTTTCCTTTTTATTTTAACAGTGCAAAGTACTTTTATAGAATTGTAACCGTCAAAAGGTAAATAAATTCCCTTTCTTTATATATCCATAATCACACAACTGTATGATATGCAACTGAAATTTATATTCTACAACTTAAATTGACAAGTAATTAGGGGTCAATGCGTGTATAGTGAATGCGGCCATACGACCGAGAATTCTAAGAATAGGTTCCTCAATACCCAAACTAATATTAATTCAATTAGAAGTTAGAATAACAAAAACCTAATATAGGGTAAAGAAATGAACAAATAAACTATAGAATTTTCAAGGAACCACACTACGTAAATTCCCCATCATATCGCCACACTTACCATACACGTTTACAGTCAGAGCTACACCGCTCTTTCCCCCGTGACCGTTGCCTCAAGACAAACCGTGCTCGTTTCCTCCTGGCGGCTCTGAGCATAACAGCCAATCAAATCCAGGCATGACATCAGTTGCAATGTTACCAGCACATTTAGTAAATTTGTGGGCAGAGGGTTATAAGATGAACAAAGAATGGAAGAAGGTGTTAGAAAGAGTGGAAAGGACAAGAGCGAAGGAGGAGAAAAGAAGGAAGAGGAATGAAGAAAGAAAGGATTAGGAAAGGAGCATGAGATAGGGAGTCCAACCACGTTCCAGATTATTGGAAATGTTTATCTAAATCGCCCGTCAGGTGAAACAACAGTTGACAGGAAAAGGCCACCTGCTGGAACACCTGGTAAGGAATGTTCCAGATAAACAATTTTCAAATAATCTTGTGTCTGGAGGGGAGTGATTTTTGTGTGTGGGTTTGTGTGTGTGTATGTGTGTGGGTGTATGTGATGTTTTGTAACTTATTTCATTTGTATTTTGTACAGAGTCTGAAGAAGACATTGCTAGAAGGTTGAAACGTAACGTTTAGTTTATGTTTTAAAATAAAATAAATTCTGTCTTGGTCAGCATATTGAGTTTTTTGTTTTAAGGCGCTCTCTTGAAACTAGTGTTAGAATATACATACACAATAAGCACTAGACAATGGATAATGTCCAATTAACTTTGCAAGCTAATATAGAACCATTATCAATGACATTCATAGAATTATAAGGTGAATCGTGTTTGAGAAATTTAACAAGTAAGTCAAAAGTGTGGTGTTTATGTCTTTCAGAAGGCAGACAAAAAAAATAGATATGCAAAAGTCATTGTTCGAAGTAAACATAATCTGACGTAGACGGGAAGTTCATTCATTCTAGAAAATGTAACCGCTCGTACATTGGTTGATTGATTGATTGGCTTCTTTTACATCGATTTTCTTTGTCTTTTGGCTAATCGCGAAGATGAGGATGAATGGTGATAAAGTGAACGACAAAGAACCAGCCTCACAGAGAATTATACTGGCTGTGACTCAAAACGCCAGAGCTTCGCTAGTCTTCATATTGCAGTCTAGGGTGTACTACATGGAAGGAAGGTTGAAATTTGGGTGTCTTTGGAAAGTGTCGCCCCTTACACACCCACAGAAATCCTGCAGAAATATGGATATGCTATCTTCCAGCATTTTATGTGCGCGTTGCACGTAGATGGACACACGCTGACTCACTTTGGTTATACTTAATTAGGGGCATTATCGTGTGAAACAGTGTGATAACCTTATTTCCTGTGCAGACGATTTGATCTCGGCTTCGCAGCGCCACGTGAAAAACGGCATGCCCTGGCGATAACGCGCATCCATTAGCATAGCCCGTCTACCTTTCCCTCGCACGTCCTAGCGAAAGGTGGAAGGGAACAGGATTCCTCGGTATCGAAAATACGAGAAACGCACGCGAGCCATTAAGTGCTTCTCATGTCACTTGAAGCTCTGGGAACTGAGGCACAGATATTCACAACGGCGTTGGGCAATTCTTCTTCTTTTTCACGCCTCCACATCAAAGGGACTCGCCGCTTTTCACAGATATCGTTTGGTAAAGCATTGCTAATAACCTCCGCCTGCAGGTGCACGACGTGGAAATAGAGATTGTAAAAAAAAAGCCCACGGATGACCTTGAAAGAGGAGGGGAGACCATTGTTCACTTTCATGTAATTGAAAGCTGATGGGAATGAAGAAACACGTCATCGACTGCGAAGAGGAGGGATTTATTTAGAGGGGTGATATGCCCCCCCTACCGCAAAAAAATTGGCAAGTACTAATATTGAGTAAGCAAAATGCTTGTGTGCTGTCTAGGCTTTTCCTTTAAATTAATTTCCTTTGTAGAACAGATTTTTTTTTACAAATATTATGTTTTTTTCATTAGTTATATGAACATGTTATGTAAAATAGTAAATAAGAAAATTGATTTGGCTTAATTTATTTCGCTTTTCTGCCACTTTTTGGTTAATCGCGAAGATGAGGTTGAGTGATGATATGATGAAATTGATGAAGGAACACTCACAAAGAAGACCCAGGCCCAGGCCGGGATTTGAACCCGGGATCCTTTGCGTCGTAGCGCGCTGTGATAACCACTCCGCTACGGAAGTCGACTAAATAGCGACATAGACTCTGCGATGTTAGTATCTGCGTTGCAATATCGAGTGCCTCAAATGAAACATCGTTGCCTTGTAATCAAGGAGTCCTGGCTTCGATACCCGGTGGAGGCGCATTGCACAGTAATCTAAGGTGGGAATTTTTCCGGCCTTGCCCCCGCATAAAGCGGCTCTGGGGCTCACCCAGCCTAAACTGAATAGGTACCTGGCGGCCGGAGCGTGGTGCGGATTACATCACCTCCAACACGGCCGAGATCGATAGAATGTGTGGGGCCTTATATGCCACATGCCTCCCTCTTATATGCCACATGACATGGTGCAAAGTGCATGGGGAATTTTACCTTTCCTTTACCTTTATAGGATGCTATATATACGTAGTTAAGTTGATGAGAGAAAATATAAAAGACAAAAGTTTAAAAGGTAAAAGAAAAATCATAAAAAAAAACGAATTTATGAAAAAAATATTTTGCAGGGGTATACCTTGTCAGAACATTTTAATCCACCAGACATGAAAAATAACCATAATTAATAAAAAAAAAAAAAGTAAAATAAGAGCCAAAAGGCATAAAAAGAAAGCAACGTAGATGCCATCATAATCTGTAAGCCTCCCGTGGTAATGTTGCATTTCCACATAGGGGGAAGTCTATGAATGTTATAATATTTACTGTACTATTAAAGAATATTAACGATTTAGTTCACACTAAAGAAAAATGTAGTGAAATATGTAAAAAGTTAATCGAACCGAAAAGCCCGTTGCCATTTCTGACTAGAAGGAACGGGAACGGGAAAATATTCAAGAACCGGAACGTCGTTCCGGTCCGTTCCGGTCCATTTCGAGTTTTGCATGTACAAAAAAATCACAACCCTGTGGGTTTTTGTTAAATTATCTACAAGCATTCGAATCGATCGACCATGACTTGCTATTGGCCAAATTACATTGATGGAGAGTGCCCAATTGGTTGCGATCTTATCTCGAATACAGAGTAGAACGTGTCAAATTACCTTTCCTAATTGGTTCGCTGTGCTCTAATGTGTTCCATCAAAATGAATGCAGTCACTCTCTCTCTCTCTCTCTCTCTCTCTCTCTCTCTCTCTCTCTCTCTCTCTCTCCATCTCTCTCTGTTCACACACATACACACTTAGGCGTTCATAGTGTTGTATTAAAAAATATGCACGCACTTCATATTTACATGAGAGTATTGGCATCATGGATATAATCACACCACAAAAATCTCAAAACACGCAAAAATTTCACCCACAGATAAACTTTAAAGTTTATTCTTTCGAAGATTTTAAAACATAACATCCCAAGAAAAATACTAAAGCTAAAGAAATGACGTAACAGATGAATGAAGAAGGATACATAGTAAGAAGAATTAAATCAAGAATGCTTCGTTGCGTAGGCCATGCGGTACACATGGAAAGAGAAAAAAGTGGTTTACAGGATTCTGGTAAGAGAAGTGGATGAAAATATTAAGATGGGCCTGATATGGTTAAAAATTTGATATATTTTTGCCCAGAATAGGGAATGTTTGAGAATAAATGGTTAGCAGTTCCACATCAAAACGTCACTAAAGGTGCTAAAAAAAAGCATTGTTGAATGCCGCGAATGCTTTCATTAATCAATAATTATTGCTAGAAGCGATTTAGTGTTCCGATGTAAAGCAGTAAGATTAAATAGGAATTATATTAAACCACGAAACCATTATTATCAGATAAACCACATTACACAAAAATATTGGGTTGGATGCCATGTCAGGATCTCTGTTACCATGACGAAGGACGTTAGAGAACTAAGAAATGAATACTTTTACACAACCGTTTCCGTGGCACTTTATTTTTGTACGGAGGCTTTCTGCATTCGATCTCCTCACCTTCCTTCCTTCTCGCTGCATTTCTCAATTATTAATGAAATGGAACTTGAAAATTATGTTTTCATCATTTCCCTCTGTAAGGGTAATTCAAAGTGCGTACATGCTCATAGATGATTTTACTCAGACCTCCAATCCATACTAATTATATTTATACTATCATTCTTCATGATACATGTACCAATCAATGCAACTGGAAGCGAATCACTTTAGAAGGTGTCTGAGCAAGCCCTTTGGCTACAATTTTGTGCCATTGTTGCGAATATTTAGTCCTTACTAAAACCGATCGGAATATATACATGCGGTTGGTTTAGTAAAAGTAAAGTCAACCGTTACATAGCTGGTGTCAATGCTTAAAAGCTTTGATTGATTTATTTTACTTCGCTTTTCTGCCACTTTTGGCTAAGTGCGAAATGGGGATGAGTGATGAAATTGATGAAGAGACACTCACAAAGATCACCCATGCCCAGGTCGGGATTCGAACCCTGGACTCCTAGAGTCAATTTCTAAAAGTGATCTAATGACGACTTCATACTCGCATCTAGTCACTCCCTGCAAAGAGGATAAAAGGTTGGGGGGATGTGGAGAATCAGAAAGTACAGCGTGTCCAGATATTATTCATCCCGTGTTGTCCATAAAAAAGTTTCTAGAATAGAATAGAATATTTTTTTCTTTTCTTTTTGTGCGAGCCATAGGCTGTACGCACTACATAGTTTTGATTTTTTGTTCTACAATATTTGGTTACATTTAGTTTTCTTTTAAGCTTTCTCTTACTTTGTCCCCTACATACACATTCTTCCCCTCCCTCAACAGTTCTTCTTCCAGTCTTTCTTCCTTCTTCCTCGCCCCACTTCTCTTTTCCTGCACTCTCACCAAAAAACGCATACATTTTACTTTACACACACTTACACTATAAAGATGGCTCGGCTGGAGCATGACCACTCATTTCGCTGCCTTCTCTAATAGCTTTCCCCCGCCGTTCTCTTAGAAACCGGATTTAGAGATAAAAGCACCACGTTGGACAATATATTGATGGAAGAGAAACTGAAGAGAAAGAGAGGGAAGCTATATACCTGTTTTGTCGACTTCCAAAAGGCATTCGATACTGTAAATAGAGAAAAACTTTGGGACAAACTGTGGGAAATGGGAATGTCGGCCATGATGATAAACGCAATAAAGGCAATATATTCAAAAGTCGAATTCTGTGTACGGTGTCAAGTGGATACCGTGACAGAGAAACGAAAATCGGAAGCGGGGGTAAAGCAAGGATGTGTTCTGTCACCCCTGCTCTTCACTCTCTATATAAATTATATAGTGGCGTATATAGAGGGTGAACAAGCAGACACCCACAAGGTTGGGACGACAAGGGTACCGGCGCTCTTGTTCGCAGATGATGTGGTTCTGATCTCAGAGACAAATGCCGGCCTACAAAGGGCTCTGGACGGGTTGGAAAGATACAGTAGAGAATCCAAACTGCAAGTAAATCTCACAAAAACAAAAATTATGGTGTTCAAGAACGGATATGTATATCGAAAAGACGAAAGTGGACTTTCAGAGGGCAAGAATTAAAAGGGTAAAAATAATAAAATATTTGGGATTAGTTCTCACTATGGCAGGGACATGGACAAGACATATGCAAACGGTACAAGGAAAGACTGGGGCAATAACAAATGAAATAATGCGGACAGTATGGAAATTGGAGAAATACGATATACATTTTGTGGAAAAACTGTATCGTACATTATTAATAGGGTCAATAGGGTACGGGAGGGAGATATGGGGAGCAAAGGGGGGCGATGCACTAAACAGAATCCAATGCACATTTTACAAGAGGGCTTTATATCAGCATGGCCACTGCAAACTGCGGCGTACTACGGGAACTTGGATTGGTAAGGGAGAAAACGTGGGGTATGTTGAGAAGGGTTAAATACTGGGCGACATTAATATCGAGAAGGGAGAACTCGGTAAAAGGGCAAGCGCTGATGCAACAGGTACAAGGGGAGGAAATGGGAACATGGGCAAAAGAGATCAGAGGTAAACTATACGAAATTGGGCTGGGATGGATCTGGGAGGGGAACAGGTCGACCAGGGGACATTGCAATTAGTGAAACAAAGATTAGAGGATATGCAGAGTGGCTCAATAAGTCACTTAACACCCCCAGTACAAGGCCACTGCGGCATGGAACGTGAAAATGGCGATGACCAATCGTTATCAGGCCAAGGGGGAACCACATTGACGTCACCCGCATGGTCGGCAGCCATCTTGATGTCCGCCATCTTGAATTCAACTTCAGAAATTTAAATGGGAAGGGGGACGTGCGACATATCAAAATGGGCTAGAATTTCACCAGGAAAACAACTGTGACATTTGTTTTCACCTAACGTTAATTGTTGCAGAGTTAACAATACCACAAAGTTATAACACCTGCTCAATATGACGTCCCTCTTGCGCAACACACACGTGTAATCGTCTCTCCCATGACCTTACCACATTCTGAAGAACCTCAGGAGTTATTGCAGTACAGGCATCCACAATGCGTGTGCGCAAGTGGGCCTGATCCCTGATTTTCGTAGCATACACCATGGCTTTCAGGTGTCCCCTGAGGTAAAAGTCCAATGGTGTCAGGTCAGGTGAGCGTGCAGGCCATTCCACAGTCCCTCGGCGACCAATCCAGTGGTGGGGGAATTGTTGATCCAGGTACTGACGGACTATCATCCCATAGTGCGGTGGAGCACCATCTTGCTGGAACCATTCAGGATAGCTCCCATCCTCGGACAGTAAGGATGGTAAGATCTGCTCCCGTAGCAGAAGCAAGTAGCCCTCTGCATTTAAGTTGTCCTCAATGAAAAATGGACCAACAAGTCGGGAACCCCAAGTACCACACCACACCATTAGCTTCCCGCCTCCCGTCACCTTGCTGGGATCTGTCCAATGTGGATTTTCGGGTGACCAGTACCGCAGATTTCGCTTATTCACCTCTCCCGACACATAAAAATTAGCCTCATCACTGAACAGAATCTTGCTACCGACGGCAGGGTCACGTTGCAGTTGTGCTATAGCCCACTCACAAAACTGCAAACGCCTGTCTGGATCGTCCTCACTAAGGTGCTGCTGCAGCTGTATCTTATACGGATGCCAGTGGTGGTCACGTACAATCCTTTGAATTGAACCCCTGCTGACACTGCTTTTCAGCGTCAGTCTCCGTGTGCTACGCTGTAACGAGTGCACTCACGGTCCCCGAAATGACGTGTCAATCATACCCCGGCACGGGGCCAAACGTCGTTATGTGTACGGGAAACCGGTCGTGACTCACGGTCCAGTTATCAAGTTCGGTACTGAGACGGTCGTTTATTGTCATACTATTGCGAGGCGGAGATTAATACCTTGAAAAGTTACACTGTTTTGTTTACCTTTGATATGTAGATTCGAACAATCATAAAACACTAATAACATAATATCTGGTACCTGAAAAACGTCAAATAACAACACTGACGAACGGTAAAAAGTGAATATATATTGTAACAACAAAAAAATATTGCAATCAACAACTGTTTACAAAGCCTCCTCAAACGCTCTCTCATTCACTCTATCTCTCTTTCACACACATGAGGTATTTTTACATGTGAAGTATAGATACAAATCATGGATCTCGTTAACATATCATTCCTTTTAGTTTTTAAACCTTAATGTGAATTTAGGGCATTTGTCTGCCAGCTCCTGTGCTCTTTTAAATTAACTTAAGTGCCAGCCCTCGGAAAGCGGTTAACTAAGACAATTGGGTCGGCGTGGTTAAATCTTTCGTTCGAATGAACGTATGCATCGAGTCGTAAGCACGACATTATACAAGTTTCTCGGACGGGGGTATTACACACAAGCCTCTCTCGTCCAATGGGAACAACTACTCAATTACATAGTGATGCAAAAACTTAATTGGCTCCAGCTGCCGGAAATACACAAATCAATCGTCGGCGCGAGCAAAAATTACCTTAAAAACCACTATGCAACAAATAATACTATTTCACGCACACGACCTTGCAATAAAAACAACTACGCTTTCCACAATTAAAAAGGACTCATCAGTCAACTATTGACAAATTAAATGGCGCGACGGGGCGGTCGGTTACACAAGAAATGGAGCACACTTTGACAATTTATACTAAACATTAAAGAAATGAAATGGAGCTTCTAACCCTGAATGCAGACAATTAAATTAGAACATCTGAACATGAAATTACCCTTTTTTATAACAATACTAAAACAATTTTTAGACGCGGAAGTTAGGTTTGGGTTTTCCTGAGTAACTTTGCGAATAAGTGAGACTTCGGCGTTAACAGTACGGTGTTGATACGAACAATGCGCGTTTACATTGACATAGACCCCCTGAAGTATACTCTACCGGACTCTGCTACCTGGCGTGGTCATTCATCTCTCCTGGACGCGGGACTTGCACACGGTTCCTTTGTGGCGAAATTGTCCTCCGAGGTCGATCGCGACGAAGAATAATTGCGACGATCTGGTGTACTTGCACCTCCTTAGTACTTCGGGCGTTCCTCTTGCCACTAGCGTCGGATGTACGTGGTCACGCGCCGGTCAGGAATATCTCCAGTGTCGGGCATCAATTGGACGTCGATCTGCAATCATCTCTCTCTGGAAACGTCCTTCGGGCTTTGGTTGGGACGTCGATCTGAAAGCGTCCTTCGGGCTTTGGGCAGTGTTTGGTTTTGGCGTCGTCTGACTGGCTTCGGCGTCGTTGCAGGCGTCAGGGGAGTCGATGGACTCCCTTCTCTATCTTCTTTAGCCCTCCATCCTTATGTAGTCCACGCTTGGCAAAAACAAATCACCGCGTAATCTTCACCAAAATAAGGCGCACACTGGTAACTCTCTATCTGCAAGTCGCTCACAGTACGTAAGGAAACAAAGTTCACGGACACAAAGCAATGATCACGCGAGAGTGTAGCGCGGAGATGCTCTCTCTATGAAATCCGGGTAAAAACTGTGTCTGGAAACATAGTACTGCCTATATATAAGAGATTCGAATTCGTCCGTTGAAACCCACGCTAAGGTGGCTTCGCTTCGCTTTCTCAGGGGATGGAAATGACCTCTGTCCATTGTCTTGAAAGGCGCGGTCGGCGACGCGTCCTGGATCCTTGCAGGCTTGAGCTTCAGCTGATTTTCCTGGTCATCCGTGAACATGGGTTCGAACGCCTGCTGCGACTCGAGCCCGGTAGCGACGAAAATAAGCCTTCCATTTCTCTGTGTTGGTGCAAATATGTCATGTTCTAAGCGGCGGCTGTCACTCAAGAAAAACCCGTCCCCAGCTTCCGACGTCTGGCTCGGATACAAGTTTATTCACAAAATAAGATCAAACCTCACACTTTCATGTTTGTGCATAAAATGAATCAATAAACAAAAAATAATTTATATCGAACTGCGTTTCACATGTCACTAGATACCGTGACAACGCGTTGGGGACTTTGCAAATGATGCCAACACCGCTACAGCAGTACCCTCATCCGTGGCTGTTTTCGGACGTCCATGTCGCGGCTTGTCATCCACAGATCCAGCATCTTGGAACTTTGCCAGCACCTGGCTGACGGCCACATGTGACACCGGTTGTCTTGCAGGATTGCGGTTATTGAAGTCTGCGGCAATGTCACGCGTACTTCTCTCCCCTGACATCAATATGATGGCAATCCGTTCCTCACGTGTTAGTGGCATTTTCGTTCAGATCAGTGAAAAAGGAAATATGCTACTCTTGACACGATCAATTCACATCATCACTCTTTTAAACTTTTATGTAAAGACAAAACACAATCGTAATTCCCATGTCAACCAATACTACAAGATATGTACATACCGGTAAGTCAATATCTGGACATTTTCAGTGATTGGTCTAACAATAAATACCACATAATCACATACTAACTATTATTTGAACAATAAACATTTAAGCAAAAAGGAAAGGACGTGTCACTCTCCCATGCGGAAATCGCCCTTAAATTTAAAGTTAGGTGAAAACAAATGTCACAGTTGTTTTCCTGGTGAAATTCTAGACCATTTTGATATGTCGCACGACCCCCTTCCCATTTAAATTTCTGAAGTTGAATTCAAGATGGCGGACATCAAGATGGCGGACATCAAGATGGCGGACATCAAGATGGCTGCCGACCATGCGGGTGACGTCAATGTGGTTCCCCCTTGGCCTGATAACGATTGGTCATCACCATTTTCACGTTCCATGCCGCAGTGGCCTTGTACTGGGGGTGTTAAGTGACTTATTGAGCCATAAGTTTGTGGTATTGTTAACTCTGCAACAATTAAAGTTAGGTGAAAACAAATGTCACAGTTGTTTTCCTGGTGAAATTCTAGCCCATTTTGATATGTCGCACGACCCCCTTCCCATTTAAATTTCTGAAGTTGAATTCAAGATGGCGGACATCAAGATGGCTGCCGACTATGCGGGTGACGTCAATGTGGTCCCCCCTTGGCCTGATAACGATTGGTCATCGCCATTTTCACGTTCCATGCCGCAGTGGCCTTGTACTGGGGGTGTTAAGTGACTTATTGAGCCACCCTGTAGATAGGCAGGAAATAAAAGCGGATTGTGAAACTAAGAGATCGCTCGAACTCCAAAGAAGGGGACCGCGGGAATGGGGACAAGTAGCGTACATCAAGAAGGTGAGCATGATGGCAAGAAAGGGGTTGGCATGGATGAGGCTAGGGGGATGGAGACACAACACAGTAAAAAAACGAGGAAGGGAGATATAAATGCATATAATGCAATGGTGATGATGGGACAGAATATTTATTCTTGTGTCAGGACACGCACGTTCTGCAGGAGGAGAAGCTACGCAACATCAGCTTGGAAACTGTGTTCAAATCAATCGTAGTGCAAAGGAACATGGAACTATTGGAAAACGTGGGGGTATATTTACAAACAGTTAGGGGGAAAAGAAGTGTTGCACAGAGATGGGATAAGGAAGAGGAATAAGTGTTAGTTTAAGTGAGAACAGTTAAAACAAACAGAACTGCTATTTAACACCTATATGAAATGTAATGGAAAGTGTAGTCTGTAAGAAAATCATAGTTGTGTAATACGGATATATGTAGTGCGCACAGCCGATGGCTCGCACATGAGATGAGCAATAAATACTTACTTACTCTTACGTCTCCCAGGTATTTCCCCACTTGCTGCCCCGCTTCCTTTATCTTTATTCTGTCGGCCAGCACTTCTATCACCTCCCTCCCTGTTACGTTTTTCATCCATTTGTCCCTTAGGTCACGTGTAGAAGGGCAGTTAAGTAGCTCGTCCGTCTCCTCCCCATCGCACAAAGAACATATCGTTTCCCCTGCTTCGTTTCGCTTTCTTAGTTGTTTCCATTCCCCTAATCTGAACCATGCCAGCTCGCCTCTTTCATTTTTTCCCACAACCTGGATATATTTCGCTTTCCCCCATTCTCTTACTCTTAACTGTTCCCTGATTGAGGTCTTTGTTTGGCAGTCTGCTATTATTTCTTGTCTGTCTATATCCAGTAACCTGTCTCTTCCTCCCTCTTCCCATACCCAACCCATTCCGCTATTATATAAGAGGTTTTTTACTTCCAGACCCCAGCTGTAAACGTTTTCCTCCCTTGTCTGTATTTCCAAACATTGTCCCCTCAGCGTAGTTGGGCCCTCTTGTGATAATCGCATCCAATATTTAACAACCCTCATCCGTGCTTGTACCGCGTCTCTGTTCAGGCCCAATTCCTTGAGAATCCCACAGTCACAGTTGGCCGTAACTCTGCTTACGCTCATTACTCTCTTGTAAAATTCGGTTTGTATGCCAATTAGTAGTGGTATTGGCCCTACAACCAGGACCGGAAAGGAAGAGCTGCTCTTATGCAGATTTGCTATACTTAAAACAAGCTTAACATGCCTACATGAGCTTTTTGCTCTAGTGTAGCACCTGCCTAACCCAAGATTTTTGTAAAAATGCTCTTCAGAAAGGAAGAGCTGCCCTAGATTGATTTGCACATACTTACAAAAGTTGCATCAGCCAGATTTTTGTCCATAAATTTGTCAAAAAATTGATATATTTTTGGCCACACCAGAAATTAAGCATACATATACATACATATTTACTTCTGGTTTAAGTTTAATTGGATACCATTCAATTTGCTTATCTAATATTAAAACAATGTAATATGCAGAGCCGCCCCTCTAGAATTGCTCCGTGTTTGCATGTTTCCCCTCTGTGTCAGTGTGTGGAATTCCCGAGACGGTAGTATTGATTTTTGCTTTGCATGTTTCTCCTCAGCGCCAGTATTTACAGAAATTCCCGAATATTGCATCAGCCAGTATTGTGAGACTGACTGAGGAGAACAGATGTGTTGATA
Organism: Lepisma saccharinum; assembly: GCF_977018435.1. Lineage (NCBI taxonomy): Eukaryota > Metazoa > Arthropoda > Insecta > Zygentoma > Lepismatidae > Lepisma > Lepisma saccharinum. Next base: position 40,818,748 of record NC_139245.1, read on the forward strand.
CAGTGCTTCTCATACTTACTGGCCTGTTTGGTTTAATTGAACAATATAAAATCTGATATTTGTTGTAATCCACTCATATTTAGAGTGTCCCATGTTTTGCATGTTTGTGCAGGCATTTGCGCTGGGTCAGTGTGAATGAATATTTATTCTTTTTTTCCACTTGTAAGCTATTGGCTTTACAACCTGTCATAATAAGCATAGAGATTAGATTTAAAACCCAGGAAATTTTATATAAATACCAAAGCCAAAAATATTAAGTGTATACACACCTACACACATATACACACATACAAAGCACACAGCTGAACCCAACTGATATTTTTTATTCAGTATAAAGTTTTGAATTGAAACCCAGGAAATTGTATATAATAAACAACAGCAAAAATGCCGAATCAAAAATATTGTGACCAATGCAATAAAAATATATTTAGCTCTAATTGGGCCAGACACCAAAAGATTTGTAACCCAGATAAATACAGAACTCCCACAAAAATTTGCCCCAAATGCAATAGAAAATACAGCATGCAATACTTCACATATACACATAAAAATACTTGCTCTGCACAGTCATCAACACAACCATCTACTTCTGGTCTGAAAAGAAGGCACGAAGCACCTGTTAATGCCAGAACAGCAAAGCAGCCACGCCATGAACCTATCCGTAGCAGTTTTAACGGACAATTAAGGGATCACCGGTTTGAATCAGAGCCAAGATGTGGTATTAAGAATTTCTTGAACAGTATAAATCCTAATCTCCAGGCAATTCTAAATGCACAAAATGGCTCTTATAAGCTCTCCCTCAAATTGTTTGTACAATATAAGAAACCAAATAGCACAAAATTTACACAGCCCCACATAACAGAAACTGTACCGGTATATTCAAATGCAAATTCAGACAAAATAATAAGCAGGTTGATGGAACAATTGAATATTAAACACTCTGAATTTGCAGCAAAAGAGTCAGGATGGAGCCTATGCGGTTCTCCACACAAGTTATATGTTAATATTTCTGAATTCAGCCCATTACAAGGATCTACATATGTGCCATTACCTGCCAATATTAAAAACAAACAAGCCGTGGTTAATATAAAAAAAAAAGACCAGAAATGCTTTCTGTGGTGTATTTTAGCTGCTTTGTATCCAGTTTCAAGCCATCCTGAGAGAATAACTTATTACAAACAACATGAACACAATTTTGATGAGGCAATGGAGGGTTTAGAATATCCAATGTCTGTTCAGAATATTGATAAATTTGAAAAAAGGGCCAAGCATATCAATGGCAAACAATTATCTATTAATGTATTTATTTGTTCCACTGGCAATTGCTTGATAGAACCTCTCAGAATCAGTACATTTGATGATGATTCTGCTGTTCCGATTGATTTGCTCTTAATTGAAGGGGATGGCACATATCATTACACTCTGATACATAATCTTGAAGCTTTAGTCAGAACACAACTAGACAAAACTCATACAATATTCAAGTTGTGCAGAAGATGCTTAACTGTATTTGATGGTAGAAAAATGGTAAAAGGGGTTCGTGAAAAAAATGCAGAAATTGCTAAAAACAAGTTAATTGAGCATCTGAAATACTGTGGCAACCATAAACCTGTTCATATGGTGATGCCCAATCCAAGTGAAAATTGCAAATTCAAAAAGTCTGAAGCCTTGTTGGAACACCCAGCATATATTGTCTGTGATTTTGAATCGAATGTCAAACCTATTGCATTCTTCAATCCAGATCCTGAAGAATCTTCAAGTACACCATACCAGCAACATGAACCTTCCAGCTTTTGTTATGTGGTTGTACAGGATGGTGTAGCTAGTGAGCCACACTCATACATGGGACCAAATGCCATCAAAGAATTTGCACATAGAATAGAAAATGTGTGCCGTGACATAGCATCTAACATCTTATTAAAATCAAAGCCTATGTTGCCTTTAACAGAGGAACAGATTGAAGATTTCAACAAAGCAGAAAAATGCCCGGTATGTGATTCTGAATTTTCAGATACAAATATCAAGGTTCATCACCATTCTCATACAGATGGTCGATATAAACAGGCCTTGTGTAATAGCTGTAATATTAAGATCAAGAGACCAAGATTTATCCCCATATTTTGCCATGAAGATTTCTTGATTCTTACAGATTTTTATCTGCTAGCCTGGCTACACTGGCCACTCAATTACCTGATGATCAATTAAAAATTACACGTGCCTCGTTTCCAAATCAGGACCTGAAATTAATTAGGCGGAAGGGTGTATATCCATATGACTATGTTACAGATTTTTCTAAATTTGATGAGTGTTCCCTGCCACCACAAGAAGAGTTTTACAGCAAAATCAGAGGATCTGGAATCACTGATGAAGATTATCACCATGCTCAGTTGATGTGGAACAATTTAAAATGCAAGACATTTGGTGATTATCACAAGGCATATTTGAAACTTGATACGACCCTCTTAGCTGATATATTTCAGGCATTCAGAAAATCTTCCATGCAAAATTATGGACTGGACCCAGTGTATTTTTTCAGTGCCCCGGGCCTAGCATGGGCCGCAATGTTTTTCAACACCAAAAAGCAATTGGATCTGATCCAAGATCAAGATATGTATCTGTTTATGGAGAAATGTATAAGAGGAGGGATGGTGCAATGTTCCCAGAGATATGCCAGAGCAAATAACAAATATATGCCTGATTATGATCCAGCACGGCCATCAAATTATATACTTTATGTAGATGCCAACAGCCTCTATGGTCATGCCATGATGCAAAAACTGCCATATGCAGGGCTTGAATGGGTTGAAGATTTCAATATTGAGAATCTTAAGGACTTTGATGACCGTGAACATGGCCTCTTCTTAGAGGTTGATCTGACAATTCCTGATGATTTGCACAATAAATTTTCTGATCTGCCCCCAATTCCCGAGGTTCAGTGTTCACCTGGCTCTAAACAGAAGAAGCTCATGATGACTCTGGAGCCGAAACAGGGATATGTCATATATTACAAAAACCTCCAGTTCCTGATGAAACATGGTGTTCAAGTAACCAAGTTAGAAAAGTTTTGAGGTTCAGGCACTCAGAATGGTTGAAACCATACATTGATACAAACACGGAGCTTCGAACATCTGCAAAGAGCCAATTTGATAAGGGCTTGTTTAAATTGATGGTGAATTCAGTGTATGGCAAAACTATTGAAAATGTCAGAAAACATACCGATGTTAAAATAATTACTGACCCCAGCCTGAGCAAAAAATTGGTTGCAAAGCCCAACTTCAATTACAGAAGAATTTATGATGAGCACATGGCACTTTTCAACATGAAGAAAACAAAGATCAAATTTGATAAACCTATTTATGTAGGGGCTGTGATATTGGAATTGTCCAAATTACATATGTTAATATTGTATTATGATGTGCTGAAACCTTTTTATGGTGATCGTGTAAAATTATTGTACATGGACACGGATAGTTTTATTCTTGATATTCAAACAGAAGATGTTTATCAAGATATGTCACAGCCTGAATTGTTTCAATACTTTGATACCAGTGAACATACAATAATTCAACCCCACAACAAAAAGGTGCCTGGCAAGTTAAAAGATGAGACACTTGGTGATGTTATTGTGGAATTTGCTGGGTTAAGTGCCAAGGTGTATACTTTTAAAACATGTAGTGGTGCTGCTGCCAAAAAGGCCAAGGGCGTTGGCAGAGTAACTGTTGAAAAAGATCTTGAATTTGAAGATTATAAAAATTGCATCAAATCCCAGAATTCAATCAAAACATCAGAAAATAGAATTCAGAGTGAGGATCACTTGCTGACTTCAAATATTGTAAGAAAAGTGGCACTGGACCCACATGATGATAAGAGATGCATTTTATCATGTTGCATACATACTTTACCTTGGGGGCATTGTGATTTGAAAAATGGAAAAAAATGCCCAATTACAGAGCATGATTTGAAATAAATAAACATGCCTATGAACTTATTTGGGTTCAAGAAACAGGCTATTATGGACCTGCCGACACCACAACCCTCTTCTGATATGATATCTAAACTGAGTGGCTTGTTAATTATTCATCTGAACAGCATACTTACAGATGTTGATGATGAAACAGGCAAAATATTGTACATATTTAACAATAATTTAAATCATTACCAATTACCTGTAGGTGGGCAATTGCAATTTATTACAACCCCTGAGGGTGATGTCAAGATTTCAGTAGGGAGAAATATTTATAGAATTAAGCACTCAAACATGATTTCTGGCACTGTATATACTGTTTCTGCTGGTGACTGCTTATATATTGAGGTCCCTGGATCTTATGACAAGCTTATACCTTTTTTTATAGAATTAAGAATCAGATACTCTATAATAAATAACCAGTAAAACAAAAATGCCTAATGATATATTTGGCCATACAAGACATGAAGATCACAGTGATGAGATTCTGATGCTTGATGTCAGAGTCAAGAAATTAAGAAGTGATTTACAAGCTTTACAAACCACACTCAATGCCAGTCTTCAACTAGAAATTACAAATTTACAATCACAATGCATGGACCCTCTTCTTAAAATTGATTCTGAACTCAAAGTGCTGCTTCAGAAATATACTGATCTGGCCACATTAGATAATTTTCAAAGTTTAGAAGAAGCTGTAGCAGCTCTTCAAGAAAAATTTAAGACCCAGGCTACCAACTCTGAGCAATTGAAACAACAATTGGAAGAGCAGATAAATAATGTCCAGACACAGCTCCAAACAATTGTCAAAAGCATAAAATCACAAGAAGATTTTGATCTAGTCATTTCCACTCTAAAAGAACAGATTCAATCACTCCAGATATCTAATCTGGATCCTCTGCACAATGCCATAGCCGAGGTTAAAGAAAAAATTGAGACACTTGAAAATTTTATGAACAACTTGCCATCTTCTGATGCTTTGAGTGCATTAACTCGGAGTGTAGCAAATATTAAGCTGCAACTTGAAACATATGAAGATTTTGGAAAAATTCAAAGTACCATAACCCATCTTGAAGGTACAATAGCAGCAGTGCAAAGTGATTTGGCAAATGTACAAGAATCTCGCCTGCCTGGGATTGTAGATACCCTTGTCAGTGTCCAGCAACAGATCACAAAGCTTGAAAACCTCAACACTGAATCTGAGCTATCTCATTTTCATCACTTGATAGATGATATCCAAACAAAGCTTGAAATTTTACAACAATCAACACCCACTCAGGCAGATATAGCCCTGCTCCAAAATGCTATGCAAAATGTGGCTGATGCTTCTGAATTAAACAATGTGAAATTGGCACTTGAATTTTTGCAAAATACAGTATCAAATCTTCCCACATCACAGGAACTTAAAAATATTAAGAGGGCAGTGAATAGGATATTGAAATCAGAAGATATCAAGAATATCCAAGCAGAGATCAAACAACTCACTCAGACAGTGGCCACTCTACCAACTAATCAACATATTAATGAACTGCATGCCCTGTTTGAGGATATCAGAAGACAGGTCCATGATCTTACTGCTCAAAATTCAAAATTGGCAGTTATTGAAAATTTGCAACAAATTGTAGCTAATATCAAGCAACAGCTAGGGACCATGGAATCCAATCAAGCAAATGCTCTGTCTGTTTTTGCCACCCAGCTACAAGAAATTGTGCAACAATACAAGAAACTTATTGTGGACATAAAAATCAAGCCAGGCCATGATGATGTTGTTAGGACCATCAATGAGCACCTTGAATCTGTAACAAGCAGATTGCTTACAGCAGAAAAAGAAATAACAGGCATAATCGAGAATCCTAAACATACAGTAATTCTTGAATTGTACAGCATCCCCAACAAAGAATATGATTCACCATTTACACCAGGTGGCAAGATATATATGTTGTCCCCTGCACAATTTTATTACCAGTTTTTTGTTGGGGGCACACTGAGACCAATCAAGATCAAATATTGGCTTCAACCACAGGCACACCACTACCCCACCTTATCAATAACAAATGCTGACAACAAACCAAAAATCACCAGTGTAGAGTTAGAGGATTTTACAGATCCCAATACATTAGAAACAGCCTATGCTGAAGATGATGGCACTTTGGAATTTAAAATACAAATAGGAGACAAATTATATTTAGAAAATCCTGCAGTCTCAGCTGCTGAACACCCCATAGTTGCAATATTCCTGTTTTTCATATTATGTCTAGTTGTTGATGAATTACACAGACAAGCCAGACATAATTTTAAGAGACTGCCAGTAGTCACAAAAGGCATAGATGATTTATGGCAGAGCGACTTGATTGAATTGGCAAGTGGGCAGTTGAAAAACTTAGACAAAATCAACAAGGGCTACAAGTATCTACTCACTGTAATCGATACATTTTCAAAATTTGCCTGGGCTGTGCCACTCAAATCCAAGACTGGAAAATGTGTTACAGAAGCCTTCAGGACAATCATCGATCAGAGTGGAAGATCACCGCGCTATTTGCAAACAGATAATGGCAAAGAATTTTATAATTCAGTGTTTCAACAATTTATTAAAAGCCAGTCAATAAAACATTATTCGAGTTACAGTGATCTCAAAGCCTCAATTGTAGAGAGATTCAACAGAACCCTAAAAAATCTTATGTATAAACAATTTACCCTCCAAGGTAATTATAAATGGATTAATATTCTTCCAGAACTTCTACATAAATATAACAACTCGGTCCATTCCACAATCAACATGAAACCCTCTGAAGTAACTTCATCTGATGAGCAAAAATTGATCAGCACTGTTTATTATCCTAGATACCAGCCAACAACAAGAAAGGCCAAATACAGGGTGGGTGATCAAGTAAGAATCAGCAAATATAAGCACTTATTCAAAAGAGGCTTTACAAGAAACTGGAGCACTGAATTATTTACAGTGGTTCAAGTTAAACCTGGGACCCTTAACACATATATAATAAAAGACCACCGAGGAGAAATTCTCAAAGGCAGGTTTTATGAACAAGAGCTCAGCAAAACTAAACAGCCTGACGCATATCTCATAGAAAAAATCATCCGCAGAAAAGGCAACAAGTTATTTGTCAAATGGCTGGGTCATCCGGAACACAGCTGGATCGATGCAGACAAAATAATAATATGAGCACCTGGGATGTTATAAAAAGGCTGCCAGAACCTGAACAACAGAATAAGAGAAATGGCAAGTTGCTGCCTGAAAATATTAGATGTCTTATTGTTGGGCCATCAGCTTGTGGTAAAACTACACTAATGGTTGATAATTTTTTATTGGCACCCAACTGGTTAGACTGGAAAAACAGGCACTTGTATGTCTTTTCTAAGAGCTTGGAACAATTAAAATATCAGCAGCTTATGAAGCTATATGATGGATTAGATATTGCCACTTTTGAACCAGATGTTAAGCCACTTCATGAATGTCTCGATAATTCTGTTGTTGTGTTTGATGACGTTATACTGGATAATCAAAACAAGGTTAGGAATTTCTTTACACAGGGGCGGCACAAAAACATTGATTGCTTCTACCTGGCACAGACTTTTTCTAAAATACCGAAGCAGCTGATCCGAGACAACAGCAATTTTATATGTGTGTTTCATCAGGATCATACCAACCTCAAACACATACATGATGAATATGTAGGTGGGGACTTGAGCTACAATGATTTTTCCAAGTTTTGCAGCAGGTGCTGGAACCAGGACAGTTATGGGTTTGTCACAATTGATATGACAAGAACACCCAATAGTGGCAAATACAGAAATAAAATCAACGATTTTCTAGACGTTGAAACATATATAAATAACCATGAAAAGGCCAATCATTGATGATCTTAAGTTAAGAGATTATCTTGTAAAAAGATTTAAGGGATGGAAATCAGAGAACCGAGGAATTTATGAAAAACACAAACAAACAGAACAGCCTGTAATTGATGCTATTAATAATTTAGGTAAGAATATCAAAACTGTTACAGAGCAAAATCAAGATTTGATCACAGAGCTTGTACCTGTAGCTGCTAGGAACATTTTAGATTATCCATTCACCCCACTTTCCAGTATTCATACACCTAGTCCTATTGCTCCTAGAAGAATTGAAGCTACTCAGGATCCTATTGAATTGGGTCTTCTTGCTCAAAAATATTTAAGCACACCTAAAGACAACAAAGATGAGGTGTTTGGCTTATATGCTGACACAGAGCTTGATGGTAGCATCATACATAGAATTGGCAATTTCAGAGTAACATTTATGGGAGATGATATAATTGTTTATTCAGAATCTCGTCTCGGAGAAAAAGGTGCTTTTGTTAAGTATCTCGGCACACCTGGATTGTGGGAATTGATGACTAGGAAAAGGCCTGGCAGCTATACAGATCAAGATTATGAGGATTACAAAGAAATATTAATAAAATCAGATGCTCTATACCAGAACAATGATCCCACACAAAAAAGAGTGAAGTCTAGCAGTGGGGCAAAATACAATAATTTAATCAAGCCCATATGGTCACAGATCAAGACTGGCAGTGGAATCAAACAATACAACACCCTGCCTAAAGAATTTGTCTGGGTTGATGATGTCAGGAAACTTGTAGATAGGTTATTGGTGATAGCTGGGGAGGAAAATGCTGGGAACCACAATTTTTACAATGAAAAGGTTGGAATTATGGACATGATAAGCACCAAATTGTCTAATTTTATAGTGAATGACACTAAGGGGATTGGATATCTCATAAAAATTATTAATACTCTACCACCTAAATTTTGGAATATTTCTGAGGGTCGGGGCCTGGTTAATGACATCATAAACAAGCTGCCATTTGAACTACATATTCCAGGCTATCAGTATTGTGGTCCAGGCACAAAACTGGATCATAGATTAAACAGAGGTGATCCTGGTGTTAATCCCCTAGATGCTGCTTGTAGAGACCATGACATAGCATACAACACACATTCTGATCTTGACAAGAGACATGTTGCAGACAAGAAATTAGAAGAGGCTGCATTTGGTAGATTTGTAAGCAAAGATGCTTCTTTAAGTGAAAAAATAGCAGCATTAGGAACCACCATAGCTATGAGCACCAAACAAAAACTGGGGTGGGGTTTGTGAATATATATATAATAAACCTACAATGAAGGCCAAGGGTGTTATGTATCAAATACCTTATGCAGGTCTCAAATCTCTTAAAACTATTGATAGTCTTTTAACCAAAAAGCAGCGCAAGAAAAAAAGCTCTTGTCTTGCAAAGGGCCATGGTATGAAATTGTTGCTTAGTACCCCCCAATTAAAAAAATTACAACAATCCAGGAAAAAATTGCATACAGGGGGTTTCATATTTACTATCCCGGCCATCTTAGCTGCTCTCGGGGCTGTGGGGAGCTTGGCTGGGGGATCAGCTGCCATAGCAAAAACAGTAATAGATGCCAAGAAAAATAGGGCAGAATTAGATGAGCAGAGGCGCCATAACCTGGCCATGGAGAAAAAAGGCAAAGGTGTTAAGAGAGCCATGAGTAAGTTTAAAAAAAACAAGAGCCGCTTACAAACCAAGATATTGAAGCTTTAATCAAGCCACTGGGCATCAAACATTTTAGGGGTGTGTACATGTCTGATTCTTTACCAGAACAACCACTCAACAAAGAGTGTGGCATTGTTAATTTGGATAAGTACAAAAATCAGGGCACTCACTGGATCTGTTATCTTAAATATTTAAACAATGAGGCATTTGTGTTTGATTCATTTGGAGGTGTTCCACCTGAAAATTTAATAAAATATTTAAAATCACCTAATCTTTATTACAATAATGCCCGTGTTCAAAACTTCAAAGATGTTAATTGTGGACATTTGTGTTTATCAGTTCTTAGATATATGTATCAAATAAATAAACCATCAATTGAAAATTTTCAAAAAGCCTTGTGGTATTTAAAACCTCATGGGGGTATTCCATCTCACCAGCCAAAATTCAATATTGAAACTTAGATTACATGATGACATAGTGTATCCCAAAACAATAGCTCTCAGAGCATTTTACGGCATGTACTTGATCCCTAATATTACACACCACAACAACAAAATTGCAGTAGGGGATCAAAAAATTGTCATCACTCCAGGGCAATATAATCTGTCCACTCTAAATGCTCAATTACCCAGAGGTGTAGTGTTAAGTCAAAATTCTGTCACTCACAGAGTAGAGATTGTATCTGCTACAGAAACAGTGGATCTGGGTACTATAGGAGAGCTGTTGGGCTTTGAGAACAACACGAAACTTGAACCGGCCATCAAACACACTGCTATGAATATACCTAAATTCTTAGCCATAGAGACTCTGAATATTCACTGTAATGTGGCTGAGGGTATGATCACCAAATCAAATGCCATAGGCACTCACAAACAAACCGGCATCATTGCAACATTCAAACCTAATTCCGAATTCATGGAGCCAATCATCTACAATCCATCCCCAACATTATATTTTCCTGTGTGCCATAATAGAATAGATTACATTGAGTTGATGGTCACTAATGAAAAAGAAGAATTAGTTGATTTTGCTGGAGCCACAACAACTGCAATCATAGAGATTAATATTTAAATAAAAATACATACAATGGAAAATATTGAGAGTTATGAGCTACAATCATTCCCTCCAAACAGGAGGACATTTGCAAATTTAAATCAACCCAACACAGAGATTGAGGTTGATCTTGATGTAGGGGATGGATTTATACACCCCCACAGAGCAGATCTATACATCAAATTTGATGTTGTAAAGCTGGATGGAACAGATTATCCGGCAAATTCAAATATAAGATTGGTTGATAATTTTGTGCCGCATCTGTTCTCTGAAATTGAGATCAGAAAGCATGGTGTTGTTATAAACAGAATAGATTATCCCGGCATTACCTCCACAGCTTTGGCCACTCTAAAATTATCCAAAACCGAGGCTTCTTACTACAAAATAGGGGGATTTGAGGCTGGTGATAAGATATTATCTAAAAATCACACAGTGCTGTTCCCCATGCGCCTGTTGCCAGGATTCTTCTCGGATTACAAAGATATTATGTGGAAAGGCGGGTTAAGAATTACATTTAGAAGAGCTGCAAATGATAACAATGCTTTGATGAGGTACAGCACATTAAACTCTACAGGGGAAGCTCTGCCTAATACCTTACCAGATGCAGGCAAATGCATTATTCAGACTATGGAGTTAAGAATCCCTGTTGTTGAATATGAGGCCAGTTATGCTCTTAAATACAAAGCTGATATCCTAAAAAATCCACAGATTCCTCTGCAATTTTACATATATCAATCTGTACAGAAGCCTGCATCTGGTACTTATTATGAGTTTGATGCTACAAACTCATTCTCTAGTATACAATATGACATGCCGGATTTTGTAGTGGTATTGTTTCAGACTGGAAGACACAATAATCAGGAAAAAAATTCAAGTAAATTTGATAACTGCAACATCAAAAACATATATCTTAAAAATGGCAGAAATGAGGTATTTCCTAGAGAAAATTATAATTTAGACATTTCCAAGGATGATTTTCTTAAATTATATGAGGCCTTTTCGGCTTTCAAGAGGGTCACTACTGGCAGTACTGATATGTATTACTCACCAGATGAATTCAAAACACAGAGACCCATGTTTGTAATCAACACTTCAAAAAGGAAACAAGTTGTGGTTAATGACAGGACAAACATTAAAATTATCTGTGAATTCCACGAGGCTTTACCCGATGACACCATATGTAGCGTTATTCTCATAGGTGAAAAATCATATGTTTATGATGTAAGAAATGAGCGGGTCACAGAGCAATTCTAGAGATCCGATTCAAACACAGAGGCCCTTTGGATATAAAACAATACTTTACCGTCAGAAAATATATTACCTACCCATTTTATAGCACCTCTGCTCGTAGCAGATACCTACCCAAAACACAACACATCTGCCAAAAGCTGAAATACAGAAATATTGCAATGATTATTCTGTAAGTTAAAGACTTGTGTGCAACAAGACCAAACTCGCAATTCGGTTTGCATGACAATATCCAGGAATTTCCTCAATATGATGAATGGTCCCTGAAAGGGGGCACAGTACAGATAAGAATTTCTCTTTGAGTTCCATGACAAATGATATGTAATTTCCCTCGGAAAAGGCACAGTGCAGGTAATGTCAACAGATATAATCACTCAGGCATACAGAAAGAAGGCAATTACTCTTTGATGATGAATAACTCTCTGAAAGGACGCAATATAGATTATATCTGCTGGCATAAAAGAAATATAATTTTCCCGGGCAAGCATGATTAATTGTTGGCCGAAACATGGGACTGATCAAAAGATTGGAAAGAATATGGAAATAATTAATTATGTTTACTTGACCTCCATTCTATTGTATTGATCAGGCAGTTTTGCCCGTATTGTTGAGCTGATATTTTACCCAGATAACAAAACTCTGGTGATTCTTAATAGAGAATAATTTTGCTCTGTTGTACAACATTTTTTACTAGGTTTAAGATCTGGGGGCTATCAACAAGCAAAATTATTCTCAAAATCTCACATATGGAGTGCCACATCTATCAGGACTCGAACCCGGAGCCCCTTGTTTACAAGACTACAATATTAACATTTTGCCATCAGATTTTATGAGGACTCAAACTCGAACCTTTTGATTACAAGGCAATAAAAACCATGCACCACACTCCACTCGGTCTCAGAACCCAATAGATATCAATTCAAGATTCCTGGGATTTTGACAGAAAAACATACTATAAGCTTAATTTCTGGTGTGGCCAAAAATATATCAATTTTTTGACAAATTTATGGACAAAAATCTGGCTGTTGCAACTTTTGTAAGTATGTGCAAATCAATCTAGGGCAGCTCTTCCTTTCTGAAGAGCATTTTTACAAAAATCTTGGGTTAGGCAGGTGCTACACTAGAGCAAAAAGCTCATGTAGGCATGTTAAGCTTGTTTTAAGTATAGCAAATCTGCATAAGAGCAGCTCTTCCTTTCCGGTCCTGGTTGTAGGGCCAATACCACTACTCCAATTATTGTGTTGTCCCACCTTAACCCCCACAGTTCTACTCCATAGTTTAATGTACCTAATACTATTGATGAATAGAGGTTTTGAATGACCGAGAAAGGCATTTGAGGTGTGCAAGTGGAGTGCGAATGCGACAAAACAGTAAAATGGCGAAGGTGCAGGAAAAGGCAATGTGTGTGTTTTTGTTGTGGGAAATAAAATCTCCTGTACGAAATTCTATGGATTTCTTTATGTGGGGGTTATGTGAAAGACATCTTCCACAGCAAGAAAGTTACGGACTTGGTGGAATTGAAGTCCAGGATTCGAGGAGGCTGTGGCCGTGGATATGATCTTCAACAATTGGAGTGAATTAATCAATAGACTTGATATTGTGTAAACCACTCAGGGTGCCCGCGTAGAGGTTTATTAATAATGAGAATTCTTTGAGTCAATGAATGTAATGCCATGTCTGTTGTTTCCGAAAACTTTATACTGTAAAGATATTTGGATTTGTTATGAGCTGAATAATTTATGGACACTCTATATGTTAATTTGTTTCTGATTCAATCCCATGTTACAAAACTGCGAACGGTGATCAAGAACTAATTGCTTCCACATCTGCTGACAGGGTTCCAGAGGAGTCTTCTCCTTGCAACTTTCCTTTGCCTCCTTTCCGAATGTTTCCTTTCGCGAATTTTCCTTTGAGCCCCCCTTCTTTGGAGAAGAACGGAACCTTACCCCCAGCCTCTTTAGCAAGCGAAGGTCTCAGGCCACCAAAATAAAAACTTCCCTCCCCTCCTAAAAAAAGAGGGGAAGAAGGAGAAGGGTCTTTGAAGAACTTTGAGGGATTATTTTACGCCCAGTCCTCAAAGGCGGCCTCTTCTATGCAAATAGATGTTGCGTTAAATGATCTGTTTTTGTGCAGCGGTTAAAGAGTGCACAACCTCTCCCCCTCGGTCCTCGCAATTGTCTTTCCTTCAGTTTCTTTCCCTTCCTCTCTCCCTCTCTCTCTCTCTCGCTTTCTCTCCATCTCTCCAGTCTCCGGAGCTGCAACGTCACCAGAGAGAAAAAAAAAGAAGAGTGCGAAGAGGTCGCTTAATCACCGTAGCAATTTATCCCCACCTTTCGGCATCTTTGAAGTGACGCTCGTGAATCGGATCCCGGTTGCATTTTCACATCAAGCAGACCCGCCTCCCGCTGTTCAACAGCAGATGCATAAGATACATTAGGCATTATCCCGTGCATGCATCTCAGTTTTTTTTACGCACGAATGCTGATTGTATGAATAATGGAATTCGAAGGAGAAGGATCGTGTGTGTGTCCGTAGGGAAAAAAATAAAGAGCTTTCAATTTACATCTTGGGTTTCTCCAGGTGTAGCAAATTGATAAAGAGTTTGATCAGAAGCAGTGGAAAGCATAGCAGATGAACTTCCAAATGTTACCCACGAATCAAACCCCCGCTGTAGTTACGCATCTGAAGTACAAGGGGGGGGGGTTGCCACTAGATTATCCTAGGCTATAGCCTAGAATCCGAAAGTCCACAAGAATGAGACACTGAAGAAGCAGAAGTGATAAAAACCATCGACTATTAGAATCCTTAATATTGTCGTAGCAAACGAAAACATATCAAGTTATTTTAGTTACTTATGTCACGAAAGAAGGTAGAAGGAAGGAGTTTCTAGCGTTCAAATAGCTTCTAACATCATAACCCTATTTTCTACTGCACTATAACCAGAGTGCAAGTCTGTATGCAAAGAAGTAGTGTGATTTGTGATATTATAAACCCGAGAAATATGAGCCCCCCTCATGCAGATTTGCCTACACTTAAAACTTGCTCAACATGCCCATATGAGCTTTTTGCTCAAGTGTGGAACCCCGTCTAATCCAAGATTTTTGTAAAAATGCCCTCGGGAATTTCCTGAGAAAGTATGACCCCCCTCAGATTGATTTGCCTACACTTATAAAAGGCACTTCTGTGAGATTGTTGTCCATAAACCTGTCAAAAATATGCCTCTTTTGATATTCTTTTTGCCCACACCTAAAACTACGCAAACGTATTAACACACACACACACACACACACACACACCCACCCACACACACATTGACCTTGACCTTGACCTTGACCATGACCTTGACCCTGACCTTGACCTTGACCCTGACCATGGCCTTGACCTTGACCATGACCTTGACCTTGACCGTGACCTTGACCTTGACCATGACCTTGACCTTGACCACACCCACCTACATAAACACCCACACCCACCCACATACACCCACATACACCCACACCCACCCACACACACACACACACCCACACACACGCACATATATTTACTTCCGGTCCACTTGTGGCCTATTTCTGCTTTATTTCTGTTGCATTATGTTTTGCAACAAATTATTACCCAATATTATGCATTAGACACGTGTTGTTTTCTGATTGGTTGCTTATGACATAATATGATGACGTGTTAAATTCTGATTGGCTTATTGTTTCAGATGTTTTCAATGCGGTCCGTGCTTAGGCTATATAAAGAGATTTTGCATTGCATATCAGCCAGTATTGAAAAAGTTGTTGAAGAGTACAGATGTGTTGTTGCAGTGCTGCTCATATTTTTTAAACACAAAAATATTGCAGATTTGTATAAATTGAATTACAAATCTATTTGATTTAATATACAGAATTTTTGACAACCTGTCATAGGTTTATTAAGTATAAAGTTTTGATTTGGACCCCAAGAAATTTTATATAAATACCAAAGCCAAAATATTAACACACATACACACACAAAATATACAAATCACACTGCTGAACCCAACTGATATTTTTTATTAAGCATAGAATTTTGATTTGGACCCCAGGAAATCTTATATAATAAACAACAACAAAAATGCCAAATCAAAAATATTGTAATCAATGCAAAAAGAATATATCCAGCCACAATTGGGCTAAGCATCAAAAGATTTGTAATCCAGACAAATGCAGAACTCCCACAAAAATTTGCCCTAAATGCCATAGAAAATATAATCTGGAATATTTCACATATAAACATAAAGGTACTTGCTCTGCACAGTCATCAACATTGCCCCCACAACCATCTACATCTGGTCTGAAAAGGAAGCATGAAACACCTGTTAATGCTTCACCGGCAAAGCAGCCACGCTATGAACCCATCCATAGCAGTTTTAATGGCCAATTAAGGGATTATCGGTTTGTATCAGAGCCAAGATGTGGTATTAAGAATTTTTTGAACAGTGTAAATCCTGATGTGCAGGCAATTCTAAATGCACAAAATGGCTCTTATAAGCTGTCCCTCAAATTGTTTGCACAATATAAGAAGCCAAATGGCACAAAATTTACACAGCCCCACATAACAGAAACTGTACCTGTATACTCAAATGCAAATTCAGACAAAATAATAAGCAGTTTGATAGATCAATTGAATATTAAACACTCTGAATTTGCAGCAAAAGAGTCTGGATGGAGCCTATGCGGATCTCCACACAAGTTTTATGTTAATATTTCTGAATTCAACCCATTACAAGGTTCCACTTATGTGCCATTACCTGCCAATATCAAAAACAAAAGAGCCGTGGTCAATATTGAAAATAATGATGAGAAATGCTTTTTGTGGTGTATTTTAGCTGCTTTGTATCCAGTTTCAAGGCATCCTGAGCGAATAAGTTATTATAAACAACATGAAAATGATTTTGATGAGGCAATAGAGGGTTTAGAATATCCAATGTCTGTTCAGAATATTGATAAATTTGAAAAAAAGGCCAGGCACATCAATGGCAAACAATTATCTATTAATGTATTTACTTGTTCTAGTGGCCGTGACAATTGCTTGATAGATCCTCTCAGAATCAGTACACTTGATGATGAATCTGCTGTTCCGATTGATCTGCTCTTAATTGAAAAGGATGGCACAAATCATTACACTCTGATACATAATCTTGAAGCTTTAGTCAGAACACAACTAGACAAATCCAATACAATATTCAAGTTGTGTAGAAGATGTTTAAGTGTATTTGATGGTAGAAAAATGGT
This sequence comes from Lepisma saccharinum, assembly GCF_977018435.1. NCBI lineage: Eukaryota > Metazoa > Arthropoda > Insecta > Zygentoma > Lepismatidae > Lepisma > Lepisma saccharinum. The sequence goes on from NC_139245.1 coordinate 40,835,826, forward strand.
GAATGGTGTTTGTGAACAGAATGCAGAAATTGCTAAAAACAAGTTAATTGAGCATCTGAAATACTGTGGCAATTATAAACCTGTTCATATGGTGATGCCTAATCCAAGTGAAAAAGCAAAATTCAAAAAGTTTGAAGCCTTGTTGGAACACCCAGCATATATTGTCTGTGATTTTGAATCAAACCTCAAACCTCTTGCATTCTGCAATCCAGATCCTGAAGAATCTTCAATTACACCATACCAGCTACATGAACCTTCCAGCTTTTATTATGTGGTTGTACAGGATGGTGTTGTTAGTAAAGAAAATTTATACATGGGAGCAGATGCCATCAAAGAATTTGCACTTAGAATAGAAAATGAGTGCCATGACATAGCATCTAATATTTTATTAAAATCAAAACCCATGTTGCCTTTAACAGAGAAACAGATTGAAGATTTCAACAATGCAGAAATATGCCCGGTATGTGATTCTGAATTTTCAGATATAAATATCAAGGTGAAACACCATTCTCATACAGATGGTAAATTCTTAATGGCCCTGTGTAATAGCTGTAATATTAAGATCAAGAGACCAAAATTTATCCCTATATTTTGCCATGGAGCATCCAATTATGATTTCCATCATTTGATCAGGTACGAGGGGTTTGAGAAGCATAATTTAAATATTTTAGCTGAAAATGATGAAAAATATATAGCTATTAGCAAAATAATTAAAGTTAATGGTGTTCCTATTCACATAAAATTTCTTGATTCTTACAGAATTTTATCGGCTAGCCTGGCTACACTGGCTACTCAATTATCTGATGATCAATTCAAAATCACATGTGCTTTGTTTCCAAATCAGGACCTGAAATTAATTAGGCGGAAGGGTGTATATCCATATGATTATGTTACAGATTTTTCTAAATTTGATGAGTGTTCTCTGCCACCACAACAAGAGTTTTACAGCAAAATCAGAGCATCTGGAATCACTGATGAAGATTATCACCATGCCCAGTTGATGTGGAACAATTTAAAATGCAAGATATTTGGTGATTATCACAAGGCTTATTTAAAACTTGATGTGACCCTCTTAGCTGATATACTGCAGGCATTCAGAAAATCTTCCATGCAAAATTATGAACTAGATCCAATATATTTTTACAGTGCCCCGGGCCTAGCATGGTCTGCAATGTTTTTAAACACTAAAATGCAATTGGATCTGATCCAAGATCAAGATATGTATCTGTTTATGGAACAATGTATAAGAGGAGGCATGGTGCAATGTTCTCAGAGATATGCCAGAGCAAATAACAAATATATTCCTGATTATGATCCAGCACTGCCATCAAATTATATACTGTATGTAGATGCAAACAGCCTGTATGGTTATGCCATGATGGATAAACTGCCATATTCAGGGCTTGAATGGGTTAAAGATTTCAATATTGAGAATCTTAAGGATTTTGATGACAGTGACTATGGCCTCTTCTTAGAGGTTGATCTGACAATTCCTGATGATTTACACAACAAATTTTCTGATCTGCCCCCAATTCCCGAGGTTCAGTGCTCACCTGGCTCTAAACAGATGAAGCTCATGATGACACTGGAGCCAAAACAGGGTTATGTTATATATTACAAAAACCTCCAGTTCCTGATGCATCATGGTGTTCAAGTGACCAAAGTTGGTAAAGTTTTGAGGTTCAGGCACTTAAAATGGTTGAAGCCATATATTGATACAAACACAGAGCTTCGAACATCTGCATTGAGCCAATTTGATAAATCTTTGTTTAAATTGATGGTCAATTCTGTATATGGCAAAACTATTGAAAATGTCAGAAAACATACCGATGTTAAAATAATTACTGACCCCAGCCTGAGCAAAAAATTGGTTGCAAAACCTAATTTCAATTATAGAAGAATTTATGATGAAAATATGGCACTTTTCAACATGAAAAAAAACAAAAATTAAGTTTGATAAACCTATTTATGTAGGGGCTGTAATATTGGAATTGGCCAAATTACACATGTTAAAATTGTATTATGATGTGTTGAAACCTTTTTATGGTGATTGTGTAAAATTGATGTACATGGATACAGATAGTTTTGTTCTTGATATTAAAACAGAAGATGTTTATAAAGATATGGCACAGCCTGCATTGCTTGAATATTTTGATACCAGTGAACATACAGAGATTCAACACCACAACAAAAAGGTGCCTGGCAAGTTAAAAGATGAGACACTTGGTGATGTTATTGTGGCATTTGCTGGGTTAAGAGCCAAGATGTACAGTTTTGAAACATGTAGTGGTGCTGTTGCCAAAAAAGCCAAGGGCATTGGCAGAGTAACTGTTGAAAAAGAGCTCCAATTTGAAGATTATAAAAATTGTCTCAAATCATGTAGCACAATCAAAACATCAGAATCCAGAATTCAGAGTGTGGATCACTTATTGACTAGCAATATTGTAAGAAAAGTGGCTCTGGACCCACATGATGATAAGAGATGCATTTTATCATGTGGCATACATACTCTACCATGGGGGCATTGTGATTTGAAAAATGACAATCAATGCCCAAACACAGAGCATGATTTGAAATAAATAAACATGCCTATGAACTTATTTGGGTTTAAAAAACAAGGTATTATGGACCTGCCGACACCACAAACCTCTTCTGATATGATATCTAAACTGAGTGGTTTCTTAATTATTCATCTGAACAGCATACTTACAGATGTTGATGATGAAACAGGCAAAACATTGTACATATTTAACAATAATTTAAATCATTACCAATTACCTGTAGGTGGGCAATTGCAATTTATTACAACCCCTGAGGGCAATGTCAAGATTTCAATAGGGAGAAATATTTATAGAATTAAGCACTCAAACATGATTTCTGGCACTGTTTATACTGTTTCTGCTGGTGACTGCTTATATATTGAGGTCCCGGGATCATATGACAAGCTTATACCCTTTTTTATAGAATTAAGAATCAGATACTCTATAATAAATAACCACTAAAACAAAAATGCCTAATGATATATTTGGCCATACAAGGCATGAAGATCACAGTGATGAGATTCTGATGCTTGATGTCAGAGTCAAGAAATTAAGAAGTGATTTACAAGCTTTACAAACCACACTCAATGCCAGTCTTCAATTAGAAATTACAAATTTACAATCACAATGCATGGACCCTCTTCTTAAAATTGATTCTGAACTCAAATTGTTGCTTCAAAAATATACTGATTTGGCCACATTAGATAATTTTCAAAGTTTAGAAGAAGCTGTAGCAGCTCTTCAAGCCAAATTTAAGACCCAGGCCACCAATTCTGAGCAATTGAAACAACAATTGGAAGAGCAAATAAATAATGTCCAGGCACAGCTCCAAACAATTGTCAAAAGCATAAAATCACAAGAAGATTTTGATCTAGTGATTTCCACTCTAAAAGAACAGATTCAATCACTCCAAATACCTAATCTGGATCCTTTGCACAATGCCATAGCCGAGGTTAAAGAAAAAATTGAGACACTTGAAAATTTTATGAACAATTTGCCATCTTCTGATGCTTTGAGTGCAATAACTCGGAGTGTAGCAAATATTAAGCTGCAACTTGAAACATATGAAGATTTTGGAAAAATTCAAAGTACCATAACCCATCTTGAAGGTACAATAGCAGCAGTGCAAAGTGATTTGGCAAATGTACAAGAAACTCTAGAATCTCGCCTGCCCGGTATTGTAGATACTCTTGTTAGTGTCCAGCACCAAATCACAAAGCTTGAAAACTTCAACACTGAATCTGAGCTATCTCATTTTCATCATTTGATTGATGATATTCAAACAAAACTTGAAATTTTACAACAATCCACACCCACTCAGGCAGATATAGCCCTGCTCCAAAATGCTATGCAAAATGTGGCTGATGCTTCTGAATTAAACAATGTAAAATTGGCACTTGAATCTTTGCAAAATACAGTATCAAATCTCCCTACATCACAGGAACTTAAAAATATTAAGAGAGCTGTGAATCGGGTATTGAAATCAGAAGATATCAAGAATATCCAGACAGAGATCAAACAACTTACTCAGACAGTGGCCACTCTACCAACTAATCAACATACTAATGAACTGCATGCCCTGTTTGAGGATATCAGAAGACAGGTCCATGATCTTACTGCTCAAAATTCAAAATTGGCAGTTATTGAAAATTTGCAACAAATTGTAGCTAATATCAAGCAGCAGCTAGGGACCATGGAATCCAATCAAGCAAGTGCTCTGTCTGTTTTTGCCACCCAGCTTCAAGAGATTGTGCAACAATACAAGAAACTTGTTGTGGACATAAAAATCAAGCCAGGCCATGATGATGTTGTTAGGACCATCAATGAGCACCTTGAATCTGTAACAAACAGATTGCTTACAGCAGAAAAAGAAATAACAGGCATAATCTAGAATCCAAAACATACAGTAATTCTTGAATTGTACAGCATCCCCAACAAATAATATGATTCACCATTTACACCAGGTGGCAAAATATATATGCTGTCCCCTGCACAATTTTATTACCAGTTTTTTGTTGGGGGCACATTGAGACCAATCAAGATCAAATATTGGCTTCAACCACAGGCACACCACTACCCCACCTTATCAATAACAAATGCTGATAACAAAGCAAAAATCACCAGTGTAGAATTGGAGGATTTTACAGATCCCAATACATTAGAAACAGCATATGTTGAAGATGATGGCTCTCTGGAATTTAAAATACAAATAGGAGACAAATTATATTTAGAAAATCCTGCAGTATCAGCTGCTGAACACCCCATAGTTGCAATATTCTTGTTTACATATTATGTCTAGAAAAATTATTGTTGATGAATTACACAGACAGGCCAGACATAATTTTAAGAGACTCCCAGTAGTCACAAAAGGCATAGATGATTTATGGCAGAGCGACTTGATTGAAATGGCAAGTGGACAGTTGAAAAACTTAGACAAAATCAACAAGGGCTACAAGTATCTACTCACTGTCATAGATACATTTTCAAAATTTGCCTGGGCTGTGCCACTCAAATCCAAAACTGGAAAATGTGTTACAGAAGCCATCAGAACAATCATCAATCAGAGTGGAAGATCACCGCGCTATTTGCAAACAGATAATGGCAAAGAATTTTATAATTCAGTGTTTCAACAATTTATTAAAAGCCAGGCAATACAACATTATTCGAGTTACAGTGATCTCAAGGCCTCAATTGTAGAGAGATTCAACAAAACCCTAAAAAATCTTATGTATAAACAATTTACCCTCCAAGGTAATTATAAATGGATTAATATTCTTCCAGAACTTCTACATAAATATAACAACTCGGTCCATTCCACAATCAACATGAAACCCTCTGAAGTAACTTCATCTGATGAGCAAAAATTGATCAGCACTGTTTATTATCCTAGATACCAGCCAACAACAAGAAAGGCCAAATACAGGGTGGGTGATCAAGTAAGAATCAGCAAATATAAGCACTTATTCAAAAGAGGCTTTACAAGAAACTGGAGCACTGAATTATTTACAGTGGTTCAAGTTAAACCTGGGAGCCTTAACACATATATAATAAAAGATCACCGAGGAGAAATTCTCAAAGGCAGATTCTATGAAGAAGAACTCAACAAAACTAAACAGCCTGACACATATCTCATAGAAAAAATCATCCGCAGAAAAGGCAACAAGTTATTTGTCAAATGGCTAGGACTTCCAGAACACAGCTGGATCGATGCAGACAAAGTGATAATATGAGCACCTGGGATGTTATAAAAAGGCTGCCAGAACCTGAACAACAGAATAAAAGAAATGGCAAGTTGCTGCCTGATAATATTAGGTGTCTTATTGTTGGGCCATCAGCTTGTGGTAAAACTACACTAATGGTTGATAATTTTTTATTGGCACCCAACTGGTTAGACTGGAAAAACAGGCACTTATATGTCTTCTCTAAGAGCTTGGAACAATTAAAAGATCAGCAGCTGATGAAGCTATATGATGGATTGGATATTGCCACTTTTGAATCAGATGTTAAGCCACTCCATGAATGTCTTGATAACTCTGTTGTTGTGTTCGATGACATTATACTGGATAATCAAAACAAGATTAGAAATTTCTTTACACAGGGCCGACACAAAAATATTGATTGTTTCTACCTGGCACAGACTTTTTCTAAAATTCCGAAGCAGCTGATCCGAGACAACAGCAATTTTATATGTGTGTTTCATCAAGATCATACCAACCTCAAACACATACATGATGAATTTGTAGGTGGGGACTTGAGCTACAATGATTTTTCCAAGTTTTGCAGTAGGTGCTGGAACCAGGACAGTTATGAGTTTGTCACAATTGATATGACAAGAAAACCCAATAGTGGCAAATACAGAAATAAAATCAACAATTTATAGACATTGAAACATATATAAATAACCATGAAAAGGCCAATCATTGATGATCTTAAATTAAGAGATTATCTTGTAAAAAGATTTAAGGGATGGAAATCACAGAACCGAGGAATTTATGAACAACACAAACAAACAGAACAGCCTATTATTGATGCTATTAGTGAATTAGGTAAAAATATCAAAACTGTTACAGAGCAAAATCAAAATTTGATCACAGAGCTTGTACCTGTAGCTGCAAGGAACATATTAGATTATCCAATCACCCCACTTTCCAGTATTCATACACCTAGTCCTGTTGCTCCTCGAAGAATTGAAGCTACACAGGATCCTATTGAATTGGGTCTTCTTGCTCAAAAATATTTAAGCACACCTAAAGACAACAAAGATGAGGTCTTTGGCTTATATGCTGACACAGAGCGTGATGGTAGCATCATACATAGAATTGGCAATTTCAGAGTAACATTTATGGGAGATGATATAATTGTTTATTCAGAATCTCATCTTGGACAAAGAGGTGGTTTTGTTAAATATCCCGGCACACCTGGGTTGTGGGAACTGATGACTAGGAAAAGGCCTGGCAGCTATACAGATCAAGATTATGAATATTACAAAGAAATATTAATAAAATCAGATGCTCTATACCAGAACAATGATCCCACACAAAAAAGAGTGAAGTCTAGCAGTGGGGCAAAATACAATAATTTAATCAAGCCCATATGGTCACAGATCAAGACTGGCAGTGGAATCAAACAATACAACACCCTGCCTAAAGAATTTGTGTGGGTTGATGATGTCAGGAAACTTGTAGATAGGTTATTGGTGATAGCTGGGGAGGAAAATGCTGGGAACCACAATTTTTACAATGAAAAGGTTGGAATTATGGACATGATAAGCACCAAATTATCTAATTTTATAGTGAATGACACTAAGGGGATTGGATATCTCATAAAAATTATTAATACTCTACCACCTAAATTTTGGAATATTTCTGAGGGTCGGGGCCTGGTTAATGACATTATAAACAAGCTGCCATTTGAACTACATATTCCAGGCTATCAGTATTGTGGTCCAGGCACAAAACTGGACCATAGATTAAACAGAGGTGATCCTGGTGTTAATCCCCTAGATGCTGCTTGTAGAGACCATGACATAGCATACAACACACATTCTGATCTTGACAAGAGACATGTTGCAGACAAGAAATTAGAAGAGGCTGCATTTGGTAGATTTGTAAGCAAAGATGCTTCTTTAAGTGAAAAAATAGCAGCATTGGGAACCACCATAGCTATGAGCACCAAACAAAAACTGGGGTGGGGGTTGTGAATATGTATATAATAAACCTACAATGAAGGCCAAGGGTGTTATGTATCAAATACCTTATGCAGGTCTCAAATCTCTTGGGCCTATTGATAGCCTTTTGACCAAAAAGCAGTGCAAGAAAAAAAATTCTTGTATTGCAAAGGGACATGGTATGAAATTGTTGCTTAGTACCCCCCAATTAAAAAAATTACAGCAATCAAGAAAAAAATCACATGTGGGGGGTTTTATATTTACTATCCCTGCCATTTTAGCAGCACTTGGGGCTGTTGGGAGCTTGGCTGGGGGATCAGCTGCCATAGCAAAAACAGTAATAGATGCCAAGAAAAATAAGGCAGAATTAGATGAGCAGAGGCGCCATAACCTGGCCATGGAGAAACAGGGCAAAGGTGTTAAGAGAGCCATGAATAAGTTTAAAAAAAACATGAGCCGCTTACAAACCAAGATATTGAAGCTTTAATCAAGCCACTGGGCATCAAAAATTTTAGAGGTGTGTACATGTCTGATTCTTTACCAGAACAACCACTCAACAAAGAGTGTGGCATTGTTAATTTGGATAAGTACAAAAATCAGGGCACTCACTGGATCTGTTATCTTAAATATTTAAAAAATAAGGCATTTGTGTTTGATTCATTTGGAGGTGTTCCACCTGAAAATTTAATAAAATATCTAAATTCAGCTAATCTTTATTACAATAATGCCCGTGTTCAAAATTTCAAAGATGTTAATTGCGGACATTTGTGTTTATCTGTTCTTAGATATATGTCTCAAATAAATAAACCATCAATTGAAAATTTTCAAAAGGCCCTGTGGTATTTAAAACATCATGGGGGTATTCCATCTCACCAGCCAAAATTCAATATTGAAACTCAAATTACATGATGACATAGTGTATCCCAAAACAATAGCTCTCAGAGCATTTTATGGCATGTACTTGATCCCTAATATTACACACCACAACAATACAATTGCAGTAGGGGATCAAAAAATTGTCATCACTCCAGGGCAGTATAATCTGTCCACTCTAAATGCTCAATTACCCAGAGGTGTAGTGTTAAGTCAAAATTCTGTCACTCACAGAGTAGAGATTGTATCTGCTACAGAAACAGTGGATCTGGGTACTATAGGAGAGCTGTTAGGCTTTGAGAACAACACAAAACTTGAACCGGCCATCAAACACACTGCTATTAATATACCTAAATTCTTAGCCATAGAGACTCTAAATATTCACTGTAATGTGACTGAGGGTATGGTCACCAAATCAAATGGTATAGGCACTCACAAACAAACTGGCATCATTGCAACATTCAAACCTAATTCTGAATTTATGGAGCCCATCATCTACAATCCATACCCAACATTATATTTTCCTGTGTGCCATAATAGAATAGATTATATTGAATTGATGGTCACTAATGAAAAAGAAGAATTAGTTGATTTTGCTGGAGCCACAACATCTGCAATCATAGAAATTAATATTTAAATAAAAATACATACAAAAAAAATAATGGAAAATATTGAGAGTTATGAGCTACAATCATTCCCCCAAAACAGGAGGACATTTGCAAATTTAAATCAACCCAACACAGAAATTGAGGTTGATCTTGATGTAGGGGATGGCTTTATACACCCCCACAGAGCAGATCTATACATCAAATTTGGTGTTGTAAAGCTCGATGGAACAGATTATCCGGCAAATTCAAATATAAGATTGGTGGATAATTTTGTGCCGCATCTGTTCTCTGAAATTGTGATCAGAAAGCATGGTGTTGTTATAAACAGAGTGGATTATCCCGGCATTACCTCCACAGCTTTGGCCACTCTAAAATTATCCCAAACCGAGGCTTCTTACTACAAAATAGGTGGATTTGAGGCTGGTGATAAAATATTAACCAAGAGCCACACAGTGCTGTTCCCTATGCGCCTGTTGCCAGGATTCTTCTCAGATTACAAAGATATTATGTGGAAGGGTGGTTTAAGAATCACATTTAGAAGAGCTGCCAATGATAATAATGCTTTGATGAGGTACAGCACATTAAACTCTACAGGGGAAGCTCTGCCCAATACCCTACCTGATGAAGGCAAATGCATTATTCAGACTATGGAGCTAAGAATCCCAGTTGTTGAATATGAGGCCAGTTATGCTCTTAAATACAAAGCAGATATAATAAAAAATCCACAAGTACCTTTACAATTTTATACATATCAATGTGTACAGAAGCCCGCAACTGGTACTTATTATGAGTTTGATGCTACAAATTCATTCTCCAGTATACAATATGACATGCCGGATTTTGTGGTGGTATTGTTTCAGAATGGAAGACACAATAATCAGGAAAAAAATTCAAGTAGATTTGATAACTGCAACATCAAGAACATATATCTTAAAAATGGCAGAAATGAGGTATTTCCTAGAGAAAATTATAATTTAGACATTTCCAAGGATGATTTCCTTAAATTATATGAAGCATTTACAGCATACAAAAGGGTCACTACTGGCAATACTGATATGTATTACACACCAGACGAATTCAAAGCACAAAGACCCATGTTTGTAATCAACACTTCAAAAAGAAAACAAGTTGTGGTGAATGACAGGACAAACATTAAAATTATCTGTGAATTCCATGAGGCATTACCTGATGACACTATATGTAGTGTTATTCTCATAGGTGAAAAATCATATGTTTATGATGTAAGAAATGAGAGAGTCACAGAACAATTCTAGAAAAATTATATTATCTTAATACTAGATATACAAGTTGAGCCTGGTGCCCAATTGAACTTAAACCGGAAGTAAATATGTGTGTGTGTGTGGGTGTGGGTGGGTGTGTGTGTGTGTGTGTGTGTGTGTGTGTGTGTGTGTTAATACGTTTGCGTAGTTTTAGGTGTGGGCAAAAAAAATATCAAAAGAGGCATATTTTTGACAGGTTTATGGACAACAATCTCACAGAAGTGCCTTTTATAAGTGTAGGCAAATCAATCTGAGGGGGGTCATACTATCTCAGGAAATTCCCGAGGGCATTTTTACAAAAATCTTGGATTAGACGGGGTTCCACACTTGAGCAAAAAGCTCATATGGGCATGTTGAGCAAGTTTTAAGTGTAGGCAAATCTGCATGAGGGGGGCTCATACTTTCTCGGGTTTATAATATCACAAATCACACTACTCAAAGAAATCTGCACGAGGTCACGTAACAGTGCTCGAATATAAACAATTTTTCCTCGAAGAAATAAATGTAAAGATTTTGAATGCCAACAATTGAAAGTCAAGTGGAGGAATAGTGGAAGTGAAATACCATAACAATTGTTAATAATAATAATAATAATGTCGGCAGGGTCCAAAAAAAAGGATAGCCTAGGGGGCCAAATTTTTTAAATCGCCCTGTTTGCGACAGAATTGCGAATGTATGGTTACGATCCGCCACTGACTGGATTGTTGTACAAATCGTTTGCGACACAATTGCGAATGTATGGTTTCGATCCACCACTGACTTGATTGTAGTACACATCGTTTGCGACACAATTGCGAACGTATGGTTACGATCCGCTATTGACTGGATTGTTGTACACATCGTTTGCGACACAATTGCGAATGTATGGTTACGATTCGCCACTGACTTGATTGTAGTACACATCGTTTGCGACACAATTGCGAATGTATGGTTACGATTCGCCACTGACTTGATTGTAGTACACATCGTTTGCGACACAATTGCGAATGTATGGTTACGATTCGCCACTGACTTGATTGTAGTACACATCGTTTGCGACACAATTGCGAATGTATGGTTACGATTCGCCACTGACTAGATTGTAGTACACATCGTTTGCGACAAAATTGCGAATGTATGGTTACGATTCGCCACTGACTTGATTGTAGTACACATCGTTTGCGACACAATTGCGAATGTATGGTTACGATTCGCCACTGACTTGATTGTAGTACACATCGTTTGCGACACAATTGCGAATGTATGGTTACGATTCGCCACCGACTTGTTTGTAGTACACATCGTTTGCGACACAATTGCGAATGTATGGTTACGATTCGCCACCGACTTGATTGTAGTACACATCGTTTGCGACACAATTGCGAATGTATGGTTACGATTCGCCACCGACTTGATTGTAGTACACATCGTTTGCGACACAATTGCGAATGTATGGTTACGATTCGCCACCGACTTGATTGTAGTACACATCGTTTGCGACACAATTGCGAATGTATGGTTACGATTCGCCACTGACTTGATTGTAGTACACATCGTTTGCGACACAATTGCGAATGTATGGTTACGATTCGCCACTGACTTGATTGTAGTACACATCGTTTGCGACACAATTGCGAATGTATGGTTACGATTCGCCACTGACTTGATTGTAGTACACATCGTTTGCGACACAATTGCGAATGTATGGTTACGATTCGCCACTGACTTGATTGTAGTACACATCGTTTGCGACACAATTGCGAACGCATGGTTACGATCCGCTATTGACTGGATTGTTGTACAAATCGTTTGCGACACAATTGCGAACGTATGGTTACGATTCGCCAATGACTTGATTGTAGTACACATCGTTTGCGACACAATTGCGAACGTATGGTTACGATTCGCCAGTGACTTGATTGTAGTACACATCGTTTGCGACACAATTGCGAATGTATGGTTACGATTCGCCACTGACTTGATTGTAGTACACATCGTTTGCGACACAATTGCGAATGTATGGTTACGATTCGCCACTGACTTGATTGTAGTACACATCGTTTGCGACACAATTGCGAATGTATGGTTACGATTCGCCACTGACTTGATTGTAGTACACATCGTTTGCGACACAATTGCGAATGTATGGTTACGATTCGCCACTGACTTGATTGTAGTACACATCGTTTGCGACACAATTGCGAATATATGGTTACGATTCGAGTAGTGTAATTGATGATACAACCAGTGCCGGAAAGGATGAACCCCCCTCTGGCAGATTTGCCCACACTTAAAACAAGCTCAACATGCCCATATGAGCTTTTTGCTCAATTGTGGAACCCCGTCTAATCCAAGATTTTTGTAAAAATGCCCTCGGGAAGTTCCTGAGAAATGATGACCCCCCTCAGATTGATTTGCCTACACTTATAAAAGGCACTTCTGTGAGATTGTTGTCCATAATCTTGTCAAAAATATGCCCCTCTGTAACGAGTGCACTCACGGTCCCCGAAATGACGTGTCAATCATACCCCGGCACGGGGCCAAACGTCGTTATGTGTACGGGAAACCGGTCGTGACTCACGGTCCAGTTATCAAGTTCGGTACTGAGACGGTCGTTTATTGTCATACTATTGCGAGGCGGAGATTAATACCTTGAAATGTTACACTGTTTTGTTTACCTTTGATATGTAGATTCGAACATTCATAAAACACTAATAGCATAATATCTGGTACCTGAAAACGTCAAATAACAACACTGACGAACGGAAAAAAAGTGAATATATATTGTAAAAACCAAAAAATATTGCAATCAACAACTGTTTACAAAGCCTCCTCACTCTCTCAACATTCACTCTATCTCTCTTTCACACACATGAGGTATTTTTACATTTGAAGTATGGATACAAATCATGGATCTCATTAACATATCATTCCTTTTAATTTTAAACCTTAATGTGAATTTAGGGCATTTGTCTGCCAGCTCCTGTGCTCTTTTAAATTAACTTAAGTGCCAGCCCTCGGAAAGCGGTTAACTAAGACAATTGGGTCGGCGTGGTTAAATCTTTCGTTCGAATGAACGTACGAGTCGTAAGCACGACATTATACAAGTTTCTCGGACGGGGGTATTACACACAAGCCCCTCTCGTCCAATGGGAACAACTACTCAATTACATAGTGATGCAAAAACTTAATTGGCTCCAGCTGCCGGAATACACTAATCAATCGTCGGCGCGAGCAAAAATTACCTTAAAAACCACTATGCAACAAATAATACTATTTCACGCACACGACCTTGCAATAAAAACAACTACGCTTTCCACAATTAAAAAGGACTCATCAGTCAACTATTGACAAATTAAATGGCGCGACGGGGCGGTCGGTTACACAAGAAATGGAGCACACTTTGGCAATTTATACTAAATATTAAAAAAATGAAATGGAGCGTCTAACCCTGAATGCAGACAATTAAATTAGAACATCTGAACATGAAATTACCCTTTTTTATAACAATACCAAAACAATTTTTAGACGCGGAAGTTAGGTTTGGGTTTTCCTGAGTAACTTTGCGAATAAGTGAGACTTCGGCGTTAACTGTACGGTGTTGATACTAACGACGCACGTTTCCATGGACATGAGACCCTCTGAAGTATACTGTACCAGACTCTGCTACATGGCGTGGTCGTTCATCTCTCCTGGACGCGGGACTTGGCACACGGTTCCTTTGTGGCGAAATTGTCCTCCGAGGTCGATCGCGACGAAGAATAATTGCGACGATATGGTGTACTTGCACCTCCTCAGAACTTCGGGCGTTCCTCTTGTCACTAGCGTCGGGTGTACGTGGTCACGCGTCGGTTCGGAATCTCTCTGGTGACGGGCTTCGATTCGGCGTCGTTCTGGAAGCGTCGTTCTGGAGTCGTCCTTCAATCTCTCTCTCTGGTGACGGGCTTCGATCGGCGTCGTTCTGAAGACGTCCTTCGGGCTTTGGGCAGTGTTTGGCTTTGATGTCGTCTTTGGCGTTGGCTGACTGGCTTCATCGGAAGATGGCGATGCATCGTTGCGGGGTCAGGGAAGTCGACAGACTCCCTTCTCAATCTCCTTTAGCCGCCCATGATTATGTAGTTAACGCTTGGCAAAAAACAAATCACCGCGTAATCTTCACCAAAATAAGGCGCACACTGGTACCTCTCTATCTGCAAGTCGCTCACAGTACGTAAGGAAACAAAGTTCACGGACACAAAGCAATGATCACGCGAGAGTGTAGCGCGGAGATGCTCTCTCTATGAAATCCGGGTAAAAACTGTGTCTGGAATCATAGTACTGCCTATATATAAGAGATTCGAACTCTTCCGTTGAAAAGGACGCTCTAGTGGCTTGGCTTCTGTTTCAGAGGGATGGAAATGACCTCTCTCGATTGTCTTGAAACGCGGTCAGCGACGCGTCCTGGATCCTTGCAGGCTTGAGCTCCAGCTGGTTTTCCTGGTCATCCGTTAACATGGGTTCGAAAGCCTGCTGCGACTCAAGCCCGGTAGCGGCGAAAATAATCTTTCCTTATCTCAGCGTTGGTGCAAATATGTCATGTTCTAAGCCGAAAAAGGCAGTTCCGCTGTCACTCAAGAAAAACTCGTCCCCAACTCCCGACGTCTGGCTCGGATACAAGTTTATTCACAAAATAAATCAAACCTCACACTTTCATATTTGTGCATAAAATGAATCAATAAACAAAAAATAATTTATATCGAACTGCGTTTCACATGTCACTAGATACCGTGACACCTCTTCATATTTTTTTTGACCACACCTAAAGCTACGCAAACGTATTAACACACACACACCCACACACACACACACACCCAACCACACACACACACACACACACACACACACACACACCCACACCCACCCCCACCCACCCACACACAGCCACACCCACCCACCCACACCCACACACACACACCCCCCACACACACACACACACCCACACACACACACACACACACACACACCCACACACACACACACACACACACACACACCCACACACACACACACACACACATATTTACTTCTGGTTTAAGTTCAATTGAACACCAGCCTCAACTTGCATATCTAGTACTAAAACAATGTAATATGCAGAATTCTTCTAGAATTGTTCTGTGACTTTCTCATTTCTTACATCATAAACATATGATTTTTCACCTATGAGAATAACACTACATATGGTGTCATCAGGGAGTGTATTGTGGAATTCACAGATAATTTTAATGTTTGTCCTGTCATTAACCACAACTTGTTTTCTTTTTGAGGTGTTGATGACAAACATGGGTCTCTGTGCTTTGAATTCATCTGGTGTGTAATACATGTCAGTATTGCCCGAGCCTGGCTGATATTTCTACAGCACTGATGAGCAGGGATTTGGAACTGCATGTAAAACAAGACAGGAAATTTGTTACACTGATGAGAAGATCCTATTAAAAATTAAACTTGTTAGAATTGATTACTGACAAGAATAATAATTATGAAGAAACGCAGTCCCTATCTCTGACAGAGCAATACTGTGATGAGGTACAGGCTTCAGAAAATTATACCCAAGCAGATTTCAACTACAAATATCTTGCCTCTTCCTGCATACAGACCCGAGCCTGGCTGATATTTCTACAGCACTGATGAGCAGGGATTTGGAACTGCATGCAAAACAAGACAGGATATTTGTTACACTGATGAGAAGATCCTATTAAAAATTAAACTTGTTAGAATTATTTTCTTGCATCGATTATACAATTATTAGAGCATATAATCATAGAACATGTGGCAGAGTGATGGCAATGTTGCAGAGAGAAACAAGATTGTAACAAGAGAGCCTGAAAAATACAGAAACATAAAATCAATAAAACATCTCATACATCCAGATTGTTGCAGGTTGTCATATCTTATAGAGGTTTGTTCAGAAAATTATACGCAAGCAGATTTCAACTACAAATATCTTGCCTGTTCCTGCATACAGACTCGAGCCTGGCTGATATTTCTACAGCACTGATGAGCAGGGATTTGGAACTGCATGTAAAACAAGACAGGAAATTTGGCAGATATTGTTATAGTGATGGCTGCACAGAGAAACAAGATTGTAACAAGAGAGCCTGACATCCAGATTGTTGCAGGTTGTCATATCTTATAGAGGTTTGTTCTGAATATAATTATGAAGAAACACAGTCCCTATCTCTGACAGAGCTATGCTGTAATGAGGTACAGGCTTCAGAAAATTATACCCAAGCAGATTTCAACCTTGCCTCTTTCTGCATACACACCAGAGCCTGGCTGATATTTCTACAGCACTGATGAGCAGGGATGGAACTGCATGTAAAACAAGACAGGAAATTTGTTACACTGATGAGAAGAGCCTATTAAAAATTAAACTTGTTAGAATTGATTATTGACAAGAATAATAATTATGAAGAAACACAGTCCCTATCTCTGACAGAGCTATGCTGTGATGAGGTACAGGCTTCAGAAAATTATACCCAAGCAGATTTCAAACAAATATCTTGCCTGTTCCTACACACAGACCCGAGCCATTTCTACAGCACTGATGAGCAGGGATTTGGAACTGCATGTAAAACAAGACAGGAAATTTGTTACACTGATGAGAAGATCCTATTAAAAATTGAACTTGTTAGAATTGATTACTGACAAGAATAATAATTATGAAGAAACACAGTCCATATCTCTGACAGAGCTATGCTGTTAGGTACAGGCTTCAGAAAATTATACCCAAGCAGATTTCAACTACAAATATCTTGCCTGTTCCTACACACAGACCCGAGCCTGGCTGATATTTCTACAGCACTGATGGATAGGGATTTGGAACTGCATGCAAAACAAGACAGGAAATTTGTTACACTGATGTGAAGAGCCTATTAAAAATTAAATTTGTTAGAATTGATTATTCATAAGAATAATAATTATGAAGAAACACATTCCCTATCTTTGATAGAACTATGTTGTGATGAGGTATAGGCTTCAGAAAATTATACCCAAGCAGATTTCAATTTTGCTTCTTCTTGCATACACACAGATCCGAGCTTGGCTGATATTTCTATAGCACTGATAAGCAGGGATTTAGAATTGCATGCAAAATAAGATAGGAAATTTGGCAGATATTATTATAGTGATGGCTGCAGAGAGAAACAAGATTGTAACAAGAGAGACTGAAAAATACAGAAACATAACATACATCCAGATTGTTGCAGGTTGTCATATCTTATAGAGGTTTGTTCCGAATATAATTATATGTTATTGATTATGACTAATGTAATAATTATGAAGAAACACAGTTTTTATCTCTGATAGAGCTATGTTGTGATGAGGTACAGGCTTCAGAAAATTATACCCAAGCAGATTTCAACCTTGCCTCTTCCTGCACACAGACCCGAGCCATTTCTACAGCACTGATGAGCAGGGATTTGGAACTGCATGCAAAACAAGACAGGAAATTTGGCAGATATTGTTATAGTGATGGCAATGTTGCAGAGAGAAACAAGATTGTAACAAGAGAGACTGAAAAATACAGAAACATAACATCTCATACATCCAGATTGTTGCAGGTTGTCATATCTTATAGAGGTTTGTTCTGAATATAATTATATTTTATTGATTATGACTAATGTAATAATTATGAAGAAACATAGTCCCTATCTCTGACAGAGCTGCACTGATGAGCAGGGATGGAACTGCATGTAAAACAAGACAGGAAATTTGGCAGATATTGTTATAGTGATGGCTGCAGAGAGAAACAAGATTGTAACAAGAGAGCCTGAAAAATACAGAAACAATAAAACATCTCATACATCCAGATTGTTGCAGGTTGTCATATCTTATAGAGCTTTGTTCTGAATATAATTATATTTCATTGATTATGACTAATGTAATAATTATGAAGAAACACAGTCCCTATCTCTGACAGAGCTATGCTGTGATGAGGTACAGGCTTCAGAAAATTATACCCAAGCAGATTTCAACCTTGCCTCTTCCTGCATACACACAGACCCGAGCCATTTCTACAGCACTGATGAGCAGGGATTTGGAACTGCATGCAAAACAAGACAGGAAATTTGTTACACTGATGAGAAGAGCCTATTAAAAATTAAACTTGTTAGAATTGATTACTGACAGAATAATAATTATGAAGAAACACAATACCTATCTCTGACAGAGCTATGCTGTGATGCTATTATTAGGTACAGGCTTCAGAAAATTATACCCAAGCAGATTTCAAACAAATATCTTGCCTCTTCCTACATACAGACCCGAGCCTGGCTGATATTTCTACAAGGCAGGGATTTGGAACTGCATGCAAAACAAGACAGGAAATTTGTAACACTGATGAGAAGATCCTATTAAAAATTAAACTTGTTAGAATTGATTACTGACAAGAATAATAATTATGAAGAAACACAGTCCCTATCTCTGACAGAGCTATGCTGTGATGCTATTATTAGGTACAGGCACCCAAGCAGATTTCAACCTTGCCTCTTCCTGCATATACACCAGAGCCTGGCTGATATTTCTACAGCACTGATGACCAGGGATGGAACTGCATGTAAAACAAGACAGAAAATTTGTTACACTGATGAGAAGAGCCGATTAATAATTAAACTTGTTAGAATTGATTACTGACAATTATTGATTACAGATATGTTTGCATTGATTATACAATTGTTAGAGCATATAATCAAAGAACATGTGGCAGAGTGATGGCAATGTTGCAGAGAGAAACAAGATTGTAACAAGAGAGACTGAAAAATAGAATAACATAACATCTCATACATCCAGATTGTTGCAGGTTGTCATATCTTATAGAGATTTGTTCAAAAAATTATACCCAAGCAGATTTCAACTATAAATATCTTGCCTGTTCCTACACACAGACCCGAGCCTGGCTGATATTTCTACAGGGCAGGGATTTGGAACTGCATGTAAAACAAGACAGGAAATTTGTTACACGGATGAGAAGAGCCTATTAAAAATTAAACTTGTTAGAATTGATTACTGACAATTATTGATTACAGATAAGTTGTTAGAGCATATAATCATAGAACATGTGGCAGATATGCGGAGAGAAACAAGATTGTAACAAGAGAGCCTGAAAAATACAGAAACATCTCATACATCCAGATTGTTGCAGGTTGTCATATCTTATAGAGGTTTGTTCAGTACCCAAGCAGATTTCAAACAAATATCTTGCCTCTTCCTGCATACAGACCCGAGCCTGGCTGATATTTCTACAGCACTGGAGGGCAGGGATTTGGAATTGCATGTAAAACAAGACAGGAAGAGAAGAGCCTATTAAAAATTAAACTTGTTAGAATTGATTACTGACAAGAATTTTATACTCAATGTCCCTATCTCTGACAGCTATGCTGTGATGCTATTATTAGGTACAGGCTTCAGAAAATTATACCCAAGCAGATTTCAAACAAATATCTTGCCTCTTCCTACACATAGACCCGAGCCTGGCTGATATTTCTACAGCACTGATGGGCAGGGATTTGGAACTGCATGTAAAACAAGACAGGAAGAGCCTATTAAAAATTAAACTTGTTAGAATTGATTACTGACAAGTTATTGATTACAGATATGTTGTTAGAGCATATAATCATAGAACATGTGGCAGATATTATTATAGTGATGGCAATGTTGCAGAGAGAAACAAGATTGTAACAAGAGAGCCTGAAAAATACAGAAACATAAAAGCAATAAAACATCTCATACATCCAGATTGTTGCAGGTTGTCATATCTTATAGCTTCAGAAAATTATACCCAAGCAGATTTCAAACAAATATCTTGCCTGTTCCTGCATACAGACCCAAGCCTGGCTAAAACGTTTCAACATACGTATAATCAATGCAAACATATCTGTAATCAATAATTGTCAGTAATCAATTCTAACAAGTTTAATTATTAATCGGCTCTTCTCATCAGTGTAACAAATTTCCTGTCTTGTTTACATGCAGTTCCATCCCTGCTCATCAGTGCTGTAGAAATATCAGCCAGGCTCTGGTGTGTATGCAGGAAGAGGCAAGGTTGAAATCTGCTTGGGTGCCTGTACCTAATAATAACATCACAGCATAGCTCTGTCAGAGATAGGGACTGTGTTTCTTCATAATTATTATTCTTGTCAGTAATCAATTCTAACAAGTTTAATTTTTAATAGGATCTTCTCATCAGTGTTACAAATTTCCTGTCTTGTTTTGCATGCAGTTCCAAATCCCTGCCTTGTAGAAATATTAGCCAGGCTCGGGTCTGTATGTAGGAAGAGGCAAGATATTTGTTTGAAATCTGCTTGGGTATAATTTTCTGAAGCCTGTACCTAATAATAGCATCACAGCATAGCTCTGTCAGAGATAGGTATTGTGTTTCTTCATAATTATTATTCTTGTCAGTAATCAATTCTAACAAGTTTAATTTTTAATAGGCTCTTCTCATCAGTGTAACAAATTTCCTGTCTTGTTTTGCATGCAGTTCCAAATCCCTGCTCATCAGTGCTGTAGAAATGGCTCGGGTCTGTGTGTATGCAGGAGGAGGCAAGGTTGAAATCTGCTTGGGTATAATTTTCTGAAGCCTGTACCTCATCACAACATAGCTCTATCAGAGATAAAAACTGTGTTTCTTCATAATTGATTTGATTTGATTTGATTTGGTGTTTTAAGTCCACTTTGTGCACAGTAAGGCTAATCGGGACTGGACCTACAGTTTAAAGTGGGATCCGAACCACTTGTGCCTCTATCGGGTATCGAACCCGGGACCCCTTGATTACAAGGCGACGACGCTACCACTGCGCCATCGGGAAGGCCCTGTGTTTCTTCATAATTATTACATTAGTCATAATCAATAACATATAATTATATTCGGAACAAACCTCTATAAGATATGACAACCTGCAACAATCTGGATGTATGAGATGTTATGTTTCTGTATTTTTCAGTCTCTCTTGTTACAATCTTGTTTCTCTCTGCAGCCATCACTATAATAAAATCTGCCAAATTTCCTATCTTATTTTGCATGCAATTCCAAATCCCTGCTTATCAGTGCTATAGAAATATCAGCCAAGCTCGGATCTGTGTGTATGCAAGAAGAAGCAAAATTGAAATCTGCTTGGGTATAATTTTCTGAAGCCTATACCTCATCACAACATTGCTCTATCAAAGATAGGGACTGTGTTTCTTCATAATTATTATTCTTATCAATAATCAATTCTAACAAATTTAATTTTTAATAGGCTCTTCACATCAGTGTAACAAATTTCCTGTCTTGTTTTGCATGCAGTTCCAAATCCCTATCCATCAGTGCTGTAGAAATATCAGCCAGGCTCGGGTCTGTGTGTAGGAACAGGCAAGATATTTGTAGTTGAAATCTGCTTGGGTATAATTTTCTGAAGCCTGTACCTAACAGCATAGCTCTGTCAGAGATATGGACTGTGTTTCTTCATAATTATTATTCTTGTCAGTAATCAATTCTAACAAGTTTTTTTTTAATAGGCTCTTCTCATCAGTGTAACAAATTTCCTGTCTTGTTTTACATGCAGTTCCAAATCCCTGCTCATCAGTGCTGTAGAAATGGCTCGGGTCTGTGTGTAGGAACAGGCAAGATATTTGTTTGAAATCTGCTTGGGTATAATTTTCTGAAGCCTGTACCTCATCACAGCTTAGCTCTGTCAGAGATAGGGACTGTGTTTCTTCATAATTATTATTCTTGTCAATAATCAATTCTAACAAGTTTAATTTTTAATAGGCTCTTCTCATCAGTGTAACAAATTTCCTGTCTTGTTTTACATGCAGTTCCATCCCTGCTCATCAGTGCTGTAGAAATATCAGCCAGGCTCTGGTATGTATGCAGGAAGAGGCAAGGTTGAAATCTGCTTGGGTATAATTTTCTGAAGCCTGTACCTCATCACAGCATAGCTCTGTCAGAGATAGGGACTGTGTTTCTTCATAATTATATTCAGAACAAACCTCTATAAGATATGACAACCTGCAACAATCTGGATGTCAGGCTCTCTTGTTACAATCTTGTTTCTCTGTGCAGCCATCACTATAACAATATCTGTCAAATTTCCTGTCTTGTTTTACATGCAGTTCCAAATCCCTGCTCATCAGTGCTGTAGAAATATCAGCCAGGCTCGAGTCTGTATGCAGGAACAGGCAAGATATTTGTAGTTGAAATCTGCTTGCGTATAATTTTCTGAACAAACCTCTATAAGATATGACAACCTGCAACAATCTGGATGTATGAGATGTTTTATTGATTTTATGTTTCTGTATTTTTCAGGCTCTCTTGTTACAATCTTGTTTCTCTCTGCAACATTGCCATCACTCTGCCACATGTTCTATGATTATATGCTCTAACAATTGTATAATCGATGCAAGAAAATAATTCTAACAAGTTTAATTTTTAATAGGATCTTCTCATCAGTGTAACAAATTTCCTGTCTTGTTTTGCATGCAGTTCCAAATCCCTGCTCATCAGTGCTATAGAAATATCAGCCAGGCTCGGGTCTGTATGCAGGAAGAGGCAAGATATTTGTAGTTGAAATCTGCTTGGGTATAATTTTCTGAAGCCTGTACCTCATCACAGTATTGCTCTGTCAGAGATAGGGACTGCGTTTCTTCATAATTATTATTCTTGTCAGTAATCAATTCTAACAAGTTTAATTTTTAATAGGATCTTCTCATCAGTGTAACAAATTTCCTGTCTTGTTTTACATGCAGTTCCAAATCCCTGCTCATCAGTGCTGTAGAAATATCAGCCAGGCTCGGGCAATACTGACATGTATTACACACCAGATGAATTCAAAGCACAGAGACCCATGTTTGTCATCAACACTTCAAAAAGGAAACAAGTTGTGGTTAATGACAGGACAAACATTAAAATTATCTGTGAATTCCACGATACACTCCCTGATGACACTATATGTAGTGTTATTCTCATAGGTGAAAAATCATATGTTTATGATGTAAGAAATGAGAGAGTCACAGAGCAATTCTAGAAAGTCTCTGCATATTACATTGTTTTAATATTAGATAAACAAATTGAGGCTGGTGTCCAATTGAACTTAAACCGGAAGTAAATATGTGTGTGTGTGTGTGTGTGTGTGTGTGTGTGGGTGGGTGTGTGTGTGTTAATACGTTTGCGTAGTTTTAGGTGTGGGCAAAAAAAATATCAAAAGGGGCATATTTTTGACAGGTTTATGGACAACAATCTCACAGAAGTGCCTTTTATAAGTGTAGGCAAATCAATCTGAGGGGGGTCATCATTTCTCAGGAACTTCCCGAGGGCATTTTTACAAAAATCTTGGATTAGACGGGGTTCCACACTTGAGCAAAAAGCTCATATGGGCATGTTGAGCTTGTTTTAAGTGTGGGCAAATCTGCCAGAGGGGGGTTCATACTTTCTAGCTCCAATAATACCACAAATCACACTACTGATTCGCCACTGACTTGATTGTAGTACACATCGTTTGCGACACAATTGCGAATGTATGGTTACGATTCGCCACTGACTTGATTGTAGTACACATCGTTTGCGACACAATTGCGAATGTATGGTTACGATTCGCCACCGACTTGTTTGTAGTACACATCGTTTGCGACACAATTGCGAATGTATGGTTACGATTCGCCACTGACTTGATTGTAGTACACATCGTTTGCGACACAATTGCGAATGTATGGTTACGATTCGCCACTGACTTGATTGTAGTACACATCGTTTGCGACACAATTGCGAATGTATGGTTACGATTCGCCACTGACTTGATTGTAGTACACATCGTTTGCGACACAATTGCGAATGTATGGTTACGATTCGCCACTGACTTGATTGTAGTACACATCGTTTGCGACACAATTGCGAATGTATGGTTACGATTCGCCACTGACTTGATTGTAGTACACATCGTTTGCGACACAATTGCGAATGTATGGTTACGACCCGCCACTGAGATAGATAGGTAATTTCAGAGAAGTGTCCAAAAGTAATTTTTGTACATTGTTCAGCACCATTTCTGTGGAATTTCTGTGGAATTTCTGCGATATTGAGACTGCAAATCAGTTATAATTTTTTTCCCTGGAGTCTTTTCAAAGGAACAGCCCCCGTGGTTAGCCCATCCTGGGTCCCGGGTTCGAAACCCGTTTGTGGGTGTCCATTCATCAATTTGATCATGTGTATCACTCATCCCGATCTTCGGAAATTAGCCACAAGTGGCACAAAAAGCGAAGTAAAATAATACAAATAAATCAATCACTCTTCTCAAAGTAATTTGGATGTAAAAAATGCAGTGGAAGATAGGTAGGGAAGTTCTGTAACGTTCTCAAGTTGTTTGACACAAGATGGACGGAAAAGTATCAATACTCAGTAGGGTGACTTGTGAAATCGTATACACTAATAGCATAAACTTTACTGTTGTCCATTTTTGGATCATTTTGTAGTAGAAATGAACCCACGTTTCTCTGAACAGTCAACACATTGAAAAATTGCAACAACTTATTCCAATATGAAATGCCTAATCCTCATTCATTGGAACAGTGTGTCAAAATGTTGGATGGTCTGGTTGATATTTTTTACATTTTCAAATCTGAATGAAAAATGTAGCAATCAGTAATTGAAAAGACATGCCCAGGGTCTGCATTCTTGGCAGTAGAAAATTGTGACAATCTCTTGTACTCAAATATGCACAAATTGTTGGTGATCTTGGCTACATTGCCACTTTCATCTTCAACACCCGAGAGGATGTGTTTAACATTAAGGAGGTTGAAATAATGTCCTCGCAATTCAACGGGAGATCCTCGACTAATGGACCCTGAAATGTTAAGTGTGTATACATACGAATATTAAAGTAACACCGATGATGTTATTTTCAATTTTGTAGCAAGGAGGAAAAGAATAATTCTAACATGTAATTTTTTTTTAAAGAGAAGCTGGGATTAGCTTTTTCAAAAGCATTTTCTGCTCATTTTATGTAGAAAAGTTAGAAGTTCGTAGATAGACTTAATTTAATAAATGTGTGACCTTTCATGTGGTGGCAGAGTGGATTTTGATAGCCAGATCGTACCTAGGAACGCTATACGTCCAGGATTTTCAGGGACAATCCCGGAATGGTATCATTTGTCCCGGTGTTCCGAATAGTGTCTTCGGGATTCACAAATGTCCTGGAATCGGGTGGGAAAGAAGAAATGATTAAGACTATACTTTCCTGAACTTTTTTTTTATATTTAAATGCGTGGCCGTAATTTTAAAATGCTCATTTTACAAAACAATGTAACTCTATCTACATTGAACCAGTGGAAGCACATAGTGGTTCGGATCCCACTTTAAACTGTAGGTTCAGTCCCGATTAGCCTTACTGTGGATAAAGTGAACTAAAAACACCAAATCAATCTACATTGAACCATTCCCTCTCCATACTACAAGAGTTAACGAGATACAGACGATGCTGCAAACGCTACTTCACGATGGCGCCGCCGTCTGCTAGCTGTGCTGAATTTCAGTTACGATTCTCTTCCATTGTATAGTAAAGTAACCTGCTTACTATAAAGACTCAGTGCTTGGATGCCTATCTGTTCAGTCCGCAGTTTTCAAATAAAGTTCCCACGCAATGTGTGATGTAAATGACAATTATGTTGTACATACATACAACTTGATCGGGTCCAGCCCCTCCCCCCCCCCACGCTCCCTAACAAGCTACCGGTCAGTAGTGTCCTGGATTTTCACTTATGAAATATAGGAACCCTAATTGAACCAAAAGTTGAACCCCCCTTTACGCCCATGTATGTATTGTGCTTTCATTTAAAATAATATTTTTAGTGGTGTGCAAAAATTAACTAGTTCTTTTTCATTTCCTTTCTCTGAAGCGAATAATCGTACCATCCGTTTCGATGAAATCTTTCTTGCAGCAGCTTACCGCATTCCATAGTTTGCTGCCACTTGTACCTGGCTTCGCCATTTCACTGACATTCGATACTGTCGTCACTGTCACACAGTTAAGTTAAAACTATTCTAAAAAACTTCACAATAAAAGTCTAAACCTAGCAGATAAGTACACTTTTAATTCAACAGGCGTTTGTTGCTACGTAAACCCAGATCGCATTGTTTCAACAATCGCTGCAACTTACTTCCAACACTCATGGAGGGAAGGTAAGGCAGAAGGTACTTGTTCTTTCTTTCCTCTGAACTGCACCAAATAGACAATTGTTGTATGTTTTGTTCAGGAAAAAAACAGTCGTACAAAATATTTGATATCTTGTCAATAAAGAGACAAAGGAAGATGTTTGTAAAAAAGGAGGAATAAAGGAATGTAGGCTGAAAAATTAGTCCATAATGGGACCAGAAAGGAAAATGTTGTGAAAGAGGGAATGTGGGCTGAAAAAGGGAAGTCAGAACCATGTAATCTTGTTGGTGGAAGATAACTATCAACACTGTTGTTATTTATTCCATGATTCATGTAGAAAAATAAAAAAATTGCTTACCTTTAAAATCCGGTCTCTATAGTTATAATGTGTAGTATTCTATAACAATTTAGTTCACTCTGAAATGGAAAATGGAGTGAAACATCTAAAAGAAATTAAAAGAACCGGAAAGGAAAGATTCCAGATATTCACGAACCAGAACGCCGTTCCGATACATTCCGGTCCATTTCGAGTCCTGCACAACAGGGCAAAACATAAACAAATACGGTTCTCATAAATTAATTGCATCTGGCAATCCTGTTTCAAGAACGAGCCAACAGCAGCAAGGGAGGGGGGGGCTCATTTTTGCTTTCCGCCGCCCCTTCTTCAAGTCGCTTTCGCCAGCTCAAAAAGGATTTCTCTTTCCCTCCCGCGTTTGTAGGAAAACACACTTTCTGTGCTGCTTCTTATTTACGATATCACTTTGAAGTCGTTCTGTGAAGTTGCGCCAGTGCAACACTCCGCCCCGTTCCCTCTCCTCCTACCTCGTTTTTCGCCGACTTCTCCTCAAACTCTTTACCAACTCCTTCTGCCTAATTCGTACTTTCTTCTAAGTGTCCGGACTTTGAAGTCGATATCTTCAAAGAGGACATAAGAAGTGATGCTCAAGGGGTTTTCAAAGGAGCTGGCTGGAAGTCCCGGAGCGATGAAAAATGCGAGTGCTGAATGGAAAACTCGCTGATCACGCGCCCTTTCGGCAAGATGAGAAGATACGTGGCTTCAGGAGAGCTACGAGTGGCTTTCTTTGAGAATTTTTTTATAAAAACAACACATTCCTAATTAATCAATATACTCAGTGGCGTGCCCATGATTTTCGAAATGAGCGGTATGTACCCCCACCAATCTCTCCTTGGGCACACCACTACGTACACTTACTTCTACTCTGCATAGGGACACGTACCCCCCCCCCCTTCCCAACAGAAAACGATGACTGAGTATTGTAAAAAATGATGCCATCATTATATTCCAAGGAACAAATATCCTTTTCGAAAAAGTTTAGTGAAAATTAGGTGATAGGTACTGGATCTATTTGAAACTGAAATGTCCGCTTAATGAAAATGGAATTCCAAACGTTTTGATCACAGGTCGATAATGTTAGTACTTGAATAACGTTAATACACACGAGAAGAAGTAATAACATCGATACCAGTTTTGTTCCCCTATAAAAGGGCCCTTATGTAAATCGAGTATCGTAATTTTTCCATTCAGTTCCTACCTCAAACCCGAAGGTTTATGGCTGCAGCAAGCAGGCCTTCCATCTGTCCCTATCCTGAGCAAGATCTATATACTCTTTTCCATCCCTACCGATTTTCTTTAGGTCCATGTCAACGTTATCCCTCCATCTTCGTCTTGGCTTTCCTACTGGTCTCTTACCATCAGGTTTCCCAACAAAAATCCTGTAAACTCTTCTTTCCTCTCCCATTCGTGCCACGTGTCCTGCCCACCTAAGTCTTCTTGATTTAATTATTCGAATAATATCTGGACATGATTAAAAATTATAAGAAATTAAAAAAAAGTAAAGTGTTCCCCTGTGCTTAGATCCACGCCATGAAGGCGTATAGGGGGTGTGAGGGTAACGCCCCACACTTTCTTGATCCGGTCGTGAGTGGGGGTGATGTGATCAGCATCACGCCCCTCACCGTCTTTACCCCCCAGGGTTTCCCCCCAGGTACCCATGTTATTCGACGCTGGGTGGGTGCCGGGGCCGCTTCCAACGTTAGAAAAGTTCCCGGATTAAAAATTATGTAGTTCTAAATTAGGGTGACGGTTAGTTGCACCCCGAGAATACCTAAATGGGCGAGATGCACCGCTAAACTCTTCGAACCAAGGGGTCAGTTGCACCGCTAAACCCTTCGGACCAAGGGGTAAGTTGCACCGCTTACCCTTTCTCCGCTAATTTTCCCTTCACACTTTTCACAGGCTTAGGACTGTCATGGCTAAAAGCTCATGGCGTGTTTAAAAATTTTTGGATGGATTTCCTTTGTCTAATTTTACCTCTACGTTTCAATTTTATTTCTTCTTGTCCTTCTTGAACTGTAGTAGGAAATAGTTTTGAAGAAATCAAATCTTTTTAGTTCTTTATTCTTATATTTCTGCTTCATTTTCCCCATATTTTCCATTCTCTGTTTCAGAAATTTACTAAGCTTCTTTGTGACATCTGTATTATTTTCTAAAGCATATACATCAACTTGGGTCTGCTTAATTTACAGCATTGCTTCTCCATGGTTTGTTTTAATATCCAATGAAGTTAGAGCAGAATGCACTTCTTTTGAGTTTTAGGGAAGACGTGGTAACACTGCATCCCGTGCTCGACTCAAATTTTTCCTGAAGGTGCATCACTTATTTCCCTTCTAATTAATTTTTGTGGCCGTTCGTTCAATTCGACGAGAGCTTTTCTTTTAACACTATTCGAGATGGCTTGTCTTTTCAAGTTCTTATCGGGCTCATGATTATGGTTCACATCACATTTTCCAATAACTGTGGCATTTCCGTCCGCATAAATCCTTGCTAAGCAATTTCTTTTTACGCATCTCCATTTGAGTCCTTCTTGCGTTTCATGCTGCCTGTAAAATTTATGACTACCGTGAACCATAAGCCTACGTCCTTTTTCGCTCATCATGAATTCCATTATTACTAAGAAACTTAAACAAACGATAAGACATTCGATACTAACTAACGTACCTTCAGACAACACACGTTACCACAGCACATGAAACGCCTGTTTGACTAGAAGAGAGACGTCTATGACGTCATGTATCCGGAACCGGTGCAACTCGCTTGTTTGGTCACGAGGAAGTCGGGTGCAATTCGCCCAGTCGTTTGATTGACATGTTATGCTAGCTGTGCAATCGACCCTCTTCCCTAAATTATGTAACCTTCTCCACTTACCTGTCCCTATTACGTACAAATAGCTATTATTCTAGGGATTTTATTTTCAAATACTCATAATTTATGTTCCTCTTTTTTGCACAGAATCTATTGAGAATTGACTAACATGCAAGAAAAATCGAATAAACAGAATAAAAATAATAATATGGTCGCGATTTACCTACGCTGTGATGAATACTATAATATTCCTAACAGAGAATATTTTTGTACTTTGCTGAAACACGCGCCTTCGATTCTATTTGCTATAAAGGATACTCTTTCATCAACATAGACATTGTACTGATTACATAGATCATTTTGCAAAATATTTTGTGCAATGTTAGCACTGTATTACCAAAGATAAATTTGTGGTATTACCATAGGTCGCCACGATTCTTCCAGCCTGGGAACTCGGCCAGTCCGCTTGTTATTGCTAGAATTTACGATTTCTACCGCTATTCACCTAATGGCGCTGATGCCCGACCCGTTTGCTTCTACCAACGACGCATCGAAACCAGAAAACTTTACAATAGAGAGGCTTGTGATGTACGTATTTAGGTCTTTCAAACGTTTCTGTAGTTGATGAAGCAATTCATTTTAATACAATTGAAATGAAGAAATTTTTGCACCAAACCCACACCCTCTCGGCAAACTTTCTAGAAAGATAGAAACGCGATATAAAATATTTTATGTATACAAATATTAGGTTAGTCAAAAAGTAAATGCAATGTTTTTCTTTTCTTCCGTAGGTTGGCTGTACAGCTTTCTGCGCTCGCAAGCCGATAGATAGTATCGTTGTCTTCGCCTGTGACAGGTTACAGCGTCATCACTTCAGTTCGCGCTGCAGTGTTGCCAAGTAAACATGGCTGCGCCACTGTCCGTGTGCACCACAGAAGAACAGCGTTCTGTAATCCGTTTTTTGTGGTCTGAAGGTGTACCAGGAGCTGAAATCCATAGAAGACTTTCAGCACAATACGGTGACAATATTTTACCGCTGCGAAGTGTTTACCAGTGGATTGAAAAGTTCAGAAGCGGTCGAACAAGTGTGAAGGACGAGGAAAGAGCAGGTCGTCCAGCCACATCCACTACTGATGACAACATTGAGCAAGTCCGTGAGCTGGTTCTGAATAACCGACGAGTGACTGTTGATGAAGTGGCAAACCACTTAGTCATGGTTCTGCATATGAAATTATTCATAACAGGCTCAACTTTCATAAAGTCTGTGCGAGATGGGTCCCTAAAGAATTCACTGAAGAGAACAAAATTATTGGACAGACATGCTAACGAGGGTGAAGCCATTTTGAAACGAATCATCACTGGAGATGAAACATGGATCCATCACTTCGAACCTGAGAGCAAACGCCAGAGCATGGAATGGAAACACACTGAATCTCCAGTGAAAAAAAAATCAAGCGTCAACACTCTGCAGGAAAAGTGATGCTCACACTTTTTTTGGACTCAGAAGGGGATATGGAAAAGGGGGCAACAATAAACAGTGAACGATACAGTGATATGCTTTCGAACAAGTTGAAGCAAACGACGAGGTCGATTGTCGGAAGGCATTATTTTGTTGCATGACAACGCGCATCCCCATACCGCCGCCAACACCGCTCAAACTCTTCAGAATCTGGGCTTCGAGGTGTTAGAGCATCCTGCATACAGTCCCGATCTCGCCCCGTCGGATTACCGTCTGTTCGGTCCACTTAAAGATGCTTTAAGAAGCCGTCGATTCGACACGAATCAACAGGTGAAGGAAGCGGTGCATACGTGGCTTGCTGCTCAACCGAAAACCTTTTTTTCTCAGGGTATCGGAAAGCTTGTGGAACGTTGGACCAAGTGTATTGAAGTGAAGGGGGACTATGTTAGAAAATGATATCATTGTAAGTTTTCTATTGTTGCTGTGAAAAAAAATGATTGCATTTACTTTTTGACTGACCTAATATTTTAATTTTTATATTTTTTTACTTTGTGGATGGTAAACTCGAGAAATTTATGAAAAATGGATTTTACGGCACTCAACGCTAACCAGGGTGCGAAATCCTGAAGGGGACAGGGAGGCCCACCACCAAAAATTTCCGGGTAGGAGAGTTTCTGTTATAACAGCAAATATAAGCTATTAGTTTTGACTTCAAATATACTTTACTAAGGATAATATCGAAAACACATCCAAAGTATTGTGGTTGTGATTATTAAATACATTCTCTGTCTCTCCCTCTCTGTCTTTCAAGAGACCAATAGGTAATCTACACAATAACATTATACGTACAATAAAGTAAAACAAGAATGCAAGACAAGTATGAAAGCATGAAATCTAATTGATTTATATTAAAAGAAATTTAAAAAAAAAACAACTTATAAACACCGCGAGACTCCAACAATTTGAAAGTTTATTTCTTTTTCATTTCAGGTCATACTGTTGTGATTCCAATAGAAGCAGAAGGAGAAACTCAAAAAGTTTACGTGGTAATTTTGCAGTTCGCGCTAGAACCACAGTGGGGCTAAAACATTTTTTTTTTTTTTTAAATGGCGATTCCAAACGAGCGTGCTCAGGTATGGTGGTATGCAGAAACAAAATCCATTACTCAAGTGCATCGAAACTTTCGTCGTGTGTACAATAAGGGCCCGTCATTCAAGACTGTACAGAAGTGGTGAGGTCAATTTTTGGCGACTGGCAGTGTTGTGAATGGACACGGTGGCGGAAAGTATCATTTTGTGGAGTCCGTGAAAGACCAAAATGCCACCAATAGGCGCCCATATGCAAGTGCACTGAACTGAATGTTGTGAGTTTTGTGAGTTAAACTGAAACTTCGTGAGTTACATGATCATTTTCATATATATTAATGATGGCATACAAATTTGCCTTTCCACTATATTTGTTTAAAATTTTGGATTCTCACGGTGGACACCCTGTACATAATGAAACTACTTCAACTATTTTGAAATTTATTGACATCTTTAATTTAAGGAATTAGTTTGCTACTTCATAAATATCTGATATATTAGCAACAAATTAATTCCTTCATATGTATTTAATACGTAATATTTAAACCTCGTATTTTAGGTTTTAACCTATTTTTTTTCCTTTACAGGTATATAAGAAATAATAAGTTATGTCAGCATTTCGTTAAAAAACAACAATCGATGAAGTTTTATAGTGCCTAAAAAATCTATTTAAATTGTCAGAATCCATTTTAGGTGTATGCGCCTAAATCACTTATTTATAAAGGTTTTACAGGATTTTTATGCCACACAGAGGTAGTGTTGCCCACGGGACGAGACGGGACAGGCTTTAAAAAATTCGAGACGAGACGAGATTGATCATGTGTCCCGAGACAAACGAATATTTTCGAGACCAGACAGCATTTCACAGCATTTCCACGAGACGAGACAGGCCAAAGTCTCGTCTCGTGGGCAACACTACACAGAGGCATTTGCTTTGTTTGGTCACGAAAGAATTCAATGCCGAACGTGTTTGAAAAGTACTCTCTGTCGATTTCCCTTCCTCCACGTCAGTGGTGATTTTTCAAAGCTCTAAACAAAGCAAAATGTCTGGTGTCAGTGTAACCTGTACAGTCCAAAATGCAAATTTCTGATCTGTGTGGTCTTTAAAGCTCTCGCGTCACTTCGGTGCTTTGTGGCATTCATTTCAGCTAACATTTTAGCATTGAAGTTTGCAACACTGACTATGTTTTTGTTGAAATATTATTTTCAGCATATAAGATTATCCTCACAGAAAAAATTGCGGAGTTATACTGTGGATAACATGAAAAAAAATGTTGCCTAACTATATGGCGAAGAGTGGATTTTAATAGCAAATGTACGAGGGTGAGTTCTGCCATCGCCTTAGGGTTAGGCAACACACACAACCTTATACAAGATAGTGCGTATTTCAGGATGTACGTGGTGTCCCTTTTTCATTGCCGGTGACTATATACCTAATCAGCATTTTTCAGGAATTTTGAACTATTTGAAGTTTCTTTGAACCTATACTTCAGGATTTTTCGAGGTAAGATTTTTAGGACCTATTTTAGGATTTTTAGAACCTGTTTTAGGATTTTTAGAGCCAACTTTAGGAACTTAAAAGCACACTTTTTAGAAGCTAAAAGTCCAAGGTCTAATAATAATCTATTATATTTAAACACTACCTATCCTGACCAAGGCAGTGTATATTTCAATAAAACGTTTGAGCTATCTATCAGGCTCTTCCTCAGACTTGAAACCAAACTAAAAATCAAGATATTAGTAGCCTGCTCACTTCACAAATTCAGTGTTTGAAGTTCTCTGACCTTGAACCCTGACGTCACCCTACAATTTCACGTCTCTGGCCAGATGAATTGCAAAGCGGAGCGTTTAAGAGGAGCATCGCATTCATTATGCAATCAAGGCGGGCGGCGATAGCATTGACTGCGGAAGACGGATGGAAGGACAGCTGAAAAAGAAAGCTATTACCGCTTTATGTTGGCTCATCTAAAACCTCTTTGAGCCACTTTACGAAGCGGCTCCGATCTCTCGCTAAACTCAATCATCGGTTCGCTGTCGGCGAGATGAAAGCCGGCGCTTCGGAACTGTGGGCACTGACTCAACTTTTAATAGCCGGTGTTTTGTTTTACACGAAGCGCCAGTAAACAGTGCAAGAGTCTGATGATTCCTTTTGTGGCGGCCGACACACATACGTACATACTCATATATGTTCTCTCCTCTTCAATTCATCCCTCCCTTCTCGAATTAGGTTTTTTTTACGAGATGTCAGTGTTGCCGCCAACGATTTGTTTTTGTTTCGGGTGCGTCAGCAACCTACTTATTTTCATCTGGTACAAATAAGGAACGCAGTTTTTCTCAGAAAGAAGAACTGTACAGTGTACAGTCACGGACACTTTTTTTCCTTCAAGAAATGCCCGTGAGTGTACAAATAAACGCAGAACAAGATCAATAACCCACGCAGGATTCTCTTTCTGAGAGGGCTAGAATTCCAAAAGTGGATGTCGCATAGCTCCTTTCTGGCTATGAGAGGGATAGATCATAAAATCTTTTGTAGTTTCCTTCTTTAACATTCGTTTTAAAAGTTGTTCAAAGAGAGAAATGATAATTGTGGGAGTTAAGGGGAAATGTTGATTTTCTCAAAATTTCTGGAGGGCCTGTACCTCCATCAGCGCCCCCATGCGTACGCCAGTGAACATGATGGTTCAATCGAACTGAAAAGTGTTTATAGTAAACAGAGTAGACCTTAGGGAAGGATAACCATATCACTCGCCCAAAGGGCCCGTGTTAATGGCAATTGTAGTAGGCTACTGTTAACAGTAAATGCAACAATAATGTAAATGTAATAGTACGGCATTTTGTAATAACATATCAGTATTGTGTACAGTCAACCGCAATAAAAATGTTCCACGTAGATCCTGAAATACGCATACTTGTTTCCTACAAGGCGTTATGTGTGTTGCCTAAATCTACGGCGGTGGTAGAAGTTGCCATTGAAACTTTGCTATTAAAATCTAGAATTAGGCAACACACATAACGCAAACATTTCAGGATCTAGGTGGCATATTTTTATTTTCGGTGACTGTACATCTGTGCGCCTTAAATTGGAAGTGATTTTTTTTACAGAAGCTGAAGTAATAATTAAAATGCGCCTTACATTCGATGACGTCATGAATTCGAAGGGTAATTTTTGTCAGTGTTCCAAAAAATATTACAGTTCTGACACTAGATTTTAAAATTCGTAATTTAAAAAGTATTACATCTCCCCCTCCAAGAAAGGTGAAAATATTTTGGAATTGCGATATGAAATCGTAAATACGATTCTTGTACTACAAACGAATTTGTCTTCTCAAATGCATATTTACAGTTCATGTACACAACACAAATTTCTATGAACTTTAGTGTACTGATGTCAGGCAGATGCATAAGGACACCGCATCATAATTTTTTAGCTTGCTTCTCACGACCACCATCTGCGCACCTTCTGAACCTTACAGATGGCAAACAGAATTTTCCGTCAGACAAAAATTTTTGTGCGTGTTGCTCTTTCTTTCCCAGACGTTTATTCAGACATCTCAATTACTTGGTCCCATACGCCACGTCTGCCCAGCCAAGCCTTTACTGCAACAGGATAGAAAAAAGAGAGAGAGATCTTCTTGTCTTTTTAAAAAAACCTCTTGTTTCCACAAACACTTCTCACATCACACGAAACCGACAAACAATACCGCACAGCAGCTGACTAAATTAACACATTGCTCTAACAACTTGGTTCGGTTAAAAACCTGCGGGTGCTTTGGCCAGATATTCACAGCACCGCCAGCGGCAGAGCATGAAAAACGCAAGAGAGAGGGAACAAGAGAGTAGCGTGTTGCGTTTTATTCTTGCCTCAGACATCACAATATGAAACCACTTCACGTGAGTTCGCATCGATGCTTCACATACTGTGTTGCCCGGCGTAGTTCCTTTCTTTTTGACCTTCAGAAGACAAAACCGCGCTGCCTTGGAACAATATCCACCCTTCCCTTCTCTTACTTTTTATATTTCATTGCAGTTTGAAAGCAGCGGCGAATGAAGAGATCAAAGACGCCGACAGACAGGACGGAACATCTCGACCCTTGCCGAGGTTGAAAGTGGTGGCTCTGATAGAGCAGTGTTGCCATCCCCAATAAATGGTCTTGAGGTGCAAGCAATAGCAAGTACTAAAATGTTGTTACTTAAACAGTGGCGCCAACTTATATAGGCCTGTGGGACTCGAGCCCACGCAAAGGGGGGGCTGATGGGGCTACAGCCCCCTCCGAAATTTTGAGAAAATCAACATTTTGAAATAAAAACAGTCAAGAATTCGGGATAAACGAGAGTGATAAACGCTACCCACCCCCGCTTAAAATGACAAATACATTGCAGTTCTTGAGAGTGTTAAGTTCTAAATATACGTTATATACAGTATTATTGTGTGTAAAATAAGCTTTGCACTATCCACCTTTACAATTTCAGCACCCCTCCAAAAAAAATCCTACATACGCCAGTGCTCGAGCCTGTTATTATACAGGGTGAGGCAGTCAAACGGGAAGATTTTAAATATTCACCAAAAATAGAGAGAGCAAATATTAGTTATTTTTTTAACATGAATGTACTGTACATGAGTGGAAATTACTAGTGTACCTGAAAAATGTTCACTTTTTTTAATATGATGTCAGTAAGATGGCGTCCTTGGTTTTGCACACATTTTTCCTGCCTGCCCTCGATGACTATGTCCTAGATGAAGAAACGCTCTTCTAGCAAGATGGTGCAACTAGCCATACTGCCAGAGTGTCTATTCTATGGATGTGCTTAGACTCTCACTTCCTGGTCGTCTCATCAGCAGATTCGGCGATATTCCGTGGCCTGCCCGTTCACGCAACTTTTGGCTCCTGACTTTTTCCTTTGGGTTACCTCAAATCCAAAGTATTCAAGGATAACCCTCAAAGAACTAGAGAGGATTTGAAGGAGCGAATTCGGCAAGAGATCCACAATATTCCGTTGGAGAAGCTACGCAATGTCATGGGCGGATTTACTCTGAGACTCCGCCAATGTGTGCAACACCTAGGACGCCATCTTACTGACACCATATTAAAAAAATAAACATTTTTCAGGTACACTAGTAATTTCCACTCATGTACAGTACATTCATGTTCATAAAATAAATAATATTTGCTCTCTCTATTTTTTGTGATTTTTAAAAAATCTTCCCGTTTGACTGCCTCACCCTGTATATGAGTTTAGAAATAAAATGTTGCATCATTATAATATATACCTAAAGATTTCTCACAACTTAATTACTGACCGAGTGTTATCAAAATATTTGATAAAAACTTTGTTACATCTTTAATATGTTACTTTTTACTTTCCTATAAACTATCTGCAGTCACAACGTTATGAGGAAAGTAAAGGAGGATAAGTGCTTTTAACCAGGATCGATAAGACTAAAAACTCTCAAAATAAGCAGTCAAAAAAAGCACCGACGTACAAAATATGCACTAAAACTAATTAAGCATTAAACTGATAAACAGATTTTTCATTTTCCCCAATCATACATAAAAAGCAGTTACCTGCAAAATGGGCACGTATGACTAAAACTGCATTTACAGTATATATACGTGTGAGCTGTCACAAATGCCCTTAAACGGCTTTTAAAAGTGAAACCTATAATTTCTGGCATTTTAGGACACATTCTAAGCCTATTAACGGCATACATTATCTATATAGAGTCACTCGGGGGAATACGCCAACTTTTTTTTGGCGGTTTATAGCTTCGCGAAATGAAGGAGAGTCGCAATGCAAAGGATGTCAAATGAAAGCTACACGTTTTGTTATTGTTACCTATAAGTTTTATTACTGTAAGTCTTATAGCAAAAGAACCATAGAAAAATAAACAGATCAACGTCAATTTGGGCAAATCACCCCTTGTTCAGGGTAAAATGCCCACCCATTAGGGGTAAAATGCCCAATACAAGAAACAATTGTTATAATACTTGGCATGACATATTTAAAGGAACATAATACACAGCATTAACTTGAATATTATTAACATTTCTTTCGTAAACAGAACATCATTTGTACAGACCAGCATAGCGTTTCTAACAACATTTATTTTGAATTTACCATAGCCTCTTTTACTGTTTACATTTCTGAGAAATTGCATTGCACTTTGGGCATATGGACTTGAATTTGATCGTATTTCATGCATCCACATACTACAACGAATACACTGGATCCAGTCACATTGTGGTCCTTTCTTATCATAACAATGCCCATGGGCATATTGTACTTAATTTCTGTGGGCATATCACCCCACAGCTACAAGCAGAAAATTGAATCACTGGGTTGGCAACTCTGAGCACCATGCGGCAGTTTCACTCTGCAGATATATTTCCCTGACTCTTGATCTTTACACCAAATATAATTCAGTTTCTTTCTCTCTTAGGAATATTATTGCACACTGTTAATACAGCAACGTCCAAAAAAATATTACCTTAAAAACTGTCTTCTTACCTTATAAAATTAACCCTGCATGGCTTCAGATTCTTCTCACAATCTCCAAACCTGCTGCCTCGTCTCACCACGGAGGGCGCTTTCAAACAAGAGTCGGAGAATTGCCATAACATTAACGTTGCGCGAGATACGAGGGGGTGGGAATTTAACCCCGATGGGCATATTCCCCCGAGTGACTCTATATAAAAATGAATGTATGTATATATGCATGTATGTATGTTTGTTCCGGCATAACTCTCGAACGCCTGGAGCGATTTCAATCAAAGTTGGTACACAACTTGGAATCTGGAAAGAAATACTGTGGGGGTAAAGCAGCCCTGGCACCCCTAGGGTGAGGGTGGGAAGGGGACATAAAATAGCATTCTGTTGCGTGGCATTTTCGTGTCATATCCTGCAAGTTATGCTTCTCGCTACACAGCACGGTGAAGTTGGTTGCCTACACAGAAGGTGCGATATTGCTATCCTGGAGCAATTTCAAGCAAACTTGGTGCACATATCACTTACAATCTGGAAAGAAATAGGGGTAGGGCTGGGAAGGGGTGACGTAAAAATAATCGAAAACGACCGATATTAGTGTGGAATCCATAGTTTTCGGGGTCGCTAAGATGAATAGTGACACTCCCAATGCCGTTCAACTCTATTGATTTTACACTGTAGTTAGAATTCATTATTTTCCTGTCTAATAGAAGATTGGGATAAATAAATATCCGGGCAACGCCGGGTAATCAGATAGTTGCATTTAAACAAATACATATATGTATAAATTATATATAATTATATGTAATTAATTATTAAAAAACTCTGAGTTCAAGTAACACAAAGTTTTTCAAAAGTTTGCGTCACAACTCAAA
Organism: Lepisma saccharinum; assembly: GCF_977018435.1. Taxonomy (NCBI): domain Eukaryota; kingdom Metazoa; phylum Arthropoda; class Insecta; order Zygentoma; family Lepismatidae; genus Lepisma; species Lepisma saccharinum. Next base: position 40,875,498 of record NC_139245.1, read on the forward strand.
GACCCTGCAGACACACGTAATTCAGTGGCGGATTCATAACCTTCTCTCATGGGACATGGGGGGTGGGGCAGATGAATTTTTTCAACTGTCAATCGCGTCGCACTAGCCGAGGGAAAGTATGTTGGTGAGAGGGAAAGATATAGGAAGAAAGACAGATAAAAATAAAGAGCTAGAAAGCAGAAGGAGTAGAGAATGGAGGATATGTCTCAGGCAAGAATATGGCTACTGAATTGCCTTCTGGGAAAGAATAGGTACCGTGACATATTGTGTTGTTATCATTTACTGTCGAGTTTCAAAATGTATGCCAGTTAATGTTTCTGAATTACGCCCAGTTTTCGATTAAAATATGTTCTTTGTTTAACCTGTGGTTCTTTTCTCTTGTTCTTGCAATGCTAACCCGGCAAAATTCATGTCCCATTCAGGAACCCAAATCCTTCAAAGAAAAATAGAAGCATAGAAAAACTGGTAGCTAGGAAGAGAGGAAAGAGCAAATCTTCTGCCATGACAAACCGAAATAGAATTGACTGATTGAATTAGGTTATCTTACGTCGCTTTACTGTCTCTCTTGGTTGATCGCGACGATGAGGATCAATGGTGAAATTGATGAAGTAACACTCACAAAGAACACCTATGCCCAGACCGGGATTCGAACCAGAAACTTCTGGCGTTGCAGCGTGCTGTGCTAACCACTCTATTGCGAAGGTCGGTCGAAGCAGAACCTGTCTGTAAATATTTCGGCCTTCCTAACGAATTCTCTGGAAACACCACTACGAGAGAGAGGGGGGAAGAGAGTGAGGACTGATCGTTTAATGTAATGGAATATACAGGGTGAGGCAAAAATCATGTTACATAGATGAATGGCCACCACGGTAGCCAGACTAGATTTTTACGTTAGGGACACGCCATCGTATACGCTAAGGAATGAAGAATCTGGACCATCCCAAAGAAAGTATCATAGGTGCCATCTCCCAAATCACCCCCACTACACTAGCAGACATCTTACGCAACTGGGATGGTGCACGTATTGGACATGTACTGCAACCGCATTCATGTGAGTGTTTGCATGCACGTATTCGTTTTCCTACGTAACCTTACTTTTGCCTCGCCTTGTATTTGAGACGATTACAAGGCAAGGAACGACGATGAAACCGATACAATGATACAATTCACATTACACTCTCCTTTTTCGATAAAAATCATTGTTTTATTGTTCTCGCGTTTGTCTCTGGGTTTCTCAGTCATAGAAAAAATGAACAGAAATTATAGGTTTTTGGAGACAGAAGTTACACGAGTGCAAAAAATGTTGGCAATTATCTGCACAGCATACTCATTATTTTCATGTTTGAAACCAGGTCGAAGAACCCGTTGAAAAATCACATAGGACAAGAAGTATAAATTGTAGGTATATATTTTTCCTTCCGAAGAAAGAAACTTTCTCGTCCCGAATTATTTAATCTTATTCTACTATCTTCCACAATTCCCATTTCTATTGTATTGCCGTCAGAAATGTTTTTTCAGCATCAACGCCAATTTGCGGTTGCACTTCCTTTGCCCCGTTAATTATTAGAAGTCTATTACTTTGAGACAACAATGCTTTGGCGGTTAGGGCAGTAAATGCAGAAAATCAGGCCATTTGTGACGATCTTGAATATCGTTATCTCTGATTTCGAATAGTATATAATTAAGTAGCCTTGTGGTATTAACCGCGGCTTGGGGTAAGTTATGTGTTCTTCCTGAGAACCAGAAAGGCTTGGGTGTCTATTGCTGACCTTCTTGGGGGCAATGAATTACTTTGTAAAAGGGTGGAATATAACAGTAAAGATTAGGATACATGATTTGTTGAAGGAGTAGTGCTTAGTCATTTTCTCATGTATAAAGTCTCTTTATCGCATTTTTCAATGTCTTTAAAAAAATCAGAAATAAAGAAATAGCTGGTAGCTAGGAAGAGGGGATAGAGAAAACCTTCAGCCATGACAAACGGAAGTAGAATTGATTGACTGAATTAAGTTATTTTACGTTGCTGTTCTGCCACTTTTGGCTAATCGCGACGATGAGGATGAATGGTGACACTGATGAAGGAATACTCCCTAAGAACACCTATGCCCAGACCGGAATTCGAACCCGGAACACCTGGTTTTGTAGCCCGCTGTGTCTATTTTCCAACACTATTTCGGAGCCAATCATGACTGAACGACATATAAGTATGTGCGTGCGTGGGTATTGGAATATCATTTGATTGATTTAGTATACTTTACTTCGCGCCTCTTGCCTAATTTGCGAAGATGGGGATGAGTGATGAAATGATGAAATTGATGAATGGACATTCACAAACAAGCAAGCCCGAACGGGATTCGAGCCAGGGGTCCCGGATTCGAATCCCGGTTTGGTTATTGATGTTTATGTTTGTCCCAACGAGAATACAGAGAATGTAGAGAAAGTTGATACAAGTAACAATTGAAAGAAAAGGGGAAAACGGGGTATGCTACCGATTAGGGGTAATCCTTTTTAAAAAATGGTTGGCGATCTCGCCTTTGGTGCGAGCGGGCCCGGGTTCGATTCCCAGCGGTTGCACCCACATTTTTTATGTTGATCAGCATTGCGAGAATAATTGGGAAGCTACTTGAAAAGAATTAGCGAGCTGCAGTCTTGAAAGCCAGAAAATAGCAAAGGAATAGAAAACCTTTCTACACGCTATTCTCAAGGTTAAACGTACGCAAGAACTCTCCAATAGTAAGAGTTTAGGAATCGTAATCGATTCATAATGGTGGAAAATTCTGTAAAACTTTTATTTTATTGAATTTGGCCGTAAATGAGTTCTAACTGTATTTATAATAATGTTGTTACACTTTCACAAATTTTAACATCATTTTATATAATATCATTAACATTATTGTTCACATTTGTGTGTATAATTAGCATTATCTTTATGTATATTATGTTCAACATAAATGGGACTTCGATCCTCTGATGGACAAAGTAATGAAATGAAATGAAATGAAATAACATTTTGTGTATTCCTTTCGATTTCCTACAAATCCGTATTCACGACCCGATAACACACCCAGTGCCATAAGCGCAACCCCATGTCTAAATTCAGTGATTTCAATCACGGAGAACCGACAATATCGAATTTCGGCGACCCGCCGAATGCAAAACGCGCCGCTTCCGAGAAGCGGAAGAACGCGAGCGCGCATAATCGGACTTCCCTTGTCGGTGTCGACCGATGCAAGGGAGGGGAGCGGGGGGGCTTTTCCCTCCTCCACCCGACTGCGTCTGCTCGAGACTCCCTCGCCATTTAGCGTTTCTTCCGTTTCCGCGAAACACCAGATCGCCGCCGCACGTCCGACGGTGCAGACGAGAGAACCGCCAGCGCCACACTGCGGCGACATCCCGACGTTTCGCGAAACGCACGCGGGGGATCCGGGTGGTCGAGTTCGCGAACGAAAATAAAAACAAAAGAAAGACATGTCGGTTGACTTTCTCGGCGAGTTCGCTGCGCTGACGTAAGACACCGAAACCCGTTCTGCTTTTTTCCTTTTTTTGATCCTGTTCTGAGTTTTTTTCTCGCTTCTTTTCTTTCCACCGCTTTCGACTTCAAGGTCGCCGGCGTCAGAACTGGCCGAGGTGAGAGAGGAGAGGTCGCTGACCGTCTCAGGTCGTGACCTAGGATTCGCGGTGGCCCCTCAGCGTTGCCGCTGCTTTCCCGCCAAGTGGAAGCGTCACGTTGTCAAGATTCTGTCGGTGTTGAGTCGTCGGCTGAGGCTTCGTAAATACACGAGGCTCAGCGGCCGGGTGAGTAAATGCCTTATTTTATACTCTCAAACTCTAAATGTCATTGTTCCCCGCTCGGGCCTCAGCCTCATAAAATGCATGCTAAGGAGGCACTGGCGACTTGGACCTCTGCCATATGCACTGGCGTACACAGGATGTTTTTTTTTTTTCATAGGGGGCTGTCATTGTAAAGGTGAAATTTCGGTTACTTTTTTTTTGCACCACTCTGTATATAGCTGCTTTCACAATAAACTATTTCATAATTAGACTACAATTTTTAACCTTCGACTTGTAAATTGTTCAAAGACAAGAAATTCAGTTAACATTTTGTTTCTTACCGATTTCTTTAGTGCTTCATTTGAAAATCGTAATTTTCTCAAAATTTCGGCAGGGGATATAGCCCCATCAGCCCCCTCCTGCGTACGCCAGAGGCCATATGTACAGTCACCAGCAATAAAAAATGAAATACTAGTTTCCTTGTAAAGCGTTATGTGTGTTGCCTAACTTGGCGGCGGTAGAAATTGCCATTGAAAATTTGCTATTAAAATCCACTTATCGCCGTAGAATTAGGCAACGCACATAACGCCTTACAGGCAAGCAAGCATTTCGGGATCTAGGTGTCCTTTTTTATTGCTGGCGACTGTACATGTTGCTTGAACCCAGAGTTGAAGAAGTACCATAACACTTTACTTTTAATATCAACCAAAGGAAATCACATAAATGTAACGTAAACATGTTACTTCTTGAAATTATGAATTGCTACTTTATGTTCCTTGTATTGTGGTTCAGAAACCAACCACCGTGGCAGAGTGGTTAGCACAGCGCGCTATAACGCCAGGAGGTTCCGGATTCGAATCTTGGCCTGAGCATGGGTGTTCTTTGTGACTGTCTCTTCATCAGTTTCATCACACCATCATTCATCCGTATCGTTGCGATTAGCCAAAAGTGGCAGAAAAGCGACCATAAATAACGAAGATCATTTCAAACCAAATCTAAATTCAGAGCTAGCCATTTATTCCTCAGAACGACACTTGCTTTCTTGTGAGCAATTGTGGTTTTACTTTTCTGTGAAATCAGGATGGCAACGAAGTGAGAAGTGTCTCGATTTCGTCTCGAAATTCAGCGAAACGAGACCGAGACAGCCTTTAAATATCGAGAAGAGAACGAGCCAAGATTCTTCGATACTCGTCGAGACAAGCCGAGTACAAGAAAGTCCATTGTAAAGCCGAGTTTGAGGATTTATAAGTCCACTTTACGCACAGATAGGATAATCGGGACTGAACCTATAGTTTTATGTGGGATCCGAACTATTATGTGCCTCCATCGGTTATCGAACCGTAGACTCCTTGATTACGAGTCGACGGCGTTACTAATACGTCATCGGGGAGTTGCGGATACGAAGGGCGAACTCAACAAACGCATTTTCCTCAAAATGCTTTGGAGCACATGTTGAATTTGCCCTTAGTATCCGCAACACCTCATATATACGCATGACATCTGTGTTCCTTCATTTGAGTAATATGGTGATCATAATTCCGTATTGCGTAGAAAAGTAATTCAAATGACGCAATTTATTCAAAAATTACTATTGTGATTTTGATTTTCTATCAGTCAGAGAGTGTTTTGCCATTATGATTGATCTTAAATTTCAAAACATTGAATCCATACCTGTCAATAATAGTCACACCCACTAGCTTACGCGGGATTATTTTTCGGAAGGAGTTGCGTTCAAGAGGGACAGGATTACACCAAAAAATATTTCGTAATTACATGTTAAATCCTTGTTTTAGAAGTTGTTCAAAATCAATGGTTATTCGTAGAAGTTTGCATTACCCATTTTGTTTTTTCTCCAAGTTCTTTCGGATGTGACTGTATCCCCATCAGCCCCCTCCCCTCCCCCACACGTACGCTAGTGGTCACGTTAGTAAGAACATGACTGTTTTTTTTTTTTCCTTTCTGCTATTTTAATTAAATAGATTTGTATATAGAAGTCCTGATAGGACTAACGGCTATCGGTGTAGTCTTTGATCCGAAAGGTTCTGGGTTCGAAACTTCAGTGTTGATCCAGAATTGTGAGTAGCAGAATCCGGTTTAGAAAGCTACAAAACAGCAGCGCTGGATTCTGATCTCAGTCATTTGATTTAAATTCAGATCTGAAGAAGATATATGCTCTTGCAGTTTCATGATCTGTAGAAATATTGTTCCTCATGTGATCCTCACGTGAATGAATTCCTCATTCCGGTTGCAGCGAGGAACAGAAGCGGAGAAAAGAAATCGAAGATTCAGGCTGCCTCGTTATGAAAGCGGCTCACGGAGCTTATTCCCCATAATTGACTATAATAGGCAGGTGCGATTAGCAAATTACTGTTTACTGCTGGGCATTTGATCGATTCCTTGCACGTAGCTGGTGTTGGCCAATTCCGAGGGAAATGGATGACTTTCATGTTGCGAAACATAATCGATATATCGACACCGTGGAGTGAAACCATTCCTTGTTATATCTCGACTTCTTGGTATCAACAAATCTGACGAGTATCGCGATTGATAAGGTGTTGATACAAGATGAAGCGCAATTGGTTTCAAGTCTCGTTTAGTTTGAGTTTTAAATCCAGTTTATGCACATATAGGCTAATCGGGACTGAACCTACAGTTTAAAGTGGGATTCGTACCACTGTACAATGTATCGAACCCGGTACACCTTGATTACAAGGCGACGACGTTACCACTACGCCATCGGGGAGGCCCCTTCAAGTCTCGTGCTAAAGCTTAGGGATAGGACCTAGATAAGGCGAGCCCCTATTCTTCTAGGCTTCTAGACTTACCCTTCGTCCAGAACGGTCCGGCCAACAACAGTATTAATTTAATAGAACACAAATATTTTCAAGCATAATCTTGGTGTGCGTCATAGAAATATTTGTTTTGCGAGGTAAAGAGCAAGAAAATTTTACTTGATTTCTTTAGAAACCTTCAGTTTAATGTAAAATTTAGAATAAAAATCGACAATGTAGACTGGCCTATTAGTGTAAAGTTAATTTGGATTAAAATACAAATTATTACTTCCAATTCGCCATTAATAAATGGTAGATTGGAAAGAAAATGCAGAGATGAGGAAATTGTTCGACCTTCCCTTTCATGGAAGGAGGCCAAGGAAATAGAGAAGAAAGGTGAAGAAGACACAATGAACTGGAATGGGGGACTGAAGTTAAAAAAAGAATGGAAGAAGGTGTTTACAAAGAGTGGAAAGGACAAGAGAGAAAGAGAAGAGAAGAAGGAAGAAGAATGAAGGAAAAAGAGCGTGAGATAAAGAGTCCAACCACATTCTAGATGGAAGTAAATAAGTTTAGCCTTTTAGGTGAAAGTACAGTTGACATGGGAAAGCCACCTGCTAGAATATTCCAGAACAACTTTCTAACAGTCTGGAGGGGAGTAATGTTTGTGTATATAAATCGTCCTGTTTTTGTATCTTGTTACATTTGTACTTGGTGCAGAGTCTGAAGAAGACCTTGCTAGAAGGTTGAAACGTTACGTTTAGTTTATGTTTTATAATAAAATACATAACTGCCTTGGTCAGCATATTGAATTTTTCCCTTTCAATTTAAGCTGCAATAATCTTAATGAATATCCTGATGTGGAACATAGAAATATGGGGATGCAATAATCTTGATGAATATCCTGATGTGGAACATAGAAATAGGGAGAAAAGGCGAAGAGAAAACAAAAACATGTAAGTGATGAAATGTAATTATATCAAGATGGACATAGTGAAGAAAGCGGGAATATTGAAGATATATACATGACGTCGGCAGGTTTTCCAGGTAGGGGCAACGCGTTATTTCCAAAACAGTGCTGCTCCGTTCAAAGGACACTGGTTCAGTTTGAAGTTATAGCGTTCTGGCGACGATCCTGTATCAGTGTTACTTGCAATAATAATAATCAACTCCTTTAACTCTTAAGGACCAGATCCTGCCAAGCGGCTCATTCATTGGATGACGCGGGGTCAGCGCATCGAGACCCATCGCCGCTGTTTTCTGGCTTCCGAGACCGGAACACTGAATGAAATTACGTGTCAAATATTAGTATTAGGCTGGTATATTAGTTTTCCACGAAGCCTGTGGAACCAACTTGTCCCCACTTCTTTTCAGACGCCCATGGGTACAAAGAAAAAACAAATGAAAAATCAGTTTAGATGAAGATTTGAAGAATTGATTGAAATGCCAAATAAAGCTTAAAGAAGGAGCTGACAAAGAGATAAAGAGGTTTGATTAATTTGTTTTATTTTCCTTCACTTTTCTTCAAATTTTGGCTAATCACGAAGATGAGGATGAGTAATGATGATGTGAAATTGGTGAAAGGACAATCACACATGGACAGAACGAAACATGAGCCCACAGAAGATTATACTGGCTGTGAATCCAGTCGCCTGAGCCTCGTTAGTGTGCAAAATGCAGTCCAAGGTGTTCAACGTTTGAGTTTTGGGTGTCTTCAGAAAGTCGCCCCGAGATAAACAGAACGACGTAGAAGGGAAAATTGAAGAGAAACGTAGATGAAGGAAATGAGAGAGAAGTATACCGGAAAAAGAAAATTTTCATGAAACTCATGTAAACCCTTAGATATAGCCCCTTCCCACCCGGTCAAAGTTTCCTTGCACCATCCCTTCTCCCGCAATTCCTGAGACTTCGAAAAATCATAAAACTAATTGTTAGGGCTGAGTCGATACCTATGTCGAACTGTCGGTATCGGAACGTATCCATAAGATTTTATTTACCGATACTGTCCGATAATATTCAGACGTTTTCGTCTATATACAGGGTCCGCAAAAATGCTGCGCGACCCTTTCGCGGAGTCTATTCCTCAAAATTATGCAAATTTCGAAGTTTCAATTAATTTTCTCACCAATATTGTGTGGAAAACTGTATTTTGTGATTACCCTCGTACGAGGGTCATCCAGAAAATAAAGACCGTTTGGTTATACAAAATGAAAAACAGAATATTTATTGGGGAAAAAACGACAATTCTGTTACATACTTGAAGCTTCGTTCACTTCTCTACATAATCATCTCCTACATTTAAACATTTGTCGTATCTGGGCACGAGCTTCAGAATTCCCATGTTATACTCTTCTGCCGCCAGTTCATTAAGGCAGTTGGTCACTGCATTCTCCAACTCTTCATCACTTCCAAAACGTTTACCGTCGAAAAACTCTTTCAGCTTAGGGAAAAGGTGGAAATCTCTAGGAGCAAGGTTCGAACCATAGGGTGGATGATCAAAACTTTCCCATCCGAATTGATCCAGCAATTCTTGAGTTGCACCAGCTGTGTGAGGGCGGGCATTGTCGTGCAGAAGCACAATTCCTCCAGAAAGCATTCCTCGCCTCCTGTTTTGGATGACTCGCCGTAGTCTCTCACAATAACGATTTGCATTGATAGTAGTGCCCTTTGGCACGTTTTGGAAGTGATGAAGAGTTGGAGAATGCAGTAACCACCTGGCTTAATGAACTGGCGGCAGAAGAGTATAACATGGGAATTCTGAAGCTCGTGCCCAGATACGACAAATGATTAAATGTAGGAGGTGATTATGTAGAGAAGTGAAGGAAGATTCAGGTATGTGACAGACTTGTTTTTTTTTTCAATAAATATTGTGTTTTTCATTTCGTATAACCAAACGGTCTTTATTTTCTGGATGACCCTCGTATTTAGATATTCTGATGTAATATTTTAATATTTTGAAGCAAACTTCTTTCAAATGGATGCTTATAATACTTAACCACTATACAGTAAAACCTCGTTAATCCGGACCTCGATAATCCGGACAGGCAAGGGGGGGGGGGGGCAGAATGCAAGGCTTTCGATATGGCTAGAAGTCAACAATTGCATTCGTAATATTGTGTTGTAACGGCCAAGAATACGTACATCCAACGTCCATGGGAGAACTTCCCAAAGAAAAGGCAGTCAACCACTGATGAAATTCTCTTTCCCGCAGACTTTCGGAAAGAAGCCGCATTGACACAATAATGCCCTTTAAATACACCATAATAAATGTGTTTTGTTGCTATAAACGGAGTTTTAATTCACTTTCTACTGTTCTTTTAGGTTATTTCAGTTAAACCGGTCAACTTATCCCCCCCCATTAGTCCGGACTTACGAGGTTTTACTGTATTTTCAATAACTTTTAAATGTTAAAATTGTCAAGAATCGGTATTGGTGTGAATCGGTAAGAGTAGGGATGTGCCGAAGCCGATTACAGATGTATGAAAATCGGCCGAAATTGACTTATCGGCATCGGTATCGGAATTGGCAAAAATCCGATATTTAAACCGGTACAGATTATACTAGACTTTTTACCTTCTAATAACTTTTAAATTCTAGTTTTGTAAGATTTATTGAAAATTTGTTTAGGATTCGTCATTATTGTAAAGTTTTTGTAATAAAATTATTGCAAACTCATTCAGAGGATCAACCTAACTATAAATCGGAAATAAAACAGTACATTGCTGAACCAAGATCTTCTGTATTGGAAATTAAAAAATGAGTATTCAAACCTGAAGCAAGTCCTGAGAAAATACTTGGGCATACCTGCTGCATCAGTATTTAGTGATTGAGTGTTCAGTGTTGCTGAACAGATTTGCGATAAGAGAAGAAGTAGGTTACTTCCTGAAGTGCTTCCAAATCTCGTGTTTCTGAAGTTGAATCTGGCAGAACAGGAATTCATTTTGCATTTCAAAGAACTGCTTGTGTACTAATTGTAAAATCTCTTGAGAATCCATGTTCTTCTTAAAGGTTCACATAACCACCTTTTGTAGATGCAAATGTACATTCGCTTCTCTTGAGAATATATATGTATATACACATGATATGCAATAGAAATGTGCATGGCAAATTTATTTTTGTCATGCTGAAAATAACATTCCATTTCTGTTTAATAATCTTATGTATCGGAATCGGTTAAATATCGGCATCGGTATCGGTTCCAAAAATTATCGGTGAGTACATCGGCATCGGTAAATTTTCAGCTTCGTCACATCCCTAGGTAAGAGTATAGCCATCGGTAAGGGTACCGGTTCAAAGTGGTATCGGGTCAGCCATACTTAATTATATTTCCCCACAGTGGAGGCGATTGGGTTATAAAACCGAGGGGGCAAGATGAAAAAACTGGGGGGGGGGGCAAAGACAGTTTATTTCCATTTGTAGATAAGTTTTTGCATAGTACGGGGGCAAAAGTGGCGAAAAGTGGGGAGGCAACTGCCTCCCTCATCGCCGCCACTGTTCCCCATTATTTTCCGGAGCGTACAATTAGATTTCTTCAACCATATTACCTGGAATCCTTTATCAGATGTGCCAATTGGAACATGGTAGCATATTTTCGTACTATGGGCCGTTTCATGGCACATAGAAGTAGTAACCATTTCAGCCATGAGCTAATCGATGGAGTCTCCTCACGGACACGCAAGGAATGCTTAAAAAACGTTCGTTAGTCACGCACCAAAACAACTACGGAAGGAAAGTACACAGGCGGCTGAAAGACTCCCTTTGATCTTCGCCGACAGCTCCATTCTCGAAATGGGATACGGTGTACATTCAATGGGAAAATACAGGGGATTGTTATTAGATTGTGTGCCCGAGCGAAGTTTACTTGGTAGCGTGTACGTGATAGCCCGTCGCTATGTGTTTTAGTTTTCCGTATTTGTCTTCTTTCTCTTTTCAACTTCCATGTTTTGCTTCGAATCAAACAAGCACGCTTCTCTCGTACATTATATTCACACAAACGTTTGATCTTTACCGTGCTGCAGGTTGTCTCAAAAGTATCCTTGTAATGATCTGGACATTACATTGTAATTCTTTGTTATTTAGTTAAAATATTGTGTTTGTTCGTTTCTTAATTTGGCAAATATTTATGATGTCATAGACAACTAGTGACAGATGGACAAATAGACTAACCTTGATGAGCCATGACCTGGCAATATTTAACAAACTGATAGATTTATCAACAAGCAAAAAATACCTTAGCAACGAGAGAATAGTGGTAAAATATGTCGAGAATAATGGTAATATGTCGTGTAAAGTTTATAAATTGCTGTTAAGAGATTTTATCTGAATATAAACCGTTTATCAAAGTGAAATAGTAAGTTTTGTTTTCCACGTCTGGTGATTACAAGAGTCTCTTCTTGATTTGGTGTTTTAAGTCCACTTTATGTACAGTAAAGCTAATCGGGACTGGACCTACAGTTTAAAGTGGGATCCGAACCACTATGTGCCTCCACCGGGTATCGAACCCGGGACCCCTTGATTACAAGGCGACGACGCTACCACTGCGCCATCGGCCTAAGAGTCTCTTGACAACGACAAGATGAGCGAAGGGTAAATTCCTGAGCTGACAGAAAGGTACGTAACATCCTCCTCCGTGGTATTGTTAGCGAGCACACAGAAAACTAAGTGCATCAATTGTAATCAGGGGCGGCGCCAGGGAGGTGCCAAGAGGTGCTTGCGCACCTTTTCTTTGAAACATTCGTTCAATCTAAAACACTAACTCTTACAGTGTCACATTATGTCATGTTGTCATATTGAGAGCCGAATGTTAGGTATTGAAGTGTGAGCGCTGTTATTGTATACAATAGGCAGAAGCTTTGATTCTACTTGGAATCAATCATCCGGTCGTCTGTGTTGGCTTCCGTGAAACGAGTCTAGGACAATCGGGAGCGCGGACATTTGGGATGAAGACAAAAATACGGACAATTGAGATCACTTATCACTTTAAAAGTTGAAGGACGAACGACCATGTCAACCGACCTTGGACGGAAACAAACCGGAATTCCCACCCCACCTGTGAAGCACTGCAATCCCCACTCTAAGCACAACTTATTAGGATGGATCAAATGAAAACTAAACAGTGTATGTATTGGGATATATTTATGTATGTATGTGGCGGCAACCCTGTGTAGAGGTAGAGCGGGAGGTAAGGAAGGAAACCCCTACTGCATAATGGACTCGCCCTAGATAGTCTCGCGTGAGCACGTGATATGCATAGGCGGTCGAACAGCAGTATCGTCCAAGCAGGAATCAAGGCTAAACGGCCCGGCCTGTTGTCCTCTGGAGGGGTTTTGCTGCATGACAACGCGCGGCCACATACGTCAGCTGTTACATAGACCACGTCGGCGACGTTTGGGTGGACAGTGTTGGAACCCCCACCGTATAGTTATGATCTATCACAATGCGATTTCCATATCTTTGGTCCATTGAAATAGGCATTGAAGGGTCGGCTTTTCCACTCGAAAATGAAATCCTGGACAATGTTTGCAACTGGTTCCGATCTAAGCCAAAGGAGTTCAACAAGCAGGATATTCACCGCTTGGTGAAACAGTGGGACAAGTGCTTATGTAACGTTAGAGATTACAATTGAAATAAACCTTGTTGATTTCATTCTGCGGCCCCTGTTCCGTTTTAATTTGATCCACCCTAATACACCAAATGTTCGGATTATGAAGATTATTGTTTCTGATTGATTTGGTTCATTTTACTTCCCTTTTCTTCAACTTTTTGGCTAATCTCGAAGATGGAAATGAATGATGATATGATGAAGACACACTTTGAAAGATCATGTAATTCATTATTACTAATAAACAAAGAATCAGCACTTAAGAAAACAAATATAATCGATGTCGAAAGAGCGAAGATTGTTTCTAGGCAGTTGGTACGGGAAGGCGATAGGAGTTCAGCCATTCACATCGCAATTGCCAGTGAGAATTTTCATTGTAAACTGGTTTGGTTGTAATAATGTTTCAATTGTCCGCGACCGCAATTCTTGGTGGACTTGTTTTAGTAGTAGCTCACGGATTATGTTCTTTCAAATTTCCAAACTGTCGTTGTGTTAAAATCAAGCAAATATGAAGCAAGGCGCTATTCTACAGTTTCATTGGCATAGAGATGCCTACTAAAAGTTCATTGGTATTTGATTTTGTGTGAATGGGCGTTTAATGTTTTCTTTATTTTGAACATCACACCCCCTAAATTTCAATCCGCATCAATCCTAGCGCAGCCTCTTATTGTATTTGATGCACTAGCGTCTGTTTTTGGTTCTTGCCAAGAATCACATTCATAGTTTAATTCGTTTTTTGTGTACATTTGTAAAGGTATGTCGTACGATGATGCCTCCCTGAGGGCGTACTGGTAAGTACGGTATCGTTGCAGGCACACTCGCGAATTTTAACATTTCTACTCAAGACTTTTGGGCCTTGCTACTCAAGAAATTTCTCTGTACCTTGTCACAACTAGCAACTGAGTATGAAATGCATTATAAACAATTCCAATTTTATTTTCACAGAACTCGAACCACACGTCATCGAAAAATGCCACTTTCTCACGATGTCGGGAACAATATTTCTCAGGGCTTGCTGGAAAATACATTTCTGCGAGCCAGCCAGGAAAACACTAACTGGTAACGTCGTCGCCTTGAAATCAAGGGGTCCCGGGTTCGATAACCGCTGGTGGCACATTGCACAGTCGTTCGGATCCCATTTTAAACTGTAGGTCCAGTCCGGATTCGTCTGACTGCCGCGAGTGAGACCCGGGTTCAATTCCCGGCGTGGGTGATCCAAGGTCGGAATTTTTCCGGCTCTGTCCTCGCATAAAGTGGCTCCGAGGTTCACCCAGCCTCAAATAAACGGGCACCTGGGGGCAACCCTGGTGGGGTAAAGGCGGCCTGAGCGTGGTCCTGATGACAACAACTCCAAAATGTCTGAGATCGATAATGTGTGGTTCCCTACCTCCGCATCTCCTAAATGTGTCTTCATGGCATGGTGCAATGTGAACGGGAAACCTTACCGTACCTACATACCAGTCCCGATTAGCCTATCTGTGCATGAAGTGGACTTAAAACAACAATTCAAACAAACAAATAAAGCACTAAGGTATTAATTTTCTACCAACGAGACAGACAAACTGTTTCTATCTTGGTCGAAAACATATTTCAATATTTTCGTGCCTTATAAAGTATTGAATATTCGCCAAATTTCTCGCACCAGCAGAGTATAGGATACTGAGTACGTTTTATTTATTAATTAAGAATTTATAATGTGCATTACTCGTTAGAAAGCAGATTTACATGGTGCAGTTTCTCACTGGTTTCAATCAGAACCGGATTACTGACTGCATGCATGCTAATTTCCAATTCCATGTCGCATCCTACTGAGGAACGTTGCCAAGGAAAGGAAAATCTGTCTCGTGTATTTTTTTCTCAATAAAGAGAGCGCGGAGGTGAAAATTGTGTTACGTATATGCAAACGTAATTGCTAATAAATGCCACAAGCTACTCATTTGGAGTGAAAGTTACGAGTGCCCGTGCCACAACTGCATCGCCAGCGCGAACGTGCCTCCCAGTGGGCTCCGGGTTCCCTGTTATGACCTCATAAACGGGCGACACGCTTCAGTTTAAGTGTTATCGGCTGCAACCGCCATTGAAACGGAAATCCGTCATGCATGCACACACAGAAAAAAAAATTGTTCCCCCTTGAGTTTATGTAGCCATCAGCACCGGTGAGCGGTCCTGAGGGCATAAAAGTCCAGGATAAGTGCAATCTCGTGTAGCGTTTGCGAAACTCGTTTCCCCCTTCATTAAGCTCCCGTTGCAACATTGTGTGCAGAGTCAATTTGGCGTTTCTTGCTGTGAGTTTTACGTCCTGTCGAACAGAGGGTATTAAGACATTTGGATGTGCGTTTGGATGTAAAGTTGGGAACGGAATGCACTCCGCAAGGAAGCATGGTTGTAATTACTTTCTCCCCTGCTTCTCTTTATTTTTCTCTCACATGAACGTACACAGGCTTTGCTTCGTATCATCGTACCACTAAACGATCTCGGTACTGTGGTATGGTGGATTTGCACATGAATGAGTGCGTTTACAGAAACACGACAGAGTTCAATATGTTACACCGCTTCCTGTAAACAGCGAAATGCGGGTAGGTTGTATGAAAATGTATTTCCTCGGGACAAACAAAACCTACCTCACCAATTTAGGAATGCTTACAATTAGTTTAATTACTGAAGCTTTAAAAACAACGCGCATAAAAGAATAATGACCCGTGGCTCGACAGCCCTTGAAGAGCCTAGGCCGATCTCCCGACTGCCAGTCTCCCTCCCACAATCCTACCTAGAGGTGTGGAGATTTTCAGCCATTAATGGGGTGACGTGTGGTCAGCACGTCGAACCCCCAGTCGTTGTAGGAGATATCCGAGACGTGGTTACGCTACTTACTCGTAGCTCCCCAATTTATTCACGAGGGTCGTTTGCCACCGGTCCTATGCACAGGCCGAGAGCCCAGAGACTGAACCCAGGCGGACTCGAACCCATGACGTCCCGCAGTCGGAGCCCAAAGCACAGCGCCTTAGACCTCATGGCCACGGAGGAGAACATATGTGTACATATATTTTATATATTTTGGGGGATGAGAGTGTTAGTGTGTGTAAAACTTTAATAGTAATCTAGTAATCGTAACAGTACTTCGTTACTTTCCGTTACTTTACTTGCGTCTCCTGGATAAATTCAGAGCTGAATGATTTATTTGACTTGTTTTATCTTGTGCATGTAAAGTTTCATTGGAAAAATACGCATTACAGTGAATAGATCTGATACATGTTAGATGCCCTTATTGTCTGACAAAGATACAGTGCCGGATATATAAACCGCAAAACCCTGCAGTGCGGGGGGGGGGGGAGCAGGGATGAGCAAGCCCTTATGGGGCCCTTAACATGCCCTCAACATACTCAAATATGTTTATGTAAAACAATAAACAAAGTAATTTGTCCAGCACCGCAGAGCAGAGAAGAAAAAACCGAAATATTGTAAGATGAAAGGATTTGTTGTTCATTTTAAGTTGGCTATGATGCGGTAGTTTTCGGTTAATAACTTCTGTTTAGTGCCCCATACCACTAACTGAACATTCATTTCTTTTTAACTGTAAGTGTTTCTTCCCTAGATCTGTAATGTGGAACTAGGAGTAGAGAATAAACTGTACGTACATATGCGGCAAGACGGGTCGTACTACATTGAAGTCCAACACGGCGGAGGAAGAGACAAAAATCCCTTGGCTAGAACAAAATTACTACTTACTTTGGGGGCCCTTAAACCTGATTTGTCTATTGTAACTAAACACTACTGCATACCCAACCCAATGTATGACGAAATGATAGCAATTACAGTAACAACAATTCAGCTGGTAATAATGGACCAATACCTGTTACTGTAATTGGACACTTCTGCAAAAGAATTTAGATTCTCTAATAAAGTGGTGTGAATTATGGAACTTAAAACTCAACCCTCAAAAATGTACCATGATGACCTTCTCCTTAAAGAAAAACACATGTTAAATATCCAAACTCCTCAAGAGAGACATAGACTGGCTGACCATATATTTCTACATAAAATAGTAAATGCAACATCAGAAGTGACCGCCTTCTTCAGGAAATTCACTTTCGTGTGCCTGCCCGCTCAACAAGAAGCACTCAACTTTTTGCTTCTCAGAAGCCGAGATTGTGCCTCATCCAGCGCTCTCTGTTCCATAGACTGCCCAGTGAATATAATAATCTAGGAAGCCAAATAGACATTTTTGAAAATCTGGACAATTTTAGAAGAAAGTTAACTAAAAGTATAAGTCTCTTAACCACATGTAATATTTCTATGTTATTATTTTTGTTGTATTATGTTATTATTTTTTTGTCCTTATGTTCTATAAAATCGTTCCAATGTAAAATGGCTAACGCTATACTTGGAATCTTCTATTAAATAAATAAATAAATTACACATAATTTAGTAACACTTAGTATATTTACATTACAAACACAAAAAGAGCTATCGAACTAGTAACTAATACATGTGAAATATCAGCACTATGCCATGAAAAACTTAAGTGGAAATCAGCCTTCTGATGTCTCGGCTCGGTGAGGTTGGTCAGGTGCAGAATGGTGTCATTTTTAATCCACAGGGCTGCATACTTTTCTGTTGGGAAATCTTCGATGATTGGGCCACTCACTAATGGACACGGAATGATTTTACAATTGTGTTTGTTAAGAAAAGGTATACGATATGCTTTCAGTCCCATTTTCCTTGAGGGGGATAAAAACATCCCTGCAGGGACAAAAATAATTTTCTCTTAGAGGGGATAAAATTTCCTGTGGGGGGAAATCCCCAGCATCCCCCCCCCCCCGTTAATTCGCACACTGAGTCTTCGTCAAAATTTACTGCTTACTATTGAATAAGATTCATCAACGTCTAAAAGTAGTATCTTCTATTATATTTCTATTTTTCATTCAGATGATATAGCGTATCCCATCAAAACAAACGAGCATTCCACAAAGTTGTAATCAAAGGATCCTGGCGGAGGCACAGTGCACAGTGATTTGGATTCCGCTTTAAACTGTAGGTCCAGACCCGATTACCCTCTCTGTGCATAAAGTTGACTGAAAACAAACTCAACCAACCAAACGAATAGTTGGTTTCAGTGTTCGCAAAGCCATAGCGTACTGATTAAATATGTAGTACTAATTTCTTTAAGAAAAATGTTTACAGCTGAACTAAGATAAGAATCACGCAAACTCGCGAACTACAGAGGATAGCAATTTGTCATTTCATCTCCCGTGTTGTCGTTAGACCCCCCCCCCCCTTCTTTGCTTCGTTGTTGTTGCTTCTCTACTTTCTGTGTGTACAGTTTTCTCCTTCATAATGATAAAAACATTTGATACCAAATAAAGGTCACGCTCTACCCCTGAACTCTACTGAAGGTATTCTCCCTTCGAATCTAAGACAATTGCGATGAAGCCAAAATCACGGACAATTGAGATGAATTTGACGGTGAAGATCATTTTACAAATTAATGTTAGGACAATTTCGACGATCAGGACCTAACCTAACCAAAGGCGCCATAGAACAAATAATGCTGTAGAAGGTTGGAACAACAAAATAAATAGGTGGCTTGGAAGACCGCATCCAAACATTCATGATGCTCTGGCCTGCCTCAAAAGCCAAGCAGAAGACACCAACATCAAGTACGTAAGGATGGAACTTAATCTACGTAGAAGGTCAGAAAAGGAAGAAGCGTGAGATTAAAATCGACGAGAGAGTTGGGAAGTGCACTCACTTCAAAAGGTGTCTGTTGGCTCTAGCCCATGTTCAAAAACTTGATTGAACCAAATTCCCAGCCTAAAATATGAATAGTTCAAATAATTCTCTTGTAAGAGGTATTGTACGGGGTGTTAAGTCACCCTTCAATTTGATAGATTTAAAATGTCATCGCAATTGTCCACCCGCCCTAGCTGTGTTCATGGCAATTGTCCATCATCGCAATTGTCCGGCTACCCTCCCCTTCACCTGTGCTGAACCTTTGGAAAGTCGTAAGGGCGATTTTTTTTTTTTCAAATTCTCCTCTTCATTCGAAAAACCGCTTTGATATTCCAAAATATGAAAGATTACATGCGCTTAGAATTCCTTCTAGAGCATTGACGTGAATTTCGTGTAGTTTTCTTTCAATAGTTTAATAAACGTACGTAATCGCGAAACTTTTGATAATATCTAGACAACAGCGAAAGCAAACTACACGAAAATTCACGTCAATGCTCTAGAAGGAATTGTAAGCGTATGTAATTTTTCATATTTTGGAATATCACAGCGGTTTTTCTAATGAAGAGGAGAATTTGAAAAAAATCGCCCTTACGACTGTCAAAGGTTCAGTCGAACGAACTCATCAGTAAAACTTATTCTTTTCAAGCATGGGCTCAGTAGGTCTTTGAAATCGCTCAATAGGGCACAATAATCAAAGCTTGTGTCTGCTCTACTGGCTGTTATCGTGTCTATTTTGAAGAAGTTTAGTGTCCAGAAATCCGGCGCTCCGCGTATGGCCTTCGTTGCTTGGAGACTGGACTAGTCCTCAGACGAGAGAGGGAGGCGTAAAAACTCGCCGAGCATTGTTTTGGGGTTTGTGTGACCTTCAGCATACGAATCTCCTTTCATAGAAGGTTGCGTGTGAAAATTAACACCCAGTGGTTGTAATGGAACCAACCTGACCGGCTCGAAAGGCCTCTGGGGATTTCTTCGGCGTTCCTTAATTTCCCTTCCAATTCGAGCCTCGTTCTCTCCTCCAGATACCGAATCTGCATTAGTATGCTGTTTCATTCCCCGTCTTTTCGTGCTTTTCCGAGTACTGCAAAACTTGGAGCAATTGCCTGTAGCTACCTGAGACAGGGTTGCCAGGCGAGTCTTATTTTTTGGCGCGAAACTAAAATATTTCTGACGGCGCGGACCTGAAATGTGTAGTAGTTTCATATGCCGTCAGAATGCACGCTTCCGCCATGTTTGTGACAAATTTTATTTATTGTTTGCAAGGAAATATCCACCACGTAGCTTTCATTTCATCTGCACCAACTGCATGTTTGTTTAAAATCACGAATGCTTGTGTTAGTATCTCCGCCCGGCCGCTTGAATTCTATATGCTTACAAGAACTGGCCGCAATTATGGATGCTCGAAGCCACAACAGTTTGTGACGTAGGTGAAACACACCTATAAAGTGCACGCCGGACCCCCCTTCCCCCTTCCCGCGAATTTTCTTTTTCCAGTCAACGGTGCTGTGATTGTGAGAATGTCTTATTTCCTATTTCTAGCGCAAATTTGCTGCTTTCTAATCTAATCTAACCTTACCTAACCTAACCTAACCTAACGTACAGCACAAAGAAGACATTCTCACAATCACAGCACCGTAACTTTCCAACAGCCAATCAGAGGGAAAAAAGTGAAACCGCATTCACAAATTGACTGGAAAAAGAAAATGCGCCCCCCCATCCCTTGCGCGGCATAAATAGTCTCTAGTCAGGGCTCGAAATGGACCGGAACGGCCTTCCGTTTCGTGAATATCTGGAACCTCTCGTTCCGTCTCGTCAGAAATGACAATGCACCCTTCCGGTTCGGTGATTGTTTTCCTTTGTTTTTTTACATGACGAATAAATCCAATCCTTGATCATACGCAAAATAACAATAAGGAAATATCTTTCAATTGCACAAGTTGATTCTTAATTATAATTATTGATTAGAGCAAAGTATCGAAGATACGTACATTGAATTTAAAAGATCTCGGTTGGGCGAGTTGACTATCATGCACCATATATAGAATATAGAATATAATACCACATATAAGAATATGTGAGGAAAATCACTTTTTTTCTCTCGAAACGAAAAAATCCATCAAGCCCATTCGACCCCCCTCCTGGGGCGCTCCATTCCCCATACTTTTCCTTGAAAAATTCTAAATTGAAGTAAATACAATCGATACTGTTTAATATTGATTAGAAAATTAAGATCGGCAGTACAACTAAGAGAATTTTGTTGTTTTATGGAATCATTAAAATGCATCTTAAAATTCCTATAATTGATTTTTCTTTGCAAACAAGCCAAGTGAATGGCAAACAATCAAGAGACAAGGGAATTTCGGCGGAAAAGCCTAAGATCGGTAATTCCTCTGAACGGAGAAAGTAAGAACTTACAAGATCTGAATTATGCGAAATATCGCACATTCACTGCTAAGTTTTCATATGTAGCAGGTTCTAAATTACTACTATATTATACCTTTAGTAATTGAATTCGGTTTAAGGTACAGTCACCGGCAATAAAATGGGACACCAATATCCTGAAATACACGCTTCCCTGCAATGCGTTATGTCTTGCCTAACTCAACGACAGTGACAAATATTGCCATTGAAAATTTGCTATTAAAATCCACTCATCGCTTAAATGGCAGTGATTTTACGTTTCTGAGTTCCTACCTAATTACTTCAGCCAGGAGCGTATATTCTAGGCTAGATAGGCTATCTACGAAGTCCTAGAGAATAAAATACAGGGGAAAAATCGATCAGAAATTGTAAATAAAAATATTCATACAAGTGAGATGATGATGGTGATTCTGGAGTTGGCAACCTGATTTCTTGTGAGTTGGCAACCTGATTTCGTATGAGTTGGCAACCTGGTTTCCTATGAGTTGGCAACCTGGTTTCCTATGAGTTGGCAACCTGATTTCTTATGAGTTGCAACCTGATTTCTTATGAGTTGGCAACCTGATTTCTTATGAGTTGGCAACCTGGTTTCCTATGAGTTGGCAACCTGGTTTCCTATGAGTTGGCAACCTGATTTCTTATGAGTTGGCAACCTGATTTCTTATGAGTTGGCAACCTAGTTTCCTATGAGTTGGCAACCTGATTTCTAATGAGTTGGCAACCTGATTTCTTAGGAGTTGGTAAACTTATTTCTATTCATAGCCTAGGACCATGCTACATAGTGAGATAGCCCAGACCTTGGATTCAGTATACGCCACTGACTTCAGCGTTTTATACAACTGTTAAATTAGTATCTCGAATTTTTAAGACGGATCGATTTATTCAATCGATAATTACTGACTCGAAGTTTCTTTGGTATGTAGAAGCCGTCCTATTTATGTGCAAACCTGTTTTTCCGTTCCAGGTTTTTAGCTGCATTTTATGCAATCATAAAATAATTACCAAATACATATTTTTTACCTAAATAGTATTTTCTTGTAATTGATTTTTAACAGAGAAATCGTTCTAAAGAAATGTGCCCCAAAACTTACTTGTCTCACCCATAAAAACACATATATTATACCCTCTCCCCAGACAGAAAAATCTCCACCCTGCTTCCCAAAATCGACCCCACGCTGGAAAATCTGGACAGCCAGTGTAACTTTTTAATCTAGACCTGGCAGCCCTGCACAGCACAGCAGCCCACTGCTGCTGCCATCCAGGGGCGAATTTGTTAAGTAACGGTCCTCAGGGCTGGAATAGCGTGTAGTAAACAAATTCTTCCAGGCTTTCCCTCCCCTCCTAGCCATCCCAGCGCACGAACGCTCACATTCTTCGAGGGGTAATTTCAACCGCATCTTTTTTTTCTTTTCCTTTTTATCAAATTTTCATCTATCCGCTAAAGGATATACATGAAGCTTTAGCTGCAAGAGAGGTGGCTTAATACTGTAACTAAGATTGTTTTGACAGCTGTGTGTGAATCTCCGACCTGTCATTCAGGCTAGCATTCCCACGGTACGGTGCGAAAAGCATATTATTCACCGACGGCACCATCAACACACATGCAAATACGGTCATGCAACGTGGTGTGAGACGCGCAGCATCAAAGCGGGGAGATAGGCCGTCGAGAGGATAGGTTCCCCTACTTTCTTCTTTTTGTAATCATTATTCTTAACATCTTCACCAAAGAGAACTGGCCTCACTTCGCACGCAACCTGCCAGGGCTTTGTGGATAGCGAGTATTAGCTTGAACATGTGTCCGTTGGTAATGAATACAGTTTTGTTCCTCAATGCATGATGCTCACGTGCTTTATATAAAAAAAATCAGAGCCAGCTACGGACAATGCTGATCTCTTGTTTTTGTGTTCTATGCTCGTTGCTTTCCCAAGCGTTCTAGTACGAAAAGTAACCTTATTGTATATACTTCGCGTCCCCTTTCTCAGGTGATGGCTTAAATGTAAAAACAGATAACACCTTTGGGTGTACGGGTGTTATTATGGTAGGTCACTCAACTGTAAAACGACTGGTAACAACGTTGTGGAAACTGGAAACTCAGTTTTTCGCTTTTATGCTTTGTGTCTTCGTCCTTCTTCCACGGCTCAAATCCAAAGGTATCAGAATCTACTCTACACCCTGAATGTGATTCGTTCTCGCTACACTGGATTGGCTACCGATTGGTCAAATCATATTCGATAACTGATTACAGAATTCGCTACCATATCCCCAATCAATTAACATCCGTTGCTGGAATCTTCAGGTATTCCCATCTTCTCATTAAAGTGTCAGCTTTATCTAGATATGAGAAATTGAGTTCTACATATTCTGTTCAGGTTGTATTTTACGTTTGAGTTACCCAGTGTGTTCACCCTAATTATCTGTTTTAAAAGAAAGAGAATTGCCTCAATTTATGAGAAAAATAAGACATATTACTCAAACATTTGAAAATTAATAAACTTTCCCTACATGTTGTTATGACAATAGTCGCATAAGGTACGTACATTAATAGTGTATCTTTGGTTTCTAAACTGTTACCGGTTTTTATTTTAAATTGAAATACGAAACTAATGTAACAGCTTCACTACAGTACGAATACAATCAGCCCCGCCTTCTGTTCCTTTTGTAGGCACATTATTATTTTCATCTCGTCTGTTGTCTTAATTTTCTTCTCATCATTATTTTCTCCTCGTTTTTATCACGTTCTTTACTTCATTGTCTTTATCTTAGTGTTTGTTCTTAAACTTCACTGTACACACACGTGCAGGGTCTCCCAATAGTGTGGTGGTGATATCGCCTTGTAATCAAAGTATCCCGGGTTTGATACCCGATGGAGGTACACAGTTGTTCGAATCCCACTTTGATTTGAAAATTTCTCCCCTTCTTTTCTTGTATGTTGTTTATTTTTATCTGTTTGGTCTCTTTTACCCTCCCCTTCTTTTACGTGCATCTCCTTTACATGTCCAGTAATATTTGTTTCCTTTCTCCATATTTGTTGTCCTCCCATCGCTCTGTGTAATTTTTTTGTCGTTGCAATTTGGTCCCCCTCTCCACGCTTCCTGCTGAATCCATTCCGGAGCCATCCGCCGGCGCAAATGTGACGTGGGAAGAGACATTTGCCTCCTGGCTTTCCCCCATATACGAATTTCTCCTAATGCTTCTCCAGGGATTTATTGTGTTTGCTCTGGCGGTCGGAAGGCCTGCCATTTCCGGAACAAGAAAACGCCATTCTCCTCACGAGTTCATCTCATCTCGTCTCACGGAACCTCCGCGATTTTGCTCTTTTTTTTTTTTCCTATTCGTTTTTTTCCCTCTTTTATTTCGCATCCAGGCACTCCCCGTTTCTAACTTTCTTCGGTGAATTTGAGCGGGCTGAATTCTTTAAGTTGGAAGATTTCTTCCAAGTTAGAGGGCTGCAGAGAGTCTCTTATTGTTCTTTGCATCTGTGGATTCGTGTTTGAAAAAGTTTTATACAAGTCCACTTAATGCAGAGATAGTCCATTCGTAAGTAGATCTTTAAAAAATAAATCCTGCTCGTATTTCTCTTTATTTTTCGCCGCCTTATGCAGAACATGATTTACTAAACCTTTAAGGAATAATTTTTCCAGAGGAACATAAATTAAGAGTATTTGAAAATAAAATCCTTAGAAAAAAATATTTGGACCTAAATAGCTGAGGAGACAGGTGAGTGGAGAAGGTTACATAATTTAGAACTGCATTTTGTATTCATGTCCAGATATTATTAGAATAATTAAATCAAGAAGACTCATGTGGGCAGACCATGTGGCACGAATGGGAGAGGTAAGAAGAGTTTATAGGATTCTTGTTGGTAAACCTGATGGTAAGAGACCAAGACGAAGATGGAGAGATAATGTTGAGATGGACAAAAAGGAAATCGGTAAGGATGGAAAAGATTGGATTGATCTTGCCCAAGATAGGGACAGATGGAAGACTTGTGTTGCTGCAGCCATAGACCTTCGGGTTGTAAGAAGGCTACAGAGTTAGTTAGTTGGTTGGTTTCCTCTAAATCTTAACTGCTTGGATCGTATGCGTTAATTTTAAAATTGATCCTGCAGAACGTAAACATCTGCAACAATATTTCCAAAACAATTTGTGGTGAATGTCATCCACACACTCCCAACATCTCCAAATACTTCCCCAAAATTTCCTCAACACCCCCTAAAATTTTCCACATATGCATGCCCAATTTACATTCATTTAGGCTCTAAATTTTCTCTTACCCCTTCCTAAATACGAACTTACATCTCTCCCCCAAGATGGAAAATTCTGCATAAACCCGTGTGTGGCCTGCTGAGATATCAGTACCAACTCTTTTTACTTATTTGTAAATATTTCAATGCATCTTACCATTAGTGATTATCACGTCACGTGAGGTTAATGTGTTCATATACAGTGCTGAAAGTGAGGGGGTATGCAGGGGGATGGTATCTCCCCTGGTAGAATTTTTTTTGCAAAGGATTCCCCCAGCTGTCTCATTGCTACCATGTTAAAACATAGGAGCTATACCCCAAGCTAGGCCAAAACCTCACCCAAACATCCCCGCTTCAAGCGCTGTATGTATGTAGTGTCTCTTTACAAGGAATGGAACCTTAGTAAAAGTATTTATTGTTAACCAGTGAGAGTCTGTGAAAACATCTTATAATCATAACTTAACCGTTATTTTATTTAGAGTAACATACTGTATGTCACCATCCTAGAAGTGCACACACAGTTGAGCTTGTAATGGTTTGTTGCAGAATAACAATCGTAGCATTTAATATGACAATTAACTATAATTCTCCAAAGTTTAGAAAACTGTTGTCTTGATGAATAGTAACCGTGAAGTTTAAGTGGTTATATTTTTAAGTAATCAGTGAGTACTGAAAATGGTAGTGAAATGAAGCTAACTAGATGAAAAAACAACAACTGAAAGCTGGTGTGAATCTCTTTAGTGATGGAAGGGATTTACTGAAGCCAAAGGTGAACGGAAATTGGCCCCCGATTTGGATGTGAAGCCAAATAAGATCATTTGAAGCCCGACGAATGCTGTCGAACTTCGGCCGCATTCTAGCTTTACAAGTCACTGAATGTTAGTTTCTAAGTGTTCCCAGTCGTTTTGAGTCGCACTAGACAATTGTGCTACATGCAAGTGTGTATACTTATGTATCTTGTACTATATAAACTGTATATCAAAAACTCAATATGCTGAACAAGGCAGAAATTAATTTTATAAAACATAAACTAAACGTAACGTTTCAACCTTCTAGCAAGGTCTTCTTCAGACTGCACCAAGTACAAATGTAACAAGGTACAAAACAGGACGATATATATATATATACACAAACATTACTCCCCTCCAGACTATTAGAAAGTTGTTCTGGAACATTCTAGCAGGTGGCTTTCGCTTCTCAACTGTACTTTCACCTGAAAGGCAAATTTAGCTAAACATTTTCTTTCAACTGGAATGTGTTTGGACTCATAATCTCACGCTCTTTTTCCTTCATTCTTCTTCCTCCTTCTCTCTTGTCCTTTCCACTCTTTCTAACACCTTCTTCCATTCTTTGTTTAACTTCAGTCTCCCATTCCAATTCATTGTGTCTTCTTCACCTTTCTTCTCTATTTCCTTGGCCTCCTTCCATTTTCTCACTAGCATTCTCTTCTCCCTTCCTATCTGCTTAGCCTCATCCCACTCTATGTCATGTCCTGTTTCTCTCGTGTGTTTAAATATCGCATTTCTCTCTCTCTTAAGTCGTACATTATCCCTATGTTTTTTCAACCTGCCTTTCAGCCTCTTTTTCGTTTCTCCTACGTACACACTCTGACATTCTTTACATTTCACTTCGTAGATAATCCCTTCCTCTTCCTCTTCTCTGTTTTCCTTTTTCTTGTTTGCATTCTTCTCTATTCCTAAGATGCTTCTCCCCCCCTTCCTGTAAGTTTTAATGCCCGCTTTCCTAAGCATTTTGCATATCTTTTCTGTGGTCTTCCCCATACTCCTTTTTACAAACCTCCTCTCTTTTTATTTCTCTTCCTCTTTTTCTTTCTCTTCCAATTCTCCCCTGCCACTTTTCTTCCTTCTTCTGTTTATGTCCAGTCTATCCTCCTTCTCAGAGCCATTCTTTTCCAGCTGTTTCCATAGGCTATTTATTTTGCCTTCTTTTTCATATTCTTTCGTGCATATTTTCTTGATTCTGTCCTCCATATTATTTATAAAATCTCTTTTTGTCACCTCACTTACATCACTTCTTTTGTGGCGGAATACCCCTGCTGCACACTTCTTCTTGCTAGAAGGTTGAAACGTTACGTTTAGTTTATGTTTTATAATAAAATAAATTTCTGCCTTGGTCAGCATATTGAGTTTTTCATATCATGGAGACAAGGCTTAATGGTGTTATAATAAACATATCATATTCAAAATTATATTTTCCTCCTCATTCTATTAATAATCATGATGGAACAGGTGAGAGCACAAAAATACATTCACATCTTAGCCAGTAATCAAACTTATAATAAATAGTATGAAACCGCTCTACACTAACTTCTCTATGTGAGAAACAACCTAATATATTAACTCAAGTTATCCATAAATGTTTTGGTGCCTGCCACAAAGATAAGTGAGAATTAGTTGCTGAGTATTCGAACTAAACAAAATGGAGACTTCAAAACTCCCTTTCTTATAGCATTTACTAGTAGATATATACGTATTTGAAGTGTTAAGACCTATCTTATAGAAGTTAATTCACATTGTGTTATTACAATAACTATAGAAATAAAGTGTACTATTTATGGAATATTATTAAAAGATAAACATCATTTTTAAGTACATGTTGTAGTTCGAAGATTTCCTTTCTTTTCACAAAGATTTGACATGGCTTTAATATAAATATCACTTCCCCTGTATCCCATATTACGATTTAGTTCTAATGCTGAAAAATATTGATGAATTGTACATAATATTTACACGTATTTTCAGAGGGACGAAAATATGCTCCTTCTCTTCCGTTGGGAACGATTTTACAAATACAGAGCTTGGGAAATAAATTCCAGAGGAGTGAAAATTCCGTTGCTCCCTACTTCAATTGGAACAGCGAAATTGCTGTTGATGATACCACAATTCGCCTTTAGAATTTTTTTAATAAGCTGCCATGTAATCAGTAAAAAGGATAGTTTCAGGGGCGGTGTGCCATGATATGCTCATATGCTTGTTATAGGTCAACTCATAATTGAACTCGTCTTGTAGTACAACTGATATCTTCATCGTTAATCTTACTAGAAATTATTATTGAATGAGAAATAATGAAAAATAAAGCGGAATAGCTGATGAATTAAAATAGAAATGTATGCAATCATTATTTACTTTATCAGTATTAAAATGATGGTTTGGCTACTTACTGGAGCTACGGCACTGGACGGCGACATCTGTAAAGAGAAATTAAGATATTTTAAATTTTAAAAAATGCATGTGAAACAGAAAAAATACGAAGCCATACGAAAATATTGTTAAAAGTAATAGTAAACATCAAAAAGTGACAGGATAATTGATTGATTGATTTGGTTATTTTTCGTCGCTTTTCTTCCGATTTTGGCTAATCGCTAAGATGAGGATGAGTCATGACATGATGAAATCGATGAAGGGACACTTGCACAGAACAACAGAACTGTCTTTGCCCCCTAGATTTTGTACCTTGTCCCCCCCCCCCCCCGGTTTTGGAATCCAATCGCCGCCACTACTCTTCTGTCAAGTAACTTCTCGATTGTTGTCAGGTGCTCTGCAGGGACAGAAATTTTGAGGTTCCCAGGAATACAAGTGAGGGTGCTAGAAACCAAAGTAAGAACACTTAACAATTCTATGCTAGAGTCCTTGCCAGTTATTATATTTAAGTTATTGTTGATGGAAGTGTTTAAAAATGCTATACAAAATGATGTGATGTTAAGAATTCCCTTTGCTCCGGGATATGTGGAAGACTTGAGTACAGTGTTGCCACATGAAGGGAAATTTCCCTTTATGAAGGAAAATTCGAACCAAATGGGATGAAAAATAAGAAAATTCCATGGAAATTTTAAGACACCAAACTCAAAAATGGTACAGATTATGTATTATTTAGTACTATTACTTTTAAAGCTTTTTAGTGAAGGGAAAAACAGTGCAAAAAGGGAAATTATGCCCTCAGATTGTGGCAACACTGCTTGAGTATAGTTCAATCATGAGGGAGCTAGATTTCTTATATTCGTGTCTTCTCGTATGTGAGGCTTTTCAGCGAGATCATACAGGCGTTCCTATACGTTCACTTTCATTTCGATTCCGCTTTATCCTCAAGCGTCCCTTGCAAGTGTTGCGGCTGCATGGTAGTTGCCCCATTCATCGCGTCTTTGCCCCATATCTGTCGCATCTAGCGACCATTTATTTTACACTTGTGCATGCAAGCCGAGCGTGCATAAAGGGGGCCACGATGCGTGTGCTCGGGACTCCAGGCCTTGCATATCAACGACGCGACGGCCGTTTGAAGCATCCGGGGGCCGTTGCAGTTTGACAAGCTGGCTTTGTGGGCTTCCCTTATCTCGGGAGGCTGGCACAGTGTTACCACATGAAGGGAAATTTCCCGTTTTGAAGGGAAAAGTATAGAAATTTCAAGCGAAAAGGAAGAGGTAAATTCGATTTAAAAAAAATCAGGGAATTTGAAGACATTGGCTCAATCTGATGTCAACCAAAGATAACGTTTGGTCTCAGTTCCGTATTCACATTCTTTTTCTGTCACTTATATTTCTACCCTCTTCAATATAAGCCTATTATGTATATTGTTTATTTATTTATTTCAAACACACAGGGACATGCCCAATTACAGTGGTCACAAAGCATTGCGTAAACAAGAAATTAATATATAAACAATAAACAATCATGTGATTGGTTGGATTTGACGCCCAAAGACTTTCCTGAGATTTCTGGAAAAAGTTAATCTTTTAATTCGCATGCTGAAATTGTAGCGATACTTCAAAAGAACAAATATTGTTTTCTGTAACTTGCAGGCCGTAAGTTACAGTAAATATTATAATTATTATTATTATTTGGAGTAGGGTTACACTTAAGCTTACACTGATCATTATCTAACTATAAAAAACAGCTTTTTGTTTTCTGAATTAATATGTTAAGTATACAATTATGCAAATTGTAGATATATAGATATACAGAATATAGAAATTACAAATGTATGTAATTAAAAAAAAAGAAGTAGTAGTAGTAAAATAAAAAATAATGGCAATAATAATAACAGTATTATTATTATTATTAATAGTAATAAAGTTTCTATAATTCTGTCCCACCTGAGAAAAAAACCTGCAGGCGCCCTTGGTTTCAAATTACAACGTACTTATAAAAGTGACTGATTTCATACATTGCTTGAATTAATACAGTTTAATGATATATTTGAATCTATTTTGTTTTATTTTACATCGCTCTTATATTTCTTTGCTTAATAAGATAAGGATTAATGATGAATTTATGAAATGGGTGATGCAACAAATTTAAGATTTTTCACATGCATAAGCATAGGTGAACGGGCATAATACTATAACTATTACTGCTACTAATTATCATCATTATCACTTTTGTTGTTGTTATTATTATTGTGACACGATTTCTTTAGATGAAGGCATGGGCGTTCGGAAGGGATGGGCCACGGCCTCCCCTGGAAAATGAATGTGTATAATTCACACATAATTTCATTTCAATCACAGTAATTTATGTTAATTATTATAAATTCGTTGAAGGAACATGATAATTTCAGACTGAAACAGTGTTTTTTAAGGGGGCATCACTATTTTGGAGGAAAATATGTGTCCTTTGCCCCACTGGAAAAAATTACCTTGCTTGCCCCTCCCTGGAAAATATCCTACTGGCGTCCATGGCATGAAGGGAAAAATTGGGCGAGAGTTGTAAATTTTATCCCTTGGAAAGGGAAATTTGGCCCTCAGTCAGATTGTGGCAACACTGGCGCTATCAGCGATCGCAACGAACGAGACGCTTCATTAAGGCCGTTTCTGTCGCCCTTTTCCAGGTTGGATCTCCGCTGAAAGCCGCGCGAGAAAAGAAAATTAAAATACCCTTGTCGCCAGGCTTTCTTCCCCGATGCGTATCGGTGTCCCCGCACGCACAATAGCTGCGAGGAAGTCTTTCTGGCTTAGCAACTTTCGACTGTTTGCCGTGTGTTTCTCACGCACCGCAGAGGCAAACTTTGCATGACAAAACCGCCCGTTTTGCTGCAAAGCGTTCCCACGACGATCCTCGCAAGAGAGATTGTGTACGCTCGTTTTTCCACTCGTTTCTTTCGCTTTTCTCCCTCTTCGGTAATGTCGACTGCCATGTGTGTGGAAAACGAGTTCAAGGCGAAGCCGCACGGAGGAGAGTGGCGCTCAAAAGGAGCCGCATCTGTGAACCAAAAGTACGGTGAGAAAGAGGATTGTGAATCAAGAGCGTAAGGACATTTGGGATACTAACGGACTACCTCATGGGAACCGATGTTGCATCCGTCGAAGTGGTCTCATGGACGTCGGCAAGATTTTTTCCATGGAGGTTCAAGGAAGGTATTTTTTCCAGGGGTGGGGGGGGGCAAACAAGGCACATTTTCTCCAACAAAAGTGTTGTTCCCTAAAAAAATATTGCTTAAATTTGAATTTATGATAATAATAAACACATTTTATTGTGGCTAAAATGAAATTATATGTGTGAAATACATAATTTTTGGTTGACTTTCATTTTCCGGGGGGGCCGGGCCCCCCCTTGCCCCTCCTTCCGGACGCCCATGAGTGATCTGACAAGAAACAATAGTCTTTTGACCGGTGGTCCACAACCTTCGTGAGCCCGCGGCCCGGTAAATTCGTTTCCAAATAAATTTAGTCGTAAATAGCGTTAATATGATGTTGCCAGCTGGGGCTGCAAGTCGCTTCAGCCTTCCGGCCCTAACCCGAGAACAGCCCCATGCTTCTAATCCAAACTTTGAGGCAGTACCCTCTCAGCGGCTTTAATTTCTGTAGAAAGAATTCCCTCTTATCCCTAGTAAACCCCGAACGAAAGGACATATTTTCAGGGGTTTGCCAGCTCGGGCTGCAAGTCACAACGTTCAGGAGAACTACTCGGCGGTTGAGAAACACTACTTTAGGCGAATTGTTAACTCTCTAGCTTTCGACGCTATCAATCCAGTGTCCGATCCCCTGTGTGACTTCCCAAAGCTTGGATGTTCACCCAGAATACTTAGCTTACTATTAACACATAGTATTTTACGTGTCCTCATTGGCTGAAAAGGGGTTAAAATGTACAGATTTAATGAAGGCTTCTAGATTCGTCGTCCACACATTAGATTCTTGCACAAGAAGTACTTGAACTGTTTTCGGATGTTGATATATAATCCATCTGGAGTAAATACTCAAGGAATGTAAGTACTACATAGCTGTATAGAAAATACCTTCATTGTATAACGACACTTTTATACTGAGAAGTTTTACAGAATGTGATAACAATAATGAATAAGAAATAAAAATTCAGTTGAACCAGGTAAACCCTCGGAAAATAAATATAAGTTTGAGAAAATTAATAATTGTTATAAAGTAATTAATTATATTAATATTTCCTATAGTCGTCTTTAGCAATAATTATAATAATAACATGTATACTTCTACTGCTACTACTACTACTAATAATAATAATAATGTACACGTATGTGGTTCAAAAATAGATGGTGTTTCTAACAGGCTCCCAAAAGCAAAAGCTTAATTTGCTTACTGGAAGAGTGTACAATGACCGGCAATAATAATGGAACACCTAGAAAAGAAAATATACATGTTATGTGTGTTGCCTAAATCCACTACGATAAATAGCATATCTTCAATAGAAAGTTGGGCCCACCCCGTGGAGTTAGGCAACACATATAACGCCACGATGCAGAGCTAATATTTCAGGATCTACTTGTCCCAATTTTTTTTATTGCTGTGGACTGTACATTACCTTGATAATAGAATGCAAAGTTTCTCACTTGTGAATTTTTGAACTTTGAAATTAAACAAATTGAAAACAATCTAACATAATGCACATTTGCATAAGTAAAACTTGTAGATTACAACAAATAAACACAACCTTATGAACGTAGAAGATGGAATGGCTGTACTAACGGAAACTTGCTCGTAACAAGCATTCTTTATTTCATTTCCTTAAATCAATTTGTTGTGACGTTGCAGTTGTGCATGGAATAAACAAACGTCACTAGGCAAGTAAATTTTACAAGTTAGTTCACTAATGTACTAAAATGAATACCATAGGTCCCAAATGCCTTGCTACTTCCCTTTGTTGCTCTTAATATCTTAGCTACCATTACTTACATTGAAATCCTTACGTTCATATACTCGGAAAGCATTAAGAACTTTCTTGACGTATAACGAACCATGAAAATTTTTCGAAGAACTCTTATATATGTCTTCGAGTACGCTTTACGTGTAGGCGCAGGCCGAACACTCTTGTGTGTGTGTGCGCGGGTAAGATCGTAACAATAGAAAGATATTTCTTCAGCGCTCTTTTTTCACCCAGGCCAGAAGTGACGGCATCTTAAAATTTTATGGAGGGGTAAAAGCCGCGGTCGAGAATGCGAGCGGGTTGAGAAGAAGCGGTAGGCCGTTATTGTGCTGGGCCGGAGGTAACATCGTTCTCATTAATCTAACTCAGAATGCAGGCCTTTAGAAATATTTCGAATACGCGGCCTTCCAGACCAGCAAGATCAGAAGCCGGGCCGAAAAAGCTCCCCCGGCAGATGGAATCAGGAGCATCCATCAAGTTTTTCTTCCTTCGTTCTCGTCTCGGCGAGGAGGAAAAGAATTTTTGCTTCATCTTTGTTTCTGGTAACAAACCGATCTGGTTGGTACTAAAAGACGCTAATTGCAGTCTCTTCAAGGTCCGGTTTTTGTCGTGGATTCTGCTGAAAACATGTTCTTTTCTATCTTTCCTTCGAAGCAACTTCCACTGCTGCAGTCGGTGCAGATCCCCACAACGCCACGCCAATGACAATTGCTTCAAGAAAATAAACGTTTAGTAAGTGTGCAAAAATCAAGATTACTCATTCATGCAAATACGTAGTAGAGGGAGATTATTTCCATAACCTCTTTGGCTGTTATGCATTTGAAGCTTCGAAACGAGTCACAACTCTCGTAGCAGCCAATCAACGAAGCGAGCCACTGACGTCATCTCAACCCAGAAGCTATCGCTAAGCCCCGTGCTCAGGCTCTACACGCCCACTAGGCTCGCTAGACAGACTCGCGTAGTTCGCTGGAGACGTTCCGAAAGTAATTCGACTCTACACGGTCTATTCCTATGCATCTTATATGCAGACATGCAAATCTTTGAGATACACCCTCAGAAAAATATAATTGGGCCCTTGGCACGTTCCATTTGGTGACTGACAGAAAATAATATGCATCAGTTTGAATCACTGCCAATATTTAATGTGAAATGGAAACATCGCCTTGAAACTGATATAAAATTACCATATAACAAGTCTGTTTGTGCGTATTGAAATGTCTTAAGTCATGTGTGGAGAAGTTAAGACGTAAGAGTAAAAGTGGTCTAATCGCGCGCTACGACGCCAGGGGTCGGGTTTCGAGTCCCGGATAAGACATGTATGTTTGTGTTCGTATATCCCGATTAGTTGATGTGAGGGAAAGGCTGCAGCTTAGGAGTCTTCATTTAATTAATAATAATAAAAAAGTCAGTATTTCGTCTGACTGCCACGCGAGAGATCCGGGTTCAATTCCCGGGTGGGTGATATAAGATCGGAATTTTTCCGGCCTTGTCCCTACATAAAGTGGCTCTGGGGTTCACCCAGACTCAAATCACTGGGTACCTGGGGGGTAAAGGCGGCCAGAGCGTGGTGCTGATCACATCACCTCCAAAATGGTCGAGATAAGCGCGGGGAACTTTACCTTTACCTAAAAGTGATAATAGTTAAACCGAGGAATGGAAAAAGGTAGTACTTGTAGTCTCGTAAAAAGTAATGGTTTAGTCCACTTTATCCACAGAGACGCTAATTAGCACTGAACCTACAGTTCAAAGTGGGATACGCATCATTCTGAAATATGTCTACTGGGATGGAACCCGTGATCCCTTGATTACAAATCAACAGCGATACCACAACGCCATCGGAGAGGCCCTTGTGGACTCGTAATAAAAGA
Source organism: Lepisma saccharinum (assembly GCF_977018435.1). Classification (NCBI taxonomy): domain Eukaryota; kingdom Metazoa; phylum Arthropoda; class Insecta; order Zygentoma; family Lepismatidae; genus Lepisma; species Lepisma saccharinum. The sequence continues at coordinate 40,911,024 of NC_139245.1, forward strand.
AGGCGGCAAAGAGAGGGATGACATGGAAAAAATGCATTATTATTGTATTTCTCGAAATAAAATGCTATTACACACACGCACGTAGGCGCGTATACTTATAGTTTGAAGTTTTCTCTGAAACAGAATTCAGAAGAAATACTGAAAATATTGATACGTACAGATACATAGGAATGATACCACGAAAAGACCGTGAGAAACACCAGTATTGTTTTGATCGATATTTTGGTAATGTAGAATGTTAGGTGTGTGAATATTTTGCCAAAATTAAACAGGCTTTCTTATGCTTCTTATACAGATATATTGCCATGTGGGAGATTGGTTATGTTTACACACATGTTATATGTGGTGTTTATTATGTGAAAGCGACACCATTTTAAAATTCAATCATAGTAGATGTGGTGTGACGAACTTTGCCGCCATTATCTGCGTTCCGGTACCCAATCATAAAGTGCTGGGTGAATCCCAGAGCTGTCTTGTACAGAGACTTTGTCGGGGAAATTCCCATCCGAGATCACCACCGAACACTGGACTCCCGATTGGAAGTCGGACACCCTAACGACTGCACCACCACGGACGGCTCTATTATGCCAGAACTTAATTTCCTAATGTTTATAATTATTATCTGGAAACTCGAGACGAAACCGAGAACAAGACGTGCATTTTCAACTCGAGACGAGACGTGACTGTGACAAATCTCGTCTCTGTACCATCTTTTAAAACTTGCATTTGTAGATAAATGAAACAAATTACGAAAATTGAATAAGAAGCAATCCAGAAGCGTCAATCAATATGGAATGGGCCAGAAAGAAGACCTTCGTCAATTCTCACGTGAAGATAAAGCTAATATGGACCTCCAATGCTGAAAGGTGGAACATCAAAATAAATCTCTCTTTGTGGAGTTTAGGAGGCTTGGGGACATTTCTGATGAATGGCCGCAATCTACGTCCACGCAAAGAAACGGACGGAACCAACCAGTTCGATTGGAAACTCTGACCACGTCAGTTCTTGTCAAGGACACGGTCTTTTGATGGATGCCGAGGTTCTCGTCCGAAACAGCATCCTGCTCTGGTCGCGATGGGAGGTTCTGCCTTCACGTGTATTCGGTGGACGACAACAAAGAGAGTGAGCGACCTTTTCTGTCTACCATCGACTTGCCTCTGCAACCGTGAAGGTTTTGCTAATTTGAATGCCGTTTTGACGGGAATTTTGTATCAGCTTCTCCGTGCCCACAATTCTCTCCAATAAGAAAAAGAATAAAGAAGCTAAAATGGAATGTAGTATTCGGGGAACCAGGTAGGTAAGTAGTACACGGGATCAGTAGAAAAGCACTACTTCATTCATAGGCGCCAGGAGTAAATTTTCTAAGGGAGATCAAATCGATATTGTATCCTGAACTGCAACATACTGAAGTCATCATGAGATCTGCGTTTGAGTCATGGTTATTTAGGTTAATCAAATGGTTGAAAGAAAACCAACAATACCAAGTTTTATTATTATTTTTTTTTTCAAAATATTCAGTTCAATACAATTGCATTTTCATCAGAAACGTTTGACAAAAAAAGTAGCTTAAAGTCTATTTTATGCACAGATAGGCTAATCGTGACTGGACTTACAGTTTAAAGTTGGGTCCGAACAATCATGTGCCGGGTATCGAACCCGATACCTTGAAGGCACCATCGACCACTACGCCATCGGAGAGACGCACTTTGAAACGTAGCAACAAAAGAAATCCAGAATATATATATATTAAAAAAAACACCCGATACTACCACATAAAACGAGATTTAGAGGAGAGAAGGAATGAACTAACGTATTCCGAAAGAAAGAAAAAAAAGGACCGTAGAGAAATATAGAGATAGATAAACCGATATAAACACATGAAACAAAAGGTAGATAGACTATTAACACGAAGGAATAAAAAAGACTGAAGAAGAAAGGCTAAAATGTAGAAGAAAGTTGAAGAAAGGGAATGGTGCAAACTGCAAAGAGGGAAATAAGAAGTTAGAGAAAGAAATAGGACAAAGGTACAAAGGGAAAATATAGGAAAAGAAGGAATAAATAGAGAAAACAAAATAGAGATAGGGTTCCGTATCCAGTTGAGGTACATTGCACTGTAGGTCCAGTTCCGTTTAGCCTATCTGTGTATAAGGTAGACTTAAGACAAGGATTCAAACAAACGAAACACAGATGGAAACGAAAGGTAGTAATATAAGATTTCATTTAATCCTGTGTGGAAGTCCTTGATAGTAAGACAGTACTCTTACGGTGGAAGCTCAGGAATTAATCGTACACTCGCCTCATTTACTAGTGTCGCTTCTTTACCGAACATGATTGTCCAGGATGCAATTCGACCGACACCAGCCAGAACTTGAACCCGGAACCTTCAGTGGCTCTCTCAAGAACCGACAATTTTTATTGATCTCTTTTAGGGGTGCTCGGGATCGCGAGATAAAAATTCCCGTCCCAATCCCGACTTTTGGAATTGGTTTTCCGACTTTTCGGAATCCCGAATACTCGGGAAATTCCAAATGGACATGTTTAAAAGTTGTAAGTGCTCGATGTTTTTCTGCATTGTGTCTGAAAACTCTTGGATATTGTTAGTCTTCATTCCAGAAATGCAAAAAAATAATCACTCAAGGGAAAATAGCGCGTACAATTCGAGATTTCAACAGTTTCAGAAAATTTTTAATTATTCCCGTCCCGAAAATTTCCCGATTTGGTCGAAAATATGTAGATTTTCCCGTCTCGAAAGTCGGGATTGAAAAAATTTCCCATCCCGATCTCGTCTCGACCAAAAAAATTTCTGTCTCGCACACCCCTAGTCAGCATATTCCGCGCTGGCTCAGGATAGAATAAATATGAACCTGGTCCGAAGACAGCGCGAAGGAGAGAGATCCTCAGGAATATTGAAGTCATTATTGCAGATCTTTAATGCAGAGCGTCCTGCATGAGAAACACCTATGATTACCTTGAAGGTCGGTTGCTTGCAGAAGCACACACACGCACTGGTTTTTGGATAGCGCCGCCAAAAACCTTTGCTTTGAAATTCAAATAATTGTATTTGCGTTTCGCACCCAATAGTGACGTTAGTGAGCGGCGTAATCTCTCACGCGGCGTGTTCTGAAAGTCCTTCTCCCGGCGGTCTTCAGCCCCCCCCCCTTTCCCCGTTATATATCTGCGTGAGATAGAGGGGGAGGGGGGCTTCTTCCCATTACAATTAATTATGGGGAGTGCTCGCAGCCCTCATACACTTAGGGAATCCCTAGCATGCCCCGTGACCAATGCGGTATGCTCTTGTTCTTGGCCAGTAACCGGATTGTTCGCTTCATTTTTTTACCTTCCTCCTATACTACTCTTCTTTCTCTCTCGCTCACTAGATACCTTATTCGAATCATTTCTTTTTTTAAAAAATCAGTGTTGCCATACCAATAGGAATTGCACCATTCATGGTCCACAGTATTTTTCCAGGATGCAAAAACCCTTAGAAGCAGAGTCAATAATTATATTATATTATCTGGAGGGGTTCTACTGGAAGAAATTCCGTTAATATTGCATATTTCAAATTTATCATCAATATTATCATAATACATCTTTATTTACACTAGTTAATATCTATTCCCTTTTCCAAAAATCCAAAAATACCATGTACTCAGATAATTTAACGCAAGAAAAAAGTAATTACTATTTACCTTTATTACCTATTTACTAAATAGATATGTGTAGAATGTAAGAGCAAAGTCATATCCAAATAGCCGCCCCCGTGGCGGAGTGGTTAGTACATCGCGCTATTACGCCAGGAGTCCCGGGTTCGAATCCTGGCCTGGGCATGGATGTTTGTGAGTGTTCATTCAACAATTTCATCATATCATCACTCATTCCCATCTTTGCAAATTTGCCAAAAGTGGCACAAAAAGCGAAGTAAAATAAAGCAAATCAATAAAGCAATCATATCGAAATAGTTGGATGTGTGAGGTCTTAGGCTATTTGCACCCTGTCAACAACGATTCCACAAAAATGTCTTGATTGAAGAACGCCATAATGTTCTTATAGCAAGATGGTAGAACGTGAGAAGTAAAGGCATACAAATATATTTTTATCTATGATAAAACCAAGGCTGTGAAGGGGCACTCGTTACACTCGTTACACTACCAAGATTATTGGTATACGAGTATATTTAATTTCTCTGGGCTCTCAGATTTTCTTTCGTCAAGAGTTCTGACGTTTTGCCACTCTTTTTCGAATTTTGCAACAAAGGAAGTATAGGTTTTTACTATCTCTGACCCATCGTGTCCCTGAATGTACACAGGGATTACAGTTATATGACATCATATGATATGCATATTCCATATATGCGTATTAGCATTCTCTACCGTCAATGACATATTACATATTAATACGAGGTACCAATGGCGGGGCATGAAAAATGAAATAATCAACTTTCCACAATATTGCATTTTCTTCATGGAATCTTACTTATTCAAAAAAATGGGTCGTACTTTCTGGAACACCCTGTATACGATTTTTTTGTTTGATAGTGAGAATTTCCTGCGAAACTAATGTATCAAACCAGCCAATACAGTAGCCCCATTTGCGTATGCGTTTCCCAACATTTGTTAACAAAAAGACACCCGCACTCTGGTCACATTTAGGCAGTGGGTGTCCCCAGTTGACAGTTGGCCACACTGATTCCATTTCTTCTTTTTATTAGATCCACCATATCAGACGCAGAATACGTTGGTACTTAATCAAGCCGCCTGTGACAGCACTTGTAAGAAACCGGTCTGCTCAGCGACAATGCAGCTCAACAATGGAGTAACGATACCCAGACAATGACCGAAGCCTCCCGGTGGGGGGAAAGGATCGCCGCCGATGCCGACCGCTCGTCTTTTGTCGGCTTCTGTTGGGACATGAAAGATGCTAGATTGCGCAGATGGAAATTGGATGGAGGTTTTTAGTGGTCGTCCGGAATGGAGGAGAAGGTTCGGTGGGGGGATATAGTTCGTGGAGTATGTGTGTGTTGCGGTACCCTGCTGGGTCCTCTTGACATTCTCCCTCAGCCTTCCAGATGTCATGTCACTCTCGGCAGTTTTAAGGGTCCATTTAATATGTTGTGGTCTTTCTGAAGAATTTTTTTTTTTTCTTTTCTTTTCGGAAAAGAAAACGTGTGAGTGGATTATGCCGTATCGAACTTTTCGAAGCATTCCGTCCATCAATTTCGAGTTAGTGTCTTGTAATAGCCGTGTGTTCGTTTCATGGCTTTTTAATCGTCAACACAAATTGGGTGTTAATGTGGAAATCTCACCTAAGTTATCTATTGTGCCGAAAAGAGATAGAGCAAGTATATGGTTTGAGGAAAACCATAGATTTCGTGTAGGTTTCCGAAGTCCTGTTACCTATTTAGCAACTTTTACTATTTAGAAATAGTGATTATAAATCATCGTGTGAGAAACAGAGGGACGTGACTCCAATTTTTTTAATTAACATGAGAGAGGAAATAATGTATTCTTCGGAATAGTCTGACTCTAAAAAAGAGTCAGTAAATTGGAGATACGTGAATCCACCTGCAGTGGCGGCGATTGGGTTCCGAAACCGGGGGGGGGAGACAGTATATTTCCCTTTGTAGATAAGTTTTAGCATAGTGTGGGGGCAAAAGTGGCGAAAAGTGGGGAGGGGGCAACTGCCCGCCCTCGCCCCCCTAATCGCCGCTACTGCTGCTATGGATTAGAAGTGGAGATATGTAGATCTGAGTCCAAGTAAAGTTCTTAACAGGAAATTATACATATTATATTATATTTGTATAAACAAAACTAAAAACCGAATTTTTGACGCTGCGTTCCTTTGGTTTTCATACGACTAAATGTAACTTTTACGAATTGCCAATTATTCATCCATCGATCTATCTCTCTTATATATATATAAATGGATGAACGTGTGTGTGTGGGTGTGAATATTTGTTTGTTCCGGCATAACTCTCGAACGCCTGGAGCGAAATCAACCAAACTTGGTACGCGTATCACTTGCAACCTGGAAAGAAATACTGTGGGGGTAAGACACCCCTGGCACCCCTATGGGTGGGGTAGGAAGGGGTGACATGTAAAAATAATCGAGAACCAGCGATATTAAATTCTGCACGAACAGACATCCGTGACTCTATGCAATCCGCACAACGATAGTGTTTCTCGGGTTGTCTAACATTCAGGCTGTGTTGCGAATGGAATCCATAGTTTTCGTGACACTCCCAATGCGGTTCAACTCCAGTTCATCACCTATCGGCCTGGGGGGTGAGAGGGGGTGAAAAATGAAATGCCACAAATGACATAGATTAGTTTCGAATCCATAGTTTTCGGAGTCGCTAAGCTAATTGGTGACATTCACGATCACATTTAAAATTAGTTACGTTTTACACTATAGTTAGAATTCATTATTTTCCTGTCTAATACAAGATTAGGATAAATAAATACCCGGGCAACGCCGGTTAATCAGCTAGTCTAGAATATGTTCCTATATGGATAGCCTCGGACTTCATAGAATTTCCATCCTCACCGTTATGCAGCGCACTAACTTCTCCGTATATTCAGATTGCCTAGATATCAGGCCAAAAATGCATTCTTCGCAACTGGAATATATCACAAATATTGCACACCACTTTGTTTGTTGTTTGGGCCATTTAATTAACGTTTTTTTATTTAGTCCTCAAAGAAGATGCTATCCCAGATTATGCCTTGAGTGACTGGGTGAAACCGCAGGCAAAAAGCTATCAGAATGTTCGAACTCAGGATTTGAACCTAGGACCTCCTAAAGACGACCCTGTCACAACGACCGCTCAGCTAAGCTCGTCCGTGCTTTTGGATAACTATTCGGCCTCCCCGATGGCGTAGTGGTAACGTCGTCGCCTTCTTATCAAGTTGTCCCGGGTTCGATACCCACTTTAAACCGCAGGTCCAGTCCCGATTGGCCTTTCTGTGCATAAAGTGGACTTAAAACAAAAACTCAATATCATTTACTCGAAGCAGTAAATTGTTTTGCCTTTTCTTTCCATTCGGAATTCACTTTAACTGACACATATGAAACCATTCTAAAATAATAATAATAAAAACTTCGTTACTCAAAAGTATAGTGATTTTCGCCAACAATGCTTACGTGTATTAGATTAGTCGGACTTCTGGTTATGCCCATCCTGAACCTGATAACCTGTACCAGCCTCGCCACAACGTCGCCTCATGTCCATTGTCTGACAGAAGCTGTCGAAGCACATTCCAAGACATATGATCCTTTGACTCCGAGCTCCATCCTACCCTTCATAATTAGAATCCAATTAATCGAGATTGGGAGGGGTTGGGTCTGCTAAGATAAAACGATGGTCAAAAAAGTTACAACTGGTGGAACACAAGAAACAAAGATATTAATGTAGAAGGGAATAAAAAGAAAGTCCAACTTCGTGGAAGGAATGGAAGAGCTTCGAAAATGTGAAAGGAAGAGTAGTGGAATTGAAAGTGGAAGGAGGAAGATTTGTTATGGCAAGATTGAGAGAGGATAGAAATGTGTGATATCTAGAGGCACATATTTTTGGTAAATAAAGTACAAAAACAGAGTCAATTTCGGGTTCAAAGGCTGTAAATAAAATAAAATTTCGCCGTTATATCAGTAAAAAAGCAGTATATAAAATGACATTTTGGTTTTAATAATGTGAATGAAATCCCAAATTTGATTTGAAAACTGAACTTATAACACAAAATAAACATAGGATATCCCTTCTAATAGCACATTTATGTCGTTACCAGAATATTAAGTTTATTCCTGTATAAAGGGGTCAATTTTTGCTTCTCAAATATTTACAGCAGAATTAATCAATTTTCCGATAATTGCATAACTCACAGGATAATTCTGACTTCAGAAAGTGTCGCATCGGTAAATAAAGTCTAAATTTCGTGTTAAAAAGTCTATTTCGCATTTTGCAGTTCATCTCGCAGAATTTCGTGACAAAACAGGGTAGTAAAATGCACTTCACACCTTTCAGAAACGTGAAAAATTAACATTACAATGTGTTATTTCACATTTCGTGTTTTCGTCAAAAACGAAATATGCATGCTTCTAGTGATATCCTACCAAAATAATTAGTGGTCCCATATAAGAACTGATTTCAAGCAAAGAGAAAGCATGAAATAAGAACAATTGAATATAATATAATTTCTCCTTGGAAAACACTGAAAGTGAGGGTAAAGAAGGTAGATGAACGTAATAATACTAAAATTGAGAAGAAGCAAGTTACAGTAGGAAACAGCAATGTGGTGGACACACATGAACTTTCTTCCAGATTCCAAGAAAACAGTTATTGATGATTTATTTGGTTTATTTTACTTCGCTTTTCTGCCACTTTTGGCTAATCGCGAAGATGAGGAAGAATGATGATATATATGGATGAAGGGACACTCACAAAGAACACCCATGCTCATAACGGGATTCGAATCCGGGATCCCTGACGTCGTAGCGAGCTGAGATAGCAAAGAATCCTGGCAAGGAAGGAGTTATGATTTCAAAGTTATCCAGTCCGATCAAGCAATTCTGTGGATCTCATATTTTCTTAGCAAATAACTTCCTCGGGTTATACAGAATAAACCGCTGGGGATTGTTCTGCCACAACACTTCAATCTTCAGTTAAAATCAAGTATCTCTGAATCCAGACCTCCCTGTGTGAATTCCACATCATTTCCTAATAGCTGCATGAACAATAGTGACTTCTAACACCAAAAGAGAAAGTTTATTCTGATAATTCGTGTAACTGTCGTGTAAAAGGCTCTCTTGCCTCTGTCCATTTTCCTTTCCTGTTCCCTGTTCCCTTCCCAACCCCATCCTTGATCGTAGCTTCGCCCTTTTTCTGCAAAAGTCGAGAGTTCGTAAACCTAATACGTGGTTGGAGCGGAAACTGAACGGTGCTCTGATTCCGTCCGGACTGAGAAAACTCATTTCGTGCTTCGTGATGGGTCAGTCGTCAGCTGGGACGACGTTTGGCATTTCCGAAGGAGCACGGCATGCTTAGCTGAACTGAGCTCTTCTTAAATGTCACGTCCCTTTCCCTTAATCTTCAGAATGCAATTTCGTGATTGATGCGATCGCTTCTTGCGAGGCAGCGATGCAGAACTTAAGATAACTAACAAAACAGATACAATTTACGACACGTGGCAATTTTGCTTTGCTGAAGTAAAACTTGTGTGACTACTCAAAATTCTATGAGCCTCTACCGGGTTTCGAACCCAGGACCCACTTGATTACAAGACGACGACGCTACCACTACGCCTCAGGGGAGGCTCTCATCGAGGTTATGTAAAATGGAGTGACTCGCTTTTCAATGAGAGGCAGTAAGTTTAACCGAGAAGTGTAAATATGGAAATACTGGACTTCCTATTGAAGTTTGCGGCAGAGTTAGGCAACACACATAACCTCATCCAGGGAAACGAACATTTCAGGATCTAGGTATCTTTTTTTTTTGCGGATGACTGTACAGTCACTAGATCCTGAAATACTTGTTTCTCTACGACGGTGGCAGGCAGGCCCGTACCCAGGAATTTTTTGTGGGAGGGGCCAGGTCCGTGTGTAATATGCATATTATATATATATACAGTGGCGGCTATTTGGGGGAACCTGGGGGCAGTAGCCCACGACTTTTTTTTGCCACTTTTGCCCCCATACTGTGGACTCTTAATGCTTGTCTACCAAGAGAAAATAACTGTCCTCGCCCCCCTCCCCTTCACCAGTTTTGGCTTCCAATCGCCGATACCAATCAGAAGTATTCGGATCGTTCTGAATTTCGCAAATTATTTTTTTTTTAAATTGTATATATTTTCTTATATTATACCAGAACCATTGAACAGCCGCGATAATTCTGTGTTTAGAAAATAGTATATTTATAAATTAAATTATACGCATTAGCAATTATTATTACAATAAATAATTCTAAGTGTGAGTTAACCTATAGACCGCTACGGGTTACCAAAAGAGAGAGAGAGAGAGAGAAAGAGATTTTCACCTGGGTGCCAAAACTGGATGGGGGACATATTACTTTCTCTTAGTAGACAAGTTTCAGTTTGTTTTTCTTTTAGGACCACTTTTATGCACAGATAGACTAATTGGGACTGGACCTACAGTTTAAACGACTATGTGCCTCCACCGAGTCTGGGAGACAAAACTTAGCATTAAGAGGAAGGACATAGTGAAGGAGCAAAAGTGGAAATAGTAGGGGTGGGGGGGCAACTAGCCACCATACCCCTTCAATCGCCGCCACTGCAGGTAGCCTTCAATCAATTTTTATAAAACTAAAAGTACCCAATGTCGCAGACTGCAGACTTCTGGAGACTGCCTCTCTTATACACAACAAACACATTCATTTATGAAGGACGAAATTGAAATTTTCACAAATTAAAATGTTTACTATGTTCTCGGGATTTCTCATTACGGACAAACACAAACATCCATGTCCTAACCGGGATTTGAACCCAGGACCCCTGGCGTCGTAGCGCGCTGAGCTGACCACTCCGCCACGGAGGCCGACCAACCATTTAGCTACGTGGGATCCTTTATAAAACACACAAGAATGGTTAATCCATATCAGTCTTCGATGTTCACAATAGTACATTTTTACGTTAAAACAATTATAACACCATTAAGCCTTGTTTCCATGATATGAAAAACTCAATATGCTGACCAAGGCAGAAATTTATTTTATTATAAAACATAAACTAAACGTAACGTTTCAACCTTCTATCAAGGTCTTCTTCAGACTATGTACCAAATACAAATGTAACAAGGTACAAGAACAGGACGATATATATATATACACAAAAATACTCCCCTCCAGACTATTAGAAAGTTGTTCAGGTGAAAGTAAAGTTGACAAGGGAAAGCCACCTGCTAGAATGTTCCAAAACAACTTCCTAATAGCCTGGATATATATCGTCCTGTTCTTGTACCTTGTTACATTTACACTTGGTACATAGTCTGAAGAAGACCTTGCTAGAAGGTTGAAACGTTACGTTTAGTTTATGTTTTATAATAAAATAAATTTCTGCCTTCGTCAGCATATTGATTTTTTACGTTAAGTTCTCTTACCTCGCACAATCAAACATCAGTTCGGAAAATTTACTTTCCTTTGTAAAAGCGTATTGCAATTGTTCAGAATTTGTTTTCGAAGGACTTGTTTTTCGTTTGTTTTTTTACGAAAAAATACAATTCTACATTGTTTCATTGTCATATTTACTGTCAGTGCCAGATATTGTTTTACACTCCCTGAATCCGCCAGAGAAATGGCCTTCTTTTCTTTCATCCGCTGTTGTTATTCACAACGCCACCGCATGTCGGAGCGTGTGTAATTTGTTGTGACATTTCTGCGTACAATGAATGGCCTCCATTCCACTCTATTACTAACGTTGCGACGGAAGGGAGATTTTTTTTCCTTCTCTTTGGAAGTTCAACGGTTGACATTTCGGAAATTAAATTTCGTTCCGCCCTTTACGAACATTTACGACGTTCCACAACAGTTGATACTATTTTTAATCATTGCTTGGAAACCAAAAAGGAACCTGATTACATTACACTTCCGCACACGCCAGCCCCAGTGGCGGAGTGGTTAGCACATCGCGCTACGACGCCCGGGTTCGAATTCCGGCCTGAGCTTGGACGTTTGTGAGTGTCCATTCATCATGTCATCACTCATCCCCATCTTCGCAAATTAGCCAAAAGTGGCTCAAAAATCGAAGTAAAATAAGTCAATTCAATCAATCAATCAACTTCCGCACATGAAGATATGATGTAAAATTGAGGCTAGCTACGATCAAGAACATTTTTCCATAAATTTTACTTTAATTATTAATGTCTCCCAGTGTTATTTTCTGACTATCTGTGTGTGTGTGTGTGCATATTGTGTATAAAATATGGAACCTTGTAATAACTATTGGTGAATTCAATATTTTACAGGTACGCATATAGCACAAAAATACTACTATTGAAAAAGTCCGTCAGTTATAATTTCTTCCCCGCACAATCAAACATTAGTTCTGATGTGGTAAATTGAATTGAAGGAACACTTAATGCTAGTTACCTCTAAACCGTGTATAAAATCTAATGAAAGTGAATTATTCAGAATCTGTGCATATTTTAGATAGGCCTACACTCAATTGTGGAGATTTCGAGGAAGGAATAGAAAGGTACCGTTCGTGCCACCCAGTGGCGTGCCCAAAGGGGGGAGATGGAAAAGATGGCAAAATGAGGGCTGACTACTGAGAAAAAGTATACGTAACCCCCCCCCCTTTCGTAAACCCTGAGCACGCCACTGGTGCCAGCTAACAATATAACGACAGAACGACAGTATTCTGCATTTCATTGGCATGTCCAATAACAGAGTTCGAATTCGGTTGTATTGCTTGAAAGAAGCCTAAGACTAAAGCTGTTTCGGCGTATGGGAAGGGGGGAAAAGGACAGGGGGGGAATTTCCTTCCACATGGGATGAGGATATGAATTTTTGTGCTCAAAATGGGATTTCTGCTCGCATTGTTGTGAAAGAGATACGACGCGTGAGTAATACGAGTGGATGCCCCGGAAGCAGGAGGGGAAGACGACGAACAAAGACATCAAATTTTGGGAGCATTTCGGGGAGGGTGGGCCGCAGAAGAGGATAACAAATGTGAATGACAAGTGAAAGACGATATGCGTCCTCTCCTTTTCTTTTCTCTCTTCCTCGAATGGAAACTATCGTCATCCACATGATTGCTTTCTTTCTGCATGTGGATGCGATCCCCGCTGGGATCTTACCAATGCCGAGGACCACATACCGAAAGGAATCCGAATAGCATCCGAAGCTGTTTCTCTCAATAACATCCAACCGGAGTTTATATCCACTGACAGTCCGCAAGCATCTGTATTCATATAACAGATATCCAGCTGCGATACCGAAACAGATGCAAATGACGTGTTTTTTTTTTTTTCTGAAGCCTTCCCCACTACCCCGCTTCTAGTAGAGGAAGGAGTGGGAGGGAACATCGAAGGAAGTTCAATCGTCTGTGTAATTCATTTTTAGTAATCCCATTAGTAGAAATACTTAATGTTTTCGTCCTGGATGCTTCTAAGATTTTGCCAGTTATTATATACATTCTATCCCCCTACATACGAAAGTTTTGTACTACTATACAGGGAGGGACAAAAATATGTTACCACTATGTCGAGGTTACGGTTAGTATATTTTTATATATTTTCTAACTGTAATTTACATACGTGTATGTATGTAGGTATGTGAACACTACCCCAATAAAATACGATTATTGCAGAAAAAAAAAACAAGTAGAAACAATTAAAGATTTGGGAGTTCTGTTTGATTCTAAACTTACATTTCACGTGCACGTTAACTTTGTAACAAACGAGGCTTGCCAACTTCTGGGATTTATAATGCGTACATGCAAGGAATTCAAAAGTGTCGAAAGCTTAATGATGCTCTATAATGAGTACGTCAGGTCCAAAATCGAATACGCACGTGTAGTATGGCACCCTCAAACCCAGCAAGACGTAAACAAAATAGAACGAATCCAGACTAAATTCTTGAGACTTGTAAAATACAAATTAGATGCAGTTACCCTCAAAGGAATCCCGCGAAAGCCTTCTCAGATTTTTTTTAACTTAACAACACTTAGCAGAAGACGAATCATGCACCAGCTCATTTTCCTTCACAAAATATTAAATAATCACACTGAAGCTCCATTCGCCCTGTCAGAGCTTGATTTCTACGTCCCCTCAAGTAAGTTACGATCAAGAAAGCCTCCAACGCAGTAGAACCAGTGCACTTGAAATATCGCCAATTGGAGTATGTGTATGGCATTTAACGAGATTGTTAAATGTGAAAACAATGTGGATCTATTTTCTTCGACCTCAAAACTGAAAGGACAATTTTAAAACATAAAAAAACAATAGAATATAAGAATTTTATGTTTAATGTGTGTGTGTGTCTATTTCTATGTGTACATTTATGTATGTAGTATATATATATATTGCATTAATTTGAGTTAAAATGCAGTTCAAAATGTACAATGAACGCTATAAATAGGTAATATACCTGTCGCGTTCAATTGCTTAAATAAGTGGTACAAAGTGTATCTATTACATATCAACTACAGTTTCCATATAACATGTCTCCAATAATCACTTACAAGACATATAAACATTTAACTCATCATCCCTTCAAATTGCCATATAAGTGGTATCTTTTTCGCTCTCCCTGTATATAAACAAAAAATGCAAAAGTGTTATTTTGTCGTTGTCGTTGATAGCTGTTCATTCATTCGAAATTTCTCCGCATTCACTTTTGTCATAGTCAAAACGAAATCAGAAAATTCTCAGTGGGCATGGGTGTCCTTTGTGAGTGTCCGTTCATCAATTTCATCCTATCGTCACTCATCCTCATATTCACGATTAGTCAAAAGTGGCAGAAAAGAGATCAATCAAAAAAAATCGGAAAAACAACTACATTTTTACATTATTCCTATGGTAACACTGGTAGTGTGCAAAAATAAACTATGTCGTATGTCAATAATATCTTCAAAGCGAAGTCTAGAGTTGTTCCTACTCCACTTAAAAGAAACTGAAAAATAATCTTTACAGTGAAATGAAATATTTCCAATGTTCTAAGACTAAATAAAAATCATTAAGACTTGAAGGCAATTAATTTTTTAAGCATATTTTACCTAAAGTGTAAACCTATTCGTGTGTGTATGTCCTGGAAAAGCCAAAGCGATAGATATTTGAAAAAGTCTGCGCATGAACTAAAAACAGACATATTTTGGAATAGCTAAGTTCACGCTCAAAAAATGAACTATTTTTGCTAATCACAAATATTTGAATTAAAGAATTGCAATCTTAGCCACACACACAAGCACACATACAAGGAATGGAGTTGGAAACCCTGAATGCTTTTCCATCGACCTCGAAGATATCCCAGCTGTCGTTGGGTAAGCGAGGTGGAAATCGAATTATCTTGACAATGATATCGATCGAGAATCGGGAGGGGGCATTGTAGATCAGGGAACCAAACTGGGAGGGAGATGGGGCGCTTGACTGGGGATGGAAGCTGTTCGAGGGTAAAATAGGATCTGTCGGGATAACTGTGGTACTGCATGGAAGGCAGAGCTGAACAGCAACGAAAGGAGTGCATTTAAGAACATTACTCCGTGCGTTCAAGTTGACAACCTTTTGAAAAGTCAACTGCACTTGCTTTAGAACTTTAGGCCAAAGCCGTCCGTAATGTAATTGCATGTCCATGTTATTGGAAAACTTTATAAGTCTTCGGGGAGAACATCCAGGGTAGAATTTTTAAAGAAGTCAATAACAGAGGAGAAAATGTGAAATGTATACAATACAAAATAAGACGAAAATATCGAGCAATTAGCAAAATTAAATAACGCCAGAAGTAACATGTTAGAGGTAAAAGAGAATTTGAATTTGATTTTAAAATTTTGGGTGCGTCAGCACTTAGGCTATTTTGAACCAGTCCTATTATACGGGTACAGCCCCTTACCGTTACAAATAACAACTCTAACGTTGCATAACAAAAATCTAAAAATATTCTGACTTCCGTTAAAAGCTGAGGCTGTAAACGGGCACTCAGCACACATAGGGACAAAAAACAGGACAACACACAGAAATATACTGGCCATAAAGCCAGTCGCCAGGGCCTCGTTTGTCTGAAAAATGCAGTCCAGGGTGTACTACTTGGAAGATCACCCCTTAGGCTACAACCCCCAGTAAAAGAGAGAATAAATCATAAAAAAATACATAAAAAAGTTATAAGAAAAATCCAATACAAAGAAATTGAGACATGAAACAGATTAAAATGTAAATAGGATGAAACAAGACCACGAAATTCACAGAGATTGGTGACAAGACCGCCCGCAGATGTATCCCCTCAGTTCAAAAAAATCTCATAAACCCCTCCCTCCACTAGGACAGTTTGCACAGGCATCTCCCCCACTGCACTTTCCCCATGTTGATCCATGCAAGCATACCCTCACCTTTCCCCATTTTTTTTCAAATATCATATGGTAGGCAAGTGCCCCCTGACCCCCTTCTACGAGCGCCCTTGATTTGTGACACATTTTCCTTTCAAACGCACACCTTGTTTTTTTCTCTTCTTCTGCTATTACGTTTGATTCTGATGCAGTTGTATTGTTTGATTTTATGTACTCCTCTGAATATCTTGCATACATCTAATATAACGGCACCAGAAAGTATAGTGGACAGGCAGGAGCGGGAGTATTTTCTGGGAGGGCAGTCACATTTGATGTACTACTCAACACCATACAAAAATCATATTTGGATTACGAAAACATTTAGATTTTTGTTTTTTGTTGGGATTGGTCGACCAGCTGCCCCCCCCCTCTCCCCCTTGACATGATTGCATTTTCATGTAACTTATAGTAATGCTCCTAAACAATGAAGAAAGGTTTCGAAGGATAGTATGGAACAGAGCATTGTTCGTAATTAATTTATTATAATAGCAATATTATAATAATTAATATTCAGCCGACGAAGCATGCAACTGATACGAAAAATTGTCCTGAACTCTCAAACAGATCTAAAATTTCACAATTGTGAATGTCGGTGTAGTTCCTCGAAAAGTAATACATAATAATAATAATAATTGGTAAAGTTTGAAGATATTTTATTACATTTTTGAAAGAAGTGTTAGCTATCGGACCTTTAAGATAGGTTTCCGAACAATTGCGAGAAAAAATTATGTTATTGGGTGGAAATAAAATTATAGTTGTACACTGTCGGCTATTGGGTTTCAAAACTTTGGGGGGGGGGGGGAAAGGATCGTTTACTTTCCCTTGTTAGATAAGGTTTAGCATAGTGCGGGGGTAAAAGGCAAAAAGTGGTAACTGCCCCCATGCCCCTCCCTAATCGCCGCTACTGGGTGTACACGTTACATACATTATTTATGTGCACAGTAGAGATACCAAAAAAAATAGGAGAGGGGTCAAGGGGGAGAGGCATGCTAAAATTCTCAGAAGTTCAAAAATTAATGTGTATATTGTATGTGTAATAATGATGCCTTAATAATGTATAGATTGATAGCCTATTTTCTTTCTGAAAACTGGGAGGCACGCAGGGGGGGGGGCTGGACCCATCCTATCCTTCCTTTAGTGCCGCCGCCGAAGCAGATTTTCTTGCAGTTTTTATTTAAATATTTGATTTTCTCAAAATTTCGGAGGGGGCAGTAGTCCCAACAGCCCTACTCTGCGTACGCCAGTGTCTGCGTTAACAATGTGATAAGTCCAGTGCTCTTTCCTGAGAAAAAAGGTTCGGGTCTCTTCAAGTTGTTCTGTTATTGTGTTCATGACAAGAACTCCTTAAAATACCGGTATTGTGGTATGTTCATAAATGACTGTTCATCAATGTAGTTATTCGCGATAGCCAAAAGTGGCAGAAAAACAAAGTAAAATAAGCCAAGTCAGTGCAGTTACACACATATTTGAAATAAAATGTTCTTAGTTTTATACTCGTCTATAAAAAGGTGCCGGTACGGCGTACTGTTGCGTACCACTAGAATAAAAGTACTGCATATGTCTCTTCTGACAGTACTGAACATATAAACTTACCAGTTCAAGGCAGTTTATCTTCAAGACGCCATTCACTTCCGAAAGAAAACGTCATCTTTTTTTGCACCTTATTGCTATCTATTTTGTAATACAAGGTTCGTTATCATTGCCCAATACCGGAATAACAATAAAAAAAGTTCTTAATTATCCATAACAACGTCTTACATGGGCACACGAATAAAAATAATAGGAAATATAAACAAATACATTACATTGTCTGTACGCTAACATTATGAAAAGCAACGGCACGAAACCAGTCTCAGCAGGTTGTGATTTGCAGAGTTGCCAGTCCCAGAGACGCAACATCACTATCAGCCATACGAGGTTCCCAACAGCAGCTATCTAATAAGTATTGAAAATGAATACAATCGGTCCGTAGGTTTCAAGATGGTGGAATGAAACACTAGTTATTTTAGAACATGTAAATTACGAGACATGTATTTGCACAGAAATCTTAGTGTTAAATTGAAATATTGATTCTTGACAAGCAATTCATTTTCTAGCCGAAAGGATTTCCTAGATTTAAGTCTGAATACGCAAATGATATCACACGTTCATCTTTTATAAATTACACTGGGGAACAAAAAAAAGATTTTATTTTGCGGCATAAAGTTTAATAACAGTTTCAGCACACAAAACAGCTGTGATTGCCAATTGTATGATTGGTTCAGTTGAATTGACTCCAGTTATAAAAATAAACACACCATGGAAAATGTAGGAGGTTAAATTACTCTTCGCTTTTCTCGGTAATATCAAAATTTGATAATGGGCTGAAATTCCTATTAAGAAACTTATTAATTTATTTGTAAATTGTTGCTAGGCAACTTATGAAGCATTGCTAGGCAATATATCGGACACTAAACAAAGCTTAAGGAAGAATACCAAAACATAAAAATGGTTTAAAAAAAAAAAATTGAATATGCTGAACATAAGTGGCTCGTGTGTGTGTGGATTTGAAGATGGTGAATTTTTTACTAGGACAGCAAAGTGGGTACACAAAGTATCCCTGTTTCCTATGTTTGTGGGATAGTCGTGCTAGAGAAAAGCATTGGACGATAAAAGTTTGCCCCCCAAGGGAAAATATTAGTGGGAAAAGCTAATATCATTCATGAACCGCTGATAGATAGGAACAAAATCATCCTTCCGCCACTGCATATTAAACTTGGGTTGATAAAACAGTTTGTCAAGGCCTTAGATACAAGTGGTGATTGTTTCAAACATATATGCCACACTTTTCCAGGACTAAGTATTGAAAAATTGAAAGCAGGAATCTTTAACGGACCACTAATTCGTACACTTATAAATGATGCCAATTTTACAACTTACATGTCTTACATCGAATCTGAGGCCTGGCTGAGCTTTGTGTCCGTCGTCAAAAACTTTTGGGGAATCACAGAGCAGAAAAGTACCCCGATATAGTTGGAAATATGTTGAAAAATTTTGAGAAATTGGGAGCTAATATGAGTGTGAAGATACATTTTCTACATAGCCACATTGACAGATTCCCTGAGAACCTTGGTGATTTTAGTGAAGAACGGGGAGAAAGGTTCCATCAGGATATAAGGATAATGGAAGAAAGGTACCAGGGACGGTGGGATTGCCACATGATGGCCGACTACTGTTGGAGCTTGCAGAGGGATTGTCCTAAAAAGCAATACAGCAGGAAATCGTATAGAAAACGTTTCACATAGTTTGTTACTTCATTGTGTACATATTTTCTTAATTATTATGATCATAGGCCTATATAAATTTATTTTTATAATAATGATTGTTATCACAAAAAGAAATATTACATTGTTTTTGGAAGTTCATTTATATGTATGTCTTACGTTTCCGCCATTTTGGTTTAGTTGCATTTATTTCATAAATTAGAGCCAATTCAGGAAATATATTATTATATCATTATTCAGCAGCATGAAATTGCCCTAAATTAGCTCTCAAACACTGTGCCGCAATTTCACTGTTCCCCAGTGTTATCATATATTGTATATTCCATAGGCTACCGAATCAGTTCAATATACTCTCAAACCAAATAGATATATTCACTTCATATTCATTTTTTATCAGCACCATAGAAAAAATTGTACATAAGTAATGATTTTGTGAAACTGATCTTTTTACCTTGGTACTTTTTTGGCTATTTTTTTGTTTATTTTATGTTATCCTTTCTTTTGTGTTTATAATCTTAGTCTATTGTTTTACTGTTGCTTCTTTCTGGTGTAAAATGGCTTCTGCTGTGCTGCAAATTTCAATAAATAAATAAATAAAAATAAACACCCTTTCCTCACGTGTTTAATTATAGCTACCTGGAAGTATTTCATACCACTTTCTTTGAAATATATTGTCATTTTGTATATTTATATGTATGTTCACTTATTTACAAGTTGATGTCCATCTGGATTTTTGCAGTTTCAAATGTTGAGCGTTTATCTTTTCATGTACACAATGCTTCACTTCGTCAGTTCCGACAAAGTATTGAATTTTCGCGGTAAATCGATTTAAAAGAAAATGGAAAGTTAAATGTGTGCGGGACAGCTGTAGTCAACTTATTTGGAAGTCAAGCTTTAGAGCTAATATCACGTGGTGTGAAATGGAATAGGCGTACACGCCTAGGTCCAATGTATTTCTGCCCGCAGAGAACGAAGCGGTTCTATTGATCTGCAGCGGCTAATGACATTTGTCCAATACTGTATGTCGCGAGCGGAGTGTGTTTTGGTGTGAACAGGGGAGCGGAAGTGCAAGATGGAAAGGGGGGAGGGAAGGGTGGGGAGAGAGAGAGGGTGGAAGGGCTAGGTCACATTAAACTGAGTGGAGCAAGATAATTGACTAACGCGCTTTGCCGCAACCGTGTTTGGCTTGGAGACCTCGCCCGCCCATCAACTCATCGAATAATGGTTTCGTTTCTCATTTCGCCCGTGCTTCGAAAGCAGATGAGTATGTAGTATGCATGTTCGTTTAATGGAACAACACTGTTTTGACCCTAACCATATCAATATATTCAGTTCTTTTACACATGCATATACATTTAATGCGCTCTTTATGGGGTGCTTTGCGAATACACCCATTTTTGCAGACGAACGAGGCTCTGACACCTTGAAGTTGATCTGCAGCCAGTATAATACTTAGGGATTGTGTTGTATCGTCCACATGTATTCAGACTCTTCCATCGTCCATCTCTTCATATTATCATCCAAATCGCCGCGATTAGCCAAAAGTGGAAGAAAAGTGACGTAAAATAATCTAATACATCCATTCATCATTCATGTATAATACGCTCTATTGTCATTTGTCTTTTGCTGTTGTCTTGTGACGTGCACAAAAATACTAAAATACTAGGGAACCTAACCAAACACCAATATTGCAATATTACTGTGCATAACTTGGGTGGAGCGCAAGAAAAATATTTTTTATCAAGTAACCTCGTATGTAATGAAGTTGTAATGGGTAAGAATTACATTTAGTGGTACCAAAATGGATTCAGTAACGTGTAGTTAACTCAGAAGCGCAGAACTCCTCAATAACACTCTAAATAAACACAACAAAAAATTTCTTCACCAGCTTGTTGGTGGTCCAAGAAGAACCAGAGCATATGGCAATTAAAATATAGAGCTGTCTGCAGAGTTACATGAGGAGAAAAGTGGATGAAACGTTCAAAAACAAATTGAAAACGTTCTTAATAAATCAGAATTATTTTGTATAATTTGTAATTCATACTTTAAACTGCAGATGTTTTTGTATTTAATGATCTTGTTTGCTTATGATCTGTATTGAACTTCCATATACATGTAAGGAGTAAAAATTCAAATACAGTAAAACCTCGTTAATTCGGGCCCCGATAAGCTGGACTTCGCTTAATCCGGACAGGCAAAAGGCAAGAAAGCAGAATGCAAGGTTTTGAATGTGGCTAGAAGTCAACAAGAGAACTTCCCAAAGAAAAGGCAGTCAACCACTGATGAAATTCTGTTTCCCGCAGACTTTGTACTGTACTGTATAGTGTATTTAGGCCTATGTCCTTTAAATAAACCATAATAAACGTGTTTTGTTGCTATAAACGAAGTTTTAATGCACTTTCTACTGTTCTTTTAGGTTATTTCAGTTAATCCGGACTTTCGTTAAATCGGTGAACTTATCCCCCCCAAATTAGTCCGGATTAACGAGGTTTTACTATAATTTCAAATTCCAAGTACCACACGAAAATATAAGTTTCGCTAATTACTCATTTGATGTTTTCATAGATGGGCGGATGGACTCGAAATTTGATTAAATAGATAATTAGTGAACTATAATTTTGATACTGGTGCTATTTTTAATATGTAATCTGAAAGAAATGTAATTTATAAATAGTTGTTTATACTGTCGACTCCCGGGGTTCACAAAGCTTCAAATGAAGGAGTACCGGGGGGGGGGGGTAAAGGCGGCGGGAGCGTGGTGCTGATCACATAACACCTCAAAAATGGTCGAGATCGAGAATGTGTGGGCCCCTAAATGTGTCTCATGATACTGTGCTACATGCACGGGGAACTCTCTAACTTACCTTTACCTTACCATAAGAAGATGTTATGGGAATAATAACTTTAGCCATTGAATGTAATATTATGATCAGCCTATCTACGTGACTGAGTGGTTAATATCTTAAAATATATATTCTTTGAAACCTATTCCCCTCCTCGATATATTTGGCAGAAACATGCATGCAAATATTGAACTATACGACTTGCTGCGTCCATGAAACCAATGTTAATGCCATTTATTTTTTAAACTGCAGAGAACTGTCGTATAGCCTTGAGCGCTGCTATAACTGCCTGCGAAATATGGCCCAAATTGACGTGATCCGCCTAGTGGATTTTCAGTTCCTTTCCCCTCCTCCCCCTTCCACCATTATTCGAAAGGACGAGACACAGAATGGGAGGGAGAGATCGAAATTGACAGATTGATTGGTTGAATGACTCCCGCAGTTGACGGCTTCACCCCCCCCCCCCCACCCTCCCTTCACTCTCCCAAGTCGATCCCCCGTCCACAGCTCGTCACATTACTGCGATCAATAAGTACGATTCCACGGAAACCCCTCCTCACACTTTCGGCTCCATCAAATCGTGCTTTTCCTGTGATGGACAGTTTGTGGCCTTCTCCGTTAGGGGCGCCGTAACGTTTTTGGAACCTTGCTTCTTCCTGGAGGCTGTCTTCCACGACTCTGATGACGTAGGCGCTTCGGCTGGAGGAAGAGGGAATGGAGAGAGGAACGTGGGTTCTTTTCCTCCGAAGACAGGTCCTGCAGGGTGGATTTGGTCGAACGTGACGCGGAGGACACTGGACCAATTTCAGCTGGAGTTGTGTCCTCGGGAAAGTCTACCTCAGCATCTTATGGAGGGCCCGCGAGCGGAGATAACCAGAGTGCGGTCTCGTAATTGACTTTGCCAAGAGCTGTATGCTGGGAAGGTTAAGCTCGATCTTAAATTCTAAGACCACCAGTGGAGTATTTACGAGTTTTTATATCCAGGTCTAAAGCTCTTTTTTTTTCTGTTTTTGTTGCTTTATTACAGTGGCGTGCAGGGGTGTTGTTAAAATTATTGGAGGGGCTCTGATCACTTAAATAAATTAATGAATGACTTACTCCCTCCCTTTTTTAAGTTTTGGCCTCAGTGTTCGGAATCTCGTAAAAGCCCATGAATTCCTCAAAAATATTAAAATTTTCATTCGCAGTTCGAATGCAGAATGTCAATTGTTCACGGATGGATATGTCACAAGTTTCGTCAACCATAATAGCAAAATAATCCCGACTTGTAATATCTGCTACCACGGAGCGCAAAACAGATCTCCCTAATATATCAATGATCTCGTTCTGAATGTCATGTGAGAGCCATTTGTAGCCCGAACGTCCCATCCACTCCCCTAGTTCATGTATATCGTCTTTTGAAACTCTTTTTAGTAAAAATGTTAACAATACTCATAATTATATACTTAGTATATAGTAATAAGTCATGTGTTTTACTGTCTCTGGTCATAGTCCCCCAAAGTTGATGGTCTAGAACATTTCAAATGTGTATTTAAAGTTAAGTTCATGTGGCACAATTCAGAGTAAACTTTACAAGAGAAGCAAAATAATACATTAGATTCTCTTAAGCAAAATTATTTGGGGGGCTCTGCCCCCATATCAATAACATTGGGGGGGGCCTCGAGCCCCACCAAGCCCCATGGAGTCGGCGCCTATGGTGGCGTGCCCAGGATTTTCGAAAGGAGGGGGTTACATATATTATTTCAGAAGTCAGCACTCATTTTCCCATCTTTCCTGACTTATACCCTATCCCATGTAACAGTGGAGCAGAGCCGCGCATAGAGACAAAAAAGAGGAAGGAAATCGAGTGGTGAAAGCCAGAGTAAAGCAGGGAAAGCGGGTAACTCCAGTCGCCCATTACGTAGTCCCTTTCCTCTCACTGTTCATTGGTGGAGCAGTCTCGCGTCATTACTTGCGCAGAGACTTGTTCTCGTTTGCCTGCTCTACAGTTAGCTGGTACAGAGTATAGGTGTTCTTTTCTTTTTTTTGGGAGGGGGTTATGGCCCCCCACCAACCGTCCTTTGGGCACGCCACTGCTATATTATTAATATTATTACCAGTGCCTTCATTACCGATCCTTTTTTTCCATAGATCAGAATAAACACTCGGTTCGTGCTAACGAAAGAAATAGTGATCATGTTGACACCACTCTTATAATTAACTTTATATCAATACCGTTTGTATCACCATGAAAAAAAAACAGACTTATTAAGCGTATCGGAACCTTTCTTCCCAGTGAAAATAGCAGTGATTATTGCTGTTATTTATTTAACAAAAATGATTCAAAATTGAGCATTGGCCATTTTACACTGGAAGGTACAACAACATAAAGTAAAATTGAATATTGTACAGTGACTTACACAATTTTACGCCACCACCTTCTAAAGTGTGCCTGATTTCCAAAAAATGTCTATTTGGTTTGGTAGATTATTGTATCGGCTGGGCAGCCTGTGGAACAGCGAACGCTGGATGAGGCATAATCTCAAACAGTTAATACGAGTAATAATGTAACAGTTGAGTGCTTCGGATGGTGTGTGATATAGGTGACACTCGAAAGTGTGTTCTGGAGTACTGAAGAACTATATCAAGCAGGCACGTATTTAGAAATATGTTTCGGGGGGGTGCGAACCAAGTGTCTCAGGAATAATAATAATATTAATAATAATAACAATGTTTATGTTAAAATATTTATAAATGAAATTAACACTACTTACAATACATAAATTAATATTATATTATTATTACACGATTAGGTAAAAATACTGTATAAGTATAGAGATATAAGAGTGCATATTCATTACGTAGCTTACTTGTAGTTAAGATCGGAATAATTTACATAAAAACAAGTGCCCTGGCAAATGAAATTAATGTCAAATACATGAATAATGGAATATTTATCGAATAACAAAAATGATGTTACATGTAGTAGGAGAAAAGTAAGTTTCTGATTAAAATTTTATGCATATTATTTTGAGTAGTAGTGTACATAAATCTTCTTTGTAATGTAATTCAAGCCCGACCCTGTGGCCGAGTGGTTAGCACATCGCGCTGCGACGCCAAGGGTCCCGGGTTCGAATCCCGGTCGGGCTTGGTTGTTTGTGAATGTCCTTTCATCAATTTCATCATTTCATCACTCATCCCCATCTTCGCAAATTAGCCAAGAGGCACAAAACGCGAAGTAAAATAAACTAAATCAAATCAAATCAAAATAATGTAATTCAAAGCCTTCTAAAAAGATCAGAGGAAATTAATAACCATCGATTATGCAACAAATACTAATATTTTCATTACTTAATTTTAGTTACATGGTGAGTCTTTTGGGGGGTTCGGACCCCTGGACCCCCCCTTAAATACGTCCTTCCTGTCCTTCAAAACCGTATGATCCCAATATAATCCTTGTCTTCCAATAAGTTGAGAGGAAATTATACAACAACGGCTAAACGAATATATTTTTCATCATTTAACGTTATCACGGTATCTAGTGACATGTGAAACGCAGTTCGATATAAATTATTTTTTGTTTATTGATTCATTTTATGCACAAACATGAAAGTGGAGGTTTGATTTATTTTGTGAATAAACTTGTATCCGAGCCAGACGTCGGGAGTGGGGGACGAGTTTTTCTTGAGTGACAGCCGCCGCCTAGAACATGACATATTTGCACCAACACGGAGATAAGGAAAGATTATTTTCGCCGCTACCGGGCTTGAGTCGCAGCAGGCGTTCGAACCCATGTTCACGGATGACCAGGAAAACCAGCTGGAGCACAAGCCTGCAAGGATCCAGGACGCGTCGCTGACCGCGTTTCAAGACAATGGAGAGAGGTCATTTCCATCCCTCTGAAACAGAAGCCAAGCCACTAGAGCGTCCTTTTCAACGGAAGAATTCGAATCTCTTATATATAGGCAGTACTATGATTCCAGACACAGTTTTTACCCGGATTTCATAGAGAGAGCATCTCCGCGCTACACTCTCGCGTGATCATTGCTTTGTGTCCGTGAACTTTGTTTCCTTACGTACTGTGAGCAACTTGCAGATAGAGAGTTACCAGTGTGCGCCTTATTTTGGTGAAGATTACGCGGTGATTTGTTTTTGCCAAGCGTGGACTACATAAGGATGGAGGGCTAAAGGAGATTGAGAAGGGAGTCTGTCGACTTCCCTGACCCCGCAACGAGGCATCGCCATCTTCCGATGAAGCAGGTCAGCCAACGCCAAAGACGACATCAAAGCCAAACACTGCCCAAAGCCCGAAGGACGTCTTCAGAACGACGCCGATCGAAGCCCGTCACCAGAGAGAGAGATTGAAGGACGACTCCAGAACGACGCCGATCGAAGCCAGAGGGAGAGATTGAAGGACGACTCCAGAACGACGCTTCCAGAACGACGCTTCCAGAACGACGCTTCCAGAACGACGCCGAATCGAAGCCCGTCACCAGAGAGATTCTGAACCGACGCGTGACCACGTACATCCGACGCTAGTGGCAAGAGGAACGCCCGAAGTACTAAGGAGGTGCAAGTACATCAGATCGTCGCAATTATTCTTCGTCGCGATCGACCTCGGAGGACAATTTCGCCACAAAGGAACCGTGTGCAAGTCCCGCGTCCAGGAGAGAGGAGAGATGAATGACCACGCCATGTAGCAGTGTCTGGTACAGTATACTTCAGAGGGTCTCATGTACATGTAAACGTGCGTCGTTAGTATCAACACCGTACAGTTAACGCCGAAGTCTCACTTATTCGCAAAGTTACTCAGGAAACCCCGAACCTAACCCCCGCGTCTGATAATTTTTGGTATTGTTATAAAAAAGGGTAATTTCATGTTCAGATGTTCTAATTTAATTGTCTGCATTCAGCGTTAGAAGCTCCATTTCATTTCTTTAATATTTAGTATAAATTGTCAAAGTGTGCTCCATGTCTTGTGTAACCGACCGCACCGTCGCGCCATTTAATTTGTCAATAGTTGACTGATGAGTCCTTTTTAATTGTGGAAAGCGTAGTTGTTTTTATTGCAAGGTCGTGTGCGTGAAATAGTATTATTTGTTGCATAGTGGTTTTTAAGGTAATTTTTGCTAGCGCCGACGATTGATTAGTGTATTCCGGCAGCTGGAGCCATTAAGTTTTTGCATCCCTATGTAATTGAGTAGTTGTTCTCATTGGACGAGAGAGGCTTGTGTGTAATACCCCCGTCCGAGAAACTTGTATAATGTCGTGCTTACGACTCGTACGTTCATTCGAACGAAAGATTTAACCACGCCGACCCAATTGTCTTAGTTAACCGCTTTCCGAGGGCTGGAACTTAAGTTAATTTAAAAGAGCACAGGAGCTGGCAGACAAATGCCCTAAATTCACATAAAGGTTTAGAAATTAAAAGGAATGATATGTTAATGAGATCCATGATTTGTATCCATACTTCACATGTAAAAATACCTCATGTGTGTGAAAGAGAGATAGAATGAATGAGAGAGCGTTTGAGGAGGCTTTGTAAACAGTTGTTGATTGCAATATTTTTTTGTTGTTACAATATATATTCACTTTTTACCGTTCGTCAGTGTTGTTATTTGACGTTTTTCAGGTACCGGATATTATACCATTAGTGTTTTATGATTGTTCGAATCTACATACCAAAGGTAAACCAAAACAGTGTAATATTTCAAGGTATCTACCCCCGCCTCGCAATAGTATGACAATAAACGACCGTCTCAGTACCGAACTTGAAAACCTGGACCGAGAGTCACGACCGGTCTCCCGTACACATAACGACGTTTGGCCCCGTGCCGGGGTATGAGTGACACGTCATTTCGGGGACCGTGAGTGCACTCGTTACAATGTTAGAACTTGATAAATCTTTCTGGGGGGTCCGGACCCCCTGGACCCCCCCTAAATACGTCCTTGATATCAAGACCATCTTGAGGTTCAGGCGTCAGCAAATGGAGGCGAGATAGCCGCCATGTTTGATTTGCTTATTGGGAATCAATGTTGGATCGTTCTAGTGAATATGGAATTGTAATGCAAATTTAAGAATTGTAATCGAGTTTACATGACGTGCAAATATGCTTAAATGTACAAAAGGTATGATGTATAAGTGCTGTGTGCTCAGTTGCAGAGGCAATTATGATGAAAGAGGTAAGACCAACATAGAAAAACGTTGGGCAAAAACTTTCTTTATTACGCGCGATCGCGCGATGGAAAATAAAAATATTCACAAACTGTATAAGCTCTTTGTATATTGATGATCGTGACGATGTTGATGATAAGTTTCACATATTCTTCTACACATTCCCTCGTGTTTCTCCACGGTGCACCTGTGTGGACAAGAAATTCAATCTATTTACCTCTGCTCTTACATTACAGAGAGGCATTGCGTCATTTCTTAAAGTAGATTATATTTCTTTGCTGACCTGTTTCTAAAATTCCTCTTTTAATGTCGGTCATTTATTCAACATTCCTTTCATGTCTCCACAAACATCGGCGAAATTTTAGAACTCGTTGCACTTTGAATACCTCTAATCTTTCTCCTCTAATATCCATTTTTGGTCATGGCTCGCTATCAGCGGCGGAACATCATCCTTACTGGCATTTTCCCCCCGTCCATGTCCCCTCACCGTAATGACTCTTAAACCGAAATCTCCGTTCCACACGCATTATTGAGCGCTTCTTCTCATTCCGGATGAGTTCCAAATCGAATATACGACACAGGGTTGCCAGATGGTACGTTAAAAAAAGTTGCCTTAGACTTGATTTTTTTCAAGAGCTGCTCTTTTACGTGCGTCTGTAAAGTCCGAATGCATTCAGAACATCTCCAGCTGACTGCGCGAGTCTAGCCAGCGAGCAGTGTACAACGGGAGCAATAGAGTTAGCTATAGGCGCAAAGTAGAGATGACGTCAGCGGTTCACTTCTGGATTGGAGGCGTCGGGAGTTATGACTCGCTCCCAAGGTATCAGCGCAGAACGGCCAGAGCTGTTACGGAAAGAATCTCACTCTACCAGTGGCGTAGGCTGGGTTAAAAACCTGGGCTACCTCACAATACCGTAGTGTTCGAATGGGCAGAGGACAGAGAGCTCTTTTTTATTTTGGGGATTATTAAACAATGATAAACAAACACGTTTTTCAACCTTAAAATTCGTTTTTCATGCATTTACCTAACCGTCTGCCAACAAACTAAGGTAGTTTGACACACTATTGAAGCCTGGAAGGGTTGCCAACTCGTGAAACCTCATAATCTTCTTATTGAAATGAACCAATATATGCACATTTTATAATTATTATATTATTATTATTTTAGTCCCTCAGATTTGGGCTTCGGAGATAGCCTAGAATATACGTTCCTGGTCTACATTTTTCTCAGGAAAATTATTTTTCTTAGGTTGTAGTTTCTAGCTTGAACCCAGAGTGCCTTCGATTCCTATTTGGGCCAATTTTAGACAACGGGGAGGGGGAGGGGCTAATCAAATGTAAACTTCTTTTCCACGTAGTACACTCTTCACTGCATTTTGCAGAGTAACGAGGCTCTGGCGTCTGGGCCTATCTATATCCAGTATGGGACTCGTGTTGTGTCGCGTCCATGTGTGTTTGTCATTGTCCTTTTATCAATTTCACCTTATCGTCCGTCATCCTTGTCATCGTGATTCGTCAAAGTGGCGGAAAAGCTAAGTAAAATAAAACGAATGTGTCAATCAATAGCTTGCCTTGTCACGAAATTTAGTTTTATGTTTAGCAGCAACAAAGGTACTCAAATTGAAGTAATCTGTTATAAGTAGACCTCGGATTTTAGGCTTTTCATCTATTTTTTTCCTTTACAGGTATGTAAGAAATAATAAGTTATGTCAGCGTTTCGTTAAAAAACGCAACAACTGCTGAAGTTTTAGGGTGCCTAAAAAAAACTATTTTGCTTGTTAGAATCTATTTTAGGTTTATGCGACTAAATCAAGCCTTTTTTAACGTTTTTATATATTTCTAAAGGTCTTACAGGATTTTTATGTCACACGGAGGCATTTTATTTGTTTGGTCACGAAAAGATTCAACGACGAACGTGTTTGAAAGGTACTGTCTGTCGATTTCCCTTCCTCCAAGTGCATGGTGATTTTTCAAAGCTCTAAACAAAGGAAAATGTCTGGTGCCACTGTTGCCTGTACAGTCCGGAGTGCAAACTTCTGAACGGCGTGATCACTTCGATGCTTTGTGGCATTCGCGCCTTGCAAACTAACATATCAGGATTGAAGTTTGCACCACTGACTATGTTTTTGTTGAAAGATTATTTTCATCATATAAGATGATCCTCATAGACAAAATTGCGGAGTTTGACTGTGGATAATATGAAAAAAACTGTTGCCTAACTATACGGTGAAGAGTGGATTTTAATAGCAAATTTTCCAATGGTAAGTTCTGCCATTGTCGTAGGGTTAGGCAACACACACAACGTTATGCAAGATAGTGCGGATTTCAGGAATTTTGAACTATTTCAATTTTTTTCAACCTACTTCAGAATTTTTCGATCCTAACTTAAGATTTTTAGGAAATATTTTAGAAATTTTAGAACATATTTAAAGGTTTTTCGAACCTATTTTAGGATTTTTAGAGCCTATTTTAGAAATTTAAAAGCACACTTTTTAGAACCTAAAATCCGAGATCTAAGAAACACATCATTAGTAATTGATATAAAACTACAACAAATATTTCAAACACGATCATGACAATGACGGACCAGAGTCAATTATTTGTCACACCATGTTTTCTCCAGATTTGTCCGTCATTAGTGCTAGGAAGAGAAATATCTATGGGCTTGCAACACTGGCTTCTCGTTCTCCTGGCCCTCTCGGCTATTCACTCGGCTCAATCTCGTGCACATTTCTCCATAATGGCAGTCCCTGACATTTCGCACGATTTGTGGCCAGAAATTCCGACCTGCAGTAAGAAAAACGTTCCTTTTTTTTCCAACTCTGCGAGAAAACTGGAAGAAAATTGGCTTCGCTGCACTCTTTTGGTGCCCGTTTACAGGTCTGGATCGACATTTTCCTCCCCCTCCTGCCCTGTCGTTCTCCCCCCCTCTTCTTCCAGAGGAAAACTCTCTGGATTTGGCTGTCGCGGAACTTTTCTCCCAAGAGTCCTTCAAGCTAACGAACCTGAAAAGTATGGACCTCATAAACAAGCCTATCGATCCGTCGGTGATCGACGACGAGGCAGTTGAAATGCTGGTAAGAGATTTCTTCTTCTCTCTCTCTCTCTCTCTCTCTCTCTCTCTCTCCTTCTCTCTCTCTCTCTCTCTCTCTCTATCTCTCTCTCTCTCTCTCTCTCTCTCCCCTTCTCTCGCCTCGACCATTTCGACAAAAATGACCATTGTCAAAAATGAAGTCAATATTAAGCATCAAGTGCATTTTCATAAACTCCATTATCTTTTGTCATAAAATTTTAAAAAAATGTAAAACCGAGAAGATATTTAAATTTCATATGATTAAGGTTGAGCAGATACAACTTCGAACGGATACCGATGCCGATACTTCCACAGATTACTACCGATTTCGTCTCCGATAAAAATGTAATAATTACAAGTGGAATATTGTTACGTACCCAATGGGACCAACTCATGTAAACGGTTTGTCGAGGTGGAATATAGATGGCAGCACAAGGTGTGCAAGATTGAAGATTAAGACGAGATACGATATGGCAGTGTAAATAAGCACAAAGTAATTTGGAAAATGAACAACAATAGAATCCATTATAAGAGGATGAAGAAAAGATATAAAAAAACAATAAATTAGTGTGAATACTTAATAAATTAAATTGGTGCTCATATGTAAATACACCGGAAAACTAAAGAAGTGAAAACACTGAAACAAATTCGTGTCTTCTAACAGATCTCGAATCTGTTAGCTTGATTTACCATTCCCTTAGTGAAATTTTGATTTATACCAGTGGCGGCGAACCACATTACCTTTGGTTGCGCGTTTCAGTCGTCCAGCACGAAGTATACACTTTGTTGGACTTATTTTAGAGTTGGCGCGTTCCAGCCGTCGCCTCAAGGGAGGAGAATAGAAATAGGCGTCGTAGATATCAACTCTTACCCTTGAACTCGTAACCCGCTATGACTTGGTGCGAATGAAGAAAAAGTGAAGTGAGGTGTTGTAAAAAAAAAAAAAGACAGTGAAAAAAGGAGAAACCTACATATAAAAATACCAAAGGGATCGGCATAAAGGATACACGTTCCAGGGATTACATAAGAGTCCAGAAGGAAGTCCAGATCCTGATTTCCCACAAAGAAGGAAGTCCAGACCCAGATTTCCCACAAAGAAGGAAGTCCAGATCCGAATTCCCACAAAGAAGGAAGTCCAGAAAAAAGCATATACTAAAAAAAAAGAGCATACAAATTGAATGTAAATAAGAACAAGAGCAATACGTATCTTATTATGTAAATATATAAATCCATCTATCCTTGTTGAGATAATATAATCGTTTAAACGTCTCCATTGGAAGGCAACCTGTCTGGTTTCGTTTTTTTTAAAAAACAACCGTACCCTGAAGATACATTAGCCGTGCTTTAATATTAAGATTTATGTACCTTGCACAAATAGAGGTAGCAATATTTGAACACTAATATTAATCAATATTATGAAATTGTTCAAAATATTGATTACTATTAGCGTTCAAGTATTCCACTTTAATTAATGTCTCAATTTACCAAGATTTTTGCTTTAAGGCCATACTGAAGGTAATTTTGCTGTAATTTTTCGATAATAGATGGCAGTACCGTTTGTCATGGCAACCGAGTGACATGTTGCCAGATCTATGCTCATAATCAAGATAAGTTCATACATTAGTAGGGGAAGTGCACGGGCTCACAAACCGAAAATGGGGCTCGGTGGGGCTCGCCTTAATGGATTTCTCTTGTAAGGCATGAGCCCCATTTTCTCGCAGTGTTGCCAACTCCTCACTCGAAAAAAATCACCAAGGTTTTTTTTGGTCTAACCTAACCTAAAGCAAGGAGCTGGCAATCTTGCTTGAGGCTTCTTAATGGTTTGCTCTTGTAAGGCATAAGCCTTATTTTCTCGCAGTGTTGCCAACACCTTACTCGAAAAAAATCACCAAGGTTTTTTTTTTGGTCTAACCTAACCTAAAGCAAGGAGCTGGCAACCTTGCTTGAGGCTTGCCTTACAGTGCATAAAGCAAGGTTGCCAACCTACTGCTTTTACCATAGCTTTTTACAAAAAAGAGAGAGGAGAGAGAGAAAGGGGAGAGTTAAACAACCGACAGCCTACCTACAACTTTTTTTTGGTCTAACCTAGCCTCAAGCAAGGAGCTGGCAACTTTGCTTGAGGCTTGTCTTACAGTACATAAACCAATTTTTGCCAACCTACATATACTGGGCAAGGAGAGTTGGTACTGCCGTAAAAGAGAGAGGTGGGTGGATGGCAACACAGTATGTGTGTGCGTGCGTGCGTATAATATGTAGCATTATTAACTAGAGTGTGTTGGCAAACCACCTGCAACTAAAAAATAGAGATGCCAACGTTGCTGTAAGATGAAGAGAGAGAGAGACCTACGGCTGGCAACAGTAATAAGCGAATGCGCCATATCGTAATTTTCCAACTCCGTATATCGTGACTTTTGTAACCTCTCTCGGGGGAACGATGTGCCACACACACACACACGCGCGCGCGCGCGCCGTATTCTTAAATAACTAACAAGGACAATGAATCTTTTTGGCTTCCGCAAACAGATCAACATGGAGACTGCACCGCCAAATTTCAATAACCTCTTACCTTCCGTGTTATCTAAACTCAATGGTTTACTGATCGTTCACCTTAACAGCATATGGACGAAATTGGATGATGATGTGGGTAAGATGTTTTATGTTTTTAATAACAATTTACATTTCTACGAAATTCCGATCGACGGGAAACTTCAAATCACCGTGAATCCGGTGAACGCAGGCGAAATCAAAATTTCTACCGGCAAGAACATTTTTCGAATCAAGCACGACAAGATGCTTTCTAACATTACGTACGATGTTTCTGCAGGAGATTATTTTTACATGGAACTCCTCGGAGATTATGACAAACTTATTCCTCTCTTCGTAGAATTACGAATCGTCTATCCTATTATAAATAACCGTTAACCAAAAATGCCTAACGATATTTTCGGCAACACCAAGCGTGTAGACCATGCAGAAGAGATTCTCATGTTGGATATTCGAGTTAAGAAGTTGAGGAGCGATTTGATTGCTTTGCAGGAGACCTTAAACAAAAGTTTAGAGTCGGAAATCGCTACGCTCCAAACGCAATGTCTCGACCCCATTCTGAAAATCGATTCCGAACTGAAGACGCTGATAAAAAATTATGTCGACGTACCTTCTTACGACAGCGTTCAAAATATACAGTTGAGCGTGGATTCGCTTCAAAATGATTTGGCCAAATTACAGCAATTTCAATCGAAAAATGAAGATTTGGAAAAATTGAAACTCGAAATCGAAGAACGAACTTCCGCAATCGAAAAGAATTTCTCTGAACTTCAAACCGTCGTGAACGATATAGACGCAGAACGCTTGCACGTCGTCGTTTCCAAATTACAAGAAGAATTCACCAGCACGTTGGAAGAAATTAAATCCAAGTTGCAGACTTTGGAAGATACCATGACGAACCTACCATCGTCAGACGAACTGCAGGTCATCGGTAAAAGCGTCGCGAACATAAAAATTCAATTGGAGGCGTATCGAGATTTCGAACACATTCAAACCACCATCGCTACGCTTCAGGCGTCTCTGGAATTGATCAACGAAGAAATTAAAAATATTCACGCTGAAGCGAGAGCGTTGACGAGTATTCAAGACACGTTAAGCACGGTTCAGCAGAAGATCGAATATTTAGAAAATTTGAACGTCGAAACGAATCTCGCTCATTTTCATCACGTACTCGACAACATACAGGGTGACTTGGAATCGTTACGGACGAGCGTGCCTTCGAGCGAAGATTTGGAAAAATTGAAAACGGCGGTGACGGCACTATCCGATTCGAGCGACATCAAAAGTTCGTTGAGCGATCTCGAGAGTAGGGTGGCCAATCTCCCCACCTCCAAAGAATTGCACGCTTTGAAAAGGAACATATCACGTATGCTGAAACGACTAGAAACGGAAACGGCGAACGTGGAACAGATTCGAGACGAAATTACTTCGCTGGTGTCGACGCTGCCCACTTCGCAGAGCGTCGCCGACCTTCACACGCAGTTTACAGAGATGCGAAGCATCGTGAACGATCTTACCGAGAAGAGCTCGAAATTGAATCAAGTCGAGAACCTTCAGAACATCGTCGTCAACGTCAGAGATCAAGTTGGAGTGCTGGAATCCACGCAGGAATCGACGCTGGCCTCTTTCGGTGCCAAGTTGCAAGAACTCAACGAAAACTACAAGCAGTTGAACGTGGAAGTGAAAATCAAACCGTCGTTTTCTACCGTAACGGATACCATAATCGAGCATTTGCTGCCCATCGAAAATAAACTCGGACAAGTTCACAGTAATCTCGTCACCTTCGACACTAAATTCGCCAAATTGTTCACCTTGCAAGCCATCGAAATCAACAGCGTTCCCAATCAACAGAGAATCTCCACGTTCGTCGAAGGTAACAAACTGTACATGTTGCATCCTTATCATCCGTACTACAAGTTTCTCCTCGATGGCACGATTCAGATAAACGAATTTTCGTACTGGTCTCACGGCAGAAAAGCTAGCGTTCCCACCATGACCTTAATATCGAATCGTGGTGTCCAGAAAGCGGGAAACATTCCTCTGGCACGTTGGAACGAAACGCGCAACATATATGAAATACACGAAGACGAAGATCTCACCGTTTTCGACGTGAGTGCCGGCGATAAGCTGATCATTCAAAACACGAGCGAGGTGCCACCCTCTTTGAATCCCATCACGCTGGTGCTTCTCTTCAAACGTAATCTCTAAACAAAAAAATGTCTAGGCAAGCCATCGTCGAAGAATTGCATAAACCTGCACGCCGCAACTACGAACGTTTGGCTGTAGTAACCAAGGGCATCGACGACCTCTGGCAAAGCGACCTCGTGGAGATGAGCAGCGGCAATTTGAAAAACGTACATAAATGGAACAAGGGTAACAAGTACCTCCTCACCGTCATAGACACGTTTTCGAAATTCGCATGGGCTCTACCTTTGAAGGAGAAAACGGGATCGTGCGTCACGGAAGCATTCAAATTAATTTTTCGCGAAAGCGACAGACGACCTCGGTTTTTGCAAACGGACAACGGTAAAGAATTTTACAACGCCGTATTCCAAAAGTTTATTCAAAAACATGGCATTCGACGTTATTCGACCTTCAGTCACATCAAAGCCAGCATCGTGGAAAGATTCAATCGAACCTTGAAAACACACATGTGGAAACGATTCACGCTTCGGGGAAATTACAAATGGGTCGACATCCTGCCGGAACTCGTCGACACCTATAATGATACGGTACACAGAACGATAGGCATGAAGCCAGCTGACGTTACGAAATCTGACGAGCAGCGTTTAATTTCTACCGTTTACTGTCCAAAGTACACACCCGCGACAAAAAAAGCTAAATACAAAATTGGAGACCGAGTGAGGATCAGCAAATTCAAACGCACCTTCGAGAAGGGATTCACAAAAAAATTGGAGCACGGAACTCTTTACGGTGGTTCGAGTTTTACCCGGAAACCGACACACGTATATAATAAAAGATAGTAGCGGCGAGATTTTGAAAGGAAGATTTTACGAAGAGGAACTCTCTAAAACGAAACACCCCGACACGTACCTCATCGAGAAAGTATTGCGTAGGAAAGGTGACAAACTGTTTGTCAAATGGCTGGGACTTCCGGAAAAGAGTTGGATCGACGCGAACGAAGTGATCTTGTGAGTACGTGGAACGTGGTGAAGCGTCTACCGGATCCGGAAAGTCAAACGAAGAAAAAGAACGGTGAGTTGCTTCCCGACAGCATTCGCTGTCTGATCGTAGGTCCTTCGGGGTGTGGGAAAACGACACTGCTCGTGGACAATTTTCTCCTCGCACCGAATTGGTTAGATTGGAAGAACAGGCACCTGTACGTGTTCTCGAAAAGTTTGGAGCAATCCAAATACCAGCAACTGATGAAACTGTACGATGGTCTGGACATTGCAACGTTCGCCTCGGAAATAAAACCACTCGACGATTGTCGTGAAAATTCAGTCGTTGTGTTCGACGACGCCATCCTGGAAAATCAAAATGAAATTCGCAACTTTTTCACGCAAGGTCGTCACAAAGGAATGGATTGCTTCTACCTAGCTCAAACGTTTTCCAAAATTCCAAAACAGCTAGTACGCGACAACGCTAATTTCATATGTTTGTTTCGTCAAGATCACACCAACCTCAAGCACGCGTACGATGACTACGTAGGCGGAGACATGAACTACAATCAATTTTCGGAACGCTGCTGCTCTACTTGCTGGAACGGTGACGATTTCGGATTCGCGACGATCGACATGACGAGGAAACCCAACGACGGAAAATACAGAAACAAAATCAACGACTTTCTAAACGTTGCAACGTTGTGAGAAACGACGTATATAAATAACGTCATGACGAAACGAAAAATCGAGGACGAAAATCTCAAGCTTCGCGATTACCTCACGAAACGCTTCAAAGGTTGGAAATCCGAGAATCGCGGATTCTACGAAGAGAAGAAACGTCAGGATCAACCTGTGATCGATGCCATCAGCGGTCTAGGTAAAGAAATTAAAAGTGTCACAGAACAAAATAAAAATTTGATCAACGAACTCGTACCGCTCGCAGCTAAAAGTTACGCCGTACCCACACCCATTTCGAGCATTCCTTCGACGCCGTTCGAACTGAAGGATGCACCGGCACGACGTCGAGCCATAGGTAGCACGTCGTCGTCTTCGGATAAAATCGAGTTGGGACCTTTGGCACGAGACTACCTGAGTACGGGGAAATTCGACAAGGATGAAGTGTTCGGATTGTATCCCAGCATGGAAACCAACGAAGGCGGTGGTGTGGTGTGGAAGATTGGGAAATCGAAGGTGACCTTCGAAGGCAACGACATTAAAGTTAATTTAGGCGAGAAGGATAGTTGGACCAGGTATCCGGGTACGGTGGGACTGTGGGAACTCGTTGCCAAAAAGCAGCCGAAAGATTACACCGACGAAGATTACCAGAGTTACAAGGAAATTCTGATCATGACGGATGCCTTGTACCAGAACAACGACGCCTCGCAGAATAGGGTGAAATCGAGCAGCGGCGAGAAGTACAGGAATCTCATCAAACCGATTTGGAACCAGGTCAAAACAGGCAGCGGCGTCAAACGCTACAACACGCTACCCAAAGAATTCGTTTGGGTGGACGACGTTAGGAAACTCGTGGACCGATTGTTGGTGATAGCCGGCGAAGAGAATGCAGGCAATCGTAATTTCTACAACGAGAAGGTTGGCATCGTGGACATGATCAGCACGAAACTTTCCAACTTCATCGTGAACGACGACAAGGGCATAGGTTACCTGATCAAAATCATCAACACGCTGCCTCCGAAATTTTGGAACGTGGCTGAAGGAAAGGGGCTCGTGAACGACATCATCAACAAGTTACCTTTCGAGATGCATCTACCTGGCTACCAGTACTGCGGACCGGGTACCAAACTCGAGAAAAGATTGGAGAGAGGAGACAAGGGTGTGAATCCGTTGGACGCCGCATGCAAAGATCACGACATCGCCTACAACACCACGCAGACGGATCTGGACGCACGTCACGAAGCAGACAGAAAATTGGAGCACGCAGCTTTCGAAAGGTTCGTGAGCAGAGACGCATCGCTGGGTGAACGGGTCGCCGCACTGGGTACCACCATCGCCATGAACACGAAACAAAAATTGGGGTGGGGTATATAAATAACATAGAGTAAAAAACAACATGTCTCGGATAACTGATTTGCCGCCAGAGCTACTATGTAAAATATTTAAACATGCAGTAAACGGCGATTGTGAGGATGTAGGCGCAAGTCTAAGCAGGAGACGGAAGATATCATTACGTACATCATCGCGTTTCCGAAGCACGTACTTTTTTTCTCTGTTAAAAATAATATATATATATATACGTGTCAAAAAAAACTTGATATATAAATAACACACATCATAAAAAAATAATCTTCGGTATATATAAATAACACACATAGTGAAAAACAATTGAATTTCTCTCTAACACTCTGACAACTGAAAAAATGAGTGATCTCCAAGCATTAAAACAAATGCTAAATTTGTCAGTCGAGTATGTAAAAATTCAGGAATTGGAAGTCGACAAACCTTACACGATAACTTCCGGTTCAATCGTTTCTACCCAGTATGGTCCCAAGGTACGCCTGTTGCTCAACGCACAATACAGTCTATTTTTACCAGATCGATACGCTAACATGTTATCCGACGAGAAGCTATCTATTTTAATCGAGAACAAAACTCGAATCGTGTACAAGGGGACAAAGGAACTTCTTGGCAAGAAAACGAAGCACGTAATAGAATTTGTGTAACGACTGCGAGGCCGTAAAAAAAATCTCAGAACATTTATATATAAATAACATACCGTAAAAAAACTACACGAGAAAAATCTCAGAATATATATATAAATAACATACCGTAAAAATAACACATAGAGCATCAACATGAAGCCCAAGGGTGTCGTGTACCAGATACCATACTCCAATCTTAAAAATCTAGGTGCCCTCGATGGGTTACTCACCAAGAAACAACGCGAGAAGAAACGTTCTTGCTTTAGCAAAGGACACGGAATGAAATTACTTCTCAGCACACCTCAATTGAGACGCTTGCAGCGTTCGCGGAAACAGCAAAAGGTCGGAGGTTTCATATTCAGCATCCCGGCCATCCTGGCAGCATTGGGGGCCGTTGGAAGTTTAGCTGGCGGAAATGCCGCCATCGCGAAAACCGTCATCGACTCGAAGAAGAACAAGGCGGAATTGGAAGAACAGAAACGTCACAACCTGGCCATGGAGAAAAAAGGAGGCAAGGGCGTGATGAAAAAGTTTAAAAAAAAGAAACAACAGCACTCACCAACCGAGATATTGAATCTCTGATCGATCCGTTACAAATCAAACACTTCAGAAGAGTTTTCATGTCCGACTCGTTACCTTCAAGCGTTAAAAGAAGAGAATGCGGAGTAGTCAACTTGGACGGTCAAGAAAATCCAGGCACGCATTGGATATGTTACCACAAAAATAATGATAAAACATTCGTTTTCGATTCTTTCGGAGGTGTTCCACCTACAAATTTAATTCATTATCTGAAAACGAACAAAACCTCTATATACTACAACGACGAACGCATTCAAAATTTCGAAGACGTGAACTGCGGTCATCTCTGCCTCTCCGTGCTCGCGTTTCTCTCTAAAATAAATAACCCTACGATCGAGGATTTCCAGAAAGCATTGTGGAACCTCAAACAGCATCACTAGGATGGGCGTGTTCCATCTCACGAGCGAATCTTCAATCTTGAAACTCACGCTGCACGACGACATCGTGTATCCTAAATCCGTGGCTCTGCGTGCATTCTACAGCATGTACCTCATACCTAACGTCACGCAGCGCAACAACAAAATTAGCGTCGGAAGCGAACACATCGTCGTCACGCCAGGCCAATACAATCTTTCCACTTTGCAAGCTCAATTACCCAAAGGCACGTACCTTTCTCAAAATTCGGTCACGCACAGAGTGGAAATCCTATCCGCGACGGAGACCGTGGACCTGGGCACCATGGGAGAACTTTTAGGTTTCGAGAACAACCACCCAAAACTCGAAGCTGGCATCAAGCACGTAGCAACCAACATTCCTAAATTCTTGGCCATAGAGACTCTGAACGTACACTGCAACGTGGCGGAAGGCATGATCACGAAATCTTCGGACGGATTATTAGGAAGTCACAAGCAGACGGGAATCATAGCCACTTTCAAACCAAGTTCCGAGTTCATGGAACCGATCATCTACACGCCCTCTTCGCCGATCTATTTTCCAGTATGTCGCAACCGCATAGACGACATAGAGTTGGTGGTGACGAACGAGAAAGGAGACGTGGTGGATTTCGCAGGTGCCACTACGACGGCCATCGTGGAGATCAACGTATAATAAATAACACACATAGTGAAATGGAGCAAATCGAAAGTTACGAATTGCAATCTTTCCCTCCCAACCGTCGCACGTTCGCCAATCTCAACGAAGCGAACAGGGAGATCGAATACGACGTGGACGTAGGCGACGGGTTCGTTCATCCTCACAGAGCGGACCTCTACCTTCAATTCGACGTGGTGAAGAAGGAAAGCGGAGACGCGTTTCCCGCAGCAGCAAACTTGATACTCGTGGACAACTTTGTGCCTCACCTGTTCTCGCAGGTGGAGGTGAGGAAACACAACACCGTCATCGACAGAATAGATTATCCAGGCATCACGTCGACGGCAGTGGGAACGTTGAAATTATCCAAAACGGACGCAGCGTACTATCAGGCCGGGGGATTCGAAGCCGGGACCAAAATATCGACGACAAGTCACACGGTGCTCTTTCCAATGCGTCTGCTGCCTGGTTTCTTCTCGGACTACAAGGAGATCATGTGGAAGGGGGGATTGCGCGTCACCTTTCGAAGAGCGGCCAACGACAACGACGCACTGATGCGATACGCTACTTTGGGTCCGGACGGCACCACGCCGCTGCCCAACACTTTACCCGAAGCGGCCAAGTGCGTCATCCGGAGCATGGAATTGAGAATGCCGGTGGTGGAATACGAAACGAACTACGCCCTCAAGTACAAAGCGGAGATCTTGAAGAGTCCGCAGGTGCCGATTCACTTTCACGGTTACCAGTGCGTGCAGAAGATGGCGTCGGGAAGTCACATGGAATTCGACGTGACGACGCAGTTCAACAACATACAGTTCGACATGCCAGATTTTGTC
The DNA here is from genome assembly GCF_977018435.1 of Lepisma saccharinum. Taxonomy (NCBI): domain Eukaryota; kingdom Metazoa; phylum Arthropoda; class Insecta; order Zygentoma; family Lepismatidae; genus Lepisma; species Lepisma saccharinum. Next base: position 40,953,170 of record NC_139245.1, read on the forward strand.
GTGGTGCTTTTTCAGACCGGACGCGATAACGATCAGGAAAAAAATTCCAGCAAATTCGACGACTGCAAGATCAAGAATGTTTATCTGAAGAACGGTAGGAACGAAGTGTTCCCGCGCGAGAATTACAACCTCGACATGACCAAAAACGATTACCTCAAACTTTACGAAGCTTACACGGCTTACAAACGCGTGACCGAGGGAAGCGTGGACGTGTACTACGCGCCCAGCGAATTCAAAACACGCAGGCCGATGTTCGTCATCAACACATCTAAGAGAAAGCAGGTGGTGGTCAACGATCGAACCAACATCAAGGTCGTGTGCGAGTTCCACGACGCGCTGCCTGCCGATACTCTGTGCAGCGTCATCCTGATTGCAGAGAAGTCTTTTGTGTATGATGTCAAAAATGAAAGAGTGACCGAACAGTTTTAAGTAAAAAAAAATCACATAATTCTCAAAAAATTATACTGACCGCAGGTTCAAATATTAGATTAACCTGCAACGCAATGTTTAGGATGTACTGCGAGGAACACCTTCTTACATTTGTGAGAATAATCTGGAATAAAAAAATAATAATAAAAAAAATTAATTTTAATGCATTGATAATAAATCACACTTGAACGCACAAAGGAACTTCCCCTTTGGCCCTGCGTGTGCCCCATATTCACCCCGTAGGGCGCGGCAGGGAGTTAGTCACGCTAAAAATTCCAAACCTCCACCTGTTTTTTTTTTTTTGCATTTGAAGATAAACACTATTGTTCTAATATTTTGGCTATATTAAATTAGAACTTCTGTTACATAAATTGTTTTTTTTTCATACATATATACATACATGCCATTTACCACATTCTAAGCTAATTTCTAGATGATAGTGCCCCCATGGGAGCGTGTGAATCCCACATTTCAGAACGCGCCTCTTGTCGTCGCGTGCGTCCAGGGCAACCTTTCTCACCTGGTTGGTTGTCAACACATGGTCGACGCTCTGGATGCGCTGCTCCACTCCTGCAATTGACGTCCCATTTATAAGGGCTTCGCGGTAATGCTTTATCTCGAGTAACTCTCGGACGACCCGCCTGTCCACACCCTTAGCCTTTTTCGTGATGGATCCTTCTGCCTGAATAGCATAGGTTTTGGAGCGAAGACCGACATCCTCGAGAGCCACATCACCTTTCTTCTCGTCTTTGAGTTTGCCGGCCACCATCTTGTTGTGAGCCAGGATGCCGTATCGGTTCGGCTGGGGATAGCCCGAGGTGTCGAAAAGGTCAACCAAAGATGGAACCGTGGCCATATCCTTGTACGCGTCGGCTGTGTGAACCTGGTATATTAAACTGTCCGTGTCTATGTAGAGAAGCGAGATGTTGTGGTCGTAGTGTGCACGTAATATGTCGTAGTACGTCTCGAACATGTGTAGCTTGCTCAGATCCAGAACCGTGACTCCAACGTAGATGGGCTTGGTGAGCCTCACCTCACCTCGCTTCATGTGAATCAGAGCCAGCTGCTCATTGTAAATGGTCCATGATTTGAATAACGGGTTTGCTACGAGCCTGCGACATTGTGCTTTGTTTGATATTAACCTCACATCGACACGATTTCGCACATTCTCCATAGTTTTCCCGAACACCGCATTGTTCATTAACTTGAAGAAATCGCGATCGAAATCAGAAGTGGCGACTGTGCGGTGTTCGGTGTTGAGCTCGATGTATGGCCTCATCCATGGAGAATGCTCGAACATCAAAACTCGATGTACCGTGCGGACGGTAACCCCTCGCTTCATCAACCACCGGAGGTTTTGGTAGTGCAGGACATAACGCTCTTTGGGCACGAAGTCCATGATGAGCTTTGCTTGGTTCGAGCCGGGTGGGCATTTGAATTCCGGGACTGGCGGAAGATCGCAGAACAAATCCTGCACCTTCTCGGAGAACTCGATGTCCACCTCGGCAAAAAATCCGCGTTCCGAATCGTCGAAACCTTCAACGTCGAAGTTGGAGGGATCGGCCCACTCGAAGCCTCCAAAGGGGAGTGGCTGCATCATGCAGTATCCGTAGAGGTTGTTGACGTCCGTGTGCATGATGTAGCTGGACGGTTGCGAAGGGTCGTAACCGGTGGCCATGTGGTGATTGTTGGCGCGTGCGTATCGCAGCGGCACCTGGACCATTCCACCCCGCACGGCACGTTCCACGAACAGCATCATGTCCACGTCCGAAAGAAGCTCAAGCCTGATTTTCGTAAGAAGAAGCATGGCCGACCAAGCCAGTCCGGGAAGACTGTAGAAGTATGCAGGGTCCAGCTTGTAGATGGTCTTCGCAGTTGCACGAAACGCTTGGAACACGTCGGCGAGGAGCGTCACATCCAGTTTGAGGTACGCATCGTGGTAGTCCCCGAGATTTTGGCAATCCAGCTCGCGCCACATGGATTGGGCATGGTTATAGTCATCCTGAGATATGTCCGAGCCTCGCAGCTTGCTATAGAAGTTTGCTCGAGGAGGTAGCGACGTCTCCGCGAACTTGGTAGGGTCCGTGATGTATTCGTAGGGGTAGACCCCCTTACGCTTGAAGAGACCGGCGTCCAAGTTCGGAAAATTCGCAGAGGTGATGAGTGTTTGCTCGTCGGTGAGCTTCCTCGCGAGAGCATCGAGGCTGGCCGGGAGGAACCTCAGGGAGTCGAGGAAGCGAAGCTCGACGGTAGAGCGTGATCCCGGGATCGACACTCGTTTGCTCAAGCTAATGTAACGCTCCTCGTTCTGCGCCAGGACGTTGATTCGCATGTCGTCGTACCCCAAGTGAGGCACCAGATGGTGGAAGTCGTATCCCGAGCCATTGTGAAAAAACACAGGGATGAAGCGCGGGTCCCGGGCCATTAGGTTGCATCCGTTGCACCAAGGACCAACATACCTACCGTTAAAGTGATCGTGGTGTTGGACTTTACGGTTGTTGGCGGTGTACTCCTCGACGCAGACGGGGCAAGCGATGGCCTCGTCGTGTCTACGTTGATCGTCGGGGGACAGTGGGAGCATAGACTTGGGGGCCAACAGTACCTTCCCTATCTCGATGGCCTCGACAACCATCCTCTCGAGGAAGTGTTTAACTGCGTCGGGACCGCGATACACGTAGGGCTCGGGGGCGATGTGCTGGTCTCGTCGCACCACAACGTAGGCGAAACTGGATGCCTCGTGGAGTTGGTAAGGGGTGGTGGAGGAAACTTCGGGATCTGGATCGCAAGTGGACAGGGGTTTGAGGAAGGCCTCGAAGTCCGCGATGATGATAGCGGGATGCTCCACCATGGCTCCGTGCATGTGGAAACGCTCCACGGTGCCAGGTTTGGGCAAGACTGCCACCCCAGACTCGTTGGCATCGCAATAAAATTTGTGGCGAGCGAGCTTCTCTGCAGCGATGTTGGGACCTCTGATGCGCTGGTAATCCTGCTGTTCTTGATTATGAAATGTAGACAAGCACCTGCGACAAACTTCTATGTGGGTTTTGTCTTTGCTCCGTTGGCTCGAAACAAGTCTAGAGAGGGAGCGAATGAGGGTGTAATGGTGATGGGTCTCGTCCTTGATGAGCAGAAGGTGAATTTCCCGAGCATCAACGTCGTCTACATCGCTCACCCGGATGGGGTACACCACATTTTTGTCAGTGAGGCCGTAAACGTTGATCGCCAACCGAGGGTTGTGTGTACGGGCCTCGAACTTGCGAATGTCCCGGACCTTTACCGGGTAGTCGATCCCAGCCATAGCATCTTCCAGTTCCGACTCGTAGGGTAGGTAGTGGTTAACCCGGCGTGGTTGGTTTTTCCAGTGGACAGGGTGCAACGCTGCAAGCACACACCATACGAAGCACTTGCGTCACTGTTCTGAATGTTCAGGACGGCCTTCTTTGCCGCGATGGAAGGTGGTAAGGGGACGTAGCTGGAGGCGGAGAGAGGCGTAAACTTGCAAAGTTTGACGCACAGTTCGTGAGGCCCCCCACACAGCGAACCCCCCGAGCCCTGAGCTTCATGTTCTTCTTGTTTAACCACCAGCTCCTCGGCAAACTGGTTGTAGATGACCTCTAGGTTTTCGACATCCGCCAGATGCAGCGTCTTCGCCTTGGTGTTGTGGCAGAAGCTGTAAATTTCATCGGACGGCTTCTTGTACTGGCAACGTAGCGATGCGTAGAATTTAGTGGAGGAGTACGTAGTCAGTGCATTACAAAGAATGGAAATTATCTCTGCTCGCTTCTCCTCTAAAAAGCTACGAACGTCGCATAAGCCCTCCGAAGTGAGAACAAAATCCTCCAACAAACGCTCGAAGGCAGATTGGTTCGCTTTCGTCATACGCTTGACGCGTTTCGTGGGTGGTGCATTGATGGAGGCTGCTTCTGCCTTCCTCTTGGTGGAGGTCGAAGGCTGAGCCCCAGATGTACTTTCGCTTAGACAAGTAAGCTTATGCTTCTTGGCATACGCAATTGTGATGCGTTTATTGCATCCGGAACACAGTTCGGTGGCAGCCAAATGCTTGCCTGGCACGCAGGTGCGACAATGTCTTGCAAAATGTTTGCTTGATATGCTTGTTTTGCACACAGGGCAACTTTTCATGGAGCGCATTTTTTTTGGGGGTATGTTTATTTATATGTGATCTGTTGGTGGTAGAGTGTTTACGAAAAATGCCTTATGAGAAAAATTTTGTAAGCTAATTCTAATTAGCGTTAGTTTGGGGGGTTTATTTATATATGGGTGGTGTTGTCTTCCTCAAATATGCGCTTTAGTCAACCTTATTTTTTGCTACAAGTAAGTGTAAGTGGCAAGTAAGCTGGTGTCGCTTGAAGTTGGCAATAGAAATATTTTTCCCACACTTAGAGCACAGTTTGGTCGCACATATTTGTTTTCCCGGCACACAAGTACGACAGTGCCTTTGAAAATGTTTACTTGACACAGCAGTTTGGTACGTAGGGCAATTTTTTACAGAACGTATAATGCAGAGATTTTTTGAGGGTATGTTATTTAATATCCAATGCTGTGCAATGCAAAATATAATCGTTCACTTTTTTTTTTAACTATTCTCTATGATCTTACTTGGGTTTTTGTTTTTTTTTCGCCAAATTATATGCTTCTAGTCTCCTATACAATACAATATACGTACAATATTGTCAACAGTATCATATTTGAGCAGGTCGCTTGTCACCTAAACACTACAGCTCACAGGTTGGCAAAATCTGACATGAAAGCAGATAATACGCTTAAGTCTTATTTATATATAATTTTCACGGGCGTACAATATTGTCAACAGTATCATATTTGAGCAGGTCGCTTGTCACCTAAACACTACAGCTCACAGGTTGGCAAAATCTGGCATGAAAGCAGATAATACGCTTAAGTCTTATTTATATATAATTTTCACGGGGCGTACAATATTGTCAACAGTATCATATTTGAGCAGGTCGCTTGTCACCTAAACACTACAGCTCACAGGTTGGCAAAATCTGACATGAAAGCAGATAATTCGCTTAAGTCTTATTTATATATAATTTTCACGGGCGTACAATATTGTCAACAGTATCATATTTGAGCAGGTCGCTTGTCACCTAAACACTACAGCTCACAGGTTGGCAAAATCTGGCATGAAAGCAGATAATACGCTTAAGTCTTATTTATATATAATTTTCACGGGGCGTACAATATTGTCAACAGTATCATATTTGAGCAGGTCGCTTGTCACCTAAACACTACAGCTCACAGGTTGGCAAAATCTGGCATGAAAGCAGATAATACGCTTAAGTCTTATTTATATATAATTTTCACGGGGCGTACAATATTGTCAACAGTATCATATTTGAGCAGGTCGCTTGTCACCTAAACACTACAGCTCACAGGTTGGCAAAATCTGGCATGAAAGCAGATAATACGCTTAAGTCTTATTTATATATAATTTTCACGGGGCGTACAATATTGTCAACAGTATCATATTTGAGCAGGTCGCTTGTCACCTAAACACTACAGCTCACAGGTTGGCAAAATCTGACATGAAAGCAGATAATACGCTTAAGTCTTATTTATATATAATTTTCACGGGCGTACAATATTGTTAAGAGCGTCAGTTTCCGTAGAGCTCTCTTTTTCCATCTTCCCTCTATACAGTGAAGCTGTAGAAGACACAATTAGCTAACCTAGCATACAACATACTTTCCTAATTAATATGGATATTGTCACACATTCCTCTTATTTTATACTGTTGTAAATGGAAAAGATTATGTACGGTAAATGTTTTGTACATTATAGGGAAAAAATGCAAAATATCCCCAATTTTAATTCGATCCACCTCTGAATCGAATTTTTACATATTCTCACGCCGGCACATATGTTGTTCTATTTTGCTTCTTTTACTTGCCTTGCTTAATTAACTCTCGCTAATTAGCATTTTTTTGGAAGAAGTCAACTAGAACAACATATGGCGGTATGAGAAATATGCAAATTAAAGAATATTTTAGCAATATAAGGGCCCTAGCAATTAGCTTCGTCGACTAAGAGTACTCTTTTAAACGTCTTCAGCTAGATCGTATTACTACGCGAGGACGTTTAAAATGTTTGGGTGTTGAAAAAGTTTGACCTATTTTTTTATTTCTATTGTTTGCTAATAGATGGCGCTGATAGTACCTCCTTTCTCTCTCTCCCCTCTTCTCCTCTCCCCCTCTTTCTCCTCCTCCTCTGCTGTATGACAAATAGCACAAACATAAAATCAAGATTTTGGAGAGCAAACCATAAAATTTGCATGCATCTGATGTCGAACTAGGAACTTTATCTTTCGGGGAGTCAACATTATTTTTTTACTCAGTCGTCATATAACATGAACACACGCAAACATTCACATGTGCTTTTATTATTTTGTGTTCGGTAAGTACAAGTATATTCTTACATAAATTATTGTTTAATTTAATAAATTGTAAACTCGAAGCCTGCTATACTAACACTCCTTCTGTGTTTCATTATACTATTGAAAGCGAATGTTGCGTGCATACGGAAATAACACAGAAAAAAAAAGCGGATGGAAGCAATTTAAAATCAGTGGAGCAAGGTTAGTATTACGAGAACGTAAAAACATGTGCTTTCATTCAACTTCGAAAAATAAGAATAAATATGTGCATACAGAACACATATGCTTTCTTTTCACAGTTGTAAAATCATATAAATTGTACATGAAGTAAGTTACGGGAAGGCTCTTTCTTTTATGTCTGTGTATATGTATGTTGTACAATTAGGTACAAGTATTGTACAATTAGGTACAAATTGTTGTACAATTATTTCCCCCAGTTGCCCAGTTGGAGTTGGGGGGCATAACACTGGTACTATTTGTTTAATATTTTATTTCAAATTCACTGTCAGAAACTAGTGTTGCCAGTTCCTGGATGTAGGTTTACCTACTCTGTTGGTTGTCACTGTCAAGCTTCCAGTATTCGTACAGCATAAAAAGCTATAACCCCCCCTCTCAAAATATATACATTGTATACGCCAAGATGCTCAATAGCCTAGCAACACATCATGAAAAAACATGCCAAGAGGACCCAGTGGGTTTATAAGTCAGTGCTGCCAACTCCTATTTGTAGGTTAGCTTAGCCTGTGAAAAATCATATAGTAGAATTTTTGTAGAGTGGGTAGGCAACACCGACGAGCATCAAATAATAATTTCGAGCCTCAAATAATAATTCGAGCCTCGTCAGTGTTGCCAATTCCTATTTGTAAACCTTTACTTTTTTGGTTGGGCACCACGCACTCCTGGCGGGGTTATGGGGGGGCCAGGAATCCTAAAAAACAACAATTATTATTATTTTGTTTGTTTGTTTGTGTTATAATATAAGTGTGTGTGCGCGCGCGCGTGTGTGTGTGTGTGTGGCACATCGTCCCCCCCGAGAGAGGTTACAAAAGTCACGATATACGGAGTTGGAAAATTACGATATGGCGCATTCGCTTATTACTGTTGTTAGCCGTAGGTCTCTCTCTCTCTTCATCTTACAGCAACGTTGGCATCTCTATTTTTTTTAGTTGCAGGTGGTTTGCCAACACACTCTAGTTAATAATGCTACATATTATACACACACACGCACGCGCGCGTGTATTGTGTTGCCATCCACCCACCTCTTTCTTTTACGGCAGTACCAACTCTCCTTGCCCAGTATATGTAGGTTGGCAAAAATTGGTTTATGTACTGTAAGCCAAGCCTCAAGCAAAGTTGCCAGCTCCTTGCTTGAGGCTAGGTTAGACCAAAAAAAAGTTGTAGGTAGGCTGTCGGTTGTTTAACTCTTCCCTCTCTCTCTCTCCTCTCTTTTTTTTGTAAAAAGCTATGGTAAAAGCAGTAGGTTGGCAACCTTGCTTTATGCACTGTAAGGCAAGCCTCAAGCAAAATTGCCAGCTCCTTGCTTTAGGTGGTTAGACCAAAAAAAAACCTTGGTGATTTTTTTTCGAGTAAGGTGTTGGCAACACTGCGAGAAAATAAGGCTTATGCCTTACAAGAGCAAACCATTAAGAAGCCTCAAGCAAGATTGCCAGCTCCTTGCTTTAGGTTAGGTTAGACCAAAAAAAAACCTTGGTGATTTTTTTCGAGTGAGGAGTTGGCAACACTGCGAGAAAATGGGGCTCATGCCTTACAAGAGAAATCCATTAAGGCGAGCCCCACAGAGCCCCATTTTCGGTTTGTGAGCCCGTGCACTTCCCCTACTTACATTCGAAAACTACATCATATTAAATTACATGTTATATTAAAACAAAATTCAGTGTTTTCACACAATACTAGTGCAAAATGAAAAGAAACTTCAAATTTTGCATAACTTCCAGGATAATTAGACTGCGAAAGTGTCCTGCGCATTTTTGCAGAGTCGTGAAAAACTAAAATGCCGGAAAAGTATCGGGCTGGTATCGGTGCATAAATTCCAACTTTTCGATACCGATACATCGACATCGGTATCGGCTCAGCCATAATTATGATATCTTCAGAAAATATATGCATATCATGTACTTTTCCTCCATATCACATTAAATATGTTGTAAGGGATGACCTGGTGAGGCACCCAAAAGTCACCCCCACGTAGTACACCCCTCTAACTGCAATGTTGTAGGCCAACGAGGCTCTGACGTCTGGACATACGGCCAGGCTCTGAAGGGCTGTGTTGTCCTGAGCGCCCCTTTACAGCCTCATCTATTTATTAAATAGAGAGGAAATTTTAGCCCTCAGAAACAGGTAGTACTTTTAGTTGGACCCCGTATAATGTGACGGTGCAATAACTCAAGTGTTGACGCACCTAAAAAAAAATAGTTTAAACTCAAATATAAGGCTTTCCTGATGGCGTAGTGGTATCGTCGTCGACTTGTAATCAAGGGGTCCCGGGTTCGATACCCGGTGGAGGCACATAGTGGTTCGGATCCCATTTTAAACTGTAAGCCCGGTCCCGATTCGCCTCACTGTGCACAAAGTGGACTTAAAACACAAACTCAAATATGCAATATGTTTTTATTTCCCAGTTCATAAACAGAGATTGTACCGAGGCGAAGACAGACCTTTTAAAAATCGAGAGGAGAAAGAGGATTACTGCGGTAGATGAAACAAAAGAGTTCTTCATTCCTTTTTAACGAAGATCTCTTCATGATAACACTTCATCATAACAACACTGCATTACATTTCAGTTGCATGAAAGTAACATAAATGAAGGCAGATACAGAGGTTTTATTTACATAAAATGTGTCTACCTGATTGAAATGTAGCACCAACATACCGTGATCGGAGATTTTATATTTAACTTTCACCACACACTCTTCAGGCAGAAATTCCGTCGATTCATTGCAACCATTGATCTGCATTGCGTATTCATTACGCCACCTGTCCGTGGCAGCTCCAAACATCATTGGTTAAAGAGCACGCTGTGAATTGTGAGTAAATTCCCACGAACAATCATAGGTATGACAGAATCTGACAGTACCATTAGCGATGTCAAATCCTGAGGGGGGGTTTGATTTTTCTTTTTCTTTAACAGTTTAATCCGAATGGAAATCGGCAACCCTAAATATTGAAGTAGGGGGGGGGGGGTTCGAAAATTTTTGCGGTGCGAAGAGAAAGTGTGAAGGAGAGTACTTGAAAAATCAACTCGAAGGCGGGAGACCCAGAAACAAAACTGGATTTGCGGTCCGTAAGCTCAAGTACTGAGAGGGATGCTGTGGGGGAAGGGGTTGCGAGAGCAAAGATGGCGGAAATTCGATTGTGTCGCCTCTCTCCCGAACTCCCCCTTTTTCCCCCGCGTGCGGTGAGGTGCCCGTGAGGAATTCGGGATGAGGGGTAACCAAGCGGTAAACTAAATCTGGGGTGGAAAGTTTAAATTCAGGTTCCAGATCGCATCTCCCCTCCTCTATTTTTTCGTCGTCTGTCCTTTTTTTCTCTCTCTCTCTCTCTCTCTCTCGTTGTGTCTCGTAGTTGGTCTTGCAACAGGGTTTGCTGTTCCAGGAAAAAGCCAACTGTCGAATGTCACAGCTTTCAAGCGCAGAAATTTCCTGTGTGTCTCAATTAGAGAGAATTTTATTTGGCTAACAGCCACACGAGATGTTCACAAAAGTTTCTTGCAGTTAGACATGCTGAAGTTACCCAGGTTTTTCATTTTAATTATTTATTTATTTTTGTATTTGTATTTGCCGTCACCAATGCTCTATTGTGGTTGTTCTATTTTTTGCCATTTGAATACAATAGGAGCGACGTCCGTGGTGGAGTGGTTAGCACAGCGCGATACGGCGCCAGGAGTTCCGGGTTTGAATACCGGGGTCTTTGTAATTTGTGAGTGTCCCTTCATCATATCATCACACATCCTCATCTTCGCGATTAGCCAAAAGTGGCAGAAATGCGATGTAAAATAAACCAAATCAATCAGTGAATGCAATAGGATAAAATATACTAGTATTAGGTCTAATTATATAAGACCCACGTGAAACAAGGAACGAAGTTTGTGACAGGAATGACAGAATGTAAACTTGTTAAGTGGGGGAAACAATAACATGAAAAGACTAACATATTTATATTTTATATTTGATTTGATTTATTTAATTTATTTTACTTCGCTTTCCGCCACTTCGGGTTAATCGCGAAGATGAGAATATCCAACATTCGTGTCCTTCAGGCTTTTTAAATCGAAGTGTACCATATTTATGCATGTATAACGTGAACATTTTCCAACATTTTATCCAAGAGAAAAAAACTATAATGCGTGTTATACATGGAATAATTCCGACAGCTACATGAAACCAAGTGTAAATACATATTTCCCATGATATTTCACCTTCTATGGGAACGCTTTTATCACAGACCAGTGACGGGGTTCTGACAAGAAATCATCGATATTTGCTAAAAAGGTTTCACGTTACCAAGCGAAGTGGTTGGCGGAGATCCAGTGCTTAGCTACCGTCACAAGAAAGCCGTAACTTCGGTTTTTTGTTGCGCGAGAAGTAATGGAAGAAAAGTTCCTAAAAATTCGGTTCCAACGTATCAAACTGTCATGAACAGGCGTAGGCAATGTGACCTACAATTTAAAATATTAGTTTAAAAGCACAATGGAGGGATAATTTTAGGTATATTTGACAGCAAAATGTGCTAAAATAAAGACGCGATTTTTTAAAAAAAGAACACCAAAAAGTTTAAAAAATAAAACCTTTGGGGAAAAAATAACCGATAAATGAAGGCCCCTGTCTATATTAGACTTAGACGTTGTCGAACTTTGATTCGCAGAAGTTAGCAATAAACAATTAATATTGGAAATGTTTGTTATGGGCAAGAACACGCGACAAGACAAACCTTACAGTCGCTTATCTCTGTGACAAATGGGTCGTTTGGGCCCTTGATGGAGATGTTATGCTTTGTATTGAAAGTCTTTGGCTTGCAGACATGGAAGCACAGAAAGGTGCGTACATTAATTCCACGGCATAGGGTGATCAATTTCATTCTGCTGTCACTGGCGTGTATAATTAACAGAACTAACTCTCAGTGATCCCATCGTTGTTTGGGAAGAAAATTGACAGTTTGGGGAAAGATTCTATTGGTAAGGGAGTCCTCTGAACGGAAAGGAGCATATAGTTCATCCGAGGAAGGGCCAGAAGCAGCTGCGTACATTGAAGGGCGGCAAGGAAGCAGACACGCATCCGACAAAAGAGATTGCAATCGGAAGATCTTTATTTACACCACACGAACTACATGACTCACTGGCCGTACACAGTGTGGTTATCATAAAGTATAATGGCCCGAACCCCTTGCTACGAGACAGAGAGCCATGCCGTTGGCAATAAAATTGTCTGATAAGTACAAGCAGCCAACACGCAATTCGGAAACCACAAACGACCGGCACTGCCATTTTTTATGTCGTTTAGTTGCCGGTAGTCTGGTTACCGACGTGCGATTTTGAAATCCATTTCTCTAAATTACCCAGATAATGCCGATGACAACATTCCAAGGAGTGATTGAAAATGTGAGCCTTGCGTCTAGATGGTTATACATTGTGATGATGCCAGAATGTTCGGTGCCCTGTAGTGCAGTGGCTCCTAAAGTGTGCGCCGCGGTGCCTTGAAATGACTTGCTTGTTAGTCTACACAATGTTTAACATATGATTGTTCCAAATATTTGCTTATTTAGTGCTTTTTGCAAATAATATGTTTCTGAATTTGAAATATGTGTTTATTATTTAACTTCAGGCAAGCAACCTAACCTCACTAACTGAGCGTTACAAGTGTTAGATAGGCCTAAATTCTAACTTGGGCATCACGGAAAAAAAATTGAAACACTAAGGGCGCCGTGAAAGGAAAACGTTTGGGAACCTCTGTCCTAGTGTATGATTTCTAGTGTATCCACATCCCATCAAATTTATCCAAAAAGAAGGAAGGGGATATGCTATAACGTTGTACGTAACATATTTATGTAATTTCTTGCGATAATGAAACTGCTGCACTTATAATTCAAAAATACAATGTCAAAAACCATTACCATCTTTTCACAAGTTCAATAAAAATCTCAGTAACACTATTGAGCAAATTGGTTGGTTGTTATTAAATGTGAAACTTTATATTATGTTAAGATCTGTCTAACGTGAGGTCTGATGATCGAATCCAAGAACAAAGTGCGAGCCTGTTCTAAAGGCTTACTTCTCAAGCTAAGTCAGGATGACTGACTTTGTTCGAAGACAAAACTGAAGAGCCCTGTTGACTGTTCCAAATCAAACCAAACAGTCTCATTCTCCTCTGTCCCTGATGCAGTGGAGACTTGCTCCATGCCGATTCGTCAAGTTTTGACTTCCTATTCTCTTAGCAAAATTACTGCCGGTTTACCCTGTGAGCCAGAACTCCAGGAAGTCTGTTTACACTTGACTTTCCATATTTGACATGCCTAAGAAGAGCAACTGGCTGATAGAATAAGTGAACGACCCTTGGTCAGATTGAACATTTTAGAAAATGTACAGGCTCACGCTTCGTTACGATAGTACTAACAACTTATACATTTACTCTTTCTGAAGACATTTAATAATGCTGTAATGGTACTTCTTTCTTTCCGTGCTGTAACTTTGTTAGTTCATGCTCATGTTTCGTGGAGTGTGAGGGGTGACCCAAATTTCAACCTCGCCTTCACAGTGCACCCTGGACTGTATTTTGCAGACTGCGATGCTCTGGCATCTGCATTTCAAGCCAATATAATCAATCCTCTGTATGGCTTGTGTTGTGTGCTGTCCATCTGTGTTTGTTTTGTGATTGTCCCTTCATCTATTTCCTCTTATTATCACTCATTCTCATCTTCATAATTAGCCGAAAGTAGCAGAAACGCGAAGTAAAAATCAATCAAATCATTTATTCAATCAACTGTTTTGTAGAGATTTCAAGTACCAAGCTTTAGCTGTTCGCCAGTTTAACATTTCTGTTCTTCGTAGAGCGCTGCGAAACAAGAGGTCGTGTGTTCCGCCGCAACCGATTTGCGCACACTTTAGATCCAGAATTACGCACAAATCTCACTCACCTGTTTTGCGCACAGACTTTGATCGAACGTTGCAAGTTGGATAGCTTTCAAGTCTGTGCGTAAAACTGTTATTTTTCTTTAGACAAGAAGAGAGAGAGAGAAATTAGAAATAAAATAGTAAATCTCTTAAGGATTAAACAAAAAAATATAATTTGACCAGTAAATGTAGCAAGATACAATTTTCATACTCAAAAGTTAGGTTAGGTTAGGTTAGGTTAATGACTGCAGAACAAACACTTCTGTCAATCGAAGCATCTGACAACATCGCCTCATTTTTTTGTGCGCAATCCTGTACATTGTGACAGCTTGTCAACGGCTTATAAGGTACTACGGATAAAACTGGAAAAGTGTGCGCAATCCCGCTGTAGCCGTGTGTTCGAATGCTACAATGAGACATGAATGCTTCAGGGGTTCCTCGACCATTCTTAAAAATAACAATCAGCTATAGTGAACGCAACTCAAACTGGCGGCTGAGAAACAGCGAATCAGCGGTCAGTTGAATTTTCTTCGACTGAGATCGGGTTTTTTCGAGTCACAAGGTACCGAACGTTGTTCGCGGAACGAAACAAATGAGCGTTGGGTCCACCACATGTTGCCAAACGTACTGTAAAGCGAGAAAGAGTCTTCTCGGGCAACGATATTGTCCGCACCATAAATCATCGGGGGTTAATGGTACAACTGCACACGCGGTCCTGAACGATGAAATTTCCGGAAGGACCGCACACAGGTCGGAATGCAGGCGGATACACAGCCATATAAAGACAACTTGCACAAACAGAGATACGCTTGGCAACGTTGCTTCGGGAGAGCGATATGATTCCTTCAGATTTTACTTCGCAATTGAGTTTGTTGACTCCCATCGGACCACAACCTCCGAAAATGATTGGGGTACAGAACGCTCCAGAAATAGCCATCAAGGTCAACCGCCAGTTGGAGTTGCGATCAAGAAGTTTCAAAGACAGAAAGGACATTTTTCAATATGTGTTCCCTTGCGTCTTATGTCTATATACTTCCCTACATATGTGCTTTCACATCTTCAAGATAACATAGCTAGTGTTTCACTTTCCAGTAATGGATATAAAATGTCGGTCATTATTGTTTGAGTACATTTTTTACTGGGTAATGAGTATTTCGAACAGCCAATCTATCACAGTTTCATTTAGTTTAATTTTGGAGGCACATTTGATAAATACGGAAAATTACTAGAACAATCTTTTCACTACTCTGAGCTTCATATTTGCAATTTAGTGGTTGTTTTAATGTATCTCAGCTTACTGCGTGGTGTAGGCAGGAAAAAGGCAATTTTGTTGTGGACAGAAAGCTCGTAATTCTGGACGCCGTATGGAAGCAACACATTGGGCTCTCCAATTTTCGGATTATTTCGAAATTGCAGGGATGAATTGATTTAGCGGGAATTTGGATCCAGAAATTGTGCCCTGGCACCAATTAGAGAGCCGGGATTTCCACGGCGGAATAAGCCAGTAATGAGGAAAGTGAAAAACATCAGCACAACTCTACACCAACTCCCGTAATGACCCCTAAAATTGGATTCTTTAAATTTTGGATCGGGTTTCGGGAAAACTGCTTGTTCAAGATAACTGGGTTTTCGGCTACAAAAATACAATATTCCTCTCCGCTAACCAATCCTGTTAGAGGCTTCCCCCCCGCTTTCCCCAACCCACCCTCTCGGTTGGGGAGAAGTTCGAGATAAATACCATCGGGAAATTGTATTGATCATCTGGTGGATGATGCAGGAGAGACCTCGTGGATGTCCGACCAACAGCAACGCCCTCCCATACTGTGGTGATATGAATGATGGCACGTTTGCATAACAATGAGCTATTGTTGAGTCGACCGTTGCCATGGGATACGAGCTGCGAGCTAGGTGTCAAGTGGGCTGTTTGCTGGGCCTGAACCTCGTGTTGGGAGTTGGTTTCCACGTAGAAGCTTTAACTGATGTGGCTTCATCTGCGTCTGCTTCCAATGGTTTAATTTCAGTCAATACAAATAAGGATCTATAATATGTGATAGAGAGACTGAAGTAAAACAATATCTAAGATTTTTTGTACAAAATAAGATACAGTTTCTCGTCATTGACATTGGAAAGATCAAAAGTTATGCTTTCGCGGCAATGATGCGTTTACTCTCACTCAAATCGTTTTCCTGATCATAAGTAATGATAAAATTACTTCTTCAAACATTTTTCAAGGTTTGATGGAAATCGAAAGTATGCTTTATGTTATGGACAGGACCAGGGACAATAATTGGAAAGGACACTTTCGGACCAAACTTGCCATACCATAATTATAGTGGAACCACAAGCAAAAAGCCTGCGCAGACCCGCGACTCCTGTGCACCGTACTCCCGCGTGGAGGGGAGGGGCAGAGTGGAGCATGTTTCCTAATGGCCCGAGTTGAACGGAAGGTGCGCGGAGACTTTTCGCCGAAGGTTCTTTTGTTTGTGGTCTCTCTATAGAATTTTGTTTGGTTGGATGCCACGAAACATTGACTGGGTGTTGGGTGTGCGTGATTTTTCCCAAAGTGCGTAGTAGGAATGGAACCAACACTGCTTGTTGGGAGACGATCATTCGACTTTAACTAATGATTTTGCCTTTGTGCGTTATATTCTATTCTATCGTCGAATTTAAATATTTCAAAATATCACACCCAGTGGCGAACGCTGAGTTTCAAAGAGGGGCAGAGGAAGCTAGAAGACACCCATCCACTCTCTAATTTTCCACATATTACATACAACAACTTTTATACAATACTAGCTGATTATCCGGCGTTGCCCGGGTATTTATTTATCCCAATCTTCTATTAGACAGGAAAATAATGAATTCTAACTATAGTGTAAAATGTAAATAATTTTACTTACAGATTCACTATAATATTAATTTAACTTAAAAATTTATTATAAACATCATTTTTAGTTTCACCTCCAGGAGCAAGAATAAATATATTAAACGGCATTGGGAGTGCCACTGTTCATCTTAGCGACCCTGAAAGCTATGGATTCCACACTAATATCGGTTGTTTTCGATTATTTTTACATGTCACTCCTTCCCACCCCCACGCCTAGAGATGCCAGGGTTGTCTTACCCCCACAATATTTCTTTCCAGATTGTAAGCGATACGTGTACTAAGTTTGATTGAAATTGCTCCAGGCGTTCGAGAGTTATGCCGGAACAAACATACATACACACATACATCCATTATTATATATATAGAAGAAGATTTGCTACTATTCTCGGGAATGGAAAGTGCGTTGGGTTCTTGACTCGCCAACTTTCCACCAAGCCCTACACATGGGTATATTCGCAACCGACCAAACAACTTTTACAGCAAAGCAATGTACTTCTATTTTATTTTTTTATTTTATTTTTGACAATGGTTCTTTATTAGTAAATACCGTGCAATGTTATTTAGGCATTATGTACCGTCTAATGCTTTTATCTTTATCGATTCTAACATTACGTTTCGATAGATTACTTCTTATTCCGTTTTTAGATGAGTTTTTCCCATCTGCTTTTGCCAATGGTGGGGATCGAACCTACGACGAACCTGTTATTTTTACTACAAGTTCGTTGCAGTAAGCAACTACAACCATTGTAGAATAAACGGGCAAAATACAATTGCTTAGACGGTAGAGTTAGTACCGTGGCGGAGTGGTTAGCACAGGTTCCTTGATCTTAATCTCGGCTTGAGCATGGGTGTTCTTTGTGAGTGTCCCTTCATCAAATCATCGTTCATCCTCGTTCGTCGAGCTTAGCCAAAAGTGCCAGATAAGCGACGTAAAATAACCTAGTTCGATGAATCAAGTAGAGTTAGTAAAGAAACGTTGAAAACATAGGCACAGAAAAGCAAACCAACAGTTATACACTGACATAAACACGATTTAACAGTTTTCCTGGTGGGAATGTACCGTGTGGTGTACAGTATTAGCATAGTGGAACGGAAGCGCTTACACTTTAGTCAGGAGTCAGGACCCACTTAGAGAAGTAGTACCGCTTTTATGCAAACTTGCCGATCTGTTAGCTTCATTAAAAACCCCTGTCAGAGGTAACAAATGAAGATCATTGTCGTTTGCAGTAGCTACGTCTTCATTCTTTCCCTAGATCCCGCGTTCTTCAACTCTTCCCCTCTGCTTCCTTTTCAGCACGTGTGAATTTCGGTACACACTTTCCGTCCTTTCTTGTTTATATTACGAACTGAATGAATCTTTTTAAAGTTCATATCAGACACTAGCGCCCTCTTATTGAGTCAGGAGGTTCACCTTTTTCCCCCCTAAAAAAATACCATAAATCTTCCATTGTGCAAGCAGAAATTGGAAGGGGGGCGAGTCAACGACAAGAACGAGTTTACTTCGGCGGGGAAAGCACATTTTTCATGTCTCCGGCGATGTATAGCTACCGTGTAGCTTCCCGTACCATTTCTATCGGAGATAGAGTACGTGGGGCCGTCACAATGGCTTCCATTTGGCCGATTGTCCCAGCAGCGGCGTGAGGAAATATTGATTAGTGGCTGAATTTCACAATCCCCTCTCGCTTGGTAAACTTTCCTCCCTGAGTTTACGACTGCTGGAGCTCCATATTATCTCCAGGTACAGCTCCTTGCAAAAGTAACGGCAACGAGCGTCTCTGCAGCTAGCGTCCGCAAAAGAGCCAGAACAGGTTATGTCGGTGCTGCAACCCCTCGTAAATCATCTTTTCTTCTTCTTTTTCCTTTACTAAACATACGTCTCATTTCCAAACGTTAAATTATCTTTCCTTTGAAGAGGTTTATTTAGTGTCAAATGATTATTAATGTCCGCTACGATTGAAGCAGCCGCTGGGTCAAGTTAGATGCGGGAATGTAAACTTTTTTCTTTTGCATTGTCTGCGCTGTGACTTGTAGTACATCTGTGCTTGAATAAACAAAGAGTTCTCAATAATGACCTTCTGTAGCTGCAGCGGATGTAATTTTAGGGCTCAAAGGTGCGTTGTAAACTAACTACTATAGTTTTCTGGTGTAAGAGCCATTTCATCTCAAAACATACAGGAGCTATGAGAGTGAGCAATCACCATCACCGATTTCTTTGAGAATATGTAAGAGATTGTTCAGATATCCATTAAAATCTAAGCTATTTTTCCTGTTGCTTGTCATACGAAGGGTGTGAGTAAAATTCTACATTCTCATAGTCATCTGAAAACATGGTTATATTCAAAGTTATGCCACGCATAGAAAAACGATAGACACTGCTTTATATAAATACCAGGAAACCAATTTTAGGAATGATTTTCATGAAACATTTTCCGAAGATGTATTTTTTCCCCTTACAGTAACAAAAATATCTGTTGCACTGAAGGTACTCTCGGATTGTAGTATAAGTTAGTATATTTTCAGGAAAAATAAACTGTTGCCCTCAACAATAAATTGGCTGAAATATTAATGGCCAAAACCTGAACAAATGCTTTTTGAAATGACAAAATCTCGAAAAAGCCGTCTTCGATTTTTAAAGGATTGTAGAAAAAAACTTCCCCAAGAACTGTGAAATCAGAGTGGGCAATATTCTTGTTGTTTGTTTTTAATAAATGTTCTACTGTGTCTTTTGACCTACTGTTTATTCTTTCACTACGTTTCGAGAAGGTAAAATAGAAAGTCCGGCACAAAATAGAAAAATCGAACCCAGTGTAGAATCCAGCCACTTTCGTCCGGAGGGATATCAGATTTCACGGGGGGGGGGATTTTATAAGCATCAAATTATAATACTAATATATTTAAATTGCTCTTTAATTCTTATATGTAATAAAATTTAATTAAGTGTAATGTTATCATTTTAAGAATAAGATTAAGAGAATTAATAAAATAATATTATAGCATGCAATAATTTATATTTACAGCAAACTAAGTCGCCTAGGCTTTCTAAAGCATATCTGTTGATGACGTCATCAATGAAACTTTCTGTGGGTCGGTTCCTCGTCCCCCTTCGGTGACACCTTCACATAGCTTCACATATCCTAATCCATCATATTTCTTAATTTAACAGTTATCAAAACGGACGGATTCGATACCCGGTGGAGGCATATTGCGCAGTGGTTCGGATACCACTTTAAACTGTACGTCCAGTTCCGATTAACCTATCTGCTCATAAAGTGGACTTAAAACAAGAATTCAAAACGTACCATAATTTAATTTCCGGAAGGGATTCCCGCCCGGGCCACCCCTTGAATTCATTACTGGTCGAGCCTGTATTGTTCCCTTAATAATCTACGAAGTACATCAATTAGATTAGATTAGATATATTTATTGCTCATCTCATGTGCGAGATATCGGCTGTGCGCACTACATCTCTTTGTAGTTTTTATTACATTAGTCTGATTTTCCCTAGAGTCTACACTATAGTTAGAATTCATTATTTTCCTGTCTAATACAAGATTGGGATAAATAAATAAATACCCGAGCAACGCCAGGCAATCAGCTAGTGTATTATAAAAAACAAGAAGGTAGGGAGATAACTTTTAAATACAATTTTTTTGCAAACTGAAAACAAAATATTAACTTAATATGGCACAAAAATTTCACGGGGCGCCATGGCATTCTAACAGCAATTGTTTCATGTAGATCGTTCGGCGCCCAGGGCAACTCCCGCCGCCCCCTAGCTACGGCTCTGAACTTAACAAGACTGTGAGATAAGCAGAGACTGTGAGCGAAGCGAGCAAGAAAATTTTACGTAATGCATTTTTATTTGTATAAAGTTTGATAACCAAGATGGCAATTTCCCATTTGTGACCCCTGAAGCTGCTGGCCGTCTTGAAGAAATAATGCAAGAAAGACATGAAAACTAATTCCATCTTGAGTATGCTTTTGTCCTGCTACTATTAGATTCTACTGGTCTTGCTTTCTTTTACCTTAATGTTTGACCCCTTTCTCCTCTAGAATTGATTTTCGTCCAAGGTTGGGGAGGGACAATGCCCATTGCCCCTTTGTGGTTGCGCCACTGCACCTCCTTCCCCTGCAGTTGCTTTGAACTTTAATGGGCTTGAAAATATTTTCTTTAAGAGTATAATGTCGTTTAAAAACGGCGATAAGAATCCTCTACACTAAATTTCTAGGTGAAAGCCTAATAACGTAGGGACATGGTCGTCTGGAAGGGGGAGCAAGGATGGCCACACCTTCCCCTTAGAAATTTAATGTCAACCTAAAAGTATATATTTCACACGTATAATGTGATTTCAGTCATAGTAATTTACATTAATGCGATAATTTCACATTAAAGTGGCGCTTTTTAAGGGGGTAACACTATTATCGGGGTAATATAACCCATGGAAAAATACCTTGCTTCTCCCTCCGTGGAAAAAATCTGCGGACGTCCATGATTCGGGGGGGGGGGGTAATTGCCCCCCTTGTCCCCCTTCCGCACGCCTAAAGAAAACAGAACTCCTGTAGAACCTTTTCACGTGCCTCACAGGTTTCGGAAGCTAAGCCATTTCAAGCAGACCGCAAGAAAACATCTCTAGTTCTCAGGTCCCCCCCATATTTGCCATGTCCTGGTTTCGCTCCCTCCTCTTTCGTTCCAGATTCCATGCCCTTTTCCTTTTTAACTGTGCATGACCATTAACGACCTTTTTCAAGGGACTGTTATATCGCCGCAGGAGAAAGAACCTTGCAAGCGTGTTTCTATATGCGTGACTAAAGTGGCTATTCCGAAGGCAGAAGATGTAACGAACGAAAAAAAAAGAAAGGAAATGATTTTTTGAGAGAAAAAAATGAACGCCGAAGAAAACTACTGTTCAATTTCCGTATTCAGTTTTACTGTGCGGTTTAACCGGTGACTGCAGCGGCTCTGCCCATCCTATTCTCCATCTTATTTCTCAGCGATTCTTCACGCTCTTCTGGTAAATCGCAGACAACCATCACGCACCTCTTGAGCAACGCTTGATTATTTTGATGGATCCTCGCTCTGGCCTTCTCAAAGATCTTCTTCGGATACTCCCCCCCCCTTTTGCCCCTTTCCCCTAGTCGTCATGACATGTACACTATTCTAAAAAAGGTTACTGGAAACATCACCAACTGTCTGTTCTTTAGTCGCCAACCCATGATTTTGTGTTGCAGAAGGCAATGATTATCCACATACCGCCTGACACCCCACAAATTTACCTCAGTACCCCTCTAAAATTTTTCACAAAGGCAAAATTTATGTATACTTTACATAAGAAGAAAAAAATCTGGGTATACGCCTTTTGTGAGGGGTGACTCTTTTGGAATTCACTCAACTGTCAACCTCACTTCCAAATAGTACACCTTGAGTTGTTTTCCTGCAGGCTAAAGAGGCCCTGGCGCCTGGAACCACAGCTTGTGTTGGATCTCCATTATGTCCTTCTAACCTTATCGCCATTGAACTCGCCGTTGCGATTAGCCAAAGGTGGAGGAAATGGCACGTTAAATAACTAAATCGAAATAATTTTGTGTTGCATGCAAGCTTATTTTCTGGTTCTATATAGGGATCTAGTTATTTTTTATTTATTTATTTTTATTGGTCAATATTGTGCCAGTTAAGTCATTGAGACTCCTGACGCGAGAGGCATGGGTTCAGTTCTTGTTGTGGATGAACTCAGGAGCGAATTGCTCTGACACAAATCGGTTCTGGAGTTCACCCAGTCTCTAATTAGCGGGTGGCAGGGTGCATCCCTGGACGGCAAAGGTTGCTGAGATACGCTATGGTTGGATCTCACCTTATGTGCCTTCCATAATGCATTGCGGCGACCTTCGTGGCGGAGTGGTTCGCACAGCGCGCTACGACGCCAGGAGTCCCGGGTTCGAATCCCAGCATGGGTATGATGTTCTATGTAAGTGTCCCTTCATCAATTTCATCATATCATCACTCATCCTGTAACTAGGGCTAGGAATTTTATGACATAAATATCACCAAAATATGCGAAATAAAATATACTCTTATGACCTAAAATCATACAAAATATGCACTATAATTTGAAAAATATGCCCTTGTAACTGGACTGTTTCAAACATTAATATCCAAATGCTGAGATATTTTCACATACGTACTATTTTTAGTTCACTTTATGGGTCCTGAGTTGCAATGTACAATGAATACTTTCTGTAAATTTTCAAATAAAAATGAAAAAGATTTTCATGCAGTCAAAAAAAAACTCTCGAGTAAATGGGACTAAGAACGAATCCACTACGAAAATGACTGCATATTTCTTGAAAATGCAAAAAATATGCTGAATATGACCGAAAATCCATCAAAATATGCTATATCACGCAAAAATGGCCAAATATGCCAAAATATGCCCTTAAAAACTGCCTTAACTTAATAAGTTTCTTCATTATAGGCGCACCCTAATGGGCTGCTTTATCAAAGAGAATTAAAGACAGATATTTCAATAAGATAGAAAATAAGCGGCAGTTTGTAAGAAGTTGAAAATGGCATTACTTGGTACAAACGTGTGCATTATCGCTGATGTCTATAGATTTTCGATTTTTTTATGTCATTGGAGATAGAAGATATTTACTGCATTCTGTACTGCAGCTCCTTTCTTCTATACCTGTCACAAGCTGCACGTGTGAGAGAGCTTTCTCCAAGCTTACCCAAGTTAAAACTAAATTAAGAGCAACTCAGAAGCAGGACAGATTGGAAGCCCTGCTCTTGCTATTTGTGGAACAGGAAAAAAGCTTCGTCTATTGATCTAAATGAAGTTATTGATGAGTTTAAGAACATTGTACCTTTTGACAGACGTCTCTTGTTATAGTTGACGTGTATTTTGATGTATTTGTTTGTAACATTTATGAACATTTTGTGTGTGTGTAATTTCTATGCAATTTGATTTTTTCTACTACATATATTCAGAAATTTCCAACACTGTCATTTAGTGAATTTATATTCCTTTACAAACAGCAATGCAGTTAAAGAGCCAAGTGATTGTGTTGCAAAATATGCTATTAAAAAGGTGCAAGACCTCATTTTTTTTCTTTGTGCACACCCAAATATAAAGTTCTAGCTACGCCTATGTTCTTCATAATATGAATTTCTATATGTTTGGGGAACACATCACCCTTAGCAAAATATGCTAAACTCATGAAAATCCTAGTCGTACTTATAACGAAGGTGGAAGGACAGTTTTGAGATGGACTTTAGGAAATTTGCAATGATGGTTAACATCGGATTAATCTTGTCCAGGATAGAGACAAAGAGAACGCTTGCCTGAAACCTCCGGTTTTAGGAACACCAGAGAGTTAGTTGACCAGAGGCGTGCCCAAGGGAGGGTTGGTGGGTGCCCCGAACCGTCATTTGATTCAGTATTCCTAAAAGAAAAGAATCTCAAGGGCAGGAAAAGATGGCAAAACGAGGATTGACTATTAAATAAATAATACGTCACCACCAATTCGAAAATACTGTCTTCGAGGAGACAGGTGTAAAGAAAACCTTAGGAAACACAGGAAGTAAAGAGCGTGTAGGGAGTGTAGAGTTAGGGCCCCACTATTTCTTGATCACGGCCGAAGGTGGGGGTGATGTGATCAGCACCACGCCCCTGGCCGACTTTACCCCCAGAGTTTCCTCCAGGTTTCCACTTTATACGACGCTGGGTGGGCGCCGGAGCAGCTTGAACAGGTGGGGAAAATCCCGGTTTTCCCCCGTCGGGGATCAAACCCGGGTCTTTCGTATGTAAGTCAGACGCCCTGTGAGTTACTGAGGCTTTTTATATAACTGCCATTTCGAAAATCCTGCAGTTGGCTGCAGATAATACACAATAATTTAATTGCAGAGCAATATACAAAAGTTGAGGCTTCGAGGAGACATTCGCTAACACCTACACAAGAGAGGTCGTCAAAGAGTAATCTGTCATTGTCTATTCACTCTCCACAATATATCGTTTCCCTCTTTGTCCTCCGCCATGTTTCCCACTTAGATGAAAGTAATGCCACCACTTCACTCTGTTTACTCTGCTTTCTGCAACCAAAACTTCCGACGAAAGATGGTTACGAAAATTCCTCCAACCCCCTCTTCCTTTCCCGCAACTTAATAGAACCCCCTCCCTCCTCCCCATCCTGTGTTTTTCCTCAAGATGCTTCAAGACAACATCAATCATTTGCGAGGGCTGAAGAACTGAGCATTTACCTCGGCGCGTTTTTCACCTCGTGCCTATGAAGCTTAAACTTCCCCAATCTCCCAACCCCCAAGATGCGCTCGCAGGGGTGGAAAAGCGCAATTTATCTTCCCTGCGCGGGTGAGCTGTCAGGTTACATTGTGGAAGCTGGATGTTGGTTCCCTTAGGTTACCACGGAGACGTCCAAACTGATTACTTAACCCAATTTAAAGGGGGAGTAAACACGGAATATTAACTGCAGGGGAAGATTACGTTAGCTTAAAAACGCAATGCCTGGACTTCTTAATCGAATAATACCCTTCGCTTGGTATTCGTCTTATGCTTCCTTGAACTCCATCCCATGCCTTCAGTAGCGTGCCCAGGATTTTCGAAAAGGGTAGTTTGCCCTCATTTGGCCTGTCTTTGACGTTCTTTTTTTCAGGAGTGCTGGGCCCATGGGAGCTTATGCCCCACCAACCCCCATTGGGAACGCCACTGCGTGCTTTCGACTTCTACAGCGAGGATGCTACGCTCTTCCGCCATGCATTTTCACTAGTTTTGAGCTTCACACCAGCATAGCTAACTGGTTAGCGCTCTCGCCTTTGGTGCAAGCGGGCCAAGGTTCGATTTCCTGTGGGAGGCCACGAAATTTCGGTGGGACAATTGGGAAGCTACTTGAGAAGAAGTAGCGGGCTCTGGGCTTGAAAGCCAGAAAAAAGCAGCGATGGAACTCGATGCGCTGACCACGAGTTGCCCATTGAAAAGCCGCTTGACATGCGCTGGACCTGAGAGGGCGGGCGTTGGGCCATGGAGTTTACTAGTGGTTTAGTTTGAGCTTCACACAAACAAGATTGCTGCCAATTTTTGTGTTTGTGCTATGTGTCTGTCCGTCTGTTACAAGATGCACATCTATAGAATTTTCATACCTGCTGTTTCGGTCTGTTTCTTGGGTTAATCTGGACGATGAGGATGAATGATGAACTGGTGAAACTGTTGTTGAGACAAAGCCAGAGGCAAGGCGTCCGGTCATCGGCAGATGCGGCGACGACTTAGCAAAATAATAAAAATACTGCATTTTAAATATTTGAGAGAAAAAGTAAAAAAAAATAAGTCAAAATATTCTCCTATTTGTGCGAAATAAGCCAAGCGACATCATGAAACAGCTAGAAATACGCAAGGGATTCGCTAAGTTTAGCGCATCGGAATGAGAGCCCAGTACTATTCCCCGTGGCTAACACTCGCGCTGCGTTTCCTATTGAGAACTATGGTGTTCGCCGGCCCAGGTCATCGCAGAAAATGTGCGAATCTCTCTTCCTGCTCGGAAGACACCCGACGACCGCTTGAAGGTCTGGTCATAAAAGTCCTTTTTTTTTAGCTCCCATGTTTACGGCAGGGTTTCTCTGACGTCATCAGCATTAACATTTTTCCGAGTGCTATTTCCATCATTGTAAAGCATGCAATGCAATGATCTAATACACGTAATTAGTGATGTGAGTGAAACAATTTTTAAATAAACTGAAAAATCAGACTTTCTTTCAATTATGTTAGACGAACCATCTATTGTTAACAGTAGGCCCCATTTTTCAACTGACTTGAGACCTGTGCATAAGGAGGACTTTAAAAGAAAGCCATTCCATCCTTTTCACAACCCAGGTGGTGTTATAAATCACGCTTAGTTAACACAGTTGAACAGCACAGGCAGCCAATAATTGACTATTTTTCTAATATTTGATGACAACTGAGGGGGACCAGGCAGGTGTGCACAGCGTATGGATTTGTGCAGTTTCTGCAGTGTTTTGAAACAATATTTTTACTAAAGACATTTTCTGCTTTGAAGAAAAGATTCTCTCGGGCTATCGACCAGGTGGGTTGTGGAAAAGATTCAAAGCTTTCGAGATGTAACATCACTCTCATTAATCAGATTCCAAAACTATCATCGTATGGAATAGCATAATTTGTCTTTTGTAGTCGTAAGGTCTATGGTACTGCAGTGATCTTTTTCGTGGAATAGGCAATGACCTTCGCGTTTACTGCGGAGAAATATTGTGCCCCCCCCCCCCTTTCCAGGTTGGAAAGATAAACCCTGACGTTTGACAAGTCTTGCGATGACTACGTAAAAATGTCACGCTTCGCCACTGGACAAAGCCTTAACTAAGGTTCTAATGTGGGATCTCTGGGTTCGCGAGTCCGGTTAAAATTACTTCACAAACACAAGAAAGAGTACAGCACTGCCTGGAGAAGCATTCTGACGCTCCAGTACATAGACCCAGTTATTTATCAACGCACTCTCATATCAATCCCCTCAAATTTTCCCCAACACCCCCATAAAATTTCTCAAAAAGGACAAATTATGGTGGTTAATAGAGCTACGATAATGTGAATGGTTTTGATGTTTGAAGACTGAAGATTGTTGCATTATATTTTTCGGGTAGTTATTTATTTACGGGTTGACTGATGCATATCATTATTATGGGTACGTCAGCACGATGGCATTTTCACAAGTCACACAATAGGGGAAGGCCATTTTCTAAATGTTGACTGTATTTTTCCAGTGGTTTTCCTCGCTCACTTATCGGCACTTTCAATGAATTCTCCGCCTTCGGACTGCTTCTTGCATTTCAGCATCATACTTAACAATTTTTCCCCTTATCTTTCTACTTCGGCTATCATACGGCACTTTTCTGCCTCTTCCGTTAAACACAGCAATCGCTGATTTTGATTTGGTTTATTTTGCTTATTTTCTGCCACTTTTGGCTAACCGTGATGAGGAGGATGGATGATGATATGATGAAACTGATGAAGGGACACTCACGTTCAACACCCACGCCCAAGCCGGGATTGGAACCCGGGACACCTGGCGTCGTAGCGCCCTGTGCTAACAACGCGGCCGCAGAGGCCGGCTAATCGCTGCAATCAAGATGAATGATTGTCTGATAAAAAGGATGATGACATCCGTGCTTTACCCCATTGTATCACCGGCAAATGAAAATTATTTTCATCCCTGCCAGGAATGTTTTTATCCCCCTCAAAGAAAATGGAATTTAAAGCATATAATTTCTTAACTAACACAATTCAAAAATCATTTGTATCCATTAATGGTCCAGTCATCAAAGATTTCCTTGCCGAAAAGTATGCAGCCTTGTGGATTAAATAAGGACACCATTCTGCGACTGACCAACCTCACCTATTCGAGAAAACAGCAGGCTATTTTCGACATAAGTTTCCATGGCATAGTGCTGATATGTGTTTACAAGAAACTTGTAGATTAGTTTAGATGAACGAGGAGTTTGAACTTGGCAATAGAAAATTTGGTCAAATTTTCGGTGTTATTAGTTTGATCAGTGGCGTATACTGAGTCCAAGATCTGGGCTATCTTACTATGTCACATGGTCCTAGGCTATGAATAGAAATAGATTTACCAACTCCTAATAATTTGGGTTGCCAACTCATAAGAAATCAGGTTGCCAACCCATAAGAAATCACGTTGCCAAGTCATAGGAAATCAGGTTGCCAACCCATAAGAAATCAGGTTGCCAACTCATAGGAAATCAGGTTGCCAACTCCAGAATCACCATCATCATCTCGCTGATATGAATTTACAATTTCTGATCGAATTTTCTCCTGTATTTTATTCTCTAGACTTCAGGTTTCGCAGATAGCCTAGCTAGCCTAGAATATACGCTCCTGAGTTTCATAGCTCTTTTCGCGTCTGGGTTTGGGTTTTCTTAGAATGTAAAAAAGTGTTT
This sequence comes from Lepisma saccharinum, assembly GCF_977018435.1. Taxonomy (NCBI): domain Eukaryota; kingdom Metazoa; phylum Arthropoda; class Insecta; order Zygentoma; family Lepismatidae; genus Lepisma; species Lepisma saccharinum. The sequence goes on from NC_139245.1 coordinate 40,981,989, forward strand.
CTAAATTACACGTAAATGCTATCCTAATGTTTCATGATCTAGGTTACAACCAACCTTCTAAGGTACTTAGAACAGCAAGGCAGTAGTTTAGTTTTGTAACTGGAAAACTGCATGAAAAACCTACCTCGCAAAAGGAAATCACGAATATGACACTGAGTGAGCACCCCCAAAACCAAAAACTGATTTCGCACAGTGTTGAGTGCTGAGTGCTGACCACGCCCCAAAGGTTGGTATTTTCTTATCTAGTATCGCCACTGATGAACGTGCGATGGACGTATACGAGTTGATATATAGCGAAAATACTGATAACTAGGGCTAGGATTTTTATGGCCTAAAAATCATCAAAATATGCCAAATAAAATATGCTCTAATGACCCAACATTTAACAAAATATGCACTAGAATTTGAAAAATATGCCCTTATAACTGGATTGTTTCAAACATCACTATCTACTGAAATATTTTCACATATGTACTATTTTTAGTTCACTTTATGGGCCCTGATGAGTTGAAATGCACAATGAGTACTTTCTGTAAATTTTTAAATAAAAATGAGAAAGATTTTGTTGCAGTCCAAAAAAAAAAACCCTCGAGTGAACATGTAAGTTAGAACGAATCCACTCCGAAAATGACTAGGCTATATTTCTTGAAAAAGCGAAAATATGCTGAATATGACCGAAAATCCATCAAAATATGCTCTATCACGTATAAATGGCCAAATATGCCAAAGCACCTTAATTCAATTAGTTTCTTCACAATATGAATTTCTATATATTTTGGGAACACACCACCCTTACAAAGAAAATTATGTTAAGTTATGACAATCCTAGCCCTGCTGATAGCAATTCATATGGCTATGTTACTTGAATTCTTCTTTATTACAAAATACAATACAACGCAGCTGGTAGAATCTTTAAGGCGAATCAATACAGTATTCTCGATACAAATATATTGATAAAACCATTGTTGTTCATTTCCTATGACGCACGGCAGAGAAAAAAAATGCAGGCGCCTAGTGAATGCAGAAAGCACGGCTGTAGGAATTCCTGTTGGGAATTGAGAGAATTGGATTTTGAAATCATCCGGATATTAAGCTCGATGAATTATTCATGGCCTGGACCGTCACAGGAGACATCCCCGTGGCCGGGATTGCAGAAGGAGGGAAGGGCCCGGAACAAGGGGAGGAATACAAAGAGTTTTGGATGCAGGGGCCGTTTGCTGCACAGAAGTAAAACTGGCTGAGTCATGGAGTGGATCAGATCTCTGCCGCGGTCGATCCCTGTTCCCTATGGAGCCATTAATTACAATGGCAAACAGGACTAAAGCTCTGGTATCCATCCTGAGTCTTCCCAGATACTTCCACGGTTGAGCAGTTCGTTTCTGACTGGGACGCATAGAATGGAGAAACACACTTCAATAACTGAATGTTGCCAAACGTTATCCACATTTGTTGAATATTTCTCCATATTAGAACACAACTCTATTCGCATGACGCCGACCTCGGTGGCGGAGTGATTAGCACAGCGCGCTACGATGCCAGGGGTCCCGAATTCGAATCCAGCCTGGGTATGGGCCCTCCTTGTGATTGTTTCTTCATCAATTTCATCATCCTCATTGTCGCGATTAGCCAAAAGTGACAGAAAAGCGACGTAAAATAAGCTAATTCAATCAATATTTTTTCCACGACTAACATTATGTTTGAAAGTCAAATAATACATGTGCATGTGCAAACGGAATTTTCATTTTCCTCTATCATAATTAACACTTGTCAAGCTAAATGATTGTGCTCTTGGGTATAAGTCCATACCATGGAGTAGTAGACTATTGTTGTGATTTTGAAATTTGTGGAAATACTGCAATGTTTCGTGACATAGTTTGTAATTTTCATGTACGGGATGAACTATTTTACAACTTTAACCTAGGAAGGGTATTTGGTTCATGTACAGTCACGGACAGTGCCGGCTTGTAATGAATACATTGGCTTTCAATGGAATCGCGACAAGCCGGCAGTGTCCGTGACTGTACATTTTCTGTTAAACTCGCAGTTCTTAGAATTTTTATTGTGCTTTTGCAGGGACATTCTCGCAAATAATAATAATAATAATAATAATAATAATTAAAAGGAATTTGAAAACTATAATAATTGTGATAAAGAGTTCTTGCATGGCTGGTATAGCGACATAAAAGAAGCAGACAAAAGAGAACTAATTTTCACGCATCATTATTACGTATTATAATATTAATAGTGCAAGGGTACTCAAGGGATTGAACCCCTAAAATACGCCTTTCGGCACGCCCTTGTGAGTATGTATGTGAGAATTAATTAGCGACACGAATTTTCGGGCCCCATAATTTCATATTTATGTCCAGAGTATGTCCATGTTAGATTCAGTGCACATCTTGTGAAATTACATGGATAATTGAACAATGAGTAATATGTAATGGATGTGCGAATGTGTATCTAATGTAAGGAAGAATGACTCAAATGTATCTACAAACGTATTTAGTTTCGTCATATCCATTAAATATGGTGTTGTGCCTAAGTAAATGAGAATTAAATTCTGAAATAACTTATATGGTGGACAATGGGTCAACCATCGCTCCAAATGACTGCAGAACCATCACCCACACATGTCCCTCACTTTGCACTCGATTCTCAGATGACACCCTTTATCCTTAATTGCGCTTCAACGCCTTGCCCTTATGCCACACACCCTGGGGGCGAGAACAACCAACCAAAACCTTCCCACCGTGATCGTCGACGAAATTTCTTTGCCAGCTGTATTTTATTATCGATTAGTCATCCTGGAAGGCCTCTCCCCCATACTTAAGCCTCCATTATTTCATGTGATGATTCTCGCTACCGTTAAGTGATGTAGGACCAGCCGAAAAAACGTGACCGTAACGTAAGAGTAAATGGATCCAAAAATTACCTAAAATGTCCCTACTTGAAGCAGGGGGTGGGGGGCTTGATTATGTATTTCCTCTCTCTTTCTTCTGAATTAAGGTTAGAGCAAGTATTCCCAATTCCGTGTCTGAGTTTCATGTCATCAGTTGTATAACCCTTTGTGAGGCTGGTGATGTCTCCTGCCTATATGTGTTTGAATTGTCATGCACCAATTTTATCTTATTACCATTCATTCTCATCTTCACGATTAGCCAAAAATGGTAGAGAAGCGAAGTAAAAAAATCAATCGATCAAATGCTTCCCTGGGAGTCTTTCTTAACCTTAGGTTAAAATACAGTTTTTTTTAACGTAGAGCACTTCTGTAAAGTGATGTACGAAATTTCTTGAGAATAACCAGTGGCGCAACAGCCCGTGAGGACCAGGGCCCACATACAGACTGCCGGCCTCACTCCCATCTGCCGAGGTGAAAGATCATCCAATTAGTTACGGGGTGACGTGTGGTCAGCAAATATGTGTTATTAATGCAGGTGGTGTGCACATTTTTAATGTTCATAAGCTTCCGTCGATTCATTTAGCGCTATGATATTCATTGCATAAAAGTATTAATACCGACAGTAATAAAAGCTGGACAATAGATGTTAAAAACAGGCATACAGCAATGCTTGGATTTCTTCATTGTAGTGCTGGTTTTTCTACGCGTAACAACTTGTTCCATGTACGAAAGCAAGCACCAATGCTTTCATCTTTCATCTTTATCTTACAAAGCACTGAAGTGTGGCACCTTGTCTGATGTGCAGGATTCCCTGGAACATCGCAGAGATACATTCAGTTTGTGGTAAATATCAGGAATTTTCAGCATTGGCTAGGCTTTCTTCTACAAGGTAGAGGGAGATTATTTCCATACCATACTTGGCTGTTATGCATTTGAAGCTTCGGAACGAGTCACAACTCTCGAAGCAGCCAATTAACCAAGCGAGCCACAGACGTCATCGCAACCGAGAACCTATCGCTAAGCCCTTTGCACAGGTTCTACACGCCCACTAGGCTCGCTAGACAGACTCGCGGAGTCCGCTGGAGATGTTCCGAAAGTAATTTGACTCTACGAGTGCAGTTTCTGTTTCACTTCAAAAACACGGGACATGACATTGCCGTTGGACAGCCAACGTGAGTTGCAATAATACAGAAGACGATATTGATATTTCCATTAACACTTTTTAAACTTTCAGATGAAAGAAATATTTTTTCGGAAGTTTTTGCGCCTCCCCTGTGAAACTGAAGGCGCCCAACACATTTTGAATGCCACTGGCATAAACAATTCTTACAGTGTTCGCCAGAGTTTGCGAGCACTGTTAACGACAATTACTTCTTGCCAGTGCTAATAGGTGAGCAATTTCTGACCCGTACGACGTAATCAAGTTACATATCGACGACCATGACGAGAGTGAAAAGTTTTGCAGGTTTGAAGGAAAGAGTAAAATTTGGCTGCTCTCTGGAAAAGGGACAACAACAATTAGACGAGGTAATGGAGCTAATGGTACGGTGCCTTTTATAGCTAATTCTGTTTACCCTCGGCGAGTGGTCACAAAACGGAAGCAAACCGAACCTTTTTCTTGAAGCAGAGCAAAATGGCCTCTAAAACACCGCCATTACCATATAATGGCTACAGCAGAACAGACGCTGGAATTAGATGCTTGGAAAAGCATGGCCGAAAATGCAACCACCAAAGGGGGATAATTGCTTTCCTCTCCGGCGAATGTCACTTGTTCACGTGGTCGAACTCATTTTTCCCCTTCCTGTTTTCCACTGGCAGTTAATGATGGAAAATCCCTGAAAAAGAGATTTTTTCCCCATTTTCCAGTGGGATTACTGCTAATGCAATGTATTCAAACAAACGTAATGAGAAGAGGTTGGTAGCAAACGGCTGAGGAAGTGACCTTGCTGTGATATCACCCACACCCCTCGTAAAATTAGATGATCTCACTTTTAACTTAATTGGATGATGTCGTCCAAAGTAGTGGATTGCTGTGCATTCGGACTCAAAGGAGGTTAAAGTAAGATGTTGGCTAAAGTGTTCCTTAATGTGTATGTTCAAAGAGAAACGATCTGAATGCATTATGCCAATGAGTAGCCAGCCATAGAGCATGGGAATGCAACTGGTGGGTCAGAGAGTTCTTTGTCGCAAGTTTAAGCTATCCCACCTGCTGGCAAGCCGTTTCAAAGTGTAATAGGAAAATTTGGTGATAAAAATGAACTGAGATTACTCGAACCTAGATAATAATATGGTAAACTTTTGAAGATTCGAGTCCAGAGTATATGAATTGAATTGTTGTTTTCAGGAAACTTTTTGCACAGATAGGCTAATCCGAACTGGACCTACAGTTTAAAGTGCAATTCGAGCCACTGTGTACTGTGCCTCCGCCGGGTATCGAACCCGTGGCCTCTTGGTTACAAGACGACGACGTTACCACTACGCCATCGGGGAGGCCCTCCAGAATATCTGGTTTCGAAGTGTTCTCTACTAACCCCTGAATCATGGAGGACTACAGGACAATAGGTTTTTGATTGATTGGCTAATTTAGTTTGTTTAGCGTAACATTTCTGTTTATTTTGGCTAATCGCGACGAAAGAGCAAATGGATGAAGGACATACCCCAGGCAAGCCCCACAGAGGATAACTGGCTGTAAGTCCAGACGTTAGAGCATCGCTAGCCTACAAATTGCAGTTCAGAGTATGACAGAGAGGTTGACATTTGACATCACCCCTATACCCCAGAGAATATTAAGGCAAAATACATTTCTCTGTCTGACATCTTTCGACGCTACGTTCCCTTGAAAATAATTTTATCCTAACTGTATGCAACCATGCAGTGCATACTCGCTGTTGCCACTAATGGATTAACTCTGGAATTACGATAAACAAAATATGCTGTCACCTATCTATAAATAATAGGGGAGGTTTCTGTTTTGGTATTTCTCGGACAAGACCTAGTCTTTGACACGAAGTCTGTGCTCGTCTCGTTCTCTTCTCGATCTTGAAAATTCCGTTTCAGTCTCGCAGAAGACGCTTATAGCACGTGTAGGCTGAATGCATGTGAGGCCATGGGTGGGTCCGTTGAGTGGCGCGTTGCAGATATTTCATAATCAACGCCAGCGTAGCCAATCGGCGTCGGTTCTTTGATTCTGCCTGTTCGTGGCAGAATTACAATCCTTCGCGAGGTGGATAGATTTGTGCGGTGCGGACCTTTTTGTTTTCGGAACCGAGAATTTCCACAAAATAGTTCCTCTCCGTAAGAGTTCCTGGCTTCCTTTCGCTTCCCTCAGCATCTCACCTTGGCTTCACTCCCCCCCCCCCCGTCCCTTTTTTTTAAAGCATGTTAATTTTTTTCTGCCTTGAAAAACACGTAATTACGAGAGTGTCCGCCAGGGGTGCTGCTAGCCGTCTGTATACCTGTCCGTGTTGCCCCACGGTGCAGTCTGTAATTACTGCCCGCCGATCGGGCCTTGCCTCTCCTCCTTCGGACCCCCACCAAGTGTAGGATGTTGAGATGGGGTGCGCCCTCCTCCCCACTGCCCCCCTCTTAAAGTCATGATCCCTCCTCCCGGCACTGACAGAGAAGGATGGTTCTTCACTACGGGTTCTCATTTGCGGGAGAAAATGGCCACGATAATTAAAGTGTTGCGTGGTAGTAGGGGAGGGGGGAAATGTGGCAGCTTGGAGCTTGATGCATGAGCGGGTAAAGTGAATGGATGTTCGTATATGATTACATAAAAGCCTCGACAATGATAGCCTCGTGGTCAGGTTGCTATCTTATGAAGATTGCACGGCCTGACATAGTTAAAGGTTAATCTCGGAGTGTAGTGGAATAATGAATGTACAGAAGGTCATGTTCATCATTCGATATACAGTGTGCGACATACATGTTCACTGTTCTTACGTTTTATTACAAGACGGATCACATTGGATTTTCCTCCTGTCCTATCCTGCTACAAAGATACCGATATCTCGCCAACTCAACACAGAGGACCATCCAATGTGTCGTGTCTGTATTTTTTCTTGAATGAGCCGATTTTGCTATGCTCAGGCAGACTTTTCATCTTCCCAACTGTTTGTAATCCAAGTTGAGAGATGACAGTGTTTTAACAAATGTTTTTACCTTTTTACGAAGAGCTGGTCTCTTCCACTGTCTGTGAGGAAGTTTTATTGAATTGACACACGTTCAAAGGGATATTTTCATGTATAAGATCGTGAATTCTGATACTCTAACGATAATTGTGTACTGCTTCAAAGAGATTGACAAATATTAATGAAATAACTATTTATATTTGTGGCAATTCAGGACATACTAACTTTACCCCTTTTCCCACTCGATTTCAATGCAAGGATACCTCCGCAAATATCGACTGAAAAGTTTTCATCATGTGCAATTCTCCATTAAATGTTTTCGCTGAGTCATACTACCTTCGTTTTCTTTGTTACAAACAAGTATTCTTTGCACATTACATGTAGGAGGAGAGTTGCATCTACATTTCACATTGGTCAGCACAGCTCCTTCTACTTACTTTCAGGAGCGATAACTTGTAGGATAGTGTTTACCGTTCAGGACTGTCAATCTGATGGTCGTAGGTTCAAACCCTTCCGGTGGCAGAAAATTTTCGTAAGTTTTAGACCTATTCCATTGTGTTCATTGTCCACGACGTGTGGAACGGAATGATTCAGTTTGGAATTAACGATGGGGGGAGGGGAAATATTAAATTAAAAAATCTCCATTTCAACGAACCGAGAAGTGGACAAAAATTGGATAATTCTTATAAATATTAAAATTACATTCATGTTTTAGTGGTATAATCGCAGGTAAAATCAAAGATCTTACATGGAAGATTTTATCTTGCTCTGAACTAAGCCAAAAGGCATTTCGAACCGATCTAATACATTATCCAATACATTTCAAAATGTTATTGAATGTTTCATGTCGATAATTTGACCAATGCATCAATTCTTGACGCTGAGACGATATTTTCTGCAACTACCTCTTCTCTTCAGTACCTTCTGTTCTTGTCTTCTCCTTCTTCTTCTTCTCTCCCCTCCTTCTGCTCTGCTTTTATCTCATATCGCCTTCCCTACTTTTCTCGCATCTTATCTCCATCCCACTCATCTCCACTCCTCGCATCTCCTCTCCTGTCTTAGATTTCCGACTCCACTGCTCTCTTCTCCTCTTCTTTTCGTTCTTCTCTTTTTCTCTCCTTTACTCTACTCTCCACTCCCCTCTTCTCGTCTTCTCTTCTCTCATCTCGTTTTCCTCCTCTTTTCTCTCCTTTGCTCCATTTTCCTCATCTCTCCTAGAATCTTTTTCCATTCTCCTCACTACACCTCCTCTCCTCGTCTATCCTCTATTTCTTCTCTCCTCTACTTTTCCTCTTCTCTTTTCGCTTTCTCGTTCTCCTCTCCTGTGTCACCTTTCGTTTTCTCTCACCTCTTTTCCTTTCTGTAGACTCATCAGCGATGAAATACTAGAAAACCTATTTTTTTTTTTTTTTAGAAAGAATTTTGTCACTTGCGATATAATAGTGATATTTTTAATAATTTTATACAATAATACTTGTTTTTGTTTCTTTCGCGTATTTTATAAATATCTATTGTGCATGTGGCAACCCTGAAATTGAGCCTAACTCTACATGCAACCCACCAACGCCTTGTGTAAATTGGGTTGCCTAGTTTAAAATGTCGTTGTCCTAAAACTTTTAAGAGACACTGTACAACCTCTCACTTTTAACCTTCCTCAGGGGGCTCCTTACACCCCTTGTTTTAACATTTAATGAAGTAAGAATTTTAGATAAGGGGATATTTCCACGAATACATTGAAGGATGCAAAATGACCGTATGTGCCGACGCACCCATCAATTTTAAATTAATCGATTTATCAAACAATGAACCGACCTACGTGGCGGAATGGTTAGCATGGAGCGAGTTGGAATCCTGACCGGGGCAAAGGTGTTCTTTGTGAGCGTCCCTTCATCGATTTGGTCACACCATCACTTATCTTCATCTTTGCGATAGCGAAGTAAATTTAACCAAATCAATATAATACACATTGCAATGCAATGCTTATCACAAAACGGATGAATAACTGCGAATACGAGGGTCACTATTTATATTTTGAGCCTAACAATGAAAAAACAGGAATTTGGCATTGAAAACTGCTTTATTGTTTTTCGAAGTATTCTCCTTTATGGTCAATACACTTTTGCATTCGTTCGAACCATTTGTCAAAGCAGTTTTTCCAATCTTCTTGAGACACCTCCATAATATGGTTTTTGAACGCATCAACGGCGTCTTCCGCCGACGAAAATCGATGTCCACGCAATTTATTCTTGACATTCGGGAACAAGAAGAAGTCATTGGGTGCCAAATCAGGACTGTACGGCGGATGATCCATCAATTCGATTTTTTGACTGTTCATAAACACTGACAGCTGGCATTGTCTTGATGAAGAATGATCCGACGGCGTTTGTTTGTTTTCCGTATTTGACCGAAGACCTCTGGCAAACAAATTGTTGTGTACCATTCAGAGTTGACCGTTCTACGTTCCTCTAAAGGCACGGTTGCCACATGACCAGTTTTCCCGAAAAAACAGGCGACCATTTGTTTCGATGTGCTTCGAGCGCGAACAACTTTTGTTGGATTGGGTTCATCTTGAAACACCCATACAGTCGACTGCTCTTTACGTTCCGGCTCATATGCATATATCCATGATTCGTCACCTGTTACAATCTTATATACGTCTTTTGAAGCACCACGATTGTATTTATTGAGCATTTGTTTGCACCAATTGACGCGAGCGTCTTTTTGAGTTTTTGTCAAATTGTGTGGGATCCAACGAGAACATACCTTTCTCACAGCTAAATGATCATGTAATATTTGATATATGCTGGTGGAACTAATGCCTATGGTTGCCCCAATCTCACAGTATGTCACATGACGATCTTGCAGTATTAGGTTTCGCACAGCATCAATGTTTTCTTGAACAACAACTGATTTTGACGACCTTGGCGAATCTCGTCGGTGAGCGAATGGCGGCCACGATTAAATTCGTTATACCAGCGTTTCACAGTGGCAAAGGATGGGGCTTCATCGCCAAATGTGGAAGTAAGTTGATAGATGCACTCTTGTCTTGATAATCCACGTCGAAAATCGTAAAAAATCATCGCACGAAAATGTTCAGGAGTTAATTCCATTTTATTGTTGTCGCGCAATCTCCAAGGCAACATAAACAACACAAATGAAGCTATTGACAAAACATTTGAAGTACGTTATGGTCAATAATGCCAGACGATTCCGAGCAAACGTCAAATCACGCCTAACTTCAATCAGTGTTGCCAAGGCTCAAAATATAAATAGTGGCCCTCGTAATGTTCCCAGCAGTGACGAAACTGGGGATGGTATGGAGACTGATGCGACCTTGCAAAAATCGAGACTAGAGCGAGACCGAGAACGGTACAGACATTTGTAATATCGAGTCGAGACCGAGACACACTGAAGTCTTTAGAGACTTTGGCATAATATTTGAAATATTACCTGCATTAAATTTTCATTTCCATGAGACTTCTTTGAACATACCGAGCGAATATCTACCTGGTTACTTGTAGAAAAGTTATGTATCTTGTTTTATTATAGTAATTACACGTCGTCGCATTCTAATCGAGGGGTACCTGGTACAGACCCGATGGAAGCAAATAGTGGTTCGGATCGACACGAATAACCTATATGTGCATAAAGTGACTTAAAACGAAAACCCAAAATCATAGTAACTTGCAAGTCAATCCATTTGTGACAATTGTGAGTTTGTGACGCGTGGTTTCATACATTCAGGATAAAACCAGTCGTGGGACCTGAAACTGAACCTCACCACCATCAACCTTTTCCCGCGGCAAGTTAGGCCTGTGCGCTGGATGGTTGTAGGAGGGGGAGAAAACTTATGGGAGTAATGATTTACTTGTTCTCTTGGGAATAGCAAATTTCAAATGGCATAGAAAAACACATCAGCGGGAACAGACAGGTTGAAGATTTTATTTATGTTAAGAAAAGTCGAAACTGCCATTTGATTAGCCGTATTTTCAAGTTGAAGTTGTTTGCCCTTAAGGAATACATGGGAGTCTATAAATAATTATTCATCACATTTTTTACAGATCACAATCAACTTAAAAAACTGCTTTCACTTGCAACATTGGGAGAAATTCATTCTCTGGTCCAATGTTTTGCTTTTTTCAGTAGCCGTGCCAATTCCGACGATACTGAAATAAATACATTCCAGGTGCGAAACTGTCATTCTTCGCCTTAAAGACCAATAATATTGAATATCGTACTGTATCCAGAATTTTCGAAATAGAAGTTGTAAGGAAGTTTTTTTTAATGAATCTAAAATATTAATAAATCAAATGTTCTTGGAGAATATTCTATAGTCAGGTATGAGTGTGTACAGAATCACTGAACGGAAATTCATCCAAGGTAGATGTGGTTGGGCAGACACGTAAGTTGGCCGAAGTGAAGTTTTAAAACAAAACCAGACACATAATTATTAATTTACAACAAATGCCTCCTCCTCCTTAACCCCTCCCCTCCGACCAGTTATGAAAAAGAAGCTTTAATGCAACTTATTCGAGGCGACAGCACGAACCACTTTAGGCCAATTTGGGCGTGCGCTCGGCAAATTCCATTCGAACATTAATTACTGACATGTAACAAACCGGAGCCATTCATCAAGACGGAGGAAAACAAACTCCTTGGCGCATTGCGATGCTCATCTGTCAGAAATTCGTTACCGGCTTCCTCAATTGTTTTCCATTAACGTTGAAAGTCCCTGCTCGGAAGTCGGCAGGCCGTGTCTTACGTGATAAAACTACGGAGGCAATTAGTCCCAACGGGCAGGCTAATTTCTGTCGACATGAAAGCCTCAAAATGGAAAAGAAGAAACTTCAGGGAAAAGGAAACTGCTCAGCCTAGATGGTTATACTCTCTCTCTCTCTCTCTCTCTCTCTCTCTCTCTCTCTCTCTCTCTTTCTCTCAGTGTGTGTGTGTGTGTTGTGTGTTTATTGAGTTTATTGAGCAATTTTCACACCGAAAGTACCCCTGAGGGGCATTGGTGCATGTACATTACAAAATACAACATGTTGATATCGCACATAATATATATCTATACATCAATTTGGCAGAATTTTTTTATAATATAACATAATATAATAGTAAAACATACATTGACAAATTATTTCTTGAAGTGAACTAGTGCTGTAAAAGTACATATTATATAGTGTATACAATCTAAATTTATTTTATAAAGTTATTTAATTCTTGAAATTCTTGAACTGAATATAATGTGTATTCCAATAACAATTTTTTCACTTTACTTTTAAAGATTGTGGATCTTTCAAAATTTTTGTAACTTTTTGGTAATATATTGTATAACTGGAAGCCTGAGTAAAAAGGTCCCGTTTGGTATGCAGTTAGCCGCACTTTGGGAATGTGTAATCGTGAGTGTCTATGTTCTTTGAATAGTTCGATTTTGTTTCGTGTATGAAAGTAAGTGTTTCAAGTATGTACATGTACAAAACTTGAAAGTGTTAATATACGGAATTTTTTGAAAAGAGGTTTACATGTATCAGTATCAAAATACGCAATGCTCTTTTTTGAATTTTAAAAATCCTCTGCGATTGAGCCGAGTTCCCCCAAAATTGGATACCATACCTCAAAATACTTTCAAAGTTTGAGAAATAGATATTTAGCATACATACTGTATTGAAACTATTTTTTAAGGTTCTTAATTGGTAACATACGGTGTTTAGCCTCTTGCATAAATGATCTATGTGAACTTTCCAGTTTAGACACTCGTTTATAAATATTCCAAGAAATTTTGTATTGTTAGTAGCTGTTATAACGGCATGCCCTACTGTGAAATTATCTTGCTTAATAGAAGAGTTTTTGGCTCTAGATACACCAAATTTTATTATATTAGTTTTTTCGTTGTTCATAGAAAGTTTGTTTGCTGAAAACCAGCTCTCTCTGCCTGTTCTCTCTCTCTCTCTCTCTCTCTCTCTTTCTTTCTCTCTCTTTAACTTCTTTCCTCTTTCTTATTGATTGATTTGCTTTATTTTACTTCGCTTTTGGTGCCACTTTTGGCTAATTTGCGAAGATGGGGATGAGTGATGACATGATGAAATTGATGGACACTCACAAACATCCATGCCCGGGCCGTGATTCGAACCCGGGACCCCTGGCGATATTCGTGTCGAAGGTCTGGATATCCATAGGATATCGAGGAATGTCTAGCCGATATCCATTGGACACCCCCTGGATATCCATATGTCCGTCCAGAGGACATCCATAGGATGTCCAGGAAGGATATGATTTAGACGTTGTCTGGATATTTTTGGATATGTTTTGGACATTGTGTTGAACATTTTTGGATACATTTTGGAGATTTTGTGGATCATTCTGTTTTTTCTATATTTCTCTCTCTCTCTCTCTCTCTCTCTCTCTCTCTCTTCAAACTCCATCTCTCCCTCTCTCTTTCATACTAAAAATCTCTCCCTCTCACTCTCTCTCCTTTTTCAAACTCCATTCTTCTTTCCTCTCTGTCTCTCTGTTTCAAACTCAATTTCTTTATCTTATTCTCTGCTCCTTAGCTCTCTCACATTCTCTCTATATCTTTCTCTTATTACTACTTTTCTCCCTTCCTACTCCACTTTTTCCACTCTCTCTCTCTCTCTCTCTCTCTCTTTCTCCCTCCCTCACTCTCTCGCTTCCGCTTCATTTGTTATTTTCCTCGTTCGCATGTTTCTCTCGAGAGGAAACTTGGGATGAGGGACACACCCGTAATATCCTCATTTCTGCTTACGTCGATAACCCGCTGCCACTCATTAGCCTAAACTCCCGATTTCCCGCCTGCTCCCTTCCCCCTCTTGTTCCCTCCTGCGAAACTGGACCGGTACAGGGACGAGGTGGGAAAACACGGAAGGTAAAAAAAAGGGAGCAATGTTGATTGGTTACCATGACAACGGGGGAAGTCTGCTTGTGTTGACAGCTGAAAAGCCTTGCTGACAGCCGAGCAGTGCAAATGCGCATTTCGGTTGCGTGTTGAATTACTCATGGAATTTTTAAGGGGGTGGGAAATCGGTTGGCGCTTCCTCTCTCGGTTTCCTGCTCTTTTCGAGGAACAATATTTCACACTGAGTTCAAATTCGAGCACACTGTAATATAACGTGATATGGTAAATTTGAAAATAACTAGGAAACATTCTGAATCAGCTAACTGTATTGCTGCAATGCGTTGGTGAGATATGACATCTTACTTAGCGAAACGGAATGAATTTAACCTTAACTCTTGACATTTCGGCCTGTGTACGCGACCGGTGGACATCCACCATTGTGAGAAAATTGGGGAGCTACGAAGGAGTAGCGTAAGCTGGCCACGGAAGCCTACAACAACGACTGGGGGTTCGCCGTGCTGACCACACATCACCCTGTAACTGGTTGGATGATCTGCTGAGGCATGTGGGAATGAGGCCGGCAGTGAGAAGCCCTAATTGGACTGATATACAACGTATTTGATTTGTTCATCAAAAATCCTTACTGTCCATATTAAACTTTAGAGGGACGTAATTATATTTTTTTAAAAATTCAATTTTAAGATTACAAAAGTTTCATTGAACATTCATCTTGTAATACGTGGCTTTTCTTAAACCTTTCAGGGGATACGTCTCCGTCTGGATGAGGGATCAGAGGACGAAACCACATGCACGATCAGTAAGTAAATGCATGCTTTATGTTACTTCGTTCACAGGCACGTAGCCAGGGGAAGGACTAATGGGGTTGAAGGCCCCCAGAAATCCTATAAATATCTAATTTAAATGTTATTTTTATTGTTAATAACAGAATGAAAGCTATAACTACAGTAAAAACTGAAATAAATCAAAAAACGTTTAGTGTATAATAGAGGAACCAGGTCATATTTTTATATTCTACAATCCAAACAATAAATGGATCCACAGCTTCCAAAACTTATAGTTTTCTTTGTGAGAGGTCACAGAATATAGACTGTATGAGTAAAATTGACCACTAACCGTTAAAGCCTTTTTTTGAAAGATTGCGTAAAAGTTAATAACAAAATACAATAACTATAATTTTCAGTACACTAACTACAAAAAAATAAGAAAAATAATGGACAACAATTGTGTTAGTTATTCACTAATATGGTGGATCGAGTAGCAAAATCTCTCCATTTATGTAATAATAACAATACATTTGAATTTAAATTGGTATATTTTAAACAATTTATAATAGTTATTATTGTAAAAAACAATAATTATTTGTATTAATCAAGTTTTATCTATGGCCTGACACCTCTACAAATATTTCAATCGACGCCTGTGCTGATAAGGGATGACCTACTCCCCACCCCGAAATAAAATTCTGGCTACGGGCCTGTTCGTTCAGTGTTGCTTGTTGATTTATGCCTTCAGCATTGTAGTCCCTCATACGGGAATTGTGTGTACGTACTGACGGATGCCTCCGAAAATGCTCCATTGTACCAGACTTTGGTAAGTTGGTAAAACATGTAAAAGATTGCATTTGCCGTTACTCTGTTTCCTAAAGTAACACGTTGCCGTCACTTTGTCGTACGCATACATTTAAATGTATGCAATTATGCCATCTGTTTTCGCAGTGTAACTGTGCATGCACGAATAATTCCTTCAATTCTGAATTTATCAAGGTTAAGGAAGTAAAGTATCGCAAAGGAACGAAGTAATATTACAATTATTCATGTAATTTTGGTAGCGTGTTACTAACGCAAGTACCGAGAAAGCAAACTTATTCTCCTATTCCTATTCTCTTTCCAACACCCATCCCATCGAAAGATTTTCATCAGAATTCAAGATGTAAATTGCCCTTTTAAGCCAAAAAGTATTAACAAGACCCTAAACATAGAATAAAACAGTGATGCAACAAACAAACGTCCAAGGATCTTGGTACATAAGAAAAGTGCATTTTGGGTAATTTCTAGAAAATAAGCCTTTGGCAACACCATTCAATAACATTTAGAAAGGCAACCTAATTAATTATCAGTTTATGGATGTGTGAAATTATTGAAGAGTAGTAGGGAGAAAAAGATCTTAATTTGCACACACACACACACACACACACAAATGTATATGAATCATTACATGATATACATATTTATTATGTAATTACAATTAAAAGTAAATTATGAAATATTTAAAAATAAATATATGTATTGAAATGTACATAAACAAATTCAGTTGTTACTTTTATATATGTCACATATTTATACAGTAGCAAAGCAATTCCTTTAGCATCTCGTTAAATCTCAATAAGTTATAAAATAGTTGAAATTGTTTTATTACGTATGACGTTTCGGTTTTGCTTTCTATTGTAAATAAATTAGATTCATTACATTTGCCTTGAAGTCTTGTTTTACTTTTAATGTGCACAGTGATAACTCAAATTTTGCCCTTGCACTGACCTCCTTAAGCTAAGCTCTGTCTATCAAGAGAAGGTAACTTCCCTTGCCCCTGCCTCCCAGTTTTGGCACCGATTCGCCGCCACTGATTGTGCATTTATTGTTCTCGGCAGAGAGAGAGAGGGAGAGAGAGAAAGAGAGAGTATGCAACACTGTCAAACAGTAACAGAGACAAACATTCCCCTTCGTTGAGTGTGTATTCGATATTATCATAGCAAGGGCCTCCCCGATGGCGCAGTGGTAGCGTCGTCGCCTTGCACTCAAGTGGTCCCGGGTTCGATACCTGGTGGAGGCACAAGTGGTTCGGATCCCACTTTTACTGTAGGTCCAGTCCCGATTAGCCTTCCTGTGCATAAAGTGGACTTAAAACACCAAATCAATCAATGAAAACCTAGTAAATGTATTTTGAAGTCAAAACTAATTGCTTATCTTTATTCTTAAAACAAAAATATCCACCCTGAAAGTTTTAATGGTTAGGACAACTTCGCTTCGCCTCCCCAGAATTTTGCACCCTTTCTGAAAGTTAATTATTAGGTGCAATCAAAGCCGAACCTTAATTTGCTCACTTTCCAAAATTTATCTGGAATGTATTCAAGACTTTTTTGGCTTAGCAGAACAGTATAGCAGCCCCTAGCCGAGAGGTACTTCTGTTATCCCCTCCCTCCTGCACATCTCCCCCACCCCCTTCCCAACCCACAAACCGATTTGTTCCCACGTGTTGCCTTCGTCGAATGCACGCAAATATTCATGTTTATAATGTTTGCAGGGAAGGTCACACAACACCCATTAGCATAGAGGTCGTTTTCCGTGGTGCTGAAACTTGTCACCAGGTGTTGCAATGTGGAAACAATGGTGGGTGGCTGTGTATGCAAATGGAGCCATCTATTAGTTGCATTTGAAAGTTACATGGAGGGAAAACACGGGCCCCTCCTTCTTTCAACAAAGTAGGTGTTGCGCCGCCATTCAGAAACATGGCTTTTTGTGTGCAAATGACGAATGAAATTCTGATGCCTTGCAAATGAATGTAAAGAAGAAATAATGAAGGGCTATTCTGATTTTCCCTTCCTTTTCTGTCTAGCCAATATCCTGTAGGGGAAGTGTCATTACTGCCAAGGTGATTTATGAACAAGATAAAATTACTTTAAAAATTATGAAAACTCTAAAAAGTGTAAATTTTCGAAATTCAAGCCTAAAGCGCCACAAAAAATTAAATGACGGTTTTCTCAGGAAAAGGTTTTGCGCAACACACTCCGAAACCAATATCTTTGGTCATAATTATATTAGTCCAGGCAATTTACACTTTGACCTGGGCAAAATTGCTTCAGAAGGTTTTTTAAGAGTTTCTAGCTCAGAAATTATTGCTGATTAACATATCCAAAATCAAATAGAATCGGACAAAGGAGAACCCCAAAAAACGGATTTCAAAATGGCGGACTGGCCGTTTTCTACTAAAGGCAAAAATAAAGTAATTTACGCTTTATAGAGAGAGATAATGCTTCTCTTTACATTTAACAATATTTAAACTGCAACTATCTTTCAAAAATGTACCACTTTTTATGTAATTTTGATATTAAATATTTTTTTATAGAGGTTAGAAATCGAGAAAATAACATTACCTCCGAATAAAATTCTTTTTCAAGTTATCTTAATTATAAAGTCAGCTTCTAAGAGTGGACAAAGTTTAATAAATCATCTTCATCACTGTAAACACTGGCGTACAAATGTGTGTGGGGGTAGGGGTGGCCAGATGGGGCTACAGTCCCTCCCGAAATTTTGAGAAAAATCAAAATTTTTAAATGAAAGTAGCAAAAAACTTGGTAAAAACAAAAGTGCTAAATGCAAATCCCTCTTAAATTAATCCTCACATTACAATTTTGAGTGAAAGTTCCAAATTTACGACATATTTTATTGTGTAACCACCCCCCCCCCCCTTCCCTCAGTAGACAAATGGGCAGGTGGCAAACGCTCAGGTGTAACAATCTAAGTTGCTGCAGATATCTTTTGAATTAACATTCGACGATAGTTCGTTTGTGGATTCCAACGACTCACGGTCGTACAACAGAAGCATTTATTTTCTTCCAACGGCTTCAATATCTGAATGCTGACAGGAATGTAAATTAAATTAATTTGCAGCTGAACGGAGTTCAGTTACCTTCATCAATTTGTCTAATGGTGATGACTTTCCAATCGAACACATTATGGATGTGGTTTTCAGTTTTTGTTTTAGGTCCAAATTTTTCAGAGATACGCTAATAAGGACTGGACACGCAGTTTAAAGTGGGATCCTAATCACTACGTGCCTCCTACAGGTATCGAACCCTGACCCCATTCAATACAAGGCGATTGGCATTATCACTACGCCATCGGGGAGATCAGAAAAAATGTGTGTATGGTATAACAGGCCGTGAAAACGTACAGAAACAGGAGCAGTCTGCGGATGTCACGACCCAACAATGATTGAATTCCGAGGATGTTGAACACAGTATTGGGAGATGGTCTCCGCCTTATGTCACGCGATAGTACGACTGGAAACCATTGTCCTTGGCATGGTACAGAAGCAAGGCGGCCTGTACTATTACTGTTGTACAAATACTTGCATTTTGTAATGATGAGACTGCAGCATGATGTCCAGATGAGCATCCTCATAGCACACTGGTGCTTCTTCAAAGTCTCGCTTCTAAGGAAAATAATTTCTTTGTTGTTCTTTTCTTTGGCTAGTTAGTGTTCTTTCTTGCCCACTGGTCTTAGTGCAGTGTCTTCTGAGCGTTATTCCCTTGATCGCAGGAAATCTGCTGTAGCCATCAGAAACAACGATAGCCCTTTCATCCGTTTTCAGAGTGAAATCTGCATAAGAGATTGCAATGTTCTTAATGTTCTTGTGTGTTTCATTGTTACTCAATGTAGGATAGATCCACATCCAAATCACGCTGGCTTTACGCTTAACTTCTTCCATTACCTTGTTGGTGCATTTGAATATTGCATGACCTAACTGACACTTGTCGGCTCTCCTCAACATACTTTGTCATTCGAATAATGCACGAGGATACGCATGAAGCTCGTAAGACATGACATCTTTCAGTGGCACCACCAGTGCCAAAAGTAGTCATTCTCTGAAAGAGTCCCGCATCTACTTGTATATCGTATCCGACAGGGCTCACAACAGCAGTAGCAGCAGAAAATTCTACGGTTTCACTTTGTCAACGTTTTGACAGAATATTTGAACATATATTTCTCAATCATCTTGTTACGTACCCGCACATGTAAACCTTATGGCCAATGATTGCAATAAGGAATCATATATGGCAGCACGCGGAAGAAATATTAGGATCGCAGATTATAGTAACAATGCGCACGGGAATTGAATTAAAGCGTTTGGGAGAACTGAAATTAATTGTGCTTACATAAATTTATGAACTGAGATAAACGATGGAGATGGATAAAGGTGAGATAAAGAAATGAAGTTAAAAAGCGATTACATTTTTTTATCGCTATCGTCTTAGTAGGAACGAGCTTTTCTACTAGATATTTTTTGGTTGTTTTCCCCGGCGCCGCGCATCTATTGCTGACCCGGAATGAGGTCGAGCGCGGGACAGGCGGCGCCCCTCGATTAACCCCTTTTCTCTGTTTGTATCAAGCCATCGTGCAGAAAATTATTGATTTGAATTATTGTTGTATTCTTGACCAATACCAAAAAAGAAAGGAAATATAGCAGGGAAGATACGGGAATCAATTCAATGTCTAATAGATTAAGGAATTTTGGATATAGGTGCCTTTGTAAATAAGAGATATATATTTACTAGAATAATAAATATATGAAAGGCATATGATTTCATCAATAGAAGAATAAGTATATTGATTAGCAGAAGAAGAAAATTATCGACTAGTAGAAGAAGAAGTTTATAGAAGAATAAGTATATTGATTAGTAGAAGAAGAAGTCTACTAACGAATAGAAGAATAAGTATATTGACTAGTAGAAGAAGAAGCCTATTAACCAATTGATAGAAGAAGAAGCCTATTAAATAATAGACGAATCAGCACATTAATTTATAGAAGAAGAATCCTATTAACCAATACATGAAGAAGAAGTCTAATAGAGAGGGGAAGCTTATTAGTGAATAGAAAAAGAAGCCTATCAACTAATAGAAGAAGAAGCCTATCACGTATCCATGAAGGGAATAGAAGAAGAAGCTTTCTAATATATATATGCAATATATTCAAAAGGAATATTTGTTGTGAATAACAAACCGGCAGCTTATATGCTACCATGTATACAGTATAAATCTAATATAACACCAAAAAATTAAGAATATACGGTGCAGTGTACCTTCTGTAGTAGGTTAAACAAGTTGTTTCCTATGTTATCCTTTCTCCTTCTAAAAAAAGTTATCAATCAGTTTTAGTTGTCCTGAGTATCTCATGTTTTACCCTGGCCTAAGCCGGACTGGTGTCACCCTCTCCGGGACGTGGCAATCTTGAATGTACCGATGTAATGCAATTCATCAAAATTAACTCTTGGATCAGCTGTGACTGCTGTACTAGTGCTGCAGTGAGTGAAAATGAAATGGGCATATGAATTTCAGTCTTTCGATTGCTCTGTTAATATCATTACTGTCCCCAATTTGGCTACTTTCTCTCATTTCTTTGTGTTGTTCACCACTCTTCAACAAAACTCTGGTATATTATTGCATTGCTAAGTTGTAAGTGGAACATACCCATGTTGCTTTCTGGATTTCTGTAAACCCGCTTCCTCGTGTCCGTCCTCCCCTGCTTTACAGGGAATGCATTAGTGTTTGATCTATTACGAGGTCTGATCCGAGTCCCACCCAGGATCACGGATTCCATACCCGGCGGAGGAACATAGTGGTTCGGATCCCACTTTGAACTGTAGGTCCAGTTCCAATTAGCCCATGTGTGCATAAAGTGAAGTTATACAAAACTCAATCCGAGTCCGGTCCGTAATCTGTCACTTCCTTCCTCTTGTCACAAATTTACCTCCCAGGAACATTTTCTGCACGGTTGGATTTTCAGACGACAATCAACATTTATCTGGAAGTACAGGTATAGAGGCTTGAGGTAACGATGGAGAGAATCTACAGCATGGTTTGCAACTGCAAATCGTCCACGAGTCGATTCTATCAGCTGTTAACAAGTTACATGCAATGCTGATCATTCCTGATTATCATATGTTAACTACCTATTGTTCATGGTTCAATTTCTTCTCACAGATTGTTCACAATTGAGATATTTCCATTCTTAAACGGCAAAATATACTTTTACACAACAACAAACACAAATTGTAAGTAAAACTCCACAAGATATTAAAAATTATTCACAAATAAACATAAAATATGAGGAAATTCACAATAGCCAGTCCGCCATTTTGAAATCCGTTTTTGGGGGTTTTCCCGTGGTCCGATTTTGTCTGATTTTGGATATGTTATTCTGCAATGATTTCTGAGCTAGAAATTGTTTAAAAAGCTTCTGAAGCAATTTTGCCCAGGTTTGAATCAAAATTGATTTAGTTTGACTGGAGTTTGAGTTTGAGTTGCTGTTTTAAGTCCACTTTGTACACAGTAAGGCTAATTGGGACTGGACCTACAGTTTAAAGTGGGATCCGAACCACTTGTGCCTCCACCGGGTATCGAACCCGGGACCCCTTGATTACAACGCAATGACGGGTTTGACTGGACTATGTGTAAGACATGGTAGTTTAGTTTTTAATTGGTTTAGCCTCCAATTTACTTATTTAGAACTGCTCAAGTCAAATCGGGTACTTGATTGATTTATTAATTGATTTCGTTTATTTTACCTGGCATTTCTGCCACTTTGGGCTAATCGCGAACATGAAGATGAATGATGATATGATGAAATTGATAAAGGGACACGAACAAAGAACACCCATGCCCAGGCCGGGATTCGATCCCGGGACCACTGACATCGTAACGCGCTGTGTTAACTACGAGGCACGCTTAAATCAGGTACGTTTAACCCATAACATGCAAATGACCCTTGAGATAAACAGAGACATCCAAAGTTGTATTCACTCCTATCCATGTCTACATACGAGTATTTTAGAAGTCTATGAATCTCCATCATCGTTTCTATAGGGCTAAGAATTCCAAGGAAAGATTTCGTTGGTTGGCACGTGGTGAAATCATCGATTCCCATTACTACCCCCCTCCCTCCCCCCACTCTCTGCCCAGCACTCACAGCTTCTCCGATGGGAATCTGCTGCCTCCAAATTCTCCTCGCGATGCTGGGTTATTGCAAAAATATTATGTGTCTAAGTTGCACACGGTTGAACCTATCAATATTAGTATATGGATTGAATTAATATTCAAAATGCATTCTTTCCATGGATTTATAATAGCAAATGTTGCAAGAAAATAAAGTGGAGTTGAAATAGTGATAAGCAATTATGGATCCTTAGCGCGAGGCAGCAGTTCGTTTTAGGGTTAGCAGTAAACAATCGACTCAGGTCACTCACTAAACTCGCTCAACTCAAGAAGGAGGAAGCATGTTTTTGAATGTGAGCGTTTTAGGCCTATATCTTACTTGTATGTTATGTTGTCACTGAATCACTAGAAACTTCTACAATAGAAAAATGGGCCCTGATAAAAATGACAGCATAATAAGACGAAAACACAACAATAATAGTAATAAATATACTTCATGGCCAGAGCGGAAACATCCCTCCAACCTAGATCTAAGAATCGCTGAGGAAAAATAAAGTAAATTTTCAAGGATTGTTTTTATCCCGTCTACTTTCTATCTGACAGTATGTATCATGAAATACTTAACAGGATTTTTTAATGTTGGCAAAAATATGCAAGAAATTGATAGGAAGGGAAAATCTGCGTCATTCCATCATTAAATTCACCCACAAGAAGAGTAGAAATATCAATTTATCTTAAATCCACGTTGAATTGTTTTGGACCACTGCAGTTCGTTTCTTATCTATACACAGTATGCTGCTCATATCGACTCTTTCCGAAGTAAACATCCTGTATTCGGGAACTAATACAACATATGACCACATAGAAAAAATACACTACTCTTAAGGCGGAGACAGAACCAGTCTCCGAAATGTTGGTCTGTGTATACAGGGTGTATCATAAGTAATAGCGCAAACGGACACAGTTGAAAGTACACGATAATAGAAGCAAAAAAGTATCAGTAAACATGGGTCTGCAAACGAACCGTTTTCGAGATAATTGCGAATGTGTGGTTACAAGCCGTCACTGACTTCATTGTTTGTAAACGTCGTCCTAGTTGGTAAAATGCTAATAATGTGTGATTAGAAGCCGTCACTGATTGCATTTTGTAAACACCCAGTGCTTTACTCCTTGCGCGTTCCGAGGTTTGCTCTTTGTTTACAAATCAGAACATTTCCGAGAGGTGGCGTTGTAATCAAACCGGATGGATACAATCAGTACAATGGTATATGCTTTTGACCAATTCCGAAATGAACCGGGGGTATTCGAAACTCAATCGCGTACAGTATTGCATCCAGATGCAAGGACGACACTTTGAACACCTCCTTTAACAGGTACGAGTGTACTACAGTAATTGTAACATGTAACATACTAACATTTGTTAAAGTTGAATGTTCAATAGAAGCAATGAGATCTCCAATGACTTTTCTTACTGTATTATTAGCATTTTACCAACTAGGACGACGTTTACAAACAATGAATCAGAGGCGGCTTGTAACCATACATTCTCAATTATCTCGAAAACGGCTCGTTTGCAGATCCATGTTTACTGAGACTTTTTGCTTCTATTATCGTGTAAAGGTACTTTCAACTGTGTCAGTTTGCGCTATTACTTATGATACAGATACACCCTGTATATAAGAAACCGACTACAGTGGTTAGAAGTCCAAAACCGTTCATCATGAATCAACCGATCATTTACAAAGAAGATTTTTTAAAATTGATTCTTTGTGACAACAATTAATTTTGTTGTACCTAGGTACAATGAGAAAATAAGTAATACACATGAACATCGTGTGAAAATTTTGTGGAGCAACGGTGTAACCGTGAAGGCTTGGAATGTGTAAGGGAAAGAATTAATAATTATGTAGTTTATATGTAGTTTGTAGTATGTACGGTAATGTGGTGGTGGTGGTAGTAGCAGTAGTGTAAGAGAAGACCGAAAATTTCCTTGCAAATATTTGCATTTCCAGCTTACTCTTGATCCAATTTAATTGGCACACAGGGATTTTTTAGTTTTAAGCCCATTTTTCGCACAGATAGGCTAAGCGAGAATGGGCCTACCACTATGCCTCCACCGGGTATCGAACTCGGGACCAATGGGGTCGCACACTGAAAATAAGCATATGTTAGCTCTAATAAAAAATACTACTTCATCAATATATGAACAACCTGGAGAGAGTTTAGAATTTGACATCAGAGGCTACTAATTTTACTAAAGCAGAAAACAATAGGCAAATAGGTAAAAATCAGTATATCGGTTGCTAAAGCAACATACAGATTGCTCCTGGACCAAAACATCCACTGCAAGGGCCGAAATAGAACTTGAGAAGGGGTCTATTCCGTCTGGCGAGGTTCATTATTTATTCCCGTCTGGTTCCTTGGGACTGAAATCATTTCACGCGCCGCGAAGTTGTGTATGCAGAGTCAACAAGCTGTGATAAATATGCAAATTGAGCAAGGATTCAAAGGCGTGTATTTACTTGCTTGTGAATACAATGGGATTTTCGGCAACTATATAAACGAGCTTCGATGACTCCTCATAGCCTTATTGTGTGGCGTTGTCGCTATTAAATATTTAAGAATTGCTATGTAATGCGATTAAAGGTTCGTTCATTATTTTTAATTCCTGCCTTATAAGGGTAACAGACACACAAAATTTGTCTCTTAATCTTAAATCTAGTAAAGGGAATCGTGTAGCAAGTTGAAAATGTCCTTTCAGTGTGTGTGTATGAGAGAATTGTTTGGACTTCATGATGCATCACCCACAGCTCCTGGAGAACATTGATTGCAGAGAAAAATCCAATTCAGCCACTTTTGGCTAACCACGAAGATGGGGATAACTGATGACATGATAGGAATTGTAGGAATTTTAGCTCTCGTGATTCGAACAAGTGTTCTCGGAGTTACCAGCCACGTTAAATCGGCGTTAGCTTCCAACGTTTCGAGGGCATACATTGCTCTCATCATCAGGGAATGTACAAATGGAGGCCAGTGTAGGGTTAAATATGTGACTATGATGGATGATGATGGCATGATGAAATTGATGAAGGAACACTCACAAGAAACACCAATGCTGAGGCCTGGATTCCAACCCGGGACCCCCCGTATCGAAAAAGCAATGCAGACAGCCAGATTACATATAATATATATCTTATCGTAGCCCAAGGTGGGGATACAATGTAATGGTTCACGCTGTTCAGTGGATCGCAGAGACTGTTTGTTTCAGCTTAGCAGTGCAGAAACAAAAATCACCACATAGATATTCAGATATTGTGGTTGTTACCCTAATGGAACCGTGCCATTGTGGTGTAAACAGCGACATGCAAGGATTTGTGGTTCTTTCAGAAAGTGTGGAAAGGAAGTGCACTGTGGGAGTTAAAAATTCATGGCAAAGGAGAAAAACCAGGAGACGTTTATTGCTCGCTGCGGGGCAATTGAGCTCGCAAATAACGGCCCCTGCATTGCCACGCACGGAGACCTCCCACGGAGTTTCGCTGGCAGGCGATGTGGAAGCTCAAGCCAGCGCAGTTACAGGTGCTGGGATATGGATTCATAATTCCTTCGTACTCAGTGGTGATTTCCACGTCTCGGCTCTGGTTTCTAGTTTGGCTGATATCGTAAACATATCCGCTTATACTAAAACATTTGGTATTGTTTATATCATAATCAGGCATGTATCTAGAAATATATTACTGGGGTGTCCGAAATTAGTGTCTCAAAATAATAATACTAACGTTTAAATTATAACAATTAAAATTATATTAAATTAATTAAAATAGTATTAATTAAAATAGTCCTCCCCCGTGGCCGTGCGGTCTAAGGCGCTGTACTTTGGCGGGACGGCATGGGTTCGAGTCAGCCTGGGTTCAGTCTCTGGGTGCTCGGCCTGCGTGTAGGACCGGTGGCAATCCAACATAGTGAAGAAATTGGGGAGCTACGAGTGAGAAGCGTAGGATATCTCCTGTAACGGCTGGGGTTTCGACGTGCTGACACCACGTCGCCCCATTACCGGTTGAAGATCTCCACACCTCTAGGTAGGATTGTGGGAAGGAGACTGGCAGTCGTGATATCGACCTAGGCCCTTCAAGGGCTGTCGAGCCACGGATTATTTTATTATTATTTCTTAATTAAAATATTCAAATTAATTTATTTATTTTTATTGCATGAATAGGTTAAAACATGATATAAGGATAGTGATATAACAGCACGTATTTATTATCTAGCTGGCATGTAGTTAAGGTCTGCAAAATTTGTAAAAAAGAAAAAAAAACACGCCCTAGCAAGGTAATTAATGTCAAATAGATAAAGAATTTAATATTTATTGAATAACAAAAGAGAATGTTAGATCCAGTTGACGAAAAGTAAAGTTCCTGGTAATATTTTATGCATATTATTATAAGTAGTAATGAAGCTTGCATAAATTTTCTTTGCTACTGTCATTCAAAGTCATATGATGCCAATGTAATTCTTGCCTTCCAATAAGTTCGGTGGAAATAAATAAGCCTCGATTAAACAACTATTATATTTTTATTATTTAATTTTTAGTTATTTTATTATTATTTTGTATACTTAGAAGCATTTAGGGGGGTCTGGAACCCCCTAAATATGTCCTTGATCATGATAGTCATGGCTGTGAGTGATGGGGGTCTGGTGTGGGAGCGGAACCAGCTTACAACAAACGCCAAGACTAAATACTAAGAGCTCTAAACCTTGCCCTCCTAACCTACAATGGCTACAATTCCGTTTGGTCTGTGTGGTTAGGTTAGGAGAACCAGGTTTAGAGCTCTTAGTATTTAGTTTTGGCGTTTCTTGCAGGCTGGGTGCGCCCCACACCAGACTCATGAGTGATGATGGTATTTATTACGTTGTGTTACAGATTTGAAATGCTTCTAGAATTTCCTCGGCGCAAAATTAGAACACCTCCAGCAGACTTCCGTGGCGTAGTTTTTAGCACAGCGCTCTACAATGCCAGGGGTTTCAGTTTCGAATCCCGGTGAGTGTCCCCCTCATCAATTTCATCCAGGGTCGTTAAAGGTCCAGTAATTTTAAATAAATTCAATTCCGGTCCAGGAGAGAAAATAAGCAAGCGTAAATGGATTCTGGACCGTAAAGAACCTTTTTATCTGAAAAGTATTTCAATTCGGTCCAGGAACCTTTTTTTCTGAATCATTTTAAATAGGATCCACGTTCCGTATTGAAATGAAACAATACGCAACTTGGATCGAATACGGACCTGACGATAAGTAATTATCCACTTGTGAGCAGGAAAGACTAATCCAGGTGCTGGCTGTTTCGAGAATCTAAGGTACAAGGTAGAAATGGGCGAAACGCAAACGCTGCAGTCACGTTACCACTCTCCATGTAGCCCCATTCTCTCGCGCGGGTTCCTTCACTTGGTTGTAGCAGCACTCCTCGTCCCTGTTGTGATATCTGCTGGGAACACAGGGGCCTCACGTTGCCTCATCGACGGCTCCTATTGGCTGCGGTTCCTGGATCGGATGCCAGAGCAACACGTGACAGGTTTGTTTGAACTCAATGTGACGCCACGCTAATATAGTCCATAGCGTTATGTACAGTAACTCTTCGACAAGGGAGTCTTTGAAACTGGTCCACGAGAGAACAGCAGCATTTTGATATATTCCCTGCGCTACGTTTTCTACAACCGCAGTGTGTGTGACATTCCCATGTAAAACGTAGGAGGAATTGTAAATAAATTCAATCCTGGACTGGGAGAGAAAACCAGTAAACGTTAATGAGTTCTAGACAGTGTATAAATCTCTTCATATTTAAATCATTTCAATTCGGTCCAGGAACCTTTTTCCGGGTTAATTTAAATACGGTCCAGGAACCTTTTTCCGGGTTAATTTAAATACGGTCCAGGAACCTTTTTTCCGGATACATTTAAATTCGGTCCAGGAACATTTTTCTAGAATGAATTTAAATTCGGTCCAGGAACCTTTCTTCAATGTAACAATACGCAACTTGGAAAAGCGAAGTAAAAGGAACCAAATCAATCAATCAACACCACCTCCAAGTGACTACGACGATTTGGTTTTATTTCTATTTTGCGTCGCTTTTCTGCCACGTTTGACTAATCACGACGATGAGAATGAGTGATGACCAGGCCGAAATTCTAATCCGAGACCCTAACCACTCCGCCACGGAGTCTCAGAGTTCAATGACACCCACAAGAGGAGCTTCCATTTCAAAACTCCAGCAAGAAGAGTTCGCTTCCGGTTGGCCTCTTCTTCTCCTGCAGCCATCGTGAAACGGAACTCCGGATCATCACATGAAAGGAGGCAACCAGGAAAGATAAAAAAGGAGTCATGAAGGCACCAAATGCAACGTGATTCCGTCCCTCGTAAACCCATAATTTACAGTCGCATTCTCTTCTCTCCCAACGCCTCGTGGTTGTCTGAAGGGCCGCATCGGCGCGGAAACAATCGCTATAAATTTCCCCATTCAACCCGGTTCTCTCGCCTCATCAACCTTTCCCGAACGGATTAATCGACAAATCGACTCTTTGGAACGGAGGACATCCATAGTTCCCTCGATCATATTTCTTCGACAAAAGAGCCATCTACTCTCTTCCGATGAACAGATGGCGCCACAATGGCGCTGTCGTCAACCTCCGGTTTATTTCTTACCATTTTGTCTTGATAGTCTTACCGTATTGAAAGTAAGCTCGTGCCTTTATCAGTGTTGAAAACTGAGTCACGGGATTTCCCGCCACTACAGTTCTGAACCATGGGCGCCTGCAGGAGTGCTTCCCTCGCCCCTTCCCCCCCGAGATATCTGGAAAAACCTAAAATAATTCGAATGGTGAAATTGTGTACTCTCTCTCGGGAATGTCTGGAGTCACCACTGGCGCAGAGAGTTGCTTTCGTTCGCTTCCTTCACACATTCCCGGGACAGAGTATACACACAGAAAACTAAATGATCATATCGATTGATGCACCAGAATGCATCGATTGATGCACTAAAGTGTGTTTTATGGCTCCTTCAAAGAATCAAATTCACATTTGATGCATTTTTGTATGTCGTGAAAGAAACACCAAAGTGCATCGTTTGATTCAAGCAAGGATTTGTTTCAGTCGAGAAGCACTTTAATGAATCAGTTGATGCTCCTTGATGCACCTTCTTGCTTCTTTTTTGATGATGCACTTAAACGTTTGGTCTGAGCTACAGAGTTTATGTAGCTCAGGCGAAACGTTTAAGTGCATCATCAAAAAAGATGCATTCTGGTACATCAAAACGCATCAACTGATGCATTGAAGTGCATCTCGACTGAATTAAATCCTTACTTGAATGAAACGATGCACTTTGGTGTTTCTTTCACGACATACAAAAATGCACCCAAATACATAAAATGTGAATCTGATTCTTTGAAGAAGCCATAAAACATACTTTAGTGCATCAATCGATGCATTCTGGTGCATCAATCGATATGCATTTAGTTCTCTGAGTGTAGAGTTGAAACATGGATGAGCTCTGGCGTACGCAAGGGGATTAAACCGACGGGTCTACAGCTGCCCCGAAATTTTGAGATCAAAATTTTCACGTGAAAGAAGCAAAGAACTCATGAAAAACCAAAAGTGGTAAATGAAAAACCCTCTTAAAATGGCCTCCAATTACCATTTCTTATCTTTGAACAACTTTTAAAATGAAGGTTCAAAATGGGAATTACGAAATATTTTATTGTGCCCCCCTCCCCTCCTCCGTAGAACGCAGCTATCCACCTTTACAACTACAGCCCCCTTCGAAAAAAAAGCCTGCAATTGGTGCCATAGTGCCACGAAAATCGTCTCTGATATCTGTGCATCGTGAAAAAGCATAAAAAGGCAAAGAAGTGTTCATGAAAAGAGTCTGAACTTGAACAATATGCCATAGATATTTTCAATTAAATTTCAATTTTATGATTTGCAATGTAATAATAATAACAATAAATATGAGTTTTTATGACTTACTCTGTCACCCGTGTTCGAAGTGGAAATTCCTAGCTGGGTGAGATGAGTTGGCCAGTTAGTGGGGATTAAATTATTCAAATGCTCACAATTCTAATTCCAAACCAAAAAATATTATACTTAATAGCTAATCCTTTAATACACGAAATAACCCGCAAAATACCATAACCACCAAGCTTTAACAACACCCCAGCTAAAATTATAGACCCACTCACTAGAACTTCAACATGAGCCCTAGGTAGTCATAAATGAACCAAAAATATAGGTATTTTTACCAAAAAGGCAAAAACTATACTGATATATCAGATTAAATAATTTATATTAATATTAACATAATTAAATATATATATATATACATACATAAGCCCCCTATTTTATTATTTAATATAAAAATACCGACTAAAAGAGGTAAAGAAGCAAGTAATGTATAAAAATCAATTATACTCCTGCCTGTACCCGCTCTGGTTGATACCCTCACCCTAAAATCAAAAATAAAGTACGAACTAATGACTAGGGAGACAAATTTATGGTAAATAAAAACTGAGGAGAGCGCTAAATAAAATATTAGATCAGCGGTATACACCAGCGGTGGACAAAAAAAATGGCACACACTTTTTCATTATGAGAGGAAACAACATACAAAAGAGCTATAAATTGATAAAATACTTCATTTTTATATACTGTACACATACACAAGTACTTAGTTGTCCAACCAAAAAGAAAACATCAACACAAAATCACTTCATTTATAAATTGCATATCTCCAGTGATTTATTCATTGTATGTAGTTAAAGGATATCCTTGCTGTCCAACAAATAAAATAATCACTACTGCACATACACAAACACATGTTGAAAATCACATGATGATAAACAAAATTCATTCATGACTGAACACAAATGACAACATTGTTTCCCTTGATGTGCGGGAACAGACTAATCTTTTTGCTGCTACAGCTAGCAAGTTCAAGGAAACTGGAAGTTGAGTAGACATTCGGGAGAAGAAAGGAATGCAGCTTGACAGGGAACGAATTTTTGGAACTGAGATTATGTGCATGGGAAATCCCAATTTGCAGCGTTTCCTGATGTGATCGAAGATAAAACGTTCTTCAGCTGCAAGTGTTAGGAAACTTTAGGCAAACGTTTCGTTACAAATCGACAGTTTGCGCGCACAACCTCGATTGCCGGTTTTTGGGTGTTTTCTACTTAATTTGATGATATTTCACGGTTATTTCGCGAAAAATCGTTCATTTCGTGGAAAAGCACACATTTTGCGTTACTTCGCGAATAAAACTCATGCATATTTCATCATTGGGGGTGTAGTTACGTGCAGAATGTTCAAAATTGCATCTTTTTTTTCACATTTCGCGATTTCGCGCATCGCGAAAATTCAATGTCCCTACTAATGACCCTTCAAAAAACAAATAAAACAAAAAAAATATTCTTATTAAAGTTAATATTAATAATAATAATAACAAAATAATTAATAAAAATATAAATCTACAAGGGTAAAAATAATTTGATATAATGCTATCTCTAGCCACTGTTATTAAAGAAATAATTCAAACACTAAATAAAACGAAAGAATAAGATATTACATCCAGCCCAATAAAATAATTAATTCCCCACACCCCTATATCGACTCACACTACTAATAAAAACAAAAAAACAACCAAAAATAAGATAAACCTGAACCACTATTCACAAACAATTTTCTTAATGGGGGGATAGCAGTAGCAACCCCCACGTTCCTCCCACTTTCAGCTCTGCTGCCCCCCCCCCTGAGAATTACTTTCAGAATTGTCCTTGTAATAATTAATTACAGTTTATTGCAAGGAAAACATTCGTAACAAATTAACTTGGATATTAAGCAAAGCGGTACATTATACGCCTGATGTCAACAGTACGAGAAGCAACTCATAAAAAATGATGATTCTTTGTTTTCTTAAAGTAATTTGGCCAACAATGGAGACTCATATTACACAACAATGAAAGGTGACCGGGACAGTTACGTTCGGGCTGAGGGGACGGGTTCCCACGCTGAGTAATTGGTGTAATTAAACCTTCGAGCAACATGCAGCCCCGTTCGTGGATCCTCCACATGTAAAACCTTTTAGATTTCATCCGAAGATAAAATTCTCACGTCATGTTCCAGAAGCTATCTTATGTCTCTGAGCATCACACGGAACCAGTCGCGTGCCGTAACCATAATCCTGGCCCGTCCCTATCCCGTAAACCCGGTGGAAACAAAAATAAACTTAGAACTCTGTACAAAGTAATATAACTAGTTGCTAAGTGTTCCTCTTTCTGCTTGTAATATCACGTTTTTATCCTCACATGTATTGGAATTGAAGTTGAAAAACCTGCTCGTATGCCTGTTAGGAGTTGACTTCGCATGTAGTCTGTCACGTCTGATGTGATGTGGAGAGATGGCAAAAAAAGTTCAAATTTCTGTATCTGTATGTATATCAGCTTACTACAGTCCTTCTTGATTTCATTTGCGTTATTTAGCGTCGATTTTCTACCACTTTTGGTTAATCGCGACGGTGAGGATGACACGAAATGACATTTATGAAGGAACACTTACATAGGGCACCCATGCCCAGGCCGGAATTCGAACCCGGGACCCCTGGAATATTAGCGCGCTGTGCTAACCACTCTGCCTCGGAGGTCGGCTACAGTCCTTCTGTTCCTATCGGACAGTCTCGTCTCGTCAATAAGGGATCCCAGCTCGTTCTCCGTTTCGAAGACAGCTTTCTAAACTATTAACTCATAAAAAAATATTAATAAATAACTTTTAAAAAAAACTTAAAACGTTCCATATTTAAAATTAAATCATATTATCCATGATTAAAATTATTTGTACCTATAATTCGATTATTTCTTTACGAAACATTATTTTTTGTGTTTTTGCTATTTATCGTCGCTTTTCTTCCACTTTTGGTTAATCGCAACGATGATAATGAGTGATGATTAGGGGTAGGATTTTTATGACTTGGCATATTTTTTTTTGGTAAGGGTGATGTGTTTCCTAAATATATAGAAATTCATATTGTGAAGAAACTAGTTGAATTAAGGTGCTTTTTAAGGCATATTTTGGCATATAAGGCCATTTCTACGTGATAAAGCATATTTTGATAGATTTTCGGTCATATTCAGCATATTTTCGCTTTTTCAAGAAATATACAGTCATTTTTGAAGTGGATTCGTTTTTACTCCCAGGTTCACTCGAGTTGTTTGTTTTATTTTGTTTTTTTTTACTGCAGCAAAATCTCTTTAATTTTTAATTGAAAATTTACAGAAAGTATTCATTGTGCATTTCAACTCATCAGGACCAATAAAGTGAACTAAAAATAGTATGGATATGAAAATATTTCAGCATAAGTTAGATATTGATGCTTCGAAACAGTTAATTATAAGGGCATATTTTTCAAATTATAGTGTATATTTTGTAAAATTTTAGGTCATAAGATCATATTTTTATTTATAAACTAGCTGATTGCCCGGCGTTGCACGGGTATTTATTTATCCCTATCTTCTATTAGACAGGAATATAATTAATTGTAACTATAGTGTAAAATGAACTTGTAGTTGAACGGCATTGGGGGTGTCACTATTCATCTCAGCGGCCCCGAAAACTATGGATTCCACATTAATATCGGTCTATTTGCATGTGACCCCCTTCGCACCCCCTCCCGTAGGGGTGCCAGGGATGTCTTGGAGTTGAATGGCATTGGGAGTGTCACTGTTCATCTTAGCGACCCCGAAAACTATGGATTCCACACTGATATCGGTCGTTTTCGATTATTTCTACATGTCATCCCCTTCCCACCCCCGCCCTAGGGGTTCCAGGGGTGTCTTGGAGTTGAACGGCATTGGGAGTGTCACTATTCATCTTAGCGACCCCGAAAACTATGGATTCCACACTGATATCGGTCGTTTTCGATTATTTTTACATGTCACCCCTTCCCATCCCCACCTCAAGGGGTGCCAGGGGTGTCTTACTCCCACAGTATTTCTTTCCAGATTGTAAGTCATATGTGTACCAAGTTTGGTTGAAATCGCTCCAGGCGTTCGAGAGTTATGCCGGAACAAACACACACACACACATCCATTTTTATATATTAGATAAATGTCCTAAATCGTGAATGTTAAGAAAAGTTGCCACATAGTTACATGAAAATGAATAACAATATTTGCATTAATCTTTGATAATTGCAGACTAAATTTCGAATTTCGGTCCCTTCTTGTATGCTACAAAAGTATGTTTACGTCCTGTGGGTAGACAATAGCTTTTTAAAGTTGGGATTTTGCCTTACTGTATCATATCAGCATCTTAACGGAACAAAAGTTTAGACTTGCAGAGTACGTCAATAATGTTTTACAATATTCTTATTTTAAATTAACTTGTGCAACACTTATGGACCTTCCATTAAATATGATGAGATCCAGTGACGCCAACTTACACTGTAAAAACGACTTAGTGAAAAACGAGAAAAATTTAGTCACTTTTGACTAAATCCAGTACTGAAAATAGCATCAACCCGATTTTCGTCAAAAGTGACTACATGCATTTAGTCATTCCATTTCAGTAAGTTATATAGTCAAATGTAAGAAATCAATTTAGTCACAAATGTAGTCAAAATTGAATAATCACTACTTCTCAAGCCTGAGGTGGATTTATTCATTTTTTGACTAAAATTTAATCAAAATTGAATTATTATTGCTTCTTAAACCTGACCTGGATTTAGTCACTTTTTGACTAAAATGTAGTCAAAATTGAATAATCATTACTTCTCAAGGGCCTCCCGATGGCGCAGTGGTAGCGTCGCTGCCTTGTAATCAAAGGGTCCCGGGTTTGATACACGGTGGAGGTACGTAGTGGTTCGGATTCCACTTTAAACTGTAGGTCCCGTCCCGATTAGCCTTACTGTGCACAAAGTGGACTTAAAACATCAAACCAAAATCATTACTTCTCAAGCCTGAGATGAATTTATTAATTTTTTGACTAAAATTTAGTCAAAATTGAATTATTATTGCTTCTCAAACCTGATCTGGATCTTGTCACTTTTTCACTAAAATGCATGGCCAGAGCCTAGCCAATAATTTGTCGTATTATTATTATTATATATTTGTCATCGTGATTCGTGATGGATTGCTTATTGAAATCAGTAAATAACAGATAAAAATTAAGTAATGATTCATTGTTGGTGTACATTAATATCATGATACATGAAAGGGAACATTTATGAAATTTTTGTGGGAACTTATACATTTGGTGTGCCCACCCAGTGTTTTTCAAACGTTGGCGCCCCTGGTGTCTGGTGAGATCTACCCAGTATCTAAAACATAAACAGTTCTCTAACATTCTTACTTATCACACGTCTGTTACTATCCTTGATATAATTTACTGGCAGAATAATCCATGTAAATCACTAATTAATAACTATAAATGAACATAAGTAGTAATTTTTATACTGGCTTTATCGCACTTATATGAATATTTCAATTTCAATTTCAATTTTCCTTTATTAAAGGGCGAAGTTCAGCCTGCGGCTGCTCTACCACCTAACTCCAAAGGATACATACACATACTAAATAGATTCTACATACTAAATGTTTGTAAAAAAAAAAGAAACAAAAAAGACACAAAAAGAACAAATACAAAATTGAGAACAAAGGCTCGTCTACCCACTCAAAAAATAAAATAAAAAATAAATTAAGAAAATGACAACATACACAAACTAATTGCAATAATTGTGCTTGGTGTGATATAGTTAAGATAAATACAAATTAATATTATGTAAAAACATATAAATGTTCTTAATATGCGAGAAAGGACAATATATCGGCAAGAGTTGGCAACATGTAAGGGGGAAAGTAAACAAGAAAAATGAAAATGAAATGAAAATTAAAATACTTGTTATTAGGAAGTTGGTTCAGAAATGAGAGCTATTATTCGTGAGTGCTGGAACACAGATATTGTTCATTTAACAATAGAGTTTTTAGTTTGTCTTTGAAGTTGTTGCGATTAGTAATTTTTTAAATGTTAATAAAAGTTTGATTGATTGATGGAGTTGGTGTTAAAGTCCACTTTATGCACAGTATGTCTAATCGGGACTGGACCTACAGTTTAAAGTGGGATCCGAACCCGGGACCCCTTGATTACAAGGCGACGATGCTACCACTGCGCCATCGGGGAGGCCTGTTACTACAAGTGTCAGGTATCAAGCAGCGAGATTATGTAAAACAATGATAAAAACACAATGGTACACGGTGGTGAAATTAAGCTCTTGCATTGATTTTTATGCTGTTTGGAATAGCAAAGGAATGAAAAATCTGTGTTCCTGTTCCCATTTTTTAAAACCCTTTCTCCCCCACCTCACCCAAGTCATTATTATATAGCCGCACGGATATATTGCTTTAATTAAAGGAAGTCTAAGGCTCCCAATTGAACCTCCTAACTCTATTAATTTCAAAACCCGCGTTCTTTCCGACCTACACGCCACTTACGCCGCTAAACACAATGATCTGTTTGCTGGGAGTATCGCGGGAACTGGTGTTTCCTAGTCATGCAGCGATTTTCCCTCGGAAATTCATTGCAGTTGATGCGACACAAAGCTCGGCCTTGCCTCTAATTATAACAGCCCGGTCGGAGCAAATTGCTAATTGCGCGGTGCTCCGAGCGCGGCGCCACGAGCGAGCGGCAAACTTCAAAGGCATATCCTCTCCTGCCGACCACTTTCCCCTTCTTATTTTTTTCCGTTCTTTTTTTTTCTCTTTAATGCCTCTCTAGTAGGCCCAAGGTAAAGCGAGCTATTCTCTTCTTCTTTTTTCTCGTATCACTTACTCGTAATAAAAGGATTTGTGAAGGAAGAAACCGCACAGAGGTCGCTGTAAGGACGGTGTGTGGAACAGCAACGCCATCTACGTTCTGAGGCTCCAGCGAAGCGTTTCGTTTTTATTGGTTTGTCCTCTATCGGAGCTATATGTTTTTGATATGGTTTGATCGAGACTTGGTAACGGATACACACGAGACAAAAGGACACCCCCCCCCCCCCAGAGGGAGCTAATCCAATTTTCAAAATTGGGATCCCACTGATTTATCTACCAAGCTTCTGAATTTTCAATGCCCGCCGCACCTATTTCTCCGCGTTAAATATGCACATGTAATCCCTTTAACCCTGCTTGGAATTTTAAATTTCTGAAATGCAAAATGTTTGATTGAAGCGGCGCATCAGCGCCCTCAAAGATAATCTCTTCTTGTCGTTATTCATTTCTCCCTTCTTTTCAATTGTTTGAATTGTTGGAAGAAATTAAATTATTTCGTCTGCCCCCCTCCCCCTATTCTTTTAATTGTTTGGGGAAGAGGAGGCCGTACTGGCTTGTTTTTTCAAATGACTTCTCATATCTTTATCGATCTTATTCCTCCGTGTCAGGGGAGAATTTACCACTTGGCTATTCTAGGCTATAGCAAGTCCAAGGGAGTCGCACAAAAATGAGACGCTGAAGGGGCAGAAGTGACAAAGAACCATCGACTATATTTATATATAAAGTTTGAAAGCCTTAATACAAAATAAAACATGCCAAGAACTTTTGCTTGCTTATTTCTTGAAAGATGGTAGAAGGAAGGAGTTTTTAGCGTTCAAATAACTCATTTAAATAACTTGTTACATCAGATGTGTCTGATCAAAGTTTGCAAGTTTTATTAATACACAGCATGAGGTTAATGGAAATGAAGTACCATGATAATTTTTTTGCCAATAATAATAATAATGCTGGTAGGGCCTAAACGATAGGATCACCTAGGGGCTCAAATTTTATAAATACTCCACTGCTCCTTGTATGATATTAAATTTTTGTTATTTTCCTGGAAACAGAATCATGTCAGCAGAGATGTCATCCGTAGTATACTAAATATTTTAGAACATGGCCCAACAGACAAATAAATAAGTAGGAATTGCAGCTTTCCTGGCGACGTTATTCGAACAGATGTTCTACAGTAACTAGCCAGATTAAAAACAAAGGATCGATGACGCGTGGTTGCATACATATATATACGAGGGCTATTTTTTTCAACCTCCGATAGAGAATGAAATCAAAACCACGTGAATAGCAAAATGGGTTTATTGATAAAAGTTTCGTACACGTATAATCAATTTTCTAAAGTAATCACCAGGTCTGCACGGTGTCCCGAAGCTCCTCGTTGGTGTGGAAGCGTCGTCCTCCCAACCACTTCTTCATCGCCGGGAAAAGGTGGTAGTCACTCGTTGCCAGATCTAGGATGTATGGAGGGTGACCAAACACTTCCTAGTGGAATCGTTGGAGAAGGTATTGGGTTCACCTTCATCATGAACGTCCGTTCGGCCATTTTGAAATTTCCTGCACCATTCGCCGTCACTCAAAGTTTTCACCGTACACACGGCTCATTCGACGGTGAATTTCCGCTGCATTGTGCCCCTCTTCCTGTGGAAATCGTATCACATTACGTACCTCGCACTTGGCGGGAGAGTCTATTGTAGCAGACATCTCTACGCGCCTGTCGCTCAGCTTCAACTGAAACGCTGGCCTTGGCAGTGGTGGTGGTAGTGGCAGGGGGGACGCCAATCACGCTGCGTGACGCACCGCTTCCTAGTGCGTCACGGGCCACCTGGCGGCGCCATCGGAGTTTGAAAAAAAATAGCCCTCGTAGATAGACATCCAGATAGCAGCAACGTCACATAGATGTTGTTTACAGAATCCGTGTAACCGATTCCCAGGAAATGGGTACCCAAAGTAGGTCCCATTTCTGGGCCACTGGGAGGCCCCATTTTGGTGCAATTGATTTTTTTCTTTTGGGGCATCGTAGAAGATTGTAGATTTAAAAAATCCAGTCACTTGACCACCTGCGTCACTGAATAGCCACAAAGTCATATAGATGTGCTTGCCTGAGTGTGGACTGAAGCGATGTATTGGTTTGATGTCTGTAGGGCTATAAATAATGCACACATTGAATTACACTAAAGGTAAAGAAACTTTGAACATTCCACTTACATAAAATACGTTACATACAAGTACGTAATAAAAAAAAATAATTCAAAACCCCGGAGTTCTTTTTCGGACGCCCTGTATGTATAGAGTGTGTGAGAAAGCCTGATGTAAAAGACGTTACATCGTGCGGTAACAAAAAGAATCAAAACAACAGAGTGTCTGCCTGGTTCCTATTTCTACATTGGCCGTTTGGAAATCGTTAAATCGCTCTTTGTAACAGAAAAAAAGTAGAAGAGGAAGGATAGCAACGAGTGAATTGAGGAAAATCCATTTGTCTTCTAATGACTCCATTTATTCTTTGAGAGCAACCAAACTTATACAAATCCATATCGTGTCCTTTATTTTCATCGCCCCCAACTCCTCTTCTTCTTTGACTCTTTTCCCCAACTTTTTTTTTTGCAAAAATAAAGCGTAAAATGAAAGTTGGTTGATATTTGATTCAGTCAAAAGAAACTTTCCTTTTATGCAGCAATAAGACAAACAGAATGAAAGTTTCATGCTTTAAGTTACGAAAAAAGGGGAAATAACGACTTTTGCCGAAAGTACACATTGAACCAGAGACGCTGCTTTTATACCCTAAAACGAGAAACGAATATTGGAGAAAGAAACGCGGAAGATAAATAAAAGTTTGAAAGCCAATTACTCAATAAAGAGTTTTTCCCTTGTTTGTAGTTTTAATCGCAATGAATTTGGTTCAAAATCAAAGCAAAAACAAATAAAAAGGAAGAATAACACAAAGTTCTTTTATTAATGGCAAATATATTTTTTAAAAGAAGCATTAAAACTTTTGTCGGTGCATGATGTAAAGCTAATGCATTATTTACATCAAGAATAAGAGAGTGGTAGGAAGACATAGAGGCCTTTGCTGCGAATCACTTATGATGGAGTTTTATCACGATTCTCACAATTGCCTAACAGCGTTAAGTCTACGCAGCATACGGTCGGAGAAAACATAATTCGTATTCATTATTGTATGTAGTATCGTATCGTTTCCTTAGGAACCACGGGATTGAACCTGGGACTCTCAGATGTCCCTTGGGTGGCATTAGCACTATTCACCATTCATCCTCGCTTGGCGTCCTTATCTCATGCGAGAGGTTGTAAAATGAATAGCATTGCATGGCAAATGAATAGACAATACACGCAAATTGGATTTTAGTCTCCCTAAGATTGTTTCGGCATGATGATTGGAAAGTTAAGCCCGCATCACACGGAACTGGATTTCCAGTAGGTATGCCCTAGTTGGCGCTGGACTGGCTACCAATTTGCTAGTTCTCGCCTCACACGATACTTATCAGCGTACTTGTCGTTAGACTTTTGTTCCCATACGAGGGAAGTTGTCATGGCGGCCACGTGATATGTAAACATTAACAATGTATCACTTCACACTTTTAAAAGTCGATAACTATTCAACCGAGAGGAATAACGTTTCGTATAAAACGTTATTAGGTACAAAAAAATGGCGCTGCTCAAATACATACTTTACAACGTTTACTGTACACGTATGGAAGATTATTTTAGTTGTTTCAAATGTAAACACCGTGCACTCAGCATAGATGGTGTAACTCAACGCACCTTTCATGCTGTATAAGTTACACATTGCAGGAGTAACACTCGGAAACCACAGACAAAAGCGCTCCTTTGCACACTCACAGATTATCTTCACATGGCGAAACTTTGCTCTGATTGGCCGTTCCACAGAATCCAGTCGAGGAAAGCAAGTGTCAATTAGAACATGTCCTATTCCTCCAAACCAGTCAAGTAGTCAGCCAGGCGGCCATGATTGCTACCTAGAAAGTTAGTTCAGCTACAACTAGGGCTACTAGAAATCCAGTTCCGTGTGATAGGGGCTTTAGTTACCTGTTTCAACTAGAAGCGGATGTACTCCGTAGATCTAGGCTCGTAGAATGAACTTTTCCAACAGAGTGTTGATGCGTAGTGTGATTGTTCTTAGAGGTTTCCAATCACAGCTCTCCCTCTGGTGTAAGGAATGTCGATCTCTCTGATGTAATCAATGTCGTTCTCCTTTGACTGACTAACCTCTTGACTATCAGAATCCACACTATTTAACCTCCAAGGATTCCGGGTCGATGTACCTGTTTACTTCCTTGAATCTGTTTATTACACAGAGTGACCCTTCAAGACTGATGTAACTTCTTTACTCAGCAATCCTTGGATTCCTAGTGTCTGTTTCCTGTCTGGGATTCTGATATCCAAGAATCGAGAGAATTATCTTTCTGTTCTAATAAAATATGTGGGTGTTATACGGTATTCCTCTCTCACCCTTCCTCTTCCTCTTTCTCTCTCTCCCTTCCTCTCTCTCTCTTTATTTGTTGATTTCCCTCAACGAATGCTCAGCCATCATCATAAGAAACTGAAAGCAAAATGTTCATTTTAAAAGGTTTCCTGAGGTATGATAAGTTATTGATATTGGTTAAGATTGAAACCTTTGTGGGTGAAAAATTATGATGC
This sequence comes from Lepisma saccharinum, assembly GCF_977018435.1. NCBI lineage: Eukaryota > Metazoa > Arthropoda > Insecta > Zygentoma > Lepismatidae > Lepisma > Lepisma saccharinum. The sequence goes on from NC_139245.1 coordinate 41,024,107, forward strand.
AAATTGCTTACAAGGAATTCACACAGAATAGATGTACACTAAGAATTGCTTACTGAAGCTCTTCAAAGTACGTTATTTATTATGCAACAATATTATTGTAATAACTAGACCTTGGATTTTTAGGTTCTAAAAAGTGTGCTTTTAGATTCTTAAAATAGGTTCCAAAAATCCTAAAATAGGTCCTAAAAATCCTAAAATAAGTTCTAACAATAAATTAGGTTCGAAAAATCCTGAAGTAGGTTCCAGAAAGCATAAATGGAACAAAATTTCTAAAAATACTAATTAAATTAGATACAATCGTTAAAAAATTTCACAGGAATCGTAAGAAATTTTAGTCGATATATGTAACAACCAAATATTAATTTTCTATCCAAATTTTCATTTGTACAGTTTACAGGAGAGTTCACTTTCTCTTAGTAGACATGGCTTAAGCATTAAGAGTTGATAGTGCGGGGGGAACTGCTACCTCTGTGTGCAGGTAACAGTTTTGTTTAGAGCTTTGTAAAAAATCGTAGATTTTGGAGGGGAGAAATCGACGGAAAACATGTTTCAAACACGCCAGTCATTGAATTATTTCGTCACCAAACCGAGTAAATACCTCTGTGAGACATAAAAATCCTGTAAAACCTAGAATATATAGCTATATACAAAAAACCTAAAAAAAGGTTTAATTTAGGCACATAAAACTAAAATAAGCTCTAACAAGCAAAATAGGTTATTTTAGGCACTATAAAACTTCGTTGCGTTTTTTAATGCAACGTTGACATAAGTTGTTATTTCTTATTTATCTGCAAAGGAAAAAATAGGTTAAAAAGCTAAAATCCGAGGTCTAGTAATAACACAACATCCTCTTTCATGTACGGTGGCTGATATCCAGAGGTATTTAATAGAACAGTGGTTTCCAACTTCAAAAGGTCCGAGGGCCAAAACTATATCCAGCAGTTGATTGGATGGCCGCATTTGGGGGAGGGTTAAAAATTACAAAAATTGTAAGTACTGAACTGAGAATGTAGTACTTACTTTCGCATGACCTAAATTTCTAAAATGAGGCATTAAAAACAATGGAATCACAAATCAAAATTGTATAATTACAATTTATTTCACAAAAACTCAATACTTATGGATGAATTGGAAAAAATGAAAAACGCACCATACAAATAAGAATCCTTCATAGTAAGTGTTCAATGTGAAAATTGAGACCGATCTGCTTCTTTTATTAAAGTTGGAATGTCCACTTCAATTTCTGTGTTTGAAAGTCTCAGAAGGTGAAGCAGTGAAGAATCTACCAATCGACTTCTGTAGCGGTTCTTGATGAACTTCATTGAAGAAAAAACCCTTTCACACGTGTATGTGCTGCCGAACATCCATGTCATTCTTTGTCCAAAACTACGAAGGTTTGGAAAGTGTTCGTTTGAAAGGTATTTGAAAAACTCTGGCCCCTTTTCTTGGCTAGTTTGAAGGAACACATCGCCTTGCAAATCACACAATTCAAGTTGGAGAGAAGCTTCTTGTTCTTCGATGTTAACGCCAAGAGGATTGCTAAATAGCTGGATGCTGATTTAAGTTCTTCAAAATATTTAATCTGGAGTCAAACTCATCCTTTATTTCTTTAAAATTTGCACTGAATTAAAAAATGTCATCATATGTTGGCCGCCGACAGCTTGGAAAATGGACCAGGTTATTCCTCTCCAAAGTAACGTTGAAAATCTTCAGTTTATTTCGAAACCCATCAATGCTTCCCATTAAATCTGACACCAGCTGGTTTCTTCACTGCAGTTTCAAGTTCAGTTCGTTCAGATGACCTATGATATCTTTTATAAACGCCAGTTGTTTAATCCTGAAACTGTTCCTTCAGTAAAAATAGAACGTATTTTAATAAAAATACATAAAATTAATGTATTTTCCAAACTGGCTTCGCGGGCCGCCAGTTGGACACCCCTGTGATAGAACGTTAAACGTGGCCGTCATACGGATTATATAAACTTCAGGATGCTACCATCTCGCATGCTTATTTTTCGCTAGAATACAATATTATTATAAATTTCTGTACAGTACGAAGAGACATTTGAAACAACACAGAGCGTAGCTGATTTTGAAGTTAAAGATAAAAAACACTTTAAACATAAAAAGTGGGAACAAAAATTAAGAACGTATAGCTTGGAAGAAGTAATTTATCCTGGCATAATTTTAGTAGTACATGCAAACATTGAAGCACAAGAATTATTGCCGCTGAATGACCTTCTCAGCTTATACAGAAAGTACCTCATGCGTATCTTCAACGAATGGACACCTGCGACCAAGAGAAGAACAATTCACAGAGACGGAGAGGTCCCCAGAGGGAATAATCAAAATTTGGGAAACGTTCTTGTCCCCTCCTTGGGCGAAACATGATGTTTTTGAAAACTGGAATTACGAATTCGTCTCCGTCGAGAATCTTGAGCAGCCAAATGGTCAAACTGGTAAATAATTCCGTGCACCCAAGGTCCTCCGGGCAGCGGGCCAGCCCATTCCGGCCACACATTGTCATTAGCATCGCGGATGAGACTCGAGGGAAACTCAAATTGAAAAATATCCATCCCACAGCGATGGAGTCTCCTTACATATTGTTCTCGCCCAACCCATGGAAATCCATCCGCAGATAAAAACCGTAAGTAATCAGTTATGGTAATGAGAAGGATGGCACAGGAGGTCTGTAATTTATAGGCCATGCATGCACGCAGAGGGACCTTGATGAGTCTGCAAAGCGGATTCTCCCTCTGGGGCAGGCACCTAAGCGGTAATTAGACTTGTTGTTGCGCTGTACCCATCTCGGCCTTGCTGATTTTCTTTGGTGTGGCTGGGGATATGTGTCTATTTCAAGATGTACGGATTCGTTTCGGCGCTGGAGCAAGGAGCTGTAGACCATAAACATTGTACCTGTACGCCTATATGTCGCAACCGACCGCTTGTAGCATTGCCACGAAGGCTGTGGTGTGTAATGGTATTTTCCTGAACCAATACTCGCAGAAGTGTCGTTACTGAGTCAGAATTATCAATCAATCATGATCATAGCTGACGTCCAACGAAAGTAATGTCAATCTCCTTCGGTGTACTTATTGAGAAAATTTCAGATGCAGCACTGACGGCCATTTTACACTGAAATTTTCAACAGTGAAAAGAGCAAAATTAAAAAATAACAAAATAACTAGGGTATCGGTATCGGCCGATACCAGTGGTATCAGTATTCCTGCATATTGGTCTTTCACAGGGTCCTCAAAAATGTCGCGCGACACTAATTATCCTGGAAATTATGATCGCTACTTCTTTCCTTCCTCTTAATTACAACCTTCACTTTTAAGCTTTCTGAAAGGGACTTTTTATATCTCTTCTTTTTAATTCTCGGGTAAGGAATTTAGATAAGGTGATTTTCGACCGCATTCAGTGCTCGACGTGAGCACCTCATTGTCACCATGTTAAACCATACGACCCAGTTAACCCCAAGGCTTGACCAAATATCCCCCAGCTAAGATTTCCCACTTCAAATGTTGCCCGTATAAACTGAAGGATGCCAAACGCAATATGTGCCGTCGTACGAGGGATCTTAATGGGAATGTAGCTCACTCAATCATTCATCCTTGATGGTAGAGCAACTAGCTGCTCATTGTGAGCTGGATGGTAAGGAGCTAGAGGTACTAAAGTAATAAGATACACTAACCAAAACTAGAAATGGCAAACAATTAACACTTGGATTTTAAAACCTCCGAACGTGAATCATACATGGTAAGGATAAGCTAATTACCTGTCTAACGTGAATTCTGATGATGAAGTTTTAGATGACGTTATAGAAGGAAGTGTAAGCCTGTACTGAAGGCTTCCTTGGCAGGCTAAGTGAGTAACACTGACTTTGTTCGCAGACCAAAACTGAAGAGCGCTGTTCACTAACCCAAGCCAGTCCAAAGAGTGATCCTTGTACCTTTTTCTCCTCTGTCCCTGTTGCCAGTGGAGACTTCCTCCACGCTGATTCGTAAAGTTTTTGACTTCCTATAACTTAGCAAAATTACAACCTGTTTACCTGTGAACAGAACTCCAGGAAGTTTCTTTACACCTGATTCTGCATATTTAGCATGCCTAAGAAGAGCAACTGGCTGGTAGATTGTAGCTCTGAAGATTCTAGAAAATGTACAGACTTACGATTTGTTACGATCCATTCATTCATTCCATCTTCATACTTTCGATTGCTATAAAGACATACAAAAGCGATATAAAGTAATAAAAAAAAAAAGGAGCCCACATCCGTGGCGGATTGGTTAGCACGATGGACTACGACCCTAGGAGTCCTGGGTTCGAATCCCGGCCTGAGAATGTCGGATGTGTGTCCCTTCAGCAGTTTCATCACCATCCTCATCGTCGCGATTAGCCAAAACTGGCAGAAAAACGACACTAAATAACAAAAATCAAATCAAACCATGGGTGTGGCGGGAAAAAGAAGTATAGCTGGTATGAGTCAAGGTTTGAACCTTTTAAACGTGTTTTTTAGTTAATAATTTTAATTAACTTAAGGTGTATCGTTTGACAGGTCGTCTTCATAAGTCCAAGTCAGCCTGACTACGACAAATGCAAAATTTGCTTCTGCAAGTATTATATTGTGTTACAACTTTCATAATTACTTGCAAACTGGTTTCCTTAAGATCATTAAGACTTCTTTAGGGATAAAAATCATCCTTCATCTCAATGCCCTGCACCTAATGGAATTACCCAGCAGCCTGGACGGTACAGACAGAACAGCGACGCCGGGGCGGAGGGAGAATGGGTCTTATGGCGTAAGTGTTGGGGGATCACTTCTTCCCTGCCAAACGCACATGCAAGTCTGTAATTAATTGCTGTCAGGTAATGATTCGGCATCATTGCCCGTCCCCTCTCTCTCGCCTCTCGCTCGGGTGGGAACTCGTAAAAGAGAAGCTTTTCATGACAGAGATTGATTGTCACTCAGCGACTCGCAACGACGGATGCAGTAATTACGAGTAATAGATGGTCATTTGTCTCGGCCAAGTGGACCAAGGGAACGGCGCTAGTTCACGCAGGTATAATGCAAAGGGTGGAAAGGATAAAAATACTCTACAGGAAAAACGTAAACGCTATGGTTCAGAATAAGGCTCGCTTTACACGGAAGCATTTCCTTTAGCATTTTTGCTAGCATAAATGGTATGTAAATGCTTCCAAAAATCTTGTAGCAGATAGTACACGAAAGCATTTCATGTAACATTTCGTTAGCCTTTGTAATTTCAATGTACAATATATACAGCACGAAAGGCACGGAGGTTACACCATCTATGGTGAGTGCATGGTGCTTGCAATTGAAACAACTAAAATATTCTTCCATGTGTGTAAAGTCGACGCGCTAGCTACGTTAACGACCGGCTGGCTTTGAAGTCCACGGAGCGCGCCCACCAGGTGCAACAATCACATTCAACCCACAGTGTTGCCACACATCTACTCCTCGCCACCTTGTCCCTTCCCACGGTCTCCACATTGAAGTTGCAAAGTACGGCAACAGCGTATCCGCAGTCATGTGACTGAGACTACGCGTGGAGTAGACGAGCAGAATGACAGCTGCGCCCATTGGCTGAAGGTTGAGCGTGATTGGACGAAAACAACTCGCCCGCTGTTTATCCCCACCCACGTTCGTGGCGCCAGCTCTCTTCAGTTCTTCGACGTTATCGAGGTAAACGCGTGGACTATACGTACGTTGTTTGCATCTCACTCGGCCGCCATTACACCTGCACTCGTGACCTAGAGGTCGCCTCTGATTGGTTATGCTACGCGAAATGCTACGGGAATAGGACCAATTCTGTCCTTGAGAAATGTCATGAAATATGCCATTGCATTTGCAATGCCATAAGATTTCTCACTTTACACGGTAGCATTTTGGTCATGGCGTAAATGTTAAGGAAAATGCTTTCGTCTAAAGCGTACATAAGGAAAAGTAAAAATGCGAGCTGGTTTTGTTGCATAATGCAGTAAATATTTGAAACCTCGTGCAGAAGTAAGAAATATATATTAGGTACAGTCACCAGCAATAAAGATAGGACACCTAGATCCTGAGATACTCTCTTCCCTCCAAGGCGTTAGGTGTGTTGCCTAATTCTATAGTGATAAGTGGATTTTAATAGTAAATGTTCAATGTTAAGTTCCGCCACCGTCCTAGAGTTAGGCAACCCACCTAACGTATTTCAGGATCTAGTCTAGTTGTCTCATTTTTATTGCCGGTGACTATACATAACATTATAACGACCGCGATTTATGTAGGGGAGAGTCGTACAGTACCGGCCGTCCTACAGTATCGGCCAATTGCTAGTTCGGACATTTGACGCTACATAGCAGTAGTTCACGGGAGTAGGAGGGAAGGGTATGCATTCGTGTGCGCTACAGTTCTGGATCACCCGCTTTCACGCAATATTGTGAGAGCTGTGCCTGTTTTACTGTGAAGAGTCAAGTGGCTGCGTGAGAGAAGTTATTTCTGGGGCCCTGGTGTTCATGTTCGAGGTAAGTGTTTGATTTTATTTTCAGATTCAGTTTATCAGTATTCTATAAGGATACGAAAACCTGTAAATAGTTTAGCAAATTGATTATAAACCAAGTGTAATCGGAACTTATGTCACCACTTAATGATCGTACAGTATCGGCCAGCGAAGTGTCGTCCAGTATCGGCCACACAGAATTTTGTACGCACCTACTGCAGTCCTGCTTGCTTTTGTTTTCAGAGTAAGATGGCAGGCGAGGAGGGTAACAAAAGAGGTAAATGGACTGAAGAGGCCATGAAAGAGGCGGTAAATTAGGTAATGACAAACAAAATGTCAGCAAGAGAAGCAGCTAGTACGGTATATTGTTTACCAAGAAGCACGCTAGGAGATAGATTGAGAGCAATTCAATGCGGTATGGATGTGGACCTGACAACTCAGATGGGTAGATTTAAGAAGTCGTTTGATGACGAAATGGAAAAATAATTACTTTCCTATATGAAAGACTTAGAAAATAAGTTTATGCCCCTCAGTAAATAAGAAGACAACTGTAGAAAATGCACAATGCATAATTTGTCTCGAGTCCTTTGAGAAAGATTGGGTTCAGTGTACCGAATGTGGAGTTTGGCACATGTTGAATGCGTAGACCAAGAAATTATTTTGTATTTTTCTGACTATTATCAGAAAGTCCCCCAAAGTCTCATAGATAATACTGGCCGAGAGTCCGAACGCAAGAGTCCTTGTTATTCTACAAATTACAGTCCAGGGAAAAGAGAAACATTTGGGTGCCTTTCAGAAAGGGTTACCCCTTACACCCTATAATTGTTATTCGTCTCATATTTTTAGTATTTTGGTACACCTAATGATTCCTTTACTATAAAATTGATTTTAACAAATGTGTAACACAAGGTACGTACGCCTAATATTTTACAAACCCATTAAATGTCATGGAATACAAATTTTCAAACTCTGATTACTTCGGAACCTATTAGCTCTTTTGATTGCGTGCGCGCGCCTCTGTGTGTGCGTGTGTGCTTACTAGTGTTGGGCGTCCAGACGATATATCGCGATATTGAAAATATATCGTCCAGGCGATATCAACTAGACGATATACCGTCACGATATTAGGCGATATATCGTTACGATATATATTTTAGCGATATATATATATCGTGTTGGCGATATATCGTCACAATATTTGACGATATATATCGTGTTGGCGATATATCGTCACAATATTTGACGATATATATCGTGTTGGCGATATATCGTCACAATATTTGGCGATATATCGTCACGATATTTTAGCGATATATATGGTGTGAGCGATATATCGTCACGATACTTGGCTATATACGTATATCGTGTTAGTGATATATATCGTGCCAGCGATATATCGTCACGGTATTTGGCAATATATATCTTGGAAACGATATATCGCCGATATCACGATACGGAAAAAATATCGTAGCGTATCATCTGTGACGATATTTTCTTGACGATATATCGCCATCCATCCCTAGTGCTAACCCATTTCTAAATTTCACATTTTGCTGTGAAATCGGGAAGCACGTCTGCATTTCAAGCAACGAGTACGACAGAAGTTTGAGAAATGAAAATATGTTTGCTTACTTGGGCAGAATAGCGTTTGATTGTATTTTTAACCCAGAATGCCTTTCGTATTTATATGTTCTCATATTTCCAGCATCTCAAACATGCATTCACCGTTACAGGCCCTCCGAGTAATCGAGCGTCTACGAGCGCTGAAGCCAAGTTCTTCCACTGCATTTGTCTTCTCGTCTCATGATGGAGGTTGCCGATTCGTGCACCGCCTCGCAAGTGATACGAAGCCCGGATCGTCATCGAACGCACGACCGACCCAGCTATTTTTCAGATGCTATCTTTCCAACCGTACTATCGAAAATGAAAGAAAAGGATCTTTTCTGTGAGCACTCTGAATGTGAATCCATTTTTTTAAATGTAGTCCCAATCTCTAATAGTCAATCTAACAGAGTAAAAAAAAACAACATATATATACTGTATATGCAAAATTAACAGAGGGACACCGTCATCAAAATAGGAAATAGAACAGACCAGTTCTTCTTTAGTTCTTGCTAGCATCTTATAGGTTTCTCTCATGCTTCTGGGGTGTGAGGGGTGATTATTTGTGAAGACACCAAAATATCAACCTCTCTTCCACGTAGTACCTTGGTCTGCATTGTTGTAGACTAACGAGGGTCTGGCGTCACCAGTCATATAGCGCGCTATGACGCCACGGGTCCTGGGTTCGAATCCCGTCCTAGGCATGAGTGTCTGTGAGTGTCCCTTCATCAATTTTTTCGCATCATGACATCGTCACCTTTGCGATTAACAAAAAGCGGCAGAAAAGACAAATAAAATAATGAATATCAATCAAATTATTCATGTTTCTGAAATTTTTCGTATCTTTTAACATGCGTAATGATGTATGTATGAGAAGAACACATATATTCAGACATGTTCACAATAGTAATTGTTGATTTGAAATCTGTAATAATCTTAATAGAAATATGCTTCAATCTATCAGGAAATGAATGAACAACCATTGGAATACATGGAGACACTGAAATTAAATATTTCTCGTCATTGGTAAAATACGTTGACACCCTGAAGTAATATTTTTTTCTGGATAAAAATAAGTAAGCTTTCAGAAGTAATGCTCAACAGAAATCGATTTTTCACTCCTTCATTGATAATTGTCAATTATAATTGTAGAAAGTCTTATGATCCCAGAAATTCGGAAAGGGCTTTTTCCTGGCGAGCTTCGGACTACAATAACCACTGGTTTAAAATAATGTAATGATCATCCATCATCATCGCCGCGATTCACCTAGGAAAGCGACGTAAACAAAGATCCATGGCTGAGCTTAGACAGAGAGCTCCGTGGCTTAGATGTCGCCGAGCTATCTAGCCTGACTCACTCTTTACTTCAGGACAACAATGGGGAAATTTTGTATTTTGGAAGCGGAAAGTACAAATGGGTGAATGAGGTTTAATAATATATGAGCGGTGGCTCTGTCGGCAAGATCAAAGCGAAGTTGAGGCAGCGGAAGTCCCGCCCAGGTCAAGCACTCAGGGCAGCGAGTAAACAACCGGAAGGAGGGGTGACGTCATCGCCCTCCCATCATGATGTGAGATAACATACAGTCGGGAAAGTGCATTTCTTTTTTGTGTCCTAACTCAGTACTTTTTTTTAATGCTCTCCCGTCTCCCGTGATGATTTTTTTCCTGCGTTGAAAGTGCAGGCAGGGGATTGCCTATTGTTACAGCTGAAACTTTACAACACTGCAGCTAATGTATAAACCTATGTATTTTTGTTATTTAGCGTCGCTTTTTTGCTACTTGTAGCGAATCGTGACGATGAGGAAGAGTCATGATTAAATTAAATTGAACCTGGGTACTTTGCTGGCGAGATCGAAAGTCGACCACTAAACGTGCTTATCGACTCAGCTTTGGAATGAACTTTACAAACTTGGTATTCTGCTGCTCATGAAAGCTAAGTTGAATCATCATTGAATTAGAATCTGTTAGAAGTTGCAGTTCATTAGGGACATAGGCACGCCAAGATTTTTTTTTTAAGTGGGAAGGTTTGAATTGCTCAACAAAATGTGCAATTATAAACGAGAAATTATATTGCCCTATTCAATTCAGTGAAATAAGGTAGAAAGGTAGGTTTCTGATCCTCATTACTAAAACCTGGATTTGTATGTAATTACAAAATCTATTCCTTTCTAGATTCATACCTTGAACAGGAAAATGTCGACGAATTATATAACTGACATGATTTTGGATAATTATGTTACATATTTTCATATATTTGACAGGATATTACATATCTTACTTATTTGCTAATTTACTTTACATAAAACAACATATTCCGATATTTTTTTTCGTACCTTGATCCTTTTTCGTATATTTTCAATCTCTGAAGAAAATTTGAAGCTCATGTGATGTCATAGTTTCTAATCAATGAGATGCATAATGCTTACGGTCATCTACAATTGACTACCAAGTCAAGAGACAGGCTGAAGACCAAAGAAAATATAAGGGGACTAATTTATCAAAAGATGCTGGAGACAAGAAAGCTACATTCCTGTACGTAGGAACACATTATGTTCCCTTTGTACATAAAATATAAAGTAGCTATGTATGGATGTGCCGAAGCCGATTACAGATGTATGAAAATCGGCCGAAATTGACACATCGGCATCGGTATCGGAATCGGCAAAAATCCGATATTTAAACCGGTACAGATTATAGGCTACTAGAGTTTTTACCTTCTAATAAGTTTTATATTCTAGTTTTGTAAGATTTATTGAAAATTTGGTTATGATTCGTCATTATTGTAGAGTTTTGTAATAAAATTATTGCAAACTCATTCAGAGGATCAACCTAACTATAGGGTAACTTCGGTGAATAACGCCACCAATTGGTCATTTTGTTCTATAACTCATACATTTTTATTGTTAGGAACATGAAACTTACGTGTTTAGGAGAATGAACTTTCCTCTATTGTGTAATAATAAAATATTGATTGCACTGTTATAATGAAAGCAATAAAATACGAAATTCTCTGTTAATGCAAAATGGCGTTATTTCCAGACCTGTCGGGTAATAACGCCATGTTCTTAATTACAAGTAAAACATTCACATTATCTTAATTACAAATAAAACATTCACATTTTCTTTACTAAACTGTACTAGGAAAAATAATTACTGTAGTAAGTTATTAGAAAAAGCATGTCTTTTTTTGTCTTTTCGCGATACCCAGTACCTCAAAGTTCTGCGAGGAATTTGGAACAAACATGCAGCACATGCTATCTTTATTCCTTGTTTGACGGCTGCCATAGCTTGCCTAAAGTCATCTACTGACCATTTGGCCTGTATATTTCTACATTTTCTCGCCATCTGAAAGAGGAAATTAACCGAGAATAAATATCTGTACGCCTCGAAGGTAACTGAGCAAGAATAAACCTATTTTCGAAATCAACATTTCCTTAAATTTGAGTTTAAATTGAGTGGCGTTCTTCCCCGACACGATGATGGCGTTATTTCCCGAAACAACAGATTGCAGTTTAACCAACTGTTCTAAACTTACGACACCGACCATGAAAACCGTACACACATCATTCTCTTACGTAATAAACGTATTGTGTACGTACAACATTGTTAACATTTAAAATCTAATTCTACAATAGAAAAACACTCATCTTTGTCGGCGCGATGAAAATGTGGACCCTTTTTCCTCGAAACGCAACTCAAACGTCTACACTGTTCAAAGTGTTTCTCTTAAATGAAGGCTCGACAATGGCAACCGTTCTTATCAGCAATGCTACCAGGCACCATTGTTTATCGCAAAACGGTGAGTCACTCCTTAACTTTATATGCGTCCATGCTTTCAGAGTTGAAACTTTGAAATGGCGTTGTTTCCCGCCTGGCGTTATTCACCGAAGTTACCCTAAATCGGAAATAAAAGTACATTGCTGAACCAGGATCTGCTGTTGTATTGGAAATTCAAAAATGACTATTCAAACCTGAAGCAAGTGCTGAGAAAATACTTGGGCATACCTGCTGCATCAGTATTCAGTGATTGAGTGTTCAGTGTTGCTGAACAGATTTGATATAAGAGAAGAAGTAGGTTACTTCCTGAAGTGCTTCCAAATCTCGTGTTTCTGTAGTTGAATCTGGCAGAACAGGAATTCATTTTGCATTTCAAAGAACTGATTGTGTACTAATGTTTAATCTCTTGAGAATCCATGTTCTTCTTAAAGGTTCACATAACATTTTGTAGATGCAAATGTACATAGAAAATTTATTTCTATCATGCTGAAAATAAAATCCCATTTCTGTTTAATAATCTTATGTATCGGAATCGGTTAAATATCGGCATCGGTAATCGGTTCCAAAAATTATCGGTGAGTACACCGGCATCGGTAAATTTTCAGCTTCGTCACATCCCTATATGTATTTTTATTTGATTGTTCTTTTTGCATACTTTTTATTTTACAATTTTTTGTTCGAAAGTTACAAAGAGTTGCCTCAATGCAGACGGAAATTTGACAACTGCACCGAATTTGAAAGCTGCAGGTGTTCATAAACGCTGCCCTGCTTGTATAAGTGGGGTAGCTCAAAAATATAAACACTACTTCTCCGGTTTATTGCTGTTGACTTGCATTGCTGTCATGCATTGCCTACTTCTTGCTCTGTTTTTGAGTTTATAAATTTGACACAAACTTTAATTTGAAACACTTATGTCCTTAACCCGGGAGAACGCGCGGGCGACATCTTACTTGACGAGCCGCGTGCGGTCAAAATTACTGCGGTCTAACATTTAGGTCTATTGAGATATTTTTTTTGTATTTTTGTTTCCTTGCTTCTTTTATACATTTTCATTGTGTAATGCAATACATAAAGCTGGTATGAGGTTTCAAAAGTTTTTTACATTTTCTTTAAAAATGTTTTGTTATTTATATTTGTAAGAATATATAAGGCAAAATAAATATGATTTTACGAAAGTTTAATAGGTAACTGTCTTTGTTTTTATTCATTTTTATTATTGTAAGAATACACTATAATTATGCAAGAAACATAATTTTACATAAGTTTGATGCAAAGATTTTAGAGAGAACAAAATTGTGATACTAAAAGTTATTTACAATTCTAGTATGTTTTCTACGTTTAATACTTGTACTACAGTTCAGTGACGTATACTGAGTCCAAATTCTGAGCTATCTCACTATGTCACGTGGTCCTAGGGGTCCTAGGCTATGAACAGAAATAAATTTATCAACTCCTAAGAAATCAGGTTGCCTGCCATCTAATAAGAAACGAGGTTGCCAACTCGTAAGAAATCAGATTGCCAACTCATAGGAAATCAGGTTGCCAACTCATAGGAAATCAGGTTGCCAACTCATAGGTAATCAGGTTGCCAACTCATAGGAAATCAGGTTGCCAACTCCATCATCATCTCACTGATATGAATAATATTATTTACAATTTCTGATTGATTTTTCTCCTGTATTTTATTCTCTAGACTTCAGGCTTCGCAAATAGCCTAGGTAGCCTAGAATATACGCTCCTGCTACAGTTCTTTTAATATTTATTTCACCTCTCTACTCCACATCCTCTTCATCGCCATCAGAATTTTCATTTGCACATTCCGCACATTAAAAAAAAAACTTCGGCAGATGTAGAGTGAACAGTGGGTGCACTTTCTTTCTCTGATTCTCATTCTTCATCGCCAAAAAATGTCATTTTACTCTTGAAAATTGCCTTCCAAACATTTTATCACGTTGTACCTCCTTCTGAACGCTTTCAAGAAGCCTATGAATTCGATCTTCTTCTTCCAGGTTTATAACGATACAGGAAAATCCAATAAAGATACATTGTTAAATATATAACAGGAGAAAGCGCACGCGGTCAAAAACACCGCAGAAGAAACTGAACTGTGCATTTTAAATGGTAGAAAGCCGCGATTAAAATTGTTTGGTGCCCATCGCGTCTCCCACATGCCCAGCGTGAATAAGGTGGGAGGAAGCAGCCAAACCAACAAATATCCGCAAAAAGGCAAGCAAAGAAAAAAAATTGCTGTCGAATCCCCGCCACGCGCGATCTCAAGGGTTAAAATTAAGTTGAATATGTTCAAATAAAATAAATATCTAGCAGAATTCTTGAAATTGCTTGGATACTCGATTTCTGCTTTTACGCGTATATTACTCGTACATTAAAATCCGGGGTCTCCTCGTAACCCTCTATAGTGCGCCCATGAATAGGGGCTCTCGTTAGCGTGCGAAACAATCCTAAGTAAGGCAGATCTTTGACCTCTCATCTAATCGATTTATCATCGACGTGCTGCAATGGAGAGAAACGTTTCAAAAATATTCGGAAACAAGATCACTCGAGTGGTCGACCTATTGCTCCCCCCTTACCACCAAAACAAAGAAGAAAAACATCGGGAGTAGATACCCCTTTAGTCTAAATATGCAGTTTGTTGGTATTTAAAGGTGTGTTAAATGTGACTGCCCCCACCCCAGAAAATATCCTCGTCCCTGTTCTGACTGCGCCCTCACTTTTGTGGTTTGTGAATATTTTTACAACTCTTAACTCTCCTCTTAATGTATTTTGCCGGCAATGTTGTTTCAGATTTTCATGGAACCTCTTTCCCTTATCCGTTCCACCCCCATATCTTACCACTGGACTCGTCCAGTCAGCGCATGCGCCGTATCTTTATTATGAAAACTATTATTCAAGACTAAAATTGATTAATGAATTTTCAGGAAGATGCTCCAGTATATGAAAATATCAAACAACAGTTCTCTAGAAACATTCTTTTCCAGCGTTGAGGCAAAATTGAAAAAAATTCTGTCTATTGGTTCTGGAGATAGTCATGACCAAATTTACTCCGCAAGCTTACACAGCGTCGACGAGGAAAATGCTCAAATCTTCACCACCTTAAGCTTTGTGGTTAGCTGAACTGCTCACTTTTCTCCCTCAAGAAAATGCATACACACACAAAAAAGTCCGTTTTCATGTATTTGCTCTTTTGTGAACCACGAATCATCACTAACTTGATCTTTTTAACGTTTATATTTGCCTTACAAAGCTTGTTTTTCGCAATTCGGTGTGATAATTCTGACCGGGCAGTTGAAAATAAAACCTAGAAGGTCTGGAGGCATACGAAGAACTTCGGCCGCCACTTGTAAATTATCGCACGGGGCCGCTAGAATTCTCGCCTTGGTGTAAGGTGTGTAGCAGAGGATCTTCCAAGTGGGAGGGACAAGGTATGAGGAAGGGGGAGGGGGAGATGTGAAAAGGAACCGACGTTCTCTGTAAAAGACACCGCGAAATTCGGTTTTATGGCATGGGCTGGAGGGTAAGGTGAAACCCCTTTCTCGTCTTTCAGTTTTGGGGGAAAGGTGTTACTTTTAGCGGCGTAGCCTCTGTTTTTCTTAATTGCCTGCACGAAAATTTAATCGTCACTGTGGCAAGTTTGTTTCAAGCTTTTGAATCTCTCTCTCTCTCTCGACGAGAGCCAAAACACAGGTAGTGTGTGCAAAATGGAATCCTCTTTTGATATGTACAGTCACCAACAATAAAAAAGTAAAGTGTTCCCCTGTGCATAGCACCACGCCATGAAGGCGTATAGGGGGTGTGGGGGTAACGCCCCACACTTTCTTGATCCGGTCGTGAGTGGAGGTGATGTGATCAGCATCACGCCCCTGACCGCCTTTACCCCCCATGGTTTCCCCCAGGTACCCATGTTATTCGACGCTGGGTGGGCGCCGGGGCCGCTTCCACCGTTAGAAAAGTTACCGGATTTGAACCGGCCGGGGATCGAACCCGGGACCTTTAGCATGGTAGTCAGACGCGTTACCGACTGAGCCACCGCGGCCACCAACAATACAAATGGGATACTAAGATCCTGAAATAGTCGCTTCCCTGAGGGGAGTTATGTGTGTTGCCTAACTCCGCGCCAATAGCCAAACTTCTTATTGAAAAGTTGCTATTGAAGTTGGCTCATCGCCTTAGAGTTAGGCAAAACACATAACGCATTGCGGGAAAGCTAGTATTTCAGGATCTAGATGTCCCATTTTTATTGCCGGTCACTGTACATTGGCAAATTTAAAGGGGGCGCTGGGGCGCGTGCCCCTCCGGAAAGGAAGAATAAGAAATATAAAAAATATACGTATACCATAGCAGTTTATTACAGTGAATGTTTGAGCAATATTTTCCCAAAGAGTAAAAGAATATAACTAAATTTAAAACTTAATTTTGTCGACGTCGGAAATCGAAACCGGGACTTGTTTGTTCAGGGTACAAAGCGATAACGTTAACTGGTGGCAAAACGAGGTCATTCTAGGTAAACTATTTCAGAAGTTTGTGACAGTTTCTCTGAGGAAATGAATTCTAAAGCACATATATTCTTTCTGTAATCATTGTTAATACAAATAAAACGTAGAACGACTTCTATTTCACAAAAAGCTGGTTCGTTTCCTGGTAGAAATACGTTGTAAAGTGATTCGCGATTACTTTATCTGACCACAAATCGGACCTAAAATGAACCCTCGTAATTATATTTGTGTGAATGTCCCATATAATGTTTGAACCTGGTTTTAATACAGTAAAACCTCATTAATCCAGACCCCGATAAGCCGGTCTTCGCTTAATCCGGACAGGGAAAAAGGCAAAAACAAAACAAAAAAAAACAAAATGCAAGGTTTTAAATGTGGCTAGACATCAACAAGAGAACTTCGCAAAGAAAAGGCAGTCAACCACTGATGCAATTCTGTTTCCCGCAGACTTTGTACTGTACTGTAAAGTGTCTTTAGGCCTATGCCCTTTTAATACACCATAATAAACGTGCTTTGTTGCTATAAACGGAGTTTTAATGCACTTTCTACTGTTCTTTTAGGTTATTTCAGTTAATCTGGACTTTCGTTAAACTGGTCAACTTATCCCCCCATTAGTCCGGATTAACGAGGTTTTACTGTATCTAGAAAATCTACACATTATATTTTAATGCTTACTTCGTGTATGCTTGAAGCGGCATATATCTGTGTCCCTCTCAGGAAAATATTCTAGATCCGCATATGCTGGAATCAACGTGTCAAGTTTATTTCAAGCTTTTGGATCTACCATATCCCAAGAACCAAAACACAGGTGGTGCGTGCAACACAGAATCTTGTTTCGATACGTACTCACAGAACCTAAAATGTATCCATTGACACAAATATGTTAAATTTTAACTGCTGTAACTTGTTACTGTATAAACTGCTACAGATACGCTCTTAGTGCATCAAAATACACGGAGAAATGTATCAAGGGGCCCTTTTATCACTTGTTATTCGGTTTGGTGCACTGGAATCGAACAGACCAGACACGATCACTTCAAAGAAATCAAAATTACACGTTTTCGTACTTTACCGTGTCGTAAGTACCCATAGGCTATCCTTCAGTTCTGATCCACTTTTTTTAGGCTCCAGTCGGTAGGAAGTCTTACTGCCACGCAAGAGATCCGGATTCGATTCCTGGGATGGGTGATCTCAGTGGATATATATTTTTTTTTCAAATAATGTCACCGTCCGCTAGAATGTGTGGAGCCCTGCTTCCATACCCTCAACGCACAGTGACTTTTATCTGAACAATTCATAGTATTTTTTCCTTAGCTAACAAAACATCTAGAAATCAAGGGTGTTTTTATACAAAGGGGAAATTCTGTACTAAAGGGAAATTTTGTCATCTATGAGAAATTTTTATTTTGGTCTCTCTGGAAATTATTTTTAGGACAGGGCCTCCCGATGGCGTAGTAATAGCGTAATCAAAGGGTTCCTGGTTCGTTTCACAGTGTATCGGATCCGGGATTAAACTGTAGGTCCAGTCCCGATTAGCCTATCTGTGCGAAAGGTGAAGTTAAAATAAAACTCAGCTCTTTGTAGGACAAAACATTAAATTATATTTTCAGTAAGCTTATGTTCGTTACAAAAGAGATTTGTTTTCTGTGTGAGAACTGTTGATTCAAATGGGATTTTTAGCTTCTGGGAGGGAAATTTCCTCGAAAATAACAGTTGAAGAGCGTTCACCGAAGGCATGGTGGCGGCGAAGCAAGCAGGATGAAGGAAGTGAAGCGAATCGCAGCCCCAAGCAAAGCAGGCTTCCAAGTAAGAGGGAAAGGAAAGGGGGGGGGGGGGCTTTCAGGCATTATGTGGAGACAACATGTAGGCAAGCAAAGTACGTTCACAAGATCGCCGCGCTGCGGCATCTATGGTTTCAAGGTTTGGGTTCATATGAGAACAAGGACCTACAAACCAAAAAGGAAGGGAATGATATAGGGCTTGTAAATCTCAACCTTTGAAAGCAAGGTATGAAGGCGACTGGAATTCGGAAAGATCCACATTTCGGTTGATTTTTTTCACAGTTGCACCAGCGGGAAAGCAGAAAGCTGCAAAAACTTGTACTGCTCACAGTTGATTCAGAATGATTCTACTTATCATTTTTATGGCACCAGTTTGTTTGTTTTTTTACATTAAAACTAAAAGGGTTTATATCATAGTTGAAACGCTGATTAAAATAATAGAACTCCTGTCCTGAGCAGTGTTATCGAAACTGTTTCTATGAAAAGGTAAAAATCAGTTTTCGAGAGAAAAAGCGAATTTTTATAATCGTTTGAAAACAAATTTCTGTATTGAAATACCTTTTCGAATTTTGATTTTCAAAACTGAAATAGTTCTGAGCTCACAATTTTATCTTATTCTCTAATGTACTATTTGCCTAAGCTTGGTAGTTTTAATTAACTGTGACAGTGAACAATAATAATGACAGCTTACAATACAAAGCAAAATGGTACAGGAAAAAATATATATTCTTTGTTGGCAATGATTGGAATATTTTTGAGTTTTAAAACCATTTTGCGCACAGGTAGGCTAATTGGGACTGGACCTGTAGTTTAAAGTGGTATCCGAACCTCTAGGTGCCTCCACGGGGTATCGAACCCAGGGCCTCTTTTACGTAAAGCGAGGACGTGAGCACTACGCCACCGGGGAGGCCGATTGAAAATTATGTTCGCGTTTGAAGATACCATTATAATGTAAACTTTTGCGGAAACCTGTGAAATAGAATGCGCTCTGTATGCAGGTTAGGTCTGTGACGGAATTGTTTGGATGCTCGAATTTGAAAAAACTATAATTTTGATTCTTCAGTTTCTGACGTCATATGGATGTTTCGTGATTACTCGAGAAATACAAATTTAATACGTTACTCGAGCAATTCAAAAGTATGCCAATATGAATCTCCATGGAAACCAACCAAACCAATAGACCCAACAGTAGTATCTGATCTTTTTGAGTCGAAACTATATCGATAGATTGATTTGGTTTATTTTACTTCGCTTTTCTGCCACTTTTTCGGCTAATCGCAAAGATGAAGATGAGTGATCATATGATGATTGATGAAGGGACACTCACAAAGAACACTCGTGCCTAGGCCGGGTGCGGTGTAACCTTACGTCACTTTTAACATTAATACCGACGATGAGAATGGAAGATGAATTGATGAAGATGATAGAATGAATACAAACAGGAGGACCTCCTCGATGACGCAGTGGTCCCAGGTTCGATACTCGGTGGAGTAGTGGTTCGGATCCCACTTTAAATTGTAGGTACAGTCCCGATCAGCCTATCTGTGCATGAAACGGACTTCAAACAAAAACTAAAAAAATATAAATTACAAACACAGACTCGTGGAATTCGAACTCAGGACCTATCTGTATGAATATGTGAGCATAACAATAGGGATTTTTCCCGCCATTTCGGTTATCTGCTCTAAAATAGTTGAACATCGGCACTCTCTACATCAACTTCCGTCTTTACCACGCTCTTCTCGCTTTCTTGACAATCCGCAAGGTGAAGTGGAGAAGTGACTTATCCAGAGGGAAAGATAGTGACTTCCAAATCACAGCCACAGCGAAGGAGAGAACACAGCGGACGGCCAAAAAAATGGCAACACCGATAAGACTTGGCAACATTGTGGCTGGCCCGTGTCAGGTAACTCCAGGGCAACTGGTAATTGTCGGAGCCTGAATGACTCCCTCTGTGAAGCCGCTTTTCTTTGATATCGCCGCTTTTCTATCTCCCCCCTTGCCCCCTCCCCCACCTCACCCTACGCCGCAGTCATCCAAAGACCACTTGTATCCACCTCACCTCCTCCTCTCCCCCTTGTCAGAAAAAGAACCCATCTTGCCAGACAACCTCCCCTTCGAGTGCTCCTCCCCTCCCCCCCAGCGTGACTTTCCATCCTTTCATATGCACCTTGTGAGACTCTTTCTGGCAGTGGAAGTTTCGTCCTCTTCAGAGTTTCCTTTGTACTGACTTGGGCTGATCTCTTTGACACGTATCTGTCACCAGCGCTTCTTCTAATTGCTCACCAAGTAGATTTTAGACTAAACGGAGGAAAGAAAATGCCATTTTGGACACCTCACAGCGATTTCCAGTGGTAAACTAGTAGCATGCCCCATCTATTTCCACAGGAGAGGAACAATAAGCTAGAGTGGAATTACTTTTGTAACATCCCTGTCTGTTATACAGTGGCAGCTTGAGAGCGAGTCGCTACTCCCTCCATTTAGTAAGTTAGCTGCTGACGTCATCTCAACCCAGCACCTATCGCTAACCCTCTTGATCACACTATAATTTCCGTAACATCCCTGACTGGTCTGCATTTGCAGCTTGGGAACGAGTCACAGCTCAGGAAGCCTCCGAGCCGCTGACGTCACCTCAACCCAGCACCTATTGCTAACGCTCTATACTGTTGGTAGGTTCGCTAGCAGGCACGTATTTAGAAATACATTTCGGAGGGGGGTCCGACCAAGTGTCTCAATAATAATAATAATATAACTGTAATAGTTCTATTTAGTTAAATTAAAATAATATTAATTAAATGTGTAAATTAATTAATATTGTATTGTTATTATTATTTGAATAGGTAAAAAGATGGCCTATTCACGTATTCATTATCTAGCTAAGATCAACTAAATTAGCATAAAAACAACTATCCTGGCAAGGAAATTAATGGCAAATAAATAAAGTATTGAATATTTATTGAATAACAACATAGTAGTTAGATCCAATTTACGAAACGTAAAGTTCCTCATTAATATTTTATGCATATAATCATAAGTAATAGTGTGCATAAATCTTTGGAACTGTCCTTCAAAGCCATATGATCCCAATTCATTTCCTTGCAATAAGTTAGGCGGATATCAATAATAATCGATTACATAACAAATGCTAAACAAGTACATTTTGATTATTTAATTTGAGTACTTGCTTAGTATTTCGGGGGGGTCCGGACCCCCCCCCCAAATACGTCCTTGCTCGCTAGCTATAGCCGAGCAAACACTGTAAACATGGTTTTTATATACAGGGTGATCCAAAAGTCGCAGTACAGCCTATTATTTCAGAAGTTGTAAAAAAATGGAACATTTGAAATCTGATTCCAGAAATGAATTCCTGGCAAAATTTTAATGTGTTTTGATACCCCACATGACCCCCTTCCCATTTAAAAAAATGGACGGCAATTTAAAATGGCGGCCATTGTTGTGTTATGCCCCAAAAGGTGAGCCCTCATACCCAATTTACATTGGTGTATTCAAATGTTTCATTTTCCTTACAACTTCTGAAATAATAGGCTGTACTGCGACTTTTTTGACCACCATGTACAGTCACCGGCAATAAAAATGGGACACCTAGATCCTGACTCACTTACCTGCAAGACGTTATGTGTGTTGCCTAACTCTACGGCGGTAGTGGTTGCTATTGAAATTTGCAAGTAAACTCCAGTTATGGCCGTAGAGTTAGGCAACACACATAACGCCTTGCAGGGTAAAGAATATTTCAAGATCTAGGGGGGGCATTTTTAATGTCGGTGACCGTACACCCTTAAAAATAAAGAAGAAAAAGCAGAGATAGCTCAACCAGCACATACGTAGAAGTAGTATGTAAACATCAGACCACTGCATGGGACCACTCCCACCCTCCGAGCGTATACAATGCAATATCATTTTAACGGTACAGTAATCGTAGCCTATGTCAAATATTCGCCTTGGTAGTTTCAGCCCACAATCATCTACTTACTTTTCTTATATGATTGTGTATTGGTAAAATAGACTAAACAACATTTTAACATGCAGATGATAACTATGTTTCAATTTCAGTGTCTCTTTCATTTCACGATTCATATTTGAGGGCTCACTACCACAGACAAATTACGGTTATACGTATACTACTGGGCTTCGAGTGTATACCACTCGTTTTGCCTGTTCGAGCGTTATTCGCTCGAGCGAAGCAGCTGTCAATTCCGTACGCTATCTAGCGTCGTCCGTCCGAACTATTTGGCACTCGACCGAAATCCTCTTCCTGAAGCACTCTAGTAGATATATTGACATGTAACAAAGGTAGGACAATTACAATAAAATCATCACATATGCCCTGAAAAGTTTTATAAACCATGTTAGATTCAGTAAAATAAGAAAATTCAATAAAATATCCTAAGTTCTGAAAAATATTGAAATTGTTATTAAATTATTAGTATCAGTTACATAATCATCAGATTTTTGACAACGAATTGCTCTCATAAAGTTTCTATAAACGATAGACAGAGCATGGCAAAAGGAGAGGTTGATACTGGTCTGCAGAATGAGAGAAAAATCTAGGAGAAATAAAAATATATATGACATAAGATAGGATAGAAAAGAAATAACAGGTAGGATAAAATATGGCACAAGAATAAGTAACCAAATATTAAGATTCTTTCAGCATCGAAAACTTCATTTTTATTTCCCATTTAGATGAATGCATTCCGAAATTTAATTTTTCTTATATGACTGAGAAGTTGCAACATTTCTACTTTTCACTTTCATGAGAAATTCTCGTGAAACACAAAACAGAACACTTTATCCACGAATATAAATACTTGCATACGCATAGCTAGTTTATATTAATGAAACGAATTGTTTTGTGATTAGCACCAGTAGATCATCGAAATTACTGATGGTAAGAGACCTGAAGGAGTTGCAAGATGAAAATGGAGGGATAACGTTGAGACGTACCTAAAGGAAATCTGTAAGGATGGAAAAGATTGGATTGATCTTGCCCAGGATAGGGACAGATGGAAGGCTTGTGTTGCTGCAGCCATAAACCTTTGGGTTTAAGAAGGCTAGAGAGTTAGTTACTTAGATCGTCGAAATTAATAGGACTAAAATAATTATATTCATTGATAAAATTTTGTGCTTTATTTAGTAAATGCATACTTTTTTTGTCTATGGGAAATCTAATTGCAGATAAATCTTGTGAATGTACAACTATTTCTACAAAAGTAGAATAATAGTGACTATTTTATGGTCAGGAAATCACATATGGAGTGATTTCTTTGTTTTTCCTGTTATTTGTAGGCTTTGCTTATATATTGTATGTTTGTTTTTGAAAATCTATGGCCCAATTAAAGAAGATGATGATATTTGGAGAATCCGAAACAATAATGAAATAAACAGAATGATTCAAAATATCACCACAATAAACTTTATCAAATCTCAAAGACTAAGATGGCTTGAGCATGTTCATAGAATGTCAGAGGAAAAGCGACGTAGTTAAAGGGATATACAGATGGAACCCAGTACGAACAAGAGCAAAAGGCAGACCAAAAACAGATGGATAGATGATGTTATTAAGGATTTGATAGATATGATTGATCGATTTGGTGTTTTAAGTCCACTTTTTGCACAGTAAGGCTAATTTGGACTCGACCTAGAGTTTAAAGTGAGATCCGCACCACTATGTGCCCCAGCGAGTATCAAACCCCTTGATTACAAGGCGACGACGCTACCACTGCGCCATCGGGGAGGCTGAAAGATATGAAGCTCAACAAATGGTGGAAGTGCATCCAGGACAGGAAAAAATGTAGAGGAATTGTCGAGAAGGCCAAAACTTTCAGTGTATGAAGTGTAGTGCCTTATGAAGAAGAAGTTAATTATATACAGGGTGTATCAAAAGTCCCATTAGCCCCCCCCCCCCCTTTGAATTGTAGACAAACCTGCAAAATGTTATTTTAACAGCATACGTATGATGAGATAATGGTATACCATTAAATCAGACCAATCACCACCATTTACTCCAGAGGATCTGTGTGCACACCGCCATTTTCATGGCACAGTATTATTCGCCTCCAGGTGCGATGTGAAATTCTCCGTAACATAAGATGTCAGATCTGGATTTCAGGTGGCCATTTTAAGAGAATACTTCAATGATGTGTTCAAAGACAAATGGATTGGACGAGGATCGCCAAATTTACCAGCACCTCTAAAATGGCCACCCCAAAGTCCAAATCTGACATCTTGTGATAATGCGCTATGTTGGGCACATCAAACAGAAAGTCGCCCATAATCGTTATCAGACAACTGGGGAACTTCAAGAAGCTGTTCGCAGTGCCTTTGCTTCCCTCACGCCAGTCATGTTACGGAGGATTTCACGTCGCACCTGGAGGCGAATAATACTGTGCCATGAAAATGGGGGTGTGCACACAAATCCTCTGGAGTAAATGGTGGTCATTGGTCTGATTTAATGGCATACCATCATCACATCATACGCATGCTGTTAAAATAACATTTTGCAGGTTTTCTACAATTCAAAGGGGGGGGGGGGTAATGGGGCTTTTGGTACACCCTGTATATTTTCATTATATTATATTATTACTATATTCATTATACGAATGTTTATTATTTTTATAATGAAAAAGTCCTAGCCCATTGATAAGGAAATATAACCACGAAATTGCTGTTATTTTTCAAAAGGGGAAATACTATAGTGTATACAATTATACAATGTTGAGTGAAAATGAGGAGTAGTAATTTTTATTGACCTCTGCCATATTATACACGTGTGAGGCGTTGGTCCTGATTACGTTTCCTTAAATTGGGAAGGTCTATCAGCAACATCGGCCTTTATTTTATCTATCCGACATTACTTCGAGCGTAGCTGCGCCCTGACAATGAATCGTTCCATCCATCTTCCACAGGAACTGCGGGAGAGCCGGGCAGAAGGAAATACGCAGAATAGCATAGCACTGCCGAGGCAGGTGTGTGTGAATGACCGTCTGGGCGGCATCCTTTTGTCTGCCCTGCACCATCTGCCTAGGCATCGGCATTGCTGCAAGGAAATTTGGGAAGGACGACGAAATACCCACGGATTTTCTCCCAAGGAAATCCAACCGACGTCACATTTTTACCACTGCATTAGCCGTTTCAGAAACAACTTCTGGCCATCCTGTGAACAGGACATGTGCGTGTGAAATATCTGATACATTTATTGCTTGTCCTCAATAACTTTACTGTATAGTGAACGTTCTTTGTAAAAATATTCATCTCGCAGCTTTCTAATGTATTTTTATAATTTAAATTATTCACGTTGAAATGACCTGCTTGTGTGGGGTTAAGGATTTGGTGACTGATACAGATTCCAGTGAAGGACGTATTTAAGGGGGGAGGTGCAGGAGGTCCGGCCCCCCCATAAAGATTTACCAAGTACTAAAATTAAATAATGAAAATATACTTGTTTAGTAGTTGTATAATCGCTGGTTATTAATTTCCACTGAACTAACTGGAAGGCAATTAATCATGAACTTTAATTTTCGCCAATTGGATCTAACACGTTTTTTTTTGTTTCTTCAATAAATATTCAATTCTTCACCTATTTGACATTAATATCTTTCCCAAGGCACTTGTTTTATGCAAGTTATGTCGATCTTAACTACAGATAAACTAGATAATGAATACGTGCTGTTCATATCTCTAATCCTATACCGTGTTTTTATCTATTCGTGTAATAATATAATAATTTGTGTATTTTAATTAGTATTTATTTTATTCAATATATTTATAATTATAATCTAATTTTATATAATTCATCTTATGTAATAAGTTGTACCTCTCTTTTTAATTTAAATTAATACTTACAATATAATTATTTTAATTTAAACATTATTAATTATTACTGAGACACTTGGTTTGGACATCCCTGAAATAAATTTGCAGATATGTGCCTGATTCCAGTACCCATTCCAATACATTTTTGCTTGTGTCGCATAAAGGATTTAGCACATTACAGTTTAAATTAGCACATTGGAGAGTCTCGGTGAACAAGTCTCTTTGCGACTACTGTGGCGAAGTGCAGTCATTTATCCACACACTCGCAATACCCCCCTGAAACCCCCAACCAAAAATTTCCTCGACATCTCGCAAAATTCGTCAAAAAAGGCCACATTTATGGTTATCTTGGCTCTAAATTTATCCTTACACCTCCATAAACACGAACCCAGATGGAAAATTCTGGGGAAAAAAAACCCTGGCGAAGTGGATGTTTGTGTTTGCAATGAACAAGTGCAAAAGGTCAAAGTGTAGGGAGGAGGTACGTAAAACGATATGAAGGGGAAAGGCATAAAACTAAATAATAAAAAAAAATCGGTTGAATCTCTGACGGCCACGTGGGATCGGCTTAAATTTGGGGAGGGGGTGAACAACTCAGAGTAACTGAACGCAACGTGTATCACATAATCTCTTCCATGGGGCTAACTAATTCTTGACCTACATCTTTTTACTAACTTCTAATTAATTATATAATACTAATGAAAATTAACTCTATTAACTAACCAACGATTAATCATATTCTTATATTAACCAAATTAATTATAATTATCGTTCTGGCTCCTAGAATGGGTTAGCATAAATTCAAACATGTAAAATGTCACAAGCAATATTATAATACCATGTTTTTATTATCATTATTATTATTATTAATATTATTGTATTATATATTGTATATTTTGAATAATAAACAGAAATGAAAAGAGAAAAGGCGGGGGAACCGTTTATATTCAGAGCAACTGACGTCCTGGTTTATTTAAAGGCACCAGGACATAAGCGCATACCCCTCTTCATTTATGTTGTTCATTTATGTTGTTCGATAAAGCAGAGAATTTCGAAATATGTAACATATATGCATATATGTGTACTGAAATATGTTGAAATAAATCTCTTTCTATGGGGCTGATATTGAAAATAGTTGAAACTCTATCTCACACTTATACACTTACTGCCTTCATGGCACACTGCAATGCACTGGGTACATAAGCTAATTAAATACATTGTTAATTATTTGATTAACAGATATGGAACAAAATTACCACAAGAGACAACTATACACACAGGCGGATGTATAATTTGTTTCTGTGAGAGGCACGCATTATGTTGTAAGCATATGAAAAAGATGTAACATTGAAAGTGTAGTGTGCAGATTTTGGAACATATATTAAAAGAGTCTGTTACATAATGTCCACTTCAAGACAATTACAGGGGCTCGCTTTAGGTCCACTATACAGTGAACATCCACAAGCAATCAAACCCAGGATCCTTTGATTACCAGATGATAGAATGTAAAAGTATTTCTACATTATTTGTATTAACAATGCTTGCAAAAAGCTTGAGAATTCATTTCCTCGGCGAAAATCCCATATGAAGACCACAGGGAAAGAACGTGCTCTGTCCATTTTCTTGATTTTGCAGGAGAACACATTATTTCCTTGTTATGAGGCAATCAAAATCTTATTGTAATGGGTGCAAAAATCACGTTCTATTCTTGTACAATTCCTAGTTAGAAACAACCTTTGATAGCACCTTTACCTCAATTTGGCTCACGTTCTTTCCCTGTGGTCTTCATATTAAACATCTCTCCTTGTGTCCATTAGCTAACGTTATTGCCTTGAAACTAACAAGTCCCGGATTCGATTTCCGGTGTTGGCTTAGTTACGAGTTTAGTAAATCTGGTTCTGATTAATGTGTTTGTGTTAAACTTTGTTTTGTTCTTTTACTATATGGGAAAGAACATTACTCAGTGGCGTATATTGAGTCCAAGATATGGGCTATCTCACTATGTCACGTGGTCCTAGACTATGAATAGAACTCCTAAGAAATCAGTTTGCCAACTCCAAAGAAATCAGGTTGCCAACTCAAACGAAATCAGGTTGCCAACTCATAAGAAATCAGGTGACCAACTTCAGAATCAGCATCATCATCTCACTGATATGAATACTATTAATTACAATTTCTGATATATTTTTCTCCTGAATTTTATTCTCTAGACTTCAGGCTTCGCAGATATCCTAGCTAGCCTAGAATATACGCTCCTGTCATTACTGTAATATAATACTACTACTTAGATATTTCTTTTGGGAGGGGCACATGCCCTCGTGTCCCTCCCGCTAAATCCGGCAATGACAATACACATACACATGAAATTATTATTTCAATATAATGGCTACATTATAAGCCAG
Organism: Lepisma saccharinum; assembly: GCF_977018435.1. Lineage (NCBI taxonomy): Eukaryota > Metazoa > Arthropoda > Insecta > Zygentoma > Lepismatidae > Lepisma > Lepisma saccharinum. The sequence goes on from NC_139245.1 coordinate 41,052,510, forward strand.
TGTAGACCAAGTTAAGAGAAAACACATTTCAAATATCCCACCGTACGGAAGTATGTATGTCAACCAGTTCCTTATATGAAAAATCTTTCATGGAAAAATTCACACGACCTTATCTGCCACATGCGTTGATGGTTACTGGGTACCAGCTAGTTATCGTAATATATATATTACAGCACCGGTTAGGTCATTAATCCCACATAATATTTTCTCATTTCTTTCTCGTCGGTTTCGAGGCGATGTATTTAATGAACGATCCGACGGTGCTGTATTTTCATTATTATTATTATTGTTATTGCCGCAATCAATCTGCGGGCGATAATAAGAGTGATACTTCGTCAGAGTTTATTGTTCATTTTGTGGCATTACGGCGCCAGCTGAAATCATATCGGTGATAAAATCGTGAATGTTCACTCTCTTGAAATACTCCTCGGTTATCGACGATGAAGTCTTTGAATTGGGTCAAAATGGACAAATGCCAGTGCTGTTAGCTCTTAATCAAAGTTAATGTTATTGGCCATATTGTCATAATTTGCAACAGCCCTTGAAGTGGAAAATATAAGGTTGAGGATATTTGCTCCAACTTTTGGTTTAATTGGGAAATGCTCCTATGGTTTAGCATGGTAAGAATGAGACAGTTTGGTGATGAAAAACTTAATTGCGGAATTTTGAAAACTCATATTCTTCGTATATTTTTTTTTAATAGCCGAAACACCTCGCACCAACACCAACAACGTTACACATGGACGTCCGGAAGGAGGGGGGGGGGGGGATCGCCCCCCAATGGAAATGAATGTTCACCTAATATATGTCACACATAATGTCATTTCAGTCAAAGTAATGTATGTTAATTGAAGACTAAAATTGGTAAACGCTGTAAGTGCCACAATAATTCAAACACCGTTTTCCACGTTAAACTGTGCAATGTGGCTGGTAGCCCTCTAAGTAGTTCAAAGAGCGTGTAAAGAGGTCACAAGTGTGAACGTTCTTACGGGCTGATGTGCTGAACAATGCGATTTCCCAACACTTTCGCTTTTGGCACTTACAACGTTTACCACTTTTAGTCCTCAATTATTATACGAGCGTTCAAGGAACATGGTAATTTCAGACTGAAGCAGTGTTTTTTGAGGGGGCATCGCTATTAATGGGGAAAATATGCCTCTTTTGCTCGACCCTGGAAAAAATCCTGCGGACGTCCATGACGTCGCGACACACAGTGAAAACCACAGCTCACCCCCAAGCCTGCACCAGGCCATTTCGGTTCTTTCCTTTCCTCGGCACATTTCCTTGTCCATCCGCAAATCTTTCTTGCGCTCCTTCTTCCATTCCAGATCATATATTCTGACATCCCGGGACTGAAACTTGATCCACTCTCATTGAGGCGCGGTTTGAAGGCCACACCGGTGACGACCTTGCATTGGCCGAAGCAGAAATCTTCACCAAGCAATACTGCAAGGTTCTTCTCGGGCGGGATCGCACAAACAAAGTAAGGGGAAAAAAATAAAGAAGAAAACGTAATTTGCAAACAGGTGTGAAAATTTGAGGGTGGGGTTACGGCGCCAGAAAGACGCTGTTCTCAGTTGCAGCGGAGTGTTGGGATGAGAGATTTACAACGGCCAAGGTTTACCGTCTGATAAGAAAGGAGGGAAGGGGGGAGACTGCTTTCTCTTCCGTATCCAGGCATTCGTGATGTCGCAAGAACGGCGTTTAAATCGATACCTGGGACGTGCTCAATTTACAAACGATGCATGCAAAAAACTGCAGGCATTGAGGTGGATGTCACCCCAATTATACTCAGCATTTCTGCGACTGGCAGATTAAATTTACCAAGTTGTCGCAACGACACTGTAATTAGATTCCTCACTTTTTAAGAACACCCCTCACCATTTCAAATGGAGAATTGGAAATTTTAATTCGAAATTTGAAAAATGTTACCAACAAATGTCACCATAAGGAGAGTGAAAAATGCGACAATCGACATTTTTTATTTTCCTACTTCCATCCTTAAGCTTCTAAGGATTTCAAGCAAAAATCATCATACTTTCGATTTGATTTGATTTTTGTTACTTGGCATCGTTTTGTGCCACTTTTAGTTAATCGCGACGATAGAGATGAGTGGTGATATAATGAGATTGATTAAGCGACACTCACAAAGAACACCCATGCCCAAGGCGGGATTAGAACCCGGAATCCCTCGCGTCGTAACGCGGTATGCTAACCACTCCACAATAGAGCTCGGCAACACACTTTCGCGCTCGACACTGCCCTGGTCTAGAGAATCGAATAGATTGATTGATTGATTTAGTTTATTTTAATTCGCTTCTTTGGTTAATCGCGACGTTGAAGATGAATGATATGATGAAATTGACAAACCGACACTCACAAAGAACACGCATGCCAGGTTTCGAACCCAGGACTCTTGGCTAGAGAATCAGGAAACGGTGTTGGGACTCGACACACTGTACAGTGGGCGCCACCTAATGAAACACTCTCCCGCCTCCGTGGCGGAGTGATTATCGTAGCGCGCTACGACGCCAGGGGTCCCGGGTTCGAATCCCGGCCAGGGCATGGGTGTTATTTGTAAGTGTACCTTCTTCAATTTCATCATATCATCACTAGTCATCATCTTCGCGATTAGCCAAAAGTGGCAGAAATGCAAAGTAAAATAAACCAAATTAATCTAATGAAAAGCTCCTTAGCTGGGCTAGGATAAGTTTTGATTGCAATGACAACAATGTTTGTTATTAATTCTCAATCCTTTACCATGGACGTCTGGAGAGGCGGGCAAGCGGAGGCCACGTATCCCCTGGAAATTAATGTTACCATAGGTCCAGTCACGATTAGCCTTACTGTGCATAAAGTGGACTTAAAGCACCAATTAAACTCAACTCATGTCAGTCACAGCAATTTATCTTAATTATTGGAAAGCTGTTGCAGGAGCATGATAACTTCAAACTGGATGAGTGATTTTTTGAGAAAAACTGGAAAAAAAAACCTTTGCTTAGCCCTTCCTGGAAAAATGCAGAGAAACAAGTTTCACGCAGGGAATTTGTATGTTGATTTGCTATGCGACTGATGCTCACTTCGAAAAATATATCGTCTAAATATTACAGATGTAAGATTGGTTGGAACAAAGATTTCTTAATGACTGTGGTATGAAACCAACCCTTTGAGGGGGACTGGTTCAGCTCGGATCCCCCACCCCACGGGATCTGCGGGGCCCTTATCGCCTGTAGGTGGAGGTGTGGGTCTTCCCTGCTTGTATGGAGGCTTCATTGCGGTGTCGTACTGTTCAAAGTAGCTCTATTTCTGGGTGGTTCGTTTTTAGTTTAGCTCTGTTTGATGTTATTTTGTAGTGTAAAGGGCCGTTCTCAGGCCTCAAATAACTGACTATTGTCCATTTTTTTCCACTACGAAGTGGATGTAAACAAAAGCACGTGTTCTGGAGAAAGCCAGTGCAGCCCTATTGGTGGATTCTGGCAATAGTCCCTCCGCAGACCTTTTGCACCCTGATAGATAGTCCATTCAATGCCGTCTTGAAACTAGAGTAATACAGCATTGTATGCTGTTCAAAGCATTTACTAGCCTTATCCTTGTTTATGAATTCATAACCATTCTTTAGTAAAGCACCTATGGTGACATTCACTCATTTAAATTAACGAAATTCCCGCTACTTGTCCGTCACTCCGTGTTGTGCAGTGTTGCAAATTCGCAATATTAAGTACAGTCTATAATCTTGAAACACAGGACTAGACAGAATCAGAAAACATGATTTACACTGACAGTAACTGACATGGGAATCTCTAGATTACACATGTGTTGATGTATATACCACAAACACGCACACACTACTTTCAACTTCATGCGTTTTATCTAGAATGGTAAAATCAACACACTGCAAAAGATTGTAGCGAAACCTTTGAGAAAGCCAAATTGCTTGGTGCAAATACAACCAGTGATGCTTAAAATCGTACGGAATATTAGTTTAGCATTTATTAAATGATCCACCTATGCTTCCTTTTCTTACTTCCCACATAAAACATGCTCAGATTTCAGGAACCTGAATTCCCCCAGCTTGTCAAAGAAAAATGCCAGATGCATACACTGGCAACTGCTTCCAGGAAGGAATTTGTAGAGGGCGGGGACACAAGCTTTTGGCGTTATAGATGGGCAAACTGTGCCGTTCAGTGTTGCTACCCGACCTCTATAGAAACATCGTTACAATTCGGTAATATTCCAAAGCTGTTATCGTATCTAATTGCTACATAGCCAACTTCGCAACTACAAAGTTTTATTAATGTTCCAACACGCGTGTACGTAATAAGACATTCACATTTCTTGTATCTAATTCATAAGGGAAAAACTAACATAGTTGGAGACACTACTTCTGGTGGTCAAGAATCTTCCGAAACACTATTACCCTCAAGCACACGGCTATTTATAGCTTTCCTCCCCTCGACCCTGCAAAACCTGCCCTCCCTTGCCGTGTGGTGGTTCTCGAGATTTTGCGTAGTGTTTATAGGTTGTAGTAAGTATCATTGAATGTTGATGTGGCTTCAATGGCAAGTGTTACAAAACATCTACATTTGAAACCTTGAGCAAGTGGCGATACCAAAATTGCGGGGAATCCAGAGTATTGTGTTGAATCGTTAACTTCTGAACAGGTGTCTTAAAAACAAGGATTTATGCGGTCCGCAAGGAAATTCAGCCGAACAAAAACGCGGATGGCACATTTTAGCCGATTTTGTACTTGCTGCCGTCAGCAGGAAAGTGGATGTTTGTTTTTCATGGATATGAGTTTGTCTACGCTGGTTAAATTATTTCATGATTCATTTGGTTTATTTTACTTCGCATTTCTGCCACACTTGATTAATCGCGAGGATGAGGATGAGTGATGATATGGTGAAATTGATGAAATAACACTCACAAAGAACATCCATGCCCAGGCCAAGATTCAAACTCGGGACTCCTGGCGTCGTAGCGCACAGTGATAACCACTCCGCCAGCTGTGTGAATTCTTCTTACATGGTATATTACCATTGACGAGAACTGACATCGTAAGTGTTTACCTCTATTTTATTATATTTTCTTCATCTCTCGTATTTACAACAGTGTTCATTTTAAAAACTAATATTTGCACATTTTTAAAAGCCACTTTAGTTTCGAAACGTTGTGAAAAATACTGACACTGAAGCTAACACGTGCGCTAGGAGGGAGGGGCAAGTGCTGGCGAATAGAAAGTGGGCACCGCGCGCATTAATACAAATTTCGGTAACTTATTGGCCACACCTACTTCGTTTTAAAGCTGGAAACAGTATAGCGCTTTTCGGCTTGGCCAAACCCAAGGCGTGGTGGTTCAGTCCATGGACTTTCACGCCCCTCTCTCCAACAATGCTTCGTTCATTTTCCATCGTCCCCTCGCCTGACAGTCCTCGGGGAATAAGCCATGAAGTACAGTGAAGAGCGGAACAGCAGGAGGGCCGACAGATAATAGCGGTGAACGTCGGCGAGTTTGAATCAGTCGAGAAGAGAAGGCAGATGCGTGAAGCGTGTGGTTGTGTGCGTGCGAGTGTGTGGAGCAAACACAAGGCCTGGCATTGAGCGTACCAACGGCGCTGGAACGAAAACTTACGAGACCGAAACAGACAGCTGGATTGCAGCGGCGCGTAGCGGTACGCTTTGGAAATAGCACAAGCCGAGGGGAAGTCTTACCCATTGCCCCTTCGTTGTAGTACGAGATTCGTACGCGGGTAGGCGCTGGCGTTTCTTAGAGACTTGTTGTGGATGGATAAGCGAAGGGGGGGAATCCGAGGAGGTTGTGGTGGCACATTTTAGTTGTGGAAAGCACCGCGTTGCGAACGGACAGTGTCACGCAAGGAACAGTCAGGATAGTTTCTCTTGTCAACAGTGCAACAACGCTGGGAAAACGTAGCGAGAAGTGCGGTGCTGTCAAGTCAAGGTAGGGACATATGCATACAAGTGCAGTGGAAACTGTGAGCTTGTTTACGTGACGTACACAAAGCACAAGTTTTTCGTATCCTCATTTCGTGTTTTTTTCTCCTCTCCGACGAGCCTAAAGCGATCGTAGGAAGAGAGGAGAGTGTTTTTGTAGTGAACGAAGTTCGTGGTGTTTCTTAGGCGCTGCTTCGACAAATTTCACTTCGCGCTGAAATGCTGTTCCTCAAAATTCGCACCGAGAACTGTGTTGTTGCAGAGCTCTTTGAAGGAACTGTATAGAAACGTAATGTTTTTTCCTTCCCGCGTGTAAAACTAATGGGGTAGCCACGAGTTAAAACACATTACGTGCAAGATAGAGAGGAAAACAAACTTGATACACATTCATTCCAACGTAACTTCGGTCCAGAAACAATCACTAGTCATAACAAGGGAGAGTGAGAGAAAGAGAAGAATGATAAAAGTGCCGCAAAGTATATTAACAACCGGATGCTGAGATACGTGTGTTTTGTGGTGCGAATGATAGTGATGGTGCATTAGTGTGGTTGCTATGTGACGCATGTTTCCAAGGAGAGAGTGGAAAAAAAAGAGATCGAGTTTCTCCCCCAATAACGTAAATGCCGAAAGACGCGTGGGGACGGTACACATCAGAACGGAAGCGCTTCCTTTCGGCATGTAGCAGCAGCGGTGTGTGTGTGACTTCAGCGATCGGCATTTGTTTTTCATCATCCTATTTATTTCCTCACCCATGGCGACCAACTTCGTGAGGTGGTGGAAGACGAAATTTTTGAATGGATACAAGCAGATCACAGGTAAGCTCCCAAATACCATGTCTTTCGTAGTTTTTTTTTCTTCTTGTGTCGTAATTCTTATCCATTGTGGCTTACATTCAGAGCATCATGTATTCCAGACGGGCATGTTTTGACTCTTTGACATTTAATTTGCATTTATATAGCTTTTGATACACTAAGAGAGCCCAAGTATGGGTGTTTGAAGTTGTTTAAGAGTACCTACGTATTTCTATCGCCTTTGTAATTAAGGCAATCTAGACATTGAAGAATTAACTATAGTTGTTTCTGGCGTTTTATAATGAAAGTTACCTTTTCGACGATACCCGCAATAAAAGGCAAAAGAATGATAGAGTATTCAAAAACATTGTCGATAGGAAATAAATAAACATTCTCACATATTCTGCAGGTAATGGTATAGAGAGAGTACTAAGATATAGCCTATATATATATACTGTATATAAGGAATCAATGACGTACCAAAGAGGGCGATGGTGGGGGTCATAACCCCCTTTGGCCCAGCATTTCTAAAAAAAAAAAAAAGAAACACCAATGGCAGGAAAATATTACAAAATGACTACTAAAAAGTATACGCAACCCCCCATCCTTTCGAAAATTCGGGGCACGCCACTGTAAAGAATGGGTACGTCTTAATTGAACGCAAGCAATGTGCCCTATCCTTACATTAATTATAATCCTATTCTTAGTTAATGCAATTTGTTGCAATTTTTCTTGGGGGTAGTTTTCGAAAAAGTAACTAACCATGGATGCCTTCTAAAAAGCAGGAATTTGCCTGGTAAACTCGCTAATAGCTGTGGCCCCGGAACAGGTATTATGGGATTTACTCATCTGTTTGATGATTTAAATGATATTTCCTGCAGAGAACAGGATAGTCAAAATAGCAATCAGAGTTCGATTCTCGGCGTGGTACTCTAAGTCAAATTTTGATTAAATATTTATTTTTACTATTAAATACGTAGTACTCTGAGAACTAAACGCTAATACGATGCCATAGTGTTATTGTTATTCATGCATAAATTCTACCCTGTACGTACACTCGCCTCAATTAGTACTGCAGTTTGTTTCTTTATACAGCATATTTGTAGAAGATACAATTCAGGTGTATCAATATACGCTGTGTAAGACACAACTTATTACTAACTTCGTTGACCCTGTACATGCTGTAGCGATTCCATTCTATGCGCCGATCAGAAACATCACCAATAAGTTTACGAGGAAATTTGCATCTAACTGGGCTATTTGTTTAAACTCTGTCCGCGCCGAGGCGGAAGAGGCATATCGCTGATGTATAAACGCAGTCGCCGTCGTTTTATTTGTCTGCCGACAATAAACGTTTGCGATATTGCAGCACGAGAAAATCGTGACCCAACAAGCTGATAGCCTACTCGTGGGCTATTTGCGCACGCTTACTGGCGTGGTGAGGTGTCATGGCAATCTTGAGCTAAAGTTTGTTATCATTTTTATATTCTCTTTTTTCCCACACAAAGTTTGTTAGCGACGACGAGGACAATAGATTGTTATGCATGGGCAGTGGCGGCGATTAGGGGGGGCGAGGGGGCAGTTGCCCTCCCACTTTTCGCCAATGTCGCCTTCGCACTATGCTAAATCTTATATACAAATGGAAATATACTGTCTTTGCCCCCCCCCCCCCGTTGTGGAACCCAATCGCCGCCACTGGGCATGGGCGTAACTTGGGACAAAACTTTCAGGGTTAGGATCGAACTTTTGGCTTATGAAGGGGGCCCAGAATCGAAATGTTATATATCCCATAAACATAGCACCCAGAACTACTTTGTTAAATAACTGTTACATTTGCAAAATAGTAAAAATTACTCATCATCTTGGTTCTCAGCTCCAAGGAGGTTAGACTCGGTGGAGGCGCATAGTGGTCCGGATCCCACTTTAAACTGTAGGTCCAGTCTCGATTAGCCTATCTGTGCATACAGTGGACTTATAACCAAAAGACCCAGGAGGTTAGAAAAGTACCATTAGCTTGTAAATTTTAATAAACCTGAAAAAAAGTTTGGGGAGGGGCCAAGTCCCCACTTGCCCCCGCCAAGTTACGCTTATGGTTCTGAAAATGCGAGAAAGTAATGCAGAAGTCTTTTAGTTTTACTTCAATCCTGTTTATGCTTCGGATGATGTACATATATATTTTTAGTTAACTGAAATGTACCATTATGGGGAATCGACTGTGCTAACCACCACGCTATCGAGGAAGCATAACTAAATGTACACTCCTGTTCAGATAAAGTGGCACGCACTTAGCCTTATCAGATGTGCCACTTTATGTGAGCTGGAGTGTACAAACTCTTATAATATGGTGTAGGGACAACCGCCCCTCTCCCAGAATCTCTTACTTTGTGAAAGGTAAATTCCATTTCATTCTGAAAACGTACGCAACTATTTTGAGGATTGCAACCAAAGAGAGTTCTCAATAGGTTTCTTTAGTTTCTTAATTACTTATTCGGGTTTGTTTTATTTAAGTTTGCTTCTTCCACCTCTGTACTGGTGTCATTTTAAATGTATTTTCCCACCCCCTTGACGTGTTCTAGAAGTTTTTAGAGCCTGCGAACCCCTGATCTTTACATTTAGAATCGTGTTAGACTTATTACAGAAGTTTGGCAACGCCGGCCGGTCCTACCCTACCCTACAGCGGCTTCTCATTCCACCAGATTTCCCTCTCCCCACGCCATTCCTCGCTATTGGCCGCCGAAAAGCCGCCTGCTTTGAGAGTCCAAGAACCTGGTTCCCCACTTGGAAGGAGGCGCCGGGATTTTTCTTCCTCGAGTTGGGACTTGGCTTGGAGAGAAACAAGAGTCACGTGAAGTTTTATTGTAGAGTTGATAGATGGGAATTAGTTTGCTGGCCGTGCCGCCATGTGCGCATCGAGAAGACGATTGTTTGCGTTTACGGTCATTCATTGCAGCTCCTCGAACAAGGGAGAGCGTTCGGCTTCATTCTTGCACTTGCACGGAAATTCTAACAAACGAGCAATAAAAAATTGGATGTGCAGTGAGCATGTCGATACCCGCTCATAAAAATGATCAAACGTTTGAGGTGAAATTCGCCGCATGTGAGCATTAAGCCTACGCAGATAAGATAATGTACATGACGTCATGAACGTCCGCAGGACTTTTCCCAAAGAGGGGCAAGCAAGGTATTTTTTTCCGGGGGTGGCAAAGGAGGCATGTTTTCCCCATAATAGTGTTGCCCCCTCAAAAACACTCAGTTTGAAGTTTTGTTCCTGCAACGCCATTTCAATAATAATTGACAAATTACTGTGACTGAAATGGGGTAAAGGCGGCCAGGGGCCTGGTGCTGATCACATCACCCCAACCTTCGGCCGTGATCAAGAAAGTGTGGGGCCCTAACCCCACACCCCCTTCATGACGTGGTGCATAGCACAGAGGAGCACTTTATATTTTATTTTACCTTTATGGTTACATTAATTTTCCAGGGGGCTTTGGCCCTCCCTTGCCCCACCTTCCGGACACCCATGCATGACGTGATGGCCAGTGTTGAAATTTTCAGCAGTACCTCAAAGTCAGGCACAGAAGAGCTTAGCAATTAACGAAGTTTTGTCACTGTGGTTTCATCTATTGCCCCCTTCCCCCATAGTCTTCTTCGGTGGAGTTTTGAAAATGTTGAAAAAATGAGGTCATATCGATATTGTGAGAATTCCAGGTCTTCCTCAAAATTACCTTCTCTTGACTAATTGCTGTAGAAACAGTGGAAAAGTATACAGTAACTTCTGGATTAGAATGGTCCTATTGATAGTAAATAAAATCATTACAATCCAGAAGTGTCCCTGAGTACATAGGCTGTCGCCTTGTATGCAGCCGGAATGAAGCTATTGCAGTTATACAGACAGTACGGAGACGAGGACTAGGATGCATAGTGATTGGATGAAATTGATAAGAGGGACAGTTCGAAGGAAACACCCGTGCCACCCGTGCTCAGGACACGAATCGAATCCGAAACCCTTGTGTGACAAGATACAAGAACAAGATTGTAGTTCAGATAATGAGATGAGAATGAGATAGACTTGTTCACAATATGAGACGAAATTGCGTCTTGTGTTGGTACCATCCCTGTGATGGGAATTCATTTAGATCAGTTGAATCATGAGGCCATTTGACCATATTCGTTCTGTCAGTTAAACTTTTGGTTGTTGGTTGTTGACTGACATTGCCATTCTACCACATGGTTTGAAAAATCGATTATCCTCATTTACACACACCAGCAAGTCAAGACGATTACGAACCAGGTAAATTGCCCAATTGTTGTTGTCAGGCTACATGGCCTGCCAATAAAAATCATTTTGCCACCCTCCCCCAAATGAAAATGTCGATACACGCGCTTCAGAAAGCATAAAAAACGAATCGCACGTGGTAAGTACAGCATATCTATATTCTTAGGATTCTGTTATCTGTGCGTCTTATCTTGAACACAGCCTTTGTCAGTGTATAAATTGAGGTGTATGTATTATGTACACTTGCAGTGTATGTGTAGTTGAGACAATGGGCAATCGCAAATATTTACCATACTTCTTTTATAACAAAGTGTCCTTTGGTTACTATTCTGTTTTGGTTATTCTCCGTCGCTTTTCTACTCTCTACGTTGATCGTGACGATGAGTGAGGATTCATGATGGAAGTTATGAATTACATAAGTAAAAAGAGGTAAACGTGTCCCTCTAGATTGTGCCATATCATGAAAAAACAAGGGGGTGGAAGGTCGTCACGCGATGTCGAACATAGTGGTGGTGATGTGATCAACACCATGCTCCGGCCTCCTTTACTCCCGCGCTGAAATGTATAATGGGACGAACAAAATGACAGTCATGTCTTCCTCAGGATCCGACCCTGGGACCACTGGCCTCGTATACGTTAAGCACTTTGCCAGAGATGCTGGCGCGATATTTTTTGGTCTCGACAGTGATTCCCAAAGCCCTTGAACATTGCACACCCTGTATGCGCGACAGGGTGATATCCCAGAAACCCTCGACCACAGCTCAATGAGAGGGAAGCATGGCTACTAACCTTGAAACGACTTCCTCCTGTCCTAAGGTTCGTACATCACGCTTTTTCCAGGAAGGAAAGTCTTGAAGAGTTTTTAACCCATTACTATTTTCAATACGGGATCGCCTTGTAGGTTCCGTGTGCTGACAGATAACGAAGCCGCCCCTCCATTATACTCCCCCTACATTCCATTGAGATCCACTGGCGCTGGTCGTTTGGAGAGGGGGAGAGAGGGAGGGTTCTAGTCGCCGACCTTTTCCTTTGGCAAGTCTCCAGCAGTCTTTCCTTTGAGATTCCGCCGCCTCGAGATCTTGTGAGCCGAACGCCGACAGCGTTGCCACATGGAGGGAAATTTCCCTTTTTGCAGGGAAATTTGGACCGATTTTTAAGGGAAGAGGGAACTTCCATGAAAAATACCAAAATTTCAGGGAATTTTGTTCAGGTTTTGTTTGGTTCCAGTTTTGTATTCCAAATTAGTGATTGAACAAACACAACTGTACATTCTTGCTTCACCTGGGTTCGAACCTGGGACATATGGTCTGGTAGTAAGTAGGATTGTTATTATAATGTATGTCATAATTTTTTAAACATTTTTCATATTTACGAACATGGGCCAAAATAAGGTATTACTGCTACTACTAGTACTACTAAAACTAGTACTACTACTACTTATTTTTGATTGACTGAGTGATTTGGTGTTTTAAGTCCACTTTATGCACAGTAAGGCTAATCGGGACTGGACCTACAGTTTAAAGTGGGATTCGAACCACTATGTGCCTCTATCGGGTATCGAACCCGGGACACCTTACTTATTATTATATATAATAATAACCCGTGGCTCGACAGCCCTTGAAGGGCCTTGGCCGATCTGCCGACTGTCAGTCTCCTTCTCACAATCCTACCTAGAGATGTGGAGATCTTCAACCGTTATGGGATGACGTGGGATCAGCACGTCGAACCCTCAGTCGTTATAGGAGATATCAGAGACCGGGTTACGCTACTCACTCGTAGCTCCCCAATTTCCTCACGATGGTGGGTTGCCACCGGCCCTATATACAGGCCGATTGATTGACTTGCTTTATTTTACTTCGCTTTTTGAGCCACTTTTGACTAATTTTCGAAGATGAGGATCAGTAATGATATGGTGAACACTCATAAACATCCATGTCCAGACCGGGATTCGAACCCCTGGCGTTGTAGCGCGATGTGCTAACCACTCCGCAACGGAGGTCGGCTATATACAGGCCGAGAACCCACGCGGACTCGAACCCGCATCGAAGTTCAAAGCACAGCGCACTAGACCGGACGACCACGGGGGAGGACTATTATTATTACTGCTATTATTATTGTTATTATTTCTTTAGATCAAGGGGAAAATTGGATGAAAAAGGGAAATTTTACCCTCACATTCTGGCAACACTGAGCGCCGGTCGTCTGTAAGGTTGCCACGCATCAGAGCCCTCCATCATGTAAGTTCACGCATGCACGCACATACTGCCTCAGCCGCTTTCGCAAAGACAATGAGGGGGTTCAGTTTTCAGCCCCCCTTTCTTATTTTTGTTTTTAGATTTAGTATTTTTAACCACTCCGGATGACATCGGCGTCATATGTTCACATCTTCCCGCCCACCCCCCTCCCCCCTTCCACAGTTTTCTCTACAAGTCTTTCTTTCCGTCCGCACGGAAGTCCAAATAGCTTTTTTCCGCCCGGTCGTCTCGTCTGTTGTCACAATTAGAGGCTCTGAACTAACAAGAGTGTGTTCTTGTTGTACATCCTTTCGTGAAAAAGACCATATGTTGCTCGCATGTAGATGGCGATAAGGTACCTCGAACATATTGGTGTTCTTGATAACACCTCGCAATCAAAAGTTTCCTGGTTTGCAACCGATTGAATCTTTAGAAATACAATTTCATGCTCAGCTGCAGTATCTAAGCAAACAAAATTTTATTTTGCATACCCAGTGGACTTCTATTTAATTCAAACTCCAAGGGGACACAAAAGAGGTTCGAATTATCCAATCCAAATTTCGAATTATCAAAAACAACACGTCATTAAAGATGGTGTCAATGGGAATTAACTTCTGTTCGAGTTGAAGAGAGTCCAGTGTATAAAACACCTCTATTTCGCGACTTTTTAAAAATATTTTTGAACGTTACCATACCTTTATATCATTCGGCACATTGTTGACTATGGCCATATCTTCTTCGCCTTCTGGAACCAGCGACAGGCTGGTGAAGCATGACTTCAGAATGTTTTTTCCAGTCTTGTAGTTGAATTATTGTTCATTGATATTATTATTTTAAGTTCACTTTATGCACAGTTATGGTAATCGGGACTGAACCTACAGTTTAAAGTGGGTTCCGATTCCGAACAGATATCCACAAGGACTCCTTGATTACAAGGCGGCGACGTTATTACTACGCCATCGGAGAGGCCCAGTGTGTTTACAGTATGATTTCAGTATGTCTTTATTTCCAGTGTTGTACTTGTGTGTGTAATGTGTATGTAGCAGTTTTTCTATATGTAAACAGTCCTAAAAAAATGGTCCAATCGTGGATTTACATTTCGGCAGATACGAATCAAGTTATTGGGTGTGTATATTTTTTTCTTATGAGCTCGCGAAGTGTTGCGCGAGGATTTTGTTGCTGAAGTCACGGTGAGTAATTGACGTGCTGCCAGACAGCCCGTTACACTCTCCCCGTTTCGGACAGAGAACGGGATGAGCGAATCCGCTGGCTTACCCAAATCACCGACGTGTGACGTTGTTTGGTCATCCACACTGTCTCATCCGTGAAAACGTTGCCAACTTTACCTTGGTGGAATTTTTGTTGCATTTTTCTCATTTTACGTCGCTCATATTTGAGGAGTATCTCTGAAAATAACACCCGTGTTCGATTTCGGAAGTGGGTGATTTTCAGATAGCGATTTTTCCGTTAAGTGTACCAGCAACCTAAGCGGCTCTGAGACTTAACCAATCTCTTTCATCGCCCATTGAAGCAGGATTCGTATCTTCATTGTTCCCAAATCATTGAGGTTTTGCTGTTGAGGGAGTCTACGATAACGAACGAAAGAAAGAATAACTGATACCTCTAGTCCAGGAATCGAGTAAGATAGGCTAATCGGGACTAGACCTACAGTTTAAAGTGGAATTCGAACCAGAATCCTTTGATTAGAGGACGACGAAATTACCACTATGCGCTGTCTACACACAACACTTGGACCAGTTAATCCATACCCAATATCACAATATGTTTCTTTCCCCGTTGGCAAATATGCAGTTGCAACTTGCATCACCCTGATTAGTTGTATAGATGACTTGTTCATTAAGAATAACGCGGTGACGGAGAATAGATTCGTATTACGTTCACAACTATGTTAACAAAGATATAGTTGAATATTTCTCTCACTCCCCGCTCCCCGAAACCACTATGGTATAATTCAGAATTCTGGAAAAGAATCCTTCTAGATTTGATTGATTGATTTAGTTTATTTCACTTCGTTTTTCTTCCGCCTTTGGCTAATCGCAAAGATGATGAGTGATGATATGATGAAATACACGAATGGATACTCACAAACACCCATGCCCAGGCCGTGATTCGAACCCGGAACCGCTAGCGTCGTAGTGCGATGTGCTAATCACTCCGCCACGGAGGCCAGATAAATCCTTCTAGAGCATTCAAGTGAATCTTCTTCATACGATTTGCTTTGTCGAGGTAGTTAAATGCAATAGAAAATATGTTTAGGGCCCGCACGAAACTGTTAAAGATAACAAACAATAGCGAAAGATAAATCGCGTGAAGATTCGTACCAATGGCGTAGAAAGAATTCTAATTACATGCATTTTTTTTAGAATTTGGAATATGATAGATATGTAAAATGTTGACAAAGTTTTCGCTGAGACGACACAGCCAAGCTAAAGATAAAATTTTCTATGTGCAGTTGCGGAAGTCAGCAGTCCGTGAGTGCACAAGGAAAGCACAGCGACGCGGGTCAAAATCGCTATCAGCGCTGGAAATCTCCATAGCCAGCAAGCTGCGGGTTCCTGGAAAGCGAAGAAAGTAATGGTCATTGAAGTGTGAAAGCTTATCGGCGGCATGTGTATGCATTGTCTTGCCTTCTGTGTACTCGCTGCACGCAGATTTTCTTGTTCCTTAAATAGCTAAGCCTCCTTTGTGGTTGGTCCCCGACAAGGAGTGATATTCCCTCCTGGAGCGTGCACAGGGACCGCCTCAGCCCTGTCCGGCCGTTCACCTCATGGTCGCTCATTTATCAAGGCTTGGCAAATTTCGAGGAAATTCATATATCTTGAAAGTTGGTATTGTCATTTTAAATATGCTTTCCGTTGTTCGAAAATGGGTATGACATCAGGGAACAGTAGAAATTGAGATGTGGGCAGAAAATACTTTCCCTTCGGTTTCTTTTGCACAGATAGGCTAATCGGGACTGGATCTACAGTTTAAAGTGGGATCCAAACTGCTATGTTCCTCCACGAGGTATCGAAGTTGGCATCCTGTGATAAATTTCCTTCATGGTTGTACTAAATTTTGGAAGCAATATCAATCATATCAAGGTGCAGGGTGTTTAGTCTATAAAGTATACCGTGGATATTAATACTAAAAATTTTGATTCGGCGAACCTTAGAAACCACGTGCCGAAAGTTCATTCCATTCTGTTGTGCACAGATTTGGGTACTCTTCTCCAATATCTGGCAATGTTTTGAAGCATTTCACCAGTTACATTCTGGATTGCAATGTTCGTCTTTGTTGTGGGACTACTCCACTGTGATGTTCTTCAGATAACTCCACACGAAGAAGTCTGGAAGTATGTGTATTCGGTATCACTTTATCGCTGTATAATCCCCGAGTTTAAGTTCCTAATCTTCGACAACAATGGAATAAGCAGTCAGTGACTTTGGCTAGCTATTCGTCGCGATGAGTTTTTGAAGTACGTAATTGTTTGTCTATATCATAGAGAAGTGTATGATATGACCCTGTTTATCTTCTAGGTGCTAATTATGTCTTCTCATACTCTTTACAGTACAAATTTGTAACGACGTCATCAAACCCTCCGCATAAATTGCTTGCTTACTATCACAGTAAGGCCGGCCCCTGTGGCAGAGTGGTTAGCACATCGCGTACGACACCAGGGGTCCCGAGTTCGAATCCCGGCCTGGGCATGTTTGTGTGTCCATTCATCAATTTTCATCATATCATCACTCATCCCCATCTTCACGGTGCCAGAAAAAACGAGTAAAATGAAGCAAATCAACTATCACAGTAAATATGAAGAAACTGCATCATTTTATGTCTGATTTCCGTTAATACGAAGTGGAAATCTTACGTAACATTCGTTGGGAACACCTTGCGGTAGAATATAGTGTTGACGCTCCAGTTTTCCCATGTGTGTACCTTCACAGAAAAGGACTTTATGGCACACGAAGCACAGTTCAGGGAGGCAACATAAGGGTTTTTTTCCAGTCTCATTTTTGTTCATCGTGTGTCGCTGTCATTCAGACTCCGGTGGATTTCTTGGAACTCGGCTTGGTTGGGCTTCAAACAAAACCCTAGCGGA
The DNA here is from genome assembly GCF_977018435.1 of Lepisma saccharinum. NCBI lineage: Eukaryota > Metazoa > Arthropoda > Insecta > Zygentoma > Lepismatidae > Lepisma > Lepisma saccharinum. Next base: position 41,069,865 of record NC_139245.1, read on the forward strand.
AGGGGGAGAGGGAGAGAATCCGAGGGGGCTTTTTGAATGGTCCCTGGTTCCTTGTACTTTGAATTTAAAGATGGCTGCTTCGGTTTGACCGAAAGAAACTGGAGGGGGAGAAAATGTCACGGAATGTTTCCTCTTTTTCTCTTGTCTTCTGCCTGTGTGTGTGTGCTTGCAAAGAACCTCGCCGCTGCTTTATCAACGAACTTCAAACTTGGCCCATATTTCAGGCCAGTTCTATTACCCACTGGGTTCCTTGCTTTCGCATACTTTCAAAGAGATAATGACCACTCTGACCAGAAGCGGCAACTACACAAGAAATCGCTGTTGAATGACGATCTTGCCCTACGAGCAAGGATCTGGGACGACCGCAAAGCGGTGTTCCTGCACGTACGCGAAACGCTGCAGGATGTGGAGGAGTTGTTTCCCAACCAGGCGTCCTTACATATCGTCTTGATGTAGTACGTTAATGGATGTTGTCTTACGGATATTACAGGGTTAAAAAGCCAAAGAAAACTCACGTGGCTGACGTGTGATTTTTCAGTGAACCGAGGGATGTTCCTTTTTCTGACGTATTCTTCGTAGTTTACTCACAAAAATGGTTTTAAACTTACTTTGTTCTTATATAGACTACCCGGGACTGAAGCGACCGTTTCAAGTGCAATTCCAATCATAACGCAACCAGGAAACGAACCCGGGACCTCTTAATTACAAAACGACAGGTTAAGTTATTTAAAAAGCGGGAGACAATCCTTTGCTTTCATAACTGGGAAAGAAAGCTTGCTTGATTGCCTAGAAATCTACAAGCCACGAGCTTCTTTTTGATGGTTACTAATAGTTGCCTAATCACTAGGTTACTAATAGTTGCCTAATCACTAATAGAAATAGGCCTCAACGATGTAGTGGTAACAGTGTCGGCTTGTAATCAAGGGCTCCCGGGTGGATCGCACATTGTGCTGAGGTTCGATACCCACTTCAAACTCAATTACCCTCTTAGCATAACGTAGGCTTGAAAGACTTTGACAAATCCTGACGACTAGGAATATAAAAACTGAGAAGTGCAGTGTGAGATGTAATGAAGTTTGTTTCTCGCGCTCAGATAGACCAATAGGGTAGGAAACACTGATGTTCCCCACCAGGAATCAAACCGGGAGTCCTATACCCCGCGACAGGTTAAGTTTGCAGCAGGTTTTATGTATTAAACCGCGCGAGAACGGCGCTCAGCATCTCCCGTGCCAATCTTGCCTCGACCGCCGAGCTGTTCATATCACAGACATTGAGAAAATCGCCAGTATTGCAGCGGAACTATATTCTGCGCGCACGTTTGGGTCTACATCGGCGAAAAGTTGCTGGAAACTTAACTTGTCGCGGGGCTTACATTACAAGGCGGCAGATATAGTCGCCATATTGTTATCGGGCTTGAGATTCAGCAACAGAGCGTGTTTAAATTTAAGTAATCCCAATTCTGTTTTGCACACTTCTTTCAAATGCATGTTCAGGATCCTCTAAGCGTGAGTGTACTATTTCTCTAGTGATTGTACAGTCAAGGTAAAAGTACGTTGTGACTGATTTTCTCTTACCAAGAATTTTGAACTTAGATACTCTTTAGAAACTGTTGATACATAGGCACCCTCACCCATGCAACCGCATTGTATACATTAATTGTACGAATTGTACTTAAGTCAACAAAAAATCCAAATGAACTATGATTTTCGACAATCAATTGATTCTTTTGGCCATATATGTTCGCATGTATATATAAGGTTGCCCATTGATCTGTGTACCTGCCTTGCCTCAGTACTATGGAATTTATCTGAAAAAACTGAATAAACACAAGACTGGTGGCACATATATCTTCTTGTGTTGTTTATCTGTATGTACAGTCACGAACACTTCTGGGTTCTAATAACTCCATTGAAAGTCGATAGTTTCGCTGCAAGTGTCCGGGACTGTACAATTATGTAGTCTCAGTTTTCTTCAGTTTAATGGTTTGTTTCACTGTTGTGCTCGGCCTCGCGTCGTTGAGGGAGGAAAACAGTAGAATCTGCTTTTATTTTATAGACGGGGAGGGAAAGGGGAGAACAGAAACGCCCAAGAAAATAAAATTCCTCAACCAGCCGACAGCTGTTATTTCGAAAGCGAGGCCCGGGTTATATAGGACAATAAACGAAGGTCTTGTATTGCCCTTTCCCGATTGTTCTGGGAAACTCGGCGTCATCCTAAAAAGGAGAAAGAAAGGGAGGTGTGTGCATGTCGACTACACCCAAATGAGGGACCAGGTTTGGTGGTGGAGCGAACTAACGCACGTTCCTGTGACTTCCACCCCTTTAGAATTTATTGACATTCGTTACAAAGTTCATTGCTAGCTTTATACTAAATATTATATTTTCGTAATTGCCACACTTGTTTGACTACTTACGTATCAGTTAGACACATTGTTCAGGACCGTGGCGGAGTGGTTAGCACATCGTGCTACGACGCCAGGGGTCCCGGATTCGAGTCTTGGCCTGGGCATGGATGTTTGTGAGTGTCCATTCATCAATTTCATCATATCATTACTCATCCCCATCTTCGCAAATTAGCCAAAAGTGGCACAGCAAATCAATCAATAAATCAACATTGTTCAGGAAACATTTTCATAATGTGGATGCTAGGGTGAGTGAGATTAGTATGTCTATTGACTCGAAAATCTTTTTAAATTCCAAAATTGTACGGAATATAGCCATTACATACGGAAGAGGAAAATTACATGTGGAGTTTCTTCGTAAACGTGATATCGACTAATGTATTCTTTTCTGTGCTTTGATAGAATATGCTAATACGTAGGAAGACTAGTAAGGTAAAGTTCCCCGTGCACATTGCACCGTGCCGAGGGCATTCTTTGTGATGTGATCAGCACCATACTCCGGCCTCCAGGGTTGAATTGTCCCCAGGTACCCATTTATTTGAGACTGAGTGAACCTCAGAACCGCTTTGTGCAGGGACAAGGCTGGGAAAATTCCGACCATATATCACCCACCCCAGAATCGAACCCAGGTCTCACGCGTGGCAGTCAGACACCTACCGACTAGATCTCGCGGCTCCCACTACGTAGTAACCATCATTAGTTTCAGAAAATTTGAAATGCAAGGTCATTCAGCACTTTTCTTTTTGAGTTATGAAGCAGCAAGTTGATGCTTGAATTCGAATTGAACCAGTAGAAATAATTTTGAAAATTATTTTTCTTATTTGAAACTTGCTGGGTATTTCATGTAAAGAATCGACTAATCAAAGGCGACTGACATAATCGTAGGGCCTTTGCCTTAAAAGTCTGAGGAAAAGTCGCCGATGATAAATTGGAATATAGGCGAATTATCCCTCCCAAACATAACATTGAACAACACGAATGTAGGAAGAGGGTCGGGGTTCAGTTCTCATGTCAGTGGCAGGATTCAATGTATGCTAATTAATGGGTCCATTGGAGCGCTTGTCGTGACGAGATTGTCCAGTGGCTCCCTCGTCCCCGTTCTCATTAACGCGCAATTAAAAGCATTCAGGTTGCCAGCGTTCTCGCATACTTAACTTGATTATGGCTAATCCTCTAATGAAGATAGCTGAGTAGATTGGCTGAAGCGGGAGTTTCAAAGTTCACTTTCACTTTTGCAGTCTTCACTGCCAAGGTTAAGGTATGCTTATTAATAGGGAGCGGAAGTTGATGAAATGTAATCTTTTTTCTGACATCTCGGACACGATGCTCATTATACACTATATTACACTTCGTCTAGAACACAAAAAAAAGTAATTTTAAAATGCATCTTTCTTTTTTTTCATTTTTTGCCAATTTTCAGGTTTTAGGTCATTTTCCCCGATTTTCGGCATTTTCCCGGCATTTTTCGAAATATTCGGTGTATTGTTTCGTCATATTTTGTCACTTCTTTAATTTTGGTAATATTCTTGAGTATTCACCAAGGTGAAATATATATATCTCGCAGGATTGCAATTTTCGAGCAAAAGAAATTATGATCTCGTGACAGTTGTGTCCCGGGAAACCACCAGGTGTCCGTCTGGGGCAAACTCAAATTTAAGATCAGATAACGAGATTGCATTTTGTTTAATTTCCTTTTCATTTAAATTTTTAACCCGAAACTAATAAATTTAATGGTCATTTTTGCATTTTTTACGTAATTTTTCCCATTTTGTAGGACATTCTATAGGTCATATACCTATATTTTTTAGGTCATCAACTTCCACTTCCTACTTATTAATGATGCAGAAGCGTGGAGGATTCGTATATATTCTTCAGGTTACAGACTAACTAACCAACTCTCCAGCATTCTTAAACCCGAAGGTTTATGGCTGCAGCAACAGAAGCATTCCATCTGTCCCTATCCTGGGAAAGATCATTGTAATATTTTCCATCATTATCGATTTCCTTTAGGTCCATCTTCGTTTTGGCTTTCCTACAGGTCTCTTACCATCAGGTTTCCCAACAAGAATTCTGTAAACTCTTCTTTCCTCTCCCATTCGTGCCACATGGCCTGCCCAATATATTGTGGAGCTAAGATTTTTCGGTAGTTTGGTAATGTAGACCACGGCTTGCTTCAGCAACTCTTTTATTTTGTGAAAATGTTTCTCGTTTCGAAATATTTGTTTCTGTCTCTTAAGGAGCTATTAGACCTTACCGACAGGCGACGTGTGTCGCTTGGAAACGAACTCTCAATAATAAGTGATATCTTTCAAACCAAAGCGACACTACAAGCTGCACGTGTCGTTCGGACTGGGTTGTTTTCTCAATGGAGTGCATCGTTTGGCTTCGGTCTGTTGTTCGCGCATGTGCGGTGAATGCTTGCCTCTAGGTTCCCGTGTCGCTTGCGCCTGTCGTGTGTCGCTTGTTCCTTCGGGCGAAAGCTCCTGATGATGATGAAGAAGCTGTATTTATATTTTACGTCGCCTTTCTTCTGCTTTTCACCAATCGCGACGATGAAGATGATGGATGATTAAATGAAACTGATGACGGGTCAGACACGGAGAGACCATCTTCGGTGGTGAGATTGCGAGCCGACCACTCAACGCCCTCTGACACCAAGCTGGCTTCTAATGGACCATGTTACTTTTTTAGGAATATTAAAATGTCTGTATTAGAGGTAGAAATGGGAACATATTCACATAAATATTTTTGGTAAAGTTTCTTTCAATCGGAAAAATACCATCACAAGGCTTTCAAGTGTAGAATACTACACCGAAACACGCTTTATGCACAGAGGCTAATCTGGATGTGCACACGGTTGCAGTAGCCCCAACGGGAATCAAATCACAGTTGGCTCAGGCCAAAGCACATAGTGTTAATCACTGAGCTGCCCAGATAACAGTACAGGCAGTGGCGTGCACAGGATTTTCGAGTAAGGGGAGGGGGTTACGTATTATTTTTAGTAGACAGCCCCCATTTTGCCATCTTTTCCTGCGTTTGACGTTCATTCTTTTAGGAATGCTGGGCCAAAATGGGAGGTTATAGCCCCCCACCAACCCTCCCATGGGCACGCCACTGAATACAGGAGGTTGCCAGTCGCTTGCTGAGAGAGAATTCAGTCCCAGCCATCCAGTGAGGTCATCGTTCTCTGCCACATCTAATGAGACGTGCTAATTGTTTACCCGCCAAACAACAGAGCTTGACGAACCAGTGTAAATAACTTGGGAAAACGAACCCGCAACACTTCAAACACTGTCCGAGTGCAGACGTTTGTCGCCAGATTACTGTTAAAACAAGGCAAATAAATATAATAAAAGAAGGAACCCCACTTTAATGTTTGCGAATGGAATGCAAGTGCTCCATGTGATCCCGAGGCTTTATATAGATAAGGCAGAGCTTTTATAATCGTTGGCTTGTCAGTCAGTCCTGGCGGCGACGGATGGGGGTCGGCGCTTTTAATGTTGCTTGTGATTGGCGCCGTCGAGAAGACGTCCTTTGAAGATAAGGACGTTTTCTTGGTCAATGAAGTTTTGCGACGATATTGAGGGAAAGGGATTTTATGTGGAGAAAAGTAGAAAAAGAAGAAGTTCAATCACTTAGGGACCATTACCGTTATCTTTTGAAAGAAGCCGATATAGAGTCATTGCATGTTTTCGTTCTAGTGATGTAATTTTGATGATATGAGAGACTAAGTACGAGTTGTTCTCAGACGAAAACGTACGCCGGAAGTATAGAATAGAATAGATTTCCAGCATGAGCCTTATAAAGGTCCTCCCCGATGGCGTAGTGGTAACGTCGTCAATCTAGGGATTCCGGGTTCGATACCCGGTGGAGGCACATAGTGGTTCGGATTCCACTTTAAACTGTAGGTCCAGTCCCGATTAACCTTTCTGCGCCTAAAATGGACGTAAAACAAAAATGCACTGAGGTAAACGTAGAAAACATAATAATAATCAAACGTGGGTAATTTACTAAGAAAAGTAACGTGTTACCATTACTTTTTCATACTATAAAGACGTTTAACTGCTTACCACTTTTTTAAAAAAAATTAGCGTCGCATTTCTTTCCATCTTTGGTTAATCGTGACGATGAAGATGAGTGATGATATGATAAAATTGATGAACGCTTACAAAGAACATCCATATCCAGGCTGGGATTCGAACTCGGTATCATCGACTTGTTAGCTCACGGAGGTCGACTGTATCACGGCTGTTCTTGTTAGTGCACTTTTACCAATGTAGTTCGGATCCCACTTTAAAGTGTAGGCCCGATTAGACAGTCTGTACATGAAGTGGACTTATAACAAACAAACAAAGATACTCCAACCTAGTGTAACTTTACATGCACAAGTTTAAAACAATACAACAAAGCCTGTTTCGTCATGGTAACGCCTTAGTAACGCCAAAAGATCAAGAAGTCACATCCGTTACGTTAACTCCGTCCCCTCCCATGTGATAATAATGCATTTTTCCATATCCCATTTCTCATTTTGTTCTTATGGAGTTCGTATTTTCTTCACCTTCTTTTCTTTCATTTCGCACACACGAAAAAATAATTTGGCAGAAAGTTCAGTTCCTTTATTAGCTGAGTTGTTTCATTCTGTTTGACCAAATGAGAAAGACTTAACATGGGATTCGAACCCAGAGTCCACAATTTCGTGTCACGTGTAGGGAACATGTGAGAAATGTAAATTGAGTTCCTCCTTGTGACCTGGCCGTGTTCGACTGTGCACATACAATCCGAATATGTTGAAAGGTCCTTGCTGTGCGTATGTATATGTAATAATATCTACATCAGACATTTCCTTCCCCCACCGAACCATTTACTTGTTGCAAAAATTGCATTTCGTGCATTCAGAACTTTAGGTGTTCATTAAGAAATTTACATACAGTTATGGCTTTATATTTGCATTATTCATGTTGTCTTTTAGCCTTTTATAGACCTTATCTTTAATCTTGCCGGCAAGAGTATTTAATTCTTGCAAAGGAAAGTGTAATAAAAAAGCTTTTTAGCCGGGTATTGTTTCACACCAGACAGGTTCCTGTATTGACAGTTCTGACTTCGAATTCGTATCCTTCTATTCTCCATCCACTGTGAGATCGAAGTTAATGTAAACAAAACCACGTGATTTCTGAGAAATAGTTCCTCTCTTTTGTGTTAGTTTTGTTGTTATTTTGCCCATGAATATCTTGGTCGTACAGCTCCAAATATAAGTTCCTACAAATTTATCACATGCACTCTATTCTTACGAGCAAGATACCTGCTCAGCTGTCTTGGAATAACCAATCAGATTTCTCATAAGTCACGTGTATTTGTTTACATTGACTGCGTTCTTACACCGGGCAGAGAATAGATACACCCCCGTGTCGTGGTGGTAATCAAGGCTTCTCAACCCGGTGGAGCCACATAGTGGTTCGGATGGGATTTCAATTTAATCCATAGGTTAAGACCCGTTTAGACTATCTGTATGTAGACTTAAAACTCAACAGTATCCCTCTAGTTCCGGGTTCGATCTCGTGGGAGCCTCAGCAACGCGAGGACTTTGCAGGAGTATTTTGAGAGCAGACCCCGACATCGAAAGCCAATAATTGCAGTGATGGGACTCGATGCGCTGACCACCAAATGTAAAGCTGTTGGATTGGTGTCCCAAAAATGTGCTATTGGCGGGGACAGTCCCTTTTTTTTTAGTATGCCCCGATTTTTTTAACGCAAAACGGGACACCGAAATGTCCCATTTTGTGATAGTGACTTGTCGGCATAGAATTACTGCAACAATACACCTTCCCTACTATTATTATGAACTATGGCATTGTTGGGTACCAATTATTTCAAGTTTCAATGTCAACAATGTGCTATATTCAATTTTTTAAAAAACAATTTGGAGTTTCTTCTCTCTGGAACTAATGTCCCCCACTAAACGAGTGTTTTCTTATGTGAATGGTTTGTGGACAAGTGACAAGGACGCTCTTTCAGTACAAACGTGGAAAGCTTTGCTGATTAATGAGGTAAACTTTTACAAAATGTTATTTGAAAAGAAGGATGTACTGAAGAAGATCCATTCAATACTCGTATCAATGAATGACTTCTAATTCTAAAGGACTGCTGCTTGTTTTGAGTGCAGTGTGTGTCACCATGTTATATAAGTTATTTACACAGCATTTATTTATTTAGTTTTCAAACATTCACATGCACTGTATGGCGAAACAGTTTTTATACTGAAATGTGAACATTTGCCGTACCGTTTTTCCTTCAGGAAAATGTGATAAGTGTCCCTTTTTGTTGTTTTAAAAAGTTTGGTCGCCTTACCCAGATGATGATGGAATTATTACGCTGTGCTTGCTTTAATGAAAAGCTCTTGTTATTGTTTTCCTAAAGAGTGATATCGAATTTTCTATTCAATTTTAGCTGGAATCGAAAAAAACACGTCCACTGCATATCCGCAGAAAAGAATCAAGGATTGGTTTGACTTTAGGTACACGTGTACCCGATCATCGCCCGGAACTCTTGTAGCATACGAATTAAATTCCCTTCCTCTTTGGAAAAATGTTCGTGTTGAAGGTGCGAATAGTAAAAGACGCCCTACAACAGAATAACACCGATAATACAACCTACAGGGTGGAATAAGAAAGGGGGGAGGGGGAGCCACGACTCGACTCTGCCTCTCTGGACAGCCGCCAGACGCCTATATAAATGGCTGTTAGTCTACAACTACCTACAAGAACCTTTCAGTTACGTTTCTTCTTTTTCCTCCTCATGTCTTCATGGGCAGTTGCCAAGTCTTTGAAGTTGCCGCTGGGCTTACTCTGAAGAGTGCTTGTTTCAACACATTTCTCTCAGACCCTCAAGCGAGACTCCTATACACACACGTCCTGCACAGGTGATGCTGCTGGCTTCTTAATATGTTGTACGTAAAAGAGTTCCCGGTGTTTTGTGCACTGGCCAACTGCCTGCCTACGACCATGTTGTCGCCTTTTTAACCTGAGATGCTTTCCAGACAGGAAAAAAAAAACCTTGCTTATTAATACTTCTGTGAAGGACGTCGGCTCAGAATTTGCCTGTACCGTGTCGGGACGACGAAACCGATGCGGGTTGTATTCTGGCCACTATATCATTTCAGCTGAGGTTGCTTCCAACTCTCTATTCAAATTCTGCCCATGTTTTTGCCACCAAAATGTACAGTGTCCAGAAAGTAACGCAACCTGCTTTTAAGTTGTACAGAGTCGTGAACGTCTGGAAGGGGGAGGGGAGAGCCCCCATGGAAAATGAAAGTCAACGAAAATTTTACATATTTCACACATTTCATTTCAGTCACATATGTTAATTATTGAACGGGCGTTGCAGAAACAACTTCAAACTGATGCAATATTTTTGTAGTAAACAATGGAGGAAAATGTGCCTCGTTCGCCCCCCCCCCCCCCATCCCTGGAAAAAATCCTGCGGACGTCCACGTACAGAGTGTTCAGAAAGTAATGCAACATTCTCAAGAATTATGGCTGACACGATCTCCAGACTTAGCTCTACAAACATATTACTTTGAGTATATTTCAAAGACGCAGCAGGCAGCATATTTATATCCTTACGCAATGCAAACGCTATCGTCTACCACGAATGTTTGGCGTGCAAGATATACATTAAAATATTGCAGAGGTTGTTTGTCATGATTCACCGTGTACATTTGTGTGAAATGCACAATAAAACCTTCCCATTTCTCCATAAGGTTGCGTTTATTTCTGATAACACTCTATTGGTATGTTCTGATGTACCTTTTAGATGTAATTCTTTAAATAGGCAATATGACGCTTCAAAATAGCCAGATATAACAGTACACTATGCCGGGACATATGACAATAATGAAAAAATAATACTGCTGGGATATGCCACTCAGTACTTGAATTTCACATGTGCAGGATACCTACAATACCATTCAAAGGTGAATTGTGCGTGGCAATTCATCTGATCTTAGATAAGCACCCCTTGTTCATTTACTAATGGGAAAAGACACTCAACAACTGACTTAGATTCAAGTTAAGCCACTACTCTGATGCTGCACAGCGTTGCATTGCTTTATTGTTGAACCTAATACCCTAATTGAAGTCCAAACGGCGCCATTATTTCTTAATAAGGCTTGTTACTGTAACGAAATGGCGCATTCAGTGTTTATGGGAGTTGTTCAGTTGGAGAGGCGAACGCTGTAGACACGAAGAAAGAATGTAGAGGGATTTTCCATAGGCAGGGTAATTGGAGATTTTAGCATTGCATGCACAAGAAAATACACTATTCACAATTAATTTTGATTGGAAGTTGTGTTCGGAGTGAACATCGTGTTGGGTTTGCTTGCAGAACTAGCTAGCTTATCGCGCGCTCAAGCAAACATTCTGTTGGTACATTAATGAGTGAATTACAACGTGTAAGGACCATGCTGCGGGTTGCATGAGTTCCTTGAACAACAGCTTAATATTACAATAAAAATGCATAAAAGAATACGGTTCGCCGAGCTGTCGGGAATGCAATAAACTGTTCAGAAAGTTTGTATTTCCTTCCAACTGTATGTATACACATGCACACATCACGAACGTGTTTTTGCTTTTGAGTAATAACAAAAGACCCAAGTTGATTGTCATTTGTTCTGGAGTGTCTGATTTCAACAGCAGGTGTTGCGTCGAGTATTAGCTCTACTGCTGCTTTGGTGGGGTTAGGAGAAGGAAAGGGGGGAAGCCTGAATAGTGCAGGGCGGGGCAATCGACGTTGTTAGAGGAGGGGAGTAAGCGGGGTAGGGGAAGGTCGTAAAAGGCGGCCGGTGGAACAAAGAGAAAGGAGAGGAGATAGCGGAGTAGAATCCCTTGTTTATGTCGGTAATCCAGAGATAGTGTGAGCCTTTGAGTACAGCCGATTGTAAAGCTTATTATCAAACACACTAGACACGTCTATTTGAACGCTGGCAGCCTTATCAAAAATACACTTACATCTCTTCTCCCCACTTTGCCCTCCTCGCATGCCTTTTCAGTTTGTTTACCCAGGGTTTGCACAAAATATGCTGGGGGTGAAACGTGTGCCGAAATTGTAAAATCAATGTTCCGGAATTTCCACAAGCACACCGGACTTCATCCTGTGCCTTGTAACCAAAGAGTCCAGGTGTCGAGCTCCGGTGGAGGCAGCGGTTCACAAATTAAAACCTTATCCTGTCTGCATGAACATTTAAAATTTGTGTTCAATATAAGGATGCTATAGGACTTTCGGATAGTGAATAATATAGACTTCTTTTTTTTTTTTTAAAAAAAAACTCTATCCCAGTGTTACTTGAAACTCAAATTTATTGATATTACCAAATTGGGCTTTTTTTTGTTATTTTGATCAATTAAGTCAATAATTGTCACCCCTTGACTACCTTCCACCTGGACTGGCAGTTAGTAGTGCTTTGAGTCCTGTATAGTGCGATCCTGGTGATGGATGCCACGTAAAATATGATTAATCCCTCTGTTTTCTGTTAAAACAATCATCTATAGACCTCCCCGAAGGCGTAGTGGTAACTTCAACGTCTTGAAATCAAAGGGTCTCTGGTTCGATACACGGTGGAGGCACACGTTGGTTCGGATCCCACTTTAAACTATAGGTTAGCCTGCGTATCTGTGCATAAAACTAACTCAATTTCAAAAATTTATTTAATTTGATTGACCACTTGCTGAGACTGGTAGTATTATCGACCGTTTTGTTAAAATTGCACCCTGGGAACAAAAACACTGTGCATATACATGATGTATATATGTAACTTTTAGCAATATCCCTAAACGGGAGTTTGTAGTTCAGTTATCTACTTGTTCACCTGCTATCTACCTGACAAGGTCGCACTGCTTTTCAACCCTATTTAAGCAATCTTGGACCGCAAACAGTGACCCAACAATTTCAGTACTGTGTTATAGACATAAATGACATGTTTAATTATGAACAGGTGCAAATGACTTGTCTGATGTGTGTAGAATATGGGGATTGGTAACTATGCTATGGCTAGGAGTCGAACACGAAACCTTTGGTGACTGTTCTTTAAGACTTCACTTAGATTAACACTACAGAAATTTAAACCAAGTTGTTATTGGTCGCGTGTAAATACAAAGGCAGTAGAGACAAACGTTGCCTGCCAGCAAATGTGATTGATATACAATGAAGAAACGGCAATAAACAAAATATCATGTGAAAGTGGATGGGTACATCGTGCTTTTCTTTTTTTTTCTTTTTCCGAAGCAAAAGTCGTAACTCTTGTCACACCGTGAAAAAAATCTGGCAACATTGCAGAAGCGGCGCCAAAGAGATTCTATGAACTGGAACGTGCTACTTCTCGTTTTGTGACCACCGTAATGAGATGAAGGGAACTCGCAGTGTTGCCAGGTGTTGTTCGGCAATCACAGTAAATGCAAAGAGGAGTGTTTGTTCTGTATATCTTTGCGTTTGTCCGATTTCAATGTAATCGCTGCCCATCCTCATCACCTCGACTAAAGTAATGACGTAGAAAATTTACCTAAATTAAGATAAAATACAAAAGAAAACAACGACAGGCAATATGACTAGTATAATGCTGGCAATGTAACGTTTTTGATAGCTGATCGCTAAGACATTTATTTTGAAAATGTTACGTTGTTGTGCGAACACTTTATAATGGTTCAGGATTAGAGCCCCGGCTGGGCATTGGTGTTTCCTTGTGAATGCCCTTTAGTGACTGCCCCTTCATCAGTTTCACCAAATCATCGTTCATCCTCATCAGCGCAATTTCATCAACCTTGTGGTCGTGACCGATTATTTTGCGTCACGTATAATAACGCACACGCAGGATAAAAGGGTGATTTCGAGGAAAATAAATTGTGCGTAGGAAGAGTGTTTGGTTTCAGTGAGCGTGTTTAGTTACGTGTGCTGAAACATGATCCTAGCAAAGCAAAACAACTAGGACAATGGATTGCATATAGTGTCGCAATAGGCGGGTTAGAGCCTGAATGTCATTGGATAATATTGCATGGCGTGATTGTGCTAACACCAATCACAGCCTTAGAATTGTAATGGGGTGAGTGGTGCAAAATGAACGAGCAGTTGGGGACACAAAAGGCTTAACATCAACTTCCTCGGTGAACAAAGATTACCCCTATTGGCCGTCGTGCCATCCGACGTCACGTTGCGAGTTCCCCGCGGTTGACCAAAGGACGAAAACAGTGCAGTTCGGGGCACAGAAAGCTCAACATTGACTTCCTCGGTTGGCTGTAGTACCATCAAACGTCGCGCTGCGATTTCCTCGCGGTTGACCATACTTTATCCGGGCGTCGTGGAATTACTTTTGAATACGTTACGAAGTAAAAGTACACTTGCTAAGTGTGGTTATTGAAAATGATTGCTACTACTATGATCCCACACCATATTCTCCGAGAAAAAAAGAAGAAAACAGATCAGCATAAGAAGAAAAGTATATATTGGAAAGTGGAAATACCACGATTTATAGTGTAAAATCTACTGTGATGTAGTGAATATCAGATACGAAGATTACAGTAGTTTTCAAATATAAGGTAAAAAAGTAGATGTTATTAGTAGCTTATTTCCTTTTGTGTTAATTTTATTTACTGTTCACTAATTAACTAACTAAAGACTTTGCGAGTAAATGGTCGGTCTGGTGCTATAAACCCAGAGCTCGCAAGCCGAACCAGGTTAATATATTCAAAGCAAGGGTAAAATGTCACGTCTAAATTAGAAAATAATGTAACCAAAAATAAAAAGAAAGACGGTTGAATGGTTACAGAAATACTTCTTTAGTCGAAATTTATGGGTTTCTTGTGATGGGTGTCCTTAATCGCCACTCATCCTCATCGCCGCGATTAGTCAGAAGTTGCAAAACACGACATGAAGTTACAAATTAGACCTACTTGAAATTGTTCTGTCTATTGTTTCAGTAGCTTTCGAAATTCCAAAAACGAAAGAGACAGAAGAAAAATTTAGGAAAGCTCCAGTCAGATAACATTTCTGTGGTCGCATACCCTGGAAGGTGGCTGGCTGGTCTCGATGGAAGCAACCTTTTCGTGGTCCCATTGCCATTATCTCTTGTCATTTACCAAAAACAAGAGGATTCACCGTGTTCGGCGCGTCAGACATTTTCCTGGAGCCAGGTATAATGCTTCCGATGGAACCCGAGCGGTCGTGTATTTATGGCAGTGTCGGTTTTCCTGAAAGGGAAATTGGCGGTCCCTCACATGTTCCCCACAATTTTTGTGAAAGCCGCACATTCGACCCAAAATATTCGACGTGTTTCCCAGAAAGTCGCCAGTGTTTATCTGGGTCCGTCCTATTGTCTTTTCTAACGGCGCCAGCCAGTTGCCTGCGACGGGCTTCCCCGATGGTGCAATGGCTAACACTGTCACTTTGCAATCAAGGGGTTCCGAGTTCGCCCCCTTCCCCCTGTGAAGGAACATTGCACGTTGGTTCGAATCGTAACTTGACAAAATTTGCAGTCGCCTTCGAAAGATTACTACAAGAAACAACCATAGCGAGGCCAGCAAATGTCTGTGGTCTGAAATGGACGAATTTTGCAACATGTACTTCATTTCATTTCTTTGGTATAAATTGGTCCGAAGCTTTTGTTACCTATAAAGTTCTGCTACAAACGCTTGGTTCTATTGCCTGTTGTGTTTTTTACCTTACTACAAAAGAAGAAACACACATTGAAATGAAAAATTGGTGCATCAGCACTTAGGCTATTTACACCCGACACATTATATGAGGTGAAGCCCCTTACCATAACTAAAATGTAAACGTGTTTCTTGAGAACTAAAGTCTCCTTACCGATATCAAGAGCTGAGCCTGTAGAGAGGCACTCAACACGTAAGGACAAGACACAACGCTACAGGCTAAGTCCAGACGCCAAAACCTCGTTGTCTTGCAGTAAACATATCAGGAATGAAACTTCATAATAAAGGGTGGCGCAAAAGTCATCATCCTATTTGAACTGACCTTTATTTTGAGATCTTGTTGTTTATATCAGTAGTGTTTTGTCAGTTAAATAGAAGATACTCACGAAATTTATTGTGTGCGAAAATAAATAAGTATACCCCACAAGAACGTGGAAAAATTGTGACACTTCTCCGTGCAGAGTAATATCCCGTTTTGGTGATTTGCCATGGCCGGCCAGGTCCCCCGATTTGACCGCTCCAGATTTTTTCCTTTGAGGATATTTAAAGTCATTGGTTTATGTGAAGAGCTCAGAGACGTTACAGCAACAAAAATACAATTTTCAGCATGAAATTGAAAACATTTCTCCGCAGATTTCCAACACCATGGAAAACGTAATAAAAAGAGCCCAAATTTGCATCAAGTTGAATGGTGGTCATTTATTGGATGTTATCTTTAAAACTTGAGGACATAACTTACAAGTATCAATAAAAGTTTAACACAAAAAAAACTACTGTGTTTAATTTAAAACCTAAGCTATAGGCTAAGAAAATCAGATGACGACTTTTGCGCCACCTTGTATTCATTCATGGCGAATGGGGAGATGCAGTTCTTAAATATATATATTCGTTGCTATGCACAGACTGTTGCACATGGGCGTAACTTGGGACCTAATTTTGAGGGGGGCAGAATCAGAATTTGGGCATAATTTCGACTGGCCACAATCAGACTTAAGGCCTAATTTTGAGGGGATAGAATCAAACAAACCTGTGCCTTAACTTTGGGGGAAGAGACACGAAAAGTTTTCCATATCCCCCTTTGCCCCTGCCAACTTACGCCTATGCTGTTGCACTTAGCTGCCAGTTCAGCATGCAAAAGAAGACAATACAATATTTAAAATTTTATGTTCCGAGTGTGAAAAACACAGGGTTGCATTTACGGATTTGTGTGTGTATGTCAATGTATGTCCATATTTTTCTTATTTTACTTGACTTTTCTGCCACTTTTGGCTAATCGCGACGACGATGATGAATGATGATTTGATTAAATTAATGCAGAAGCATGCAAAACGAAACACACTTCCGACTCGATCCCGGAACCTGCAGGTGACGATACCGTTAATTAATACCAGTGCCCTTCTTCTCAATTTAATTCAACAAAGCCATTCATTCATTCAATTCGATCTGTCATTGTTACGGTCTCGCCACTGCTGGGAAATACATATTTAACTGATGTGCCCTCGTTCAATGTAGTCTTTTTATTCTGGTGAGCTTTACTAAGACTTCCTGAGGCTTGACCGTGAAGGGTCAACAGCATTTTATATTTCGAAAGACAGAACCGAGATAATACCACCAAAATTTTATATTATAGTTGTAACAAGGAAGTAGCACCATAAGAAACAAGAAGCAGATGATATTGTTGTCCAACTTGATGAATTTATGGCCTTTTTTCGATAATTAATGAAGGTGATTAATTTAGAAAAGTTATCAGGAAATGTTTTGAGTTTTATCTGCCGCCAGAACCGAGCTTCTCGAAAGATGAAGATAAGATTTCTCATATGAATGAGAGACAATTATAAATATACACATACATATGTTCGTGTATATGCACACACAGGTTGAGTCAGTGTTTTAGTCCACTTTATGCACAGTAAGGCTAATCGGGACTGGACCTACAGTTTAAACTGGGATCCGAACCACTATGTGACTCCACCGGGTATTGAACCCGTGACCCCTTGATTACAAGGCGTTGACGCTACCACTGCACTATCGGGGAGGCCGCACACACAGAGAGAAAGAGTCCAAAGTGTGTCGGCACAAACTTACATATTGTTTTTCAGCTGCAGTAACACTGTGTATATTAGTTTCCTTCTAATTTTGTGTAACTTTTTAGCTTGGGGGAGGGGGGTTACTTCCAGTGCCAAGAATACATGATGACTATATAAGACATATGAAGAGCCACTCACAAAAGATACAACACTCAACTTTGGTGCCACATTAGTAAAGATTCAGCTGAACAAAATGCCTTTGGTGCACATAGACGCATCAAAATATAGTGCTATTATGTTTCTTACACTAAAAAGAAGCATCATTTGAAAAACGCACTGTTATAAATTTCCAACCAATTTCTACTTTTGTATGCCCTTCAAAACGCGAATTTGTAAACAGAGAGATCGAATTCGGTCAACTGGGCTGATCACTTCTATGTATTTATCATCATCATCATTACTTGCTAATTATTGTACCTAGATCTCGAGCCAGAAGCCTCATCGCTCATCATTCCTGATTGAAATGTTTGTAGCGTTTCCTCCCGGCAGTCTCGTCGAGATTAGACAAAGTGGCAGAAAAGCGACGTAAATAGCCAAATACAAATAAATCATTCGACCAGTTTTAGCAAACAGATGAATGAGAATAATAAAGTTTTGTTTTTTTTTTGGTCCAGTTTTCATTCATTCTTCGAGTCCATTTCTTTATAAATTCGAAGGAAGAAGGAAACGAGAGTTGCGTAGCCCTTAAAATCGTAGGAAAAACGTTTCAGTTTTTCTCTGCTATATAGATAATTATGGTATATAATTCTCTGTTCATTACTTGACGACACAACAAACTGGACTCTTGTGGCAAATGTCGGTTTATTCGTGGACTTTCAATGACGAAGTACTTGTTGTGATCTTCCTGTTCGGGAAAGTACCGAATGAGAGAAAAACAGGCTAATGTTCTACAGTAAACAGAACGTGGCGTAGAAATATCCTTTACAAACCATTCAATGAAGGACTTTCCGACTTTCCACAAGGCTGGGAACCTTCAAGGAAGAAGAAATTCAAAAACTTCGAAGGACGAAAAGGAAAGAAAAGCACATGGCATTGGCTAGAATTATCTGCAAAGAAATAAAACAATCACGCTTTGTGATTGTTGGGCTTGATTATTCGAAGCGAGGCAGCGCGTATGTAATAATTTCTGTTTCGCTTCGTTGTCCAACGTACAGGGGGTATAAATGTAACGGCAAAAGAGCGCTTGTGCATTTTATGTAATGCTAACTACATTAGAGGAGTAGTTTAGGAAATAAACTATCGATTAGTTTATTGGAGTTTATCTGCCTCAGCGATCATTGACTCAGGATCTTATTGGCTGAAGAAACTCACATTCTCACAACGTAGTGACCGGGTCCAAGTTACCTGTATACATAAAAAAAGCGTAAAGAGTCGTGAATACTGGAAAAATACATAGAATCATTATTACTAAGAAGTCAAAGTTACTTAAATTCGTGGGCACGTCGCCGTATTCCAGGATTTTGTTTCAGATATGTATTTGTTTGTTGTTAGCATTTGTAGCATGTCCAAAAGTGGATAGCGCTATGCATACCTCTCTACAGGGTGGTCCAAATGTCTTGTTACCCCTGCAGAACAATTTACGAAGTTACCGATCCAGAAGGTCATCATTTTCTTGACACTTTTGTGCATGTCCGGTGAGAGATTGTCTGTCTCGGCTGAGTCTCTTTGTTAAATCTTTAAATATTGCAGTGAAATCATATTGCACTTCACTTATTGTTTAAGGCCTGTGGGTGTTCATACACACTATAGTTACATGTGTGAGTCATCTGAAGGAAGAGAACAAATGTAATTAACACCTGGGTGTATAACAGGGAATTCGGATCACCCTGTATATAACTGCAAAGATATAAGTGATGTGTATTCTTCAAACATGAAGCAGTAACTGCAAACTGCGGCGTACTACGGGAACTTGGATTGGTAAGGGAGAAAACGTGGGGTATGTTGAGAAGGGTTAAATACTGGGCGACATTAATATCGAGAAGGGAGAACTCTGTAAAAGGGCAAGCGCTGATGCAACAGGTACAAGGGGAGGAAATGGGAACATGGGCGAAAGAGATCAGAGGCAAACTATACGAAATTGGACTGGGATGGATCTGGGAGGGGGAACACGTCGACCAGGGGACATTGCAATTAGTGAAAGAAAGATTAGAGGATATAGATAGGCAGGAAATAATAGCGGAATGTGAAACCAAGAGATCGCTCGAACTCCAAAGAAGGGGACCGCGGGAATGGGGACAGGTACCGTACATCAAGAAGGTGAGCATGGTGGCAAGAAAGGGGTTGGCATGGATCAGGCTAGGGGGATGGAGACACAACACAGTAAAAAATGAGGAAGGGATATATAAATGCGTATTATGCAATGGTGAGGATGGGACAGAACATTTATTCTTATGTCAGGACACGCGCGTTCTGCAGGAGGAGAAGCTACGCAACATCAGCTTGGAAACTGTGTTCAAATCAATCGTAGTGCAAAGGAACATGGAACTATTGGAAAAAGTGGGGGTTTATTTACAAACAGTTAGGGGAAAAAGAAGTGTTGCACAGAGACGGGATAAGGAAGAGGAATAAGTGTTAGTTTAAGTGAGAACAGTTAAAACAACCAGAACTGCTATTTTACACCTATACGAAATGTAATGGAAAGTGTAGTGTGTAAGAAAAATCATAGTTGTGTAATACGAATAGATGTAGTGCGCACAGCCGATGGCTCGCACATGAGATGAGCAATAAAAATACTTATAAATGGCAAGCTAGAAAGGAGTGTGGATCAGATGAAGATATTGGAGAAGACATGCGAAACACCCTGTACTTATCTTAGTTATATGGCACACGTTTGCTTTGTTCTGAGTTGTTTTTCTTTCCCTGGCGCAACCGAAGGAAGCAACAAGTATTCGTTTGAAGATCTGGCAACTTGCGAGCAGGCTTTCCTTCCTTTTTCTCTCTCCTTTTGTAAACCCTCGGCCCGTTTGTTTTTTGTTCTTTTGTAGAAGGAGCGGCGAAGTACAGAGGGTTTTTGAAAGTCGGCCTGTTTTTCCTAATGCTTTTCGGAATCGTTTCCGCTTGCGCAGGGGTAATTACAGAAAATTGCCAACAGCCTTGCTGCACGATTTGGCCTATATCCAAGTCGCCTCTTCAGCCCCCCACTCTTGAGGATCTTGGACGTTTTCAGTACAAAAGCCCTTTTTTGCCGCCCTTCTCCCCCAGCCAACAGCCCTTTCAACATCGACGTCACGACAATGAATTCATCCTTCCCAGCGAAAACTTCTTGGCGCGTCGGAGGCAGTGTGCGTAGTCCAAGTGTAGAGTATTTTCCTCGCACAGAGAGAAGACATGCATTCGCGTTCATGAAAGCAGAAGTTCCACCACTCGGATGGTTTACGAATTGTTAATTGTGGGAGCAACCAAAGAAGCCTCTCGGCTAACTAAATGCATATATTTTTTCTAGCGTAATGATCAGACTAAGATTGTGAGTGAATTTTCCTAGGTTTGGAGTAACAAAAGTGCCATCAATACTTTTCAGAACATTTTATCCGAGACTGGAAACACTGTCTTTTTTTAATCTTTACTAAAAGGATAATTACACCTGTTTGGTATCGAGTGAAATGTTATTCTGAAACCATACGTACACAACACACAGTTCGATGAATTTGGATTACTTCCATTGTTCTGCCTCATGTGCTGTTGGAAGGAAGTGTGAACTCGACCATTACTTTCAGATTTTGATAACGTTTGACATGTCGACAGAGCTAAAAGCATTGTTTCGGACCCTCCCTCTCTTCAAGTAAATAGAACTTAAATTCGAATTTATGATTACTAACATTCCAACGGATTAATGTCTTGTGTGTTGGTCCAGGTGCAACAAATCAAGAGTTTCTTCTACAGCATGCAGTTACGGTTGGCATGGTATTTACAATTGGTTTTTCTTGGGAATATTTGCTGTAAATGCCAACTTTTTAAGATCACGAGAACAGAGCAAGGATTAGTATTAGATAAAAAAGTGATTGCTGAACATACTACGAGCTTGAAGTTGGGGAAAGTTTTGTGTTTTTATTTTACGTCGCCGTCTTTCACTATTGGCTAATCGTGGCGATGGGGATTTAAAATGAAGGGACACTCATAAAGAGTACCAGTGCCTATACCGGGACTCAAACCTCGAAAAGCCAACTTCATGATTACAGGCAATCACTGTTGTTCGCTTCCCACATAACCCTTTGTGCAAATTATCACATAAAAATGATTGTCGACTTTCTTGAAAATTGTCAGCGCAATAGGTACGAATCCAGTGGTCCCAGGTTCGAACCCAGGGGTGGAACTTTGCGTCTGTTCCATCAACTATTTCATCCTCATCGTTGCGATTATCCGAGGTAAATAAGCAAAGTAAAAAGAAAGATAAACATGGTTGTTGTGTTATTACATCCATTAGAAAAACGCAATCATATGCGTAGTGATAGTTGTTGGAAATAGCAAAGCTATATGCACGTGTTGTAAAACATCTTCTCTCCGCTTTCCAGCGTTCCTGCAACTAACCGGGTAAATATCAGTCATTGGCTGTTTGTAGAATCTACTAGTATAACGTAAATCTTTCACAAGAAATATGTAGTACACATGTTGCCGTCAGAACTTTTAAAAAGCCGTCGAGGGGCAAAAAAAGGAGGGGAGGGGAAGACAGCTTGCCGAACTACGCTGTATTCCGTTTCACAGGCAGCCGCCACGAACTGTGTTTTGTGAATCCTGTTCGCATCAAAAGTCTCCACCGTATCGAAGGCTTTTCCGATTACATGGGTATGTTGACCAGATGGCGAAGTTTGGAAAGGTTGAAGAACCCTCCTTTCGGTCCGCTTTGCTTGGCTCCGCGTGCGTCTGTGTGTGTGCGCGACTTCCTATACGTGGCAACACCGCGACTGAGCGGGCCGTGCTGGGCCTAGGGGCGCCTTGGGCAAAGCCGACCGAGTCGGGAAGTAAGGTGCTGGATGGCGGGGAAGGATCTAGGGAGACTCTCAAAGCGGCATCGTTGGAAGAAGTACCTACCTTATGAGGATTGCGCGTCTCGTATGCATATTTGAAGTATAATGTTTGTTCGCTGTAGTGGGGACATCCTTCAAGAGCTGTTTATCCACAGTCGTGGATGATTCGCCCGTAGCAGCTATGAAAATGGATTCGAAAGTCTTCTAAATGTGTTTGCGAAAGCAAATGTAAAACAAGTGTTGATGAAGGAAAGCAGTTTTATCGTGTGGCGATGTCTTTTTGGCCTCGTCGGCGAGTCTTTTAATTTCTTTTTCTGATTTTCTTGCTTCCCCCGCTCCTCTTGCATTCTTACCCCCCGTCCCCCGCGTGGCTGTAAAGCAGGTGGCTTTTTGATACCACGATCACGCCATGTTGTTGGCACTCTTCTAGAACGTAATTGCCCCAGGTCTTCAGAAATTTGAAACTTGAACAACGTAGCCGTAATATTCCTTTGTACCTTGGCATGTAATATCGCCCTAGTAAGTTACTACAACCAAATGGAACGTTATTAACTTCTTACATGCATTTGTATTTTCAATCTTGCACAAAATACAAGGGTGAAAGTGTAAAAAATGCAGAAATATGGAAAATTCTAGCAAACGAACACGTTATTAATTGGACATATCGACATTCAACAGTTTGTTTCTCGTAGATCAAAGGGTACCGGGCTCATCTGGGCACACGGACGTCCGGAAGAGGGGGAGAGGGTACCACGGCTCCGGAAAATAAAAGTCAGCCTAAAAATTATACATTTCACACATAAATTACTGGGACTGAAATGAAATTTTATGTAAATTATTATAAGGGCATTGCAGGAACACGATAACTTCAAAACCTGCAAGAGTGTTTTTTGAGGGTTCGCCACTATATTATGGGTTAAAATATACTGGGAAAAATACCTTGATTGGTTCTTCCCGAAAAAGAAAAACATTGCGGACGTCCATGTCTGTGCACGGTACCCAGTGGTTCGGATCTCATCTTAAACCTCAGGTATAGTCGTGCTTAGAATATCTGAACATAAACTTAACAAAAAACAATGCAAACGTTATTTTACTTTCGTAGACTATTTCATTTTTTTTTTATTTTACATATTTTTTTTTAGCTTGACCTGGTGACCTAGCACATTGTCAGACTTCGAATGCTCTGAATTCATGTGCCAGAACACTAGGTTTCGTTTCGTTTTTCCTCCGATTGCGTACAGTCACAAGCAATAAAAACGAGATACTTATATCCTGAAATACTCACTTCTCTGCACAGCATCATTATGTGTGTTGCGTAATTTCACGGCGATGAGCTCATCACGCTTACAAGAATAATAGTTTTGAATGTACGAAGAAGTGATTTAGTCCTGATACCTACATCTGGGTCAGTTTTTTAGATAGTTCTTGAGCAGTTCCTCTTTTTGTAATTTACGATGCACGTCGATAAAAGACGGCAAAGATGAGTCAGAAATATTCAATATGCGCGTACTATCCCTCCTGTATCCAATGGATAACGTTTTGTGGCCGAAGAAAGACAACGAAGGCTGGTTACGTTCGAGTGTTACGTAAGTTTCCTGTTCTTGAAGCGGCTGTAAAGGAGGATTTAATGTGGCCCGCCCTTTTCCTATCCTTTTTTCTCCCCTTCGTTTTCCTTTTTTTGCTGTCACGCTTGAGGTAAAATCAAAGGGAAAGTTGCCGCCACTCATTTCGGCGTGCTGGCATCTGTTCATACGCTGACGTAAGCAGGTACATTCTGCGCAATCGCAGTTCTTCCTGGAAGTGCACGAGTGTCCTCGTCCTGGCATTGGCTACGTAGCTCAGAACCTTGGACAATTTAGTTGGGCTACGCTTGCTACAACCAAGCAGACCAGTTGGATGTGAATGATTAAAAGAAAAATGGAAAATTACGTGGTGAACAGCTGCCTCGTAGCTAGATATTTTGGGGCCCTAGGCAGGGTTGTGGTTTGAGCCTCCCTCCGCACTATTAATCACCGCCATTTTTATTATTTTGCGCATTATTCAATATTTTCTTCTTATAATATGTTTTAGGTACATATATCCTACAAATTTTGAAATCAGGAAACCAAGAAAAAATCATTAAAATATAATACAGTAAAACCTCGTTAAACCGGACTTCGCTTAATCCGGTCAGGCAAAAGGAAGGAAATAGAAAGCAGAATGCAAGGTTTTAAAATGTGGCTAGAAGTCAACAAGAGAACTTCCCAAAGAAAAGGCAGTCAACCACTGTACTGTATAGTGTATTTAGGCCTATGCCCTTTAAATACACCATAATAATCGGGTTTTGTTGCTATAAACGGAGTTTTAATGCACTTTCTACCGTTTTTTTAGGTTATTTCAGTTAATCCGGGCTTTCGTTAAATCGGTCAACTTATCCTTATCCCCCCCATTAGTCCAGATTACCGAGGTTTAACTGTATAGGTTATATTTAAAGATTCGTAGTTTGCATTTAGCTTTCATGTATGTCTTAGTGTATAAAGAACTTCTTTAAAACGTACTATTACTACTACTTTGGAGAACAGGAAATTCCGGGAGTGTTTTACCAGAATATGAGCCTACAAGTAAAAGAAGAAAATAATAAGAATAATAATTATAATAAACAATACAGTGTGCAGTACAAAAGTTTGTAATTTAAAATTATTCAGCTCTGGCCTTTAAATAAAGCTTTGAATGGCGCCCCTCGCTACGGACCTGGTGCACAGATAAGATAAAATTCCATGGCGCAAAAATACTTCGAAGGTCCACAGGCTGCCAAGCCTATACTCGTTGGGTGACGCGGAGTCAGTGCAACGAATCCCATCGCCGCTGTTTCGTGGCTTTCCAGACCGCAGTCGTCTACTAGTCATGTGCAAGTAAAAAGGTAAAGGTATCACATTGTGCCATGGACGTAGAGGGTGCTGGCGATCTTTATAGTTGAGGTGATGTGATCAGCACCACACTCCGGCCGAGTTTTACCTCATCTTCGGGTCGTCCCGGGCTAGGTGAGGCCCAGAGTCGTTTATACTGGGACATCAGCGTAATAATTTCCTCAGATCATCCTCTTCGGGAATCGAAACCGGATCTTCCGTGTAGCACTTGGACCCCAATTATAGGTACCTTAGACCACATCAAACGAAATAAACGTAGGATTTTGGATCTAACGCAGGGAAATTATCAGGATATGTGATAAAGAGTACAATATAGCCTTTAGTACAGGAAAAAATAACTATTTTTGGCGCCTTTCCCACCTAAGCACTCGACGGTGTGAGTTTTCAGGAAGTATACCAGCGCCGCGTCGCGTTGATATCTGGAAGCCGATCTCTTCCCACTACTTTGCATATCACGTTGCTAATACCGAGGATTCCAGTAAAATCGAGTCGTGTTGACCGTTGTGACGTCACTGCAACGTAGTGTGCCTCACATTGTGTACTGCCTTGAAATTGCTTTATTACAAAGCTTATGTTATCAAGCTTTCGTTTATTTGCTTTTATGCGGCGAAACTAACAGCCACTGTAGAGCGCCTCCTGTGATTCTACGGGTTTCAAACACCTGGGGGTTCCTTAATGTAAAGAACCGATAGCTTGCACTCACCCAGGTATCAATAGCCCCGTCTAGATCGCTGCACTCTTCACATGTGCGTCTAGGTTGTTACACTGTGCAACACCGACTCGTCTGCTTCTTTGATTTGGTGTTTGCACCGTTTCCACTACGTTCTGGAGCGGTGTAATGTGTGGTGTATGGTCACGTGATGCGTGCCAACTAATCAAATGAACGTTCAAAGAAGCAGACAGTCATTTGTTGAATCTTCTGGGTTGAACGTCATTTCCTTGTGCCACCCTGACACCTGCACTACACCGAGCGTCAAAAAGTACAGCGAACTGGAGCCAGTTCACACCTTTTTCTATACGTGGAGGAAGCCTAGGTTTTCTATGTTGATCATTGTCAATTCACTTGGGAGCAATGCTTGAATAATTGATTGACTGACTGATTTGGTTCATTTTATTTCGCTTTCCTGCCACTTTTGGCTAATCGTGAAGATGATTATGAGTGATATGATCAGATTGAGGAAGGGACATCCATGTCCAGACCGGGATTCGAACTTGGATCAAGTGATGTAATACACGAGTGCGAGAAATAACTGTTAGCTACATGGAAAAATGAATTCTTGATAACAGTGAAGGCTATTATATAAAATAAAGGCATTGTCGTAAGTTTTGTCTTAAGGTTAGCAAATTCTCGATGATAATCTGGCATGGAAACAAGCGTTATTATAACTATATTTAGTTAGCTACGTGTTAATGTATGAATATGTATATATGTGTGTGTGTGGGAAGAACATTAATTTTAGTCAGATGGAAAAAAATAACGATTCCGGAAATTTTCTTTAGTCTTGTTCTTGGTCTTGTCTCGATATGACGGATGCTGTCTCGTTCTCGAGATGGTGGTACTCTCGTTCACGTACTCTGAAATCGACCTTTTGGTTTTCGGCGAGGCAGCACGATTTATATTGCTACTTCGTGATGGTTGAATCTTAGCAATCGGGCCATCAGCCCGGGCCTTCTTGAGAGCGAGTTAACCTTGAAGATACACGGGAAGGATGAAATGAATGAAGGTTCGAGGTGACGCTGTTCGACGAGCCATTTGCTTCGTCACGCGGCTCAGACCTTGTTTACGCCAGCAACATCTTGTCGTAAGACCGTTTTGTTTAAAGGCGTAAAACATAGATCACTGTCTTTCCACAGCATTGTCCGATCACACACAGTCGGGGACATGCTCTCCGTGCCCGTAAGAAATACGGTAAATATTTTGACTGTCAATATAGTAACATCATTATCATCATATGAGCTACAATATTCTGTATTAACTTTTGAACTTAGGATTGTAGTTTTTCCCCTGACGTCACTTGCCGAGTCATTGTTTCGATACGAAATAGGTCCCGAGGTAGATCCCCAGTGGAGGCACATAGTGATTAGGATTCAACTTTTACAAGGACTCGAATCCCGGCCCGTCTGTCCGATAAGAGCATTTATTTTTCCCAAAAGAAAAACGTTATTCGCTTTTGTTATTTTTGTTCGAACCTGAGCGAAAGGAAATGAAATGAGGTTGGAAGAAATTCCCATGTAGATTCCACAGGAAATTGTGAACTCTTTTCTTGCTGAAAATTGCAAAGGGAGCAGGAAGCTTTGTTTGAACTAATCTAATGTTGTTCTTAGAGATTTTGCAAGTTCCGCCGCCCAAAATATATTCCCCCGTGGTTGCCGTGTTCACGAGGCGAAGGCGGCAGTCGTTTATGAAAGGGCGCGTCACGTGACTCCACGGCATATGATAAGAGCTTGCTCGTCCTGTTGAGTGGGTTCCGGACGTGGTTTTTCCGGCGCAGCGGCACACATCAAAAGGAAGCCGACACCGACTTGTCCAGCTGTGAATCCTCCCCTCCCCCGCCTCTCGACGTGCCTCCCACTCCACGCCAAGCATCTGAGAAAAGGACGTCGGTGAAAATGTGCAATTGTTCCGCCGGCTGACCGCCAGGAAACAGCGTACGAAACAACGTGGGGCTTTTTACAAAGTGTGGCGTGTGTGGCCGTGCGTTGGGTTGGTTCATTGATATGCGCTGTTCTTTCTGTACTGATGATGTTAGCCGGGCGCATCCAATGCGCGAAGACGTGACGAAATTGTCAACGCTACACCGTATATAATACTGGGATTTATTTCTTATTGATTCACTATTGAGTAAATTGATGTACAGTCAGCCGCAATAAAAATCGGACAATTCCCAGCATTACGTTGTGTTTTGCCTAACCCAACGGCGATGCAACCGTCATAGCATGTCTCCAATACCAACTTCGGCCACCGCCCTAGAATTATGCAGCACGTATAACACCAGTAATGCCAGGGAAGCCAGTATTTCAGGATCTAGGTGTCTCGTCTTTATTGCTGATGACTGTAATTGACAGGAGTCCCGAGTTCGAATCCATGGGTGTTATTTGAAGTGACGTTTCATCACATCACTCATTATTATCGTCGCTATTACATCGCGCTACGATGCCAGGGGTCTTGGGTTCGAATCCCAGCCTGGGCATGGATGTTTGCGAGTGTCCATTCATCAATTTCATCACATCATCACTCATCCCTATCTTCGCAAATTAGCCAAAAGTGTGGCACAAAAAGCGAAGTAAAATAAAAGCTGTTAGGCAAAAAGTGGCAGAAAAGTGATGCTAAATGAAACGACGCGTCGTTATTTGTATTCAAACGGCAGCAAACATATTTTAGATTGGCAATACGCACGGTTTTCAGAAGGTTCTAGAATTACTCGAAAACGCCAATAAATGAATCTTCACTTTCCTTTCCTACACAACCCAATGGTTTACCGTGTGTGTGCTTCAGTGGCAGGGTGATCGGCTTCTTGAAGTGATCACCCATCCCTGAGACGTTTGAAACTTAAACAGTCAGTTCTCAGTTAAGTAGCACCCCTTTGATGTCTAAAACAGCCACGACACTAAAATTAATAACATTTCGATAAACGTAGAAGACGAGAGCTTAAAAAAAGTCCCTCCACCCAATCACAGCAATCGGAATAAATGCTACATGAGATTTCGAACACACGACCTATGTTTTTCTTGACACGCTGAATCAGCCGATAAAACACAGAGGCATACTTTGATGGAATCCACTAACTTCAAAGATGCAACAATACTCTCCCTTTTGTCTTTCTCTCTACCATTCTCTTCGTATGTCTCATTCTTTTTCTTTCTGTCATTCTCTTCGTTCGTTCCTGTCTTTTTCCGATCTCTTTTTCTCTCTCATCGTCTTCTTTTATTTTCTTTTGATCTCATTTCTCTTTTTCTTTCAGTTTTATCATCTCTTTCTTTTCCCCTCAATCTCTTTGTTCATTTATTCTGTCTTTTCTGTCTCTTTCTTTCGAGCTTTATCTCTCCTTTTTGATCTCTTTTTCTCTCATACAGTCCACTTTGTCCTTATTTTGATCACTCGCTCTCTCTTTCTTGCCCTCTCTCTGTCTCCGTCTTTCTCATTCTTTCGATCTCCCCCGTCTCTTTCTTTCGATCTTTTTCTTTTGTCTTTCGATCTTTTCGCTCGCTCTCTTTTTCTTTCGATCTTTTTCATTTGTCTATCTTTTTCTCTCTTTTTTTCGATCTCCCTCCGTCTATCTCTCTCTCTCGACCTTTTTCTTTTCTCTCTCTCCCCCCCCCCTCTCTCTCTCTCTCCCTCCTCCTCCCCTTTCTCTCTTTTTCTTTCTTCCCTGTATTTCTTCCTCTCAGTCTCTCTTTCATTTTATCTATCTCCCTCCGTGTGTGTGTCTCTCTCTTCTCTCCTAACCTATGTATACACGCGCATGCATCGTACTATCCATCCATCACTCAAAAGAAGTTGTCCCCCACTTCCTTCATTGAAGTAGAATGGCAACATGGAACCTTGCGTTCAGTTACCACATCTTTTCCTCATTCTTCCTTGATTTTCACCCACCTTATTAACCTAACGGTTAAATGACCAGCAATTAACCTGCAACACTCACGGCGCGGAGTCTTTTAAGTGATCTCCTCGAACACAAACAAGAGATCCGCTTCGTGCAAGTAATCGATCAATCTGAAGAATGGACATTGCCGGTTATTAACGGTAATGGCTTCCCTAACCTTCGTACTCCACAAATGACATCTCTAGCAAACAGACCATACTATAGTGGCGCTAAAGTGGTCTGGTGCCATTTGTTTAGGCTCTGAAAAGGAGAGAGGGATCAGGGATGTGTTATCAGTTTGCGTATATGTACGTTCTTGATAGATAACAATTATGAAAGAAGCACTAAACGCACTTTACTCTTATCTGTACAACTAACAGGCGGCACCGTTTGTGTTGTAATGACTCCTTTCGATAAATGCTTGCCCATTCCATGAACCTTGTCTAAACAATTTTCTTTCAAGCCGAAAGCCTAAAACCCAACTCTCAGAGAAGCAATATCCCAGCAGATTCCTTGAATCGTGAGGCATATAATTTCCTGTTTTCGTTATCGATGAAACCATACCAAAATCTCGAAATTGGGTCGAAAATAACTACAGGAGGCTTTGTCAAATCTTAGCGAGATCTTCACAAGGGTGACGCAGGTTTTATCACCACGATGTGAAGGCTTTTCTCCCCTTCTTGGTTAGAGGAAGTTGAATCGTAAATATGTGGAGCCTTACCTCCGCACTCCCATAGGCGTAACTTGGCGGGGGCAAGAGGGGGTACTCGCCCCCCAAATTTTCAGATTTATTAAAATTTAAATGTTAATGGTACTTTTGTTAACCTCAAAGACCCGAAGAGCAAAGCAATGGATAATTTTTATAATTTCACAAAACGGTTAGCAAAATAGTAAAAAAAAATGAGAAAAATTTTCAGGGATTGAAACATTTTCAATTCTGCTTCACAAATTTAAGCCCCAAGTTCGACTTTGCCCCACCACCCCTTCCAAAGTTATGTCCCAAGTTACGTCCATGCTCACTCCAATAGCAATGACGTACCAAAATGAGGGTCTCATGACGCTGTAGCCTCCAAAAGTATGGTAGAAAGGATTGGAAGAACATATAGCCTATATGTGTTTAAAATCAAGCAATTTTCGTCTAAAATGATCAAAAATTTTGTTCCACTCAGATCGCTGAGAAAAAGCATTTTTTACTAATTTGGTGATTACATGTATCACCCTCCTTGTTTCCATCAACCTACAGATCGACCACAAGGAAAAAAACCTTGGGACGAAAAGTCCCCGCGCAGCTTTCCCTTCTTCCCTCCACCTCGGGCCATAAGGAAGCATGGTCCATTCTCCCCCTTCCCTACTCGCGGGGGGGGGGGGGGGGTACGGTGCACAGGACTCTCGGGTCTGCGCAGGTTGTTTTGCTCGTGGTATCACTATAGTGCGTAGATTTTTTTTACCCTCCGTAGCTGCCTTGGTGGTCGAGTGGTCGACTCACGATCTAGCTTCAGGTTCAGGATAGTCCTGACCTGGCCAGGGCCAGAATTTTGCATCAGTGTGTGTATGAATTCGTGTTTGGAGGGTGTAAATTAGGCCTTCGTGAAAAAAATGAAAGGGGTGTTGGGAATTTTGGAGGGGTTGATAAATCACTGGTGAGTACCACTTCGTTAACTTTATCTACAGTATATATTCATTATAATCGTCACAAGGGAAAATAACAAATTTTAGTCCCTCTCAAAGGCAGCATTTTTCAAGTCAGCGCATTGAATCCCTGACTTGCCATGTCGGTATGTAGTAGGAAGGAAAAATTCTTTGTAGTTGAGCCAACGTTTCGTACAGGATATGCGAGACTCGCGGTTCAGCTTCCTTCAAAAATAAAATCCTAGGCACGCTACTATCCACAAGGCAGTTAACACTCAATACACCTAGGGGTAGCGCGCTCTATTCCTGTGTAAGGGGTGAGTGGTCAGCTGGCGAGTCATGCACCTAACGCACTCGCCATCGATGTGTCTATTCCCGCGAATAGTAACACACATATATATGGTAAAAAGCTGTTTATCGAAGGTATACTTACCCAAAAAAAGTTGATCAGTGATCGGTTAGTTCGTATGAACTTTCCAGCCTGATCATTACCAGTGCGTAGTTAGAGATCGGTTAGTTCCTTGAACTCTCCAGCCTAATTATTGCCTATTTTTATGGGAGCAGGAAAAGGTTTATTATCCATTTTGCCTTGACTCATCTCACTCAATAGGTCGCTAGGTGCCGTGGCTTGCCGCGAGTTGATAGCTTCCTGGAGATGAGGCCTTGCTCGAAAAGGTTTATTATATATATATATATATATATATATATATATATATATATATATATCAGAGGGTAGAGAGGTAGGGTGGGTGTCATCTATAGGTTCTAGCTTCGCTACTTCTTCCTGAAATGCAGTTTTTCCACCGCCACTATTTACATGTACCAACCAACCACAAGGGAGGGGGGGCGACTTTTGTAGATGCCGATTGAAGGGATGGGTTCCTTCAATACCCTTCACTCTTGCTCATCCTAAGACTTAAGAGGGGGGGGGGCATGCCCATGAATGAAGGTGGAGACAGGTGTTAGTTAGTTCTTCATAAAGTAAAGATCCCCGATCCTGATGGAACAGCACGTCCTTCCCGAAGCAGTTAATTCTGACACGTGTTTCTGTTTCGGTGGCAGGTGTTAGCGTGCACTGCCGGAAGAGGGGAGGAGAGGGGTGACGTCAACGGTACAAACGGCGCCGACGAGCATCAAGTGAAAACGTTTCAGCATAAGCAACTCCCGTCTCTGCAAGCGTGTGCGTAATGAGCGAATGGGAACAATGGTGTGTACGTTTGAGCTCTCTGCTTTTTAGTACCCATCGAGTGTCTCGTGTTTTATCGGATGGGGAGTACTATCGCAGCCATAATGTATTCTTCCGAGCATGCTGCGTGCGACATTCGTATGCATGGAAATTCGTAAGCTTTAATATTTAAATAACGAGGAAGTAATATGAGGGCGTAAGTCGAGTTTGAGTTTTGGTGTTATGTTCACTTTATGCACTGGAAGGCTAATCGGGACTGGGCCTACAGTTTAAAGTGGGATCCGAACCACTGTGCAATGTTCCTCTACCGGGTGAATCTAGTCACTTTCTAATACTTTACTAATAAAAACAATACTAATATTTTAAAATTATCCCTCACCTCAGATGTGTAATTAAATTAAATTAAGTGTAAATTTCGATAAGACTGCACAAGCATGTCACCACCATACCACAGCAAACTGTTGACCAACTAACCCTTAAAATAGCTGTATACAACAATGGAAGCTTACATTTCACCAGCCTTGCCGCTCTATTATTATATGCTACTACTTAGCAGTTATCAATAATGAGGTTCTATTTCCCAGGGAATCCCTCCGTTCATGAATTCATCACTGGTCCGAAGACCTCAGGCAACACACAGAAACAAGAATCAACTGTGATTTCCAAGTCATAAGTTTGGATAATAATGAATGAATGAATGGCTAATTGCGAAGATGAGGATGAATGGTGAAAAGATGAAAGATGAAATAGATGAAGGGGCAAGCACAAGCACATAAGGACAGCACACAACACAAGTTCCATAGAGGATTATACTGGCAATGAGTCCAGACGCCAGAGCCTAGCTAGTCTACAAAACGCAGTCCAGGGTGTACTACGTGAAAGTGAGGTTGACATTTGGGTGTCGTGAGAAAGAGTCGCTCCTTTTGGATAACAAATTGCCAAGTTATGCTATTCTAACGAACAGGGCAGTGGCAAATGAAACAAAAAGTAAATATGAATTTTTAATCAAAACCACAAACTTACTCTAATATAATATAAAACTTGTAATCATAGTTGCGGCTTAAAATAAAGCTATCATGTTTGAAAATGTAACCATGAGTTTGACGAAAGTTTATTTTAAAACCCTCGGTAAGGAAGTGAAATTCCAGCTTGACGTGTGTTCGTGTCATCGGTAAAGAAAAGGTTAAGCTGTAACCCTTGTACTGAGTGTCAGATCCGTGCATAATTTAAGAGGAAAGTATTTCTTTTACCATTAAGGAAATAATACTAGCGAAAGCAGCATTCTTTTCTTGATTTTCCCTTTGATCTACATTGCCGTCTTCTTTCCCCGGAAACGGGCGTTTAAAATTCTGGTTCAACTTTGATGTTGACATTTCACGAAGGAATTCCTTTTCCGATAGGTGGTGCGTTCGACACGGTAAGGTATAGGCGCGCCAGTAAAATCGTGGTGCCAGAATGACAACTTATCAGTACGTATCTTCCGAAATAGTCATCCTTTGTCTCCCAAATCGGAAACTATGCGAAACATGCCTTTGGGTATGCACTTTGCGGCACGGCGACAGGGGTCAGCAGTGGTGATCTTGCGATATGACCCTTTGGTCGTTTCAACACTTCGAAGTATAGTAAGCCGCAAATGTGGGTCAGACGTCCATTCGAGGTAGCTTTCACTCAGGAGAGGAAAATGCTTAGTTTCTCAGCTTTTGGAATTTCGGCATCTTGATAGGCGGAAGAAAGTCGTTGCCCCGAGTCCATTCAGGGACAAATACAACTATTCTCTGTCCACCGTAAAAGTGAAGTTCCTGTTTATCATACCGGTGATATCTTTGCCGGAGCTGTACAGTTCGTCATTGCATATAAGCCGCCAAAACTTCAATATATCACTAGAAGCTACATTGAGCTACGAGCAATATTCCGAGACTTTGATTTGATTTGTTTTATTTTACTTCGCGTTTTGTGCCTCTTGGCTAAGTTGCGGATGAGGGATGAAATGATGACATTGATGAATGGACATTACAAACAACCATGCCCGAGCAGGATTCGAACCCGGGACCCCTAGCGTCGCAGCGCGATGTGCTAACCACTTTTTTTTTTATTTATTTATTTTTTTTTATTTTTTTTTAAAAGGAAAGCCCCTAAGCGGAAGCTTTCCCCATCACACTTCATTCACTCATATCATTTACATTTCTATTTCAGGACTTTTCAGGACAGACAATCACAAATACCCATGCCTTACCCGGGACTCGAACCCGGAACCCCTGGCCACTCGGCCACGGGGTCCGGCTAATATTCCGAGACAACTGCCAATAGGATATCTCACAAGCCAGCCACGTGTATTTGCATCGCAGTGGATGAATAATAGTTTGATTCTTACGACCACACTGGCATAATGAGACTGGAACATTTGCGATATGGGAAACATCAATTCATATTACAAATAATACTTCAACCTTGTCCTACTAAATTATCCTACACCGATCGACCGAATTGTTCTTTCAAGTACACTTTATGTACAGGTAGGCTAATCGGGACTGACCTTAGTTTAATGTGAGATTCGAACCAAATTTTCCTACACGAAATTACACTAAATCTCCGTGATTTGAATATTATGATGAGGTTTACCGTATCGTAGGGAATTTGCGCGGAAGGAACGAGGGGGAAAATTGTTGGGGTGGCAACCCTCGGAACAGTAGTTTGGTGCATATGTCATGGGTGAATGATGGTGTCAAAAGGAGGCGTTCAAGCTCACCCCAATATACAAACTAACATGACATCTAAAAATATTATAGTCACCCTTGAAGTCTAAATTAAGCGATTTCCTCCTTCATTCAGCTAAACAGAAACAGCAAATCGTCACTCAACATAAGAATTGTTGGAGCGGAAGAATCGTAAACGAACAGTCAATCTCTTTTAAAACTACCAAGCAACAGGGGGGAGAAAGGAGAGGGACGCAACCCTACAACACAGGGACGATAACCTGCCTCAGTATATAAAGTTCACTTTCCCGAAATACGTGAAATCAGATGTTTTGCAGAATTTTACTGAGTACTGAGGAAACTTTTCGCTGAAGAAAGATCCATTGGTTCTCAACGGGTTTGCCGCGGTACACTAGTGTACAGCGAGATTCGCTATTGCGAAACTTTGCAATATTGTTGGCAAAAAAAAATCACCCTGAACTTTTTTAAAAAAAAATGAACATAATATCGCATGTAACACGTGCCAGTCAAACTAACAATCAACCCTCAAAACATGACATGCTTTACTACTGCAAGCCCACAGACATCTGACTGCTGGAGTGCGCGCGCGCAAGATCAAGTCTCCCACAATGTTGCCAACTCGTACGTTAGTGTACCATGAACAAAACCAGGCTGAGAAGCACTGGACAAACGGCATTGGATCTACCGAACCCGGGAACTCGTGATTGAAGGCAACCACTACATTACCGGCAAGGTTCTACGGTTCGGAGAGAACAAATTCGACAAGATACTCCTTCGGGTACACACATAAAAGGACAACCAAGATGAAGATAGCCTCCTAACCTTCAATCAACCTTGTACTCGTTGTGCGGCGTGTTCTTTGATAGGAGGCTTGTAGTGGGTGTGGCACGGTGAATTTATCGACCTTGTTTGGTGGGAAAATAGGTGTAGCGTTTATCAGAAATTGACACCTCTAAGTGATATCGAAACGGTGATAGCAACCATAATATGTCGGCCGCGCTCTTTCATCTCCCATGCCTACTATCTCTAATGGGAGATGCCCTATTCTTGTATTATCTCCATCACGAGATGAGAGGGATAGGTGGGGGTGTCAACCCCTTGGAATTGCTGACTTACTGTGGCAAGAGCGTGCCGAAAGGGGAGTTTGGAAAGTACCAAACTCGAAACGCATGTTTTTGCACATTACTTAACACATAATTTTGGCAAGTCTGAATTAATCGTGGAGCAAAGGAATCATAGGATTTCGGGTTGATTTCCTACTGGGAGCACATGGCGGTTCGGATCCCACTTTAAATTATAGGCACACAGGCTCGATTAGCCTAGCTGTCCATAAAGTGGGCTGAAATAAACTTTACCCCCACCCAGGAAAAAAAAATTGTTGGCCCCAGAAGAGAGCAGACCCCAGCCAGTCAAGCGACCCCCAGTAAACAAAAAGGTACATAAATAAATGCCCTTTTGGCAAAATATACATTATTTTGTACAGCAAGGGATGCATAAAATGTGCTATTTTTTTCTGCCGCCATCAATGCATACAGAGACAGAGACAGAAAGAGAGTTTTGTTTTTAAGTCTACTTTATGCACGGACCCACAGTTTAAAGTGGGATCCGAACCCCTATTTGCCTCCCCAGGGTATCGAAACCGGGACCCCTTGATTACAAGGCGACCTCGAAGGTCGCTAATTGGAAGGCATTTACTTTTGAATCAGCAGGAATTCGTATTTTGTAACTAGCAGCGGCTGCTTTGAGAAGTTATTCCAATTTCACTTGGAATGTAAGAGATACAGATGTTTGCATGCCCCCTCCCCCTGTAAAAAAGTGAAAAAACACCAAAGGAATCCGCTCGATGATACTTCAGAGTGGGGGGAGAAGTAAACAATGACCTTTCGGTCTATCAGAAACGCAAGGTGACGTCACAATTTACACAGCCTCGCGTCTTTTAACTGGAGCCAAGTCTCGCGGCACATCAAACAGATTCTTTAACTGCAACATGCGTTGTAGGAAAGAAGCAAAAACAGTTCCGCGACGTTTGATCTTGCCGCCGCTGCATGCATGAACGCGCGGGCAACAGTAATCCACTGAAGTGGTGTTGACATTACGAGGAAAAATCCGATGACGTAAGATAATTCCTCAAGCTCTGGCAACAGATAAAAGCACCTCTTGCTTTCCCTTGCCGATTCCAATCCGAAGTCCGATCATTCAGGAGAACAGAGGATACCGGTATAAATTTTCTCGACGGGGGGAGGGGGAACTTTCAAGTAGTTGTAATTCAGCAATCACACAAGATACAGCGCTCTCGTTTCGTAAAGATAGTGTAACCTTGTTGTGACGGTCTGAAAGGTGCAACCAATTTCTTCGCGTTTGAGGTTTGGGTTCTGTCGAACCTAGATAAAGCACGCTGGTATATTTCCTTC
The DNA here is from genome assembly GCF_977018435.1 of Lepisma saccharinum. Taxonomy (NCBI): domain Eukaryota; kingdom Metazoa; phylum Arthropoda; class Insecta; order Zygentoma; family Lepismatidae; genus Lepisma; species Lepisma saccharinum. The sequence continues at coordinate 41,107,435 of NC_139245.1, forward strand.
TAGAACTTTGCGGACAATTTCAGTGTGGACTGCACTTGTCATTAATCATTGTGTACTAAGATACTGAGGAGCAGCTCTTCGAAACAAATAAGTCGTTTATGAGAGTGTCCCGTTGTATACAAAAGCTGATCGAGAGAGAAGTTAATACGGGTACAAATGAAACTCGAACCAGACACCTTAATTACAGAGTGCAAGCATTAACGGATGATGTCATTGATTGATTTGGTTTATTTTACTTCGCTTTTCTGCCAATTTTGGCTAATCGCGGAGATGAGGATGATTGATTATATTAATTTGCATGCCCAGGCCGGGATTCGAACCCCGAACCCCTTGTGTCGTATCACTCCATCGGCATGGATAACATCATCTGACGTAAAAAAAAAACAACACTAAGCGCGCAGTCAGTTATTTCAGGTCCACTTTATACACAGGTAGGCTAATCGGTACTGCACTTACAGATTAAATTGGGAACGGAACCACTAGTAGTGTGCGTTCACTGGGAATCGAACCCCAGATAGCTTGAGAACATACGACAGCGTTAACCATTACGTTATCGGGAGAATTAGTGGAACCCTAAGCGGTATATGCTCGATCACTTTAAGGCTGATTCGTAGTCAGTAGATTCCCATAGCAAGTGTACAGTGACCGGCAAAACAAATATAACACCTAGATCATGAAATATTCGCTTCCCTGCGTAGAGTTAGACAACACACATACCGTATTGCAGGGAAGCGAATATTTCCCGGTGTTTAATTTGTTTTGCCGGTGATTGTACTTACGCCATGTCCTAAAACTTAGCGAATTATAAACTTATACATCCAGTTCGTTACGGTTTCATTGTAACATTTCGAGCAACATTCACGTAAGGTTGAGAGGTTGGCAGAAGCGACAAATGCGAGTACACTGACCCTGGGTTTGAACTTGAAGCGCGCCCGTGAATGAGAGCAGATCAATACCGCGAACAAACTTTACGTATGAAAGAAACAATTACCCCATTTCCACGACACACGCAACATGATACACTCGTGAAACGATGTTTCGGAAGGATGTTGGGCCCGCAGGAGGGGGGGGGGCAGGGGTGCACTTGGCCCCCCTGAGATTTCTGGAAAGAGTAAATGTAATTCGAATGGTCAAATTGTAGAGATATTTTATAACAAAATTACTCTTTTCTGTAACTTACAGGCCGTAAATTACAGAAACTATTATTATTATTATTTGAAGCAGGGTAGTGTCGTCGCCAAGTGGTCCCGGGTTCGATTCCCGGTGGAGGCACATAGTGGTTCGGATCCCACTTTAAACTGTAGGTCCAGTCCCAGTTAGCCTTACTGTGCATAAAGTGGACTTAAAGCACCAAATCAATCAATCATTCTATTTTATACTGATTATCTAACTATAAAAACAGCTCTTGGTCCTAAATGAATTTACGTTAAGTATACAGTTATGCAAATTGTATATAGGTATACAAAATCTGGAAATTACAAATGTATGTAATTTTAGAAAAAAAAACCGTAAGAAGTAGTGGTAGTAGTAGTAGTAGTGTAATAATAATAATAAAAATAAAAGCAATAATAATAATGAAAGTTTCTGTGACTGCCCCCCTGAGAAAGAATCCTGCGGCCCCCCTTGGTTTGGGGGGAAATGCCAACGCACCACTGTGTTCTGTATGTCGAGTAAACTCTTCGTCTGTTACAAATTCTCGCGGGTGTTGACTGTGGGTGATCCAGGAGCATGCCATCCCCACCCCCTGAAAAAAACCGTTGCTACGATGGTTGGAAATCTTGTTTATAATGTTAACCGTTGAATACTTGAAAGATTTATCCCCGCGCCGTGTCGTCGCTGTTATATTTTGCGACAGAATTGTTTGGACTGTGTTCTACCTACTACTTCTGGAAAGATTCATCTGTGTTTTATGTTTATTTCCTCGTCAAGAATACTTCTTCCCATGTTATCGTCAATAAATAAGACACTCTCACGCACGTTATATTTTAAGTTAGTCATAGTTGTGGTATTGGCGAGATTCCACTATGATTCAGAGATATCCTCGTAACTAATGGTGTTTATCGTGAATGGAGTCTCTTGCTGAAACAGAGATGATGCAAATTCCAAGTGGTACATCCACGAAACTTTTCCTATAATTCTATCTACAAAACCTACTCAGAGTGAAAAATTACACTAATATTTACATTTTGACTTTTTATTAGAATAAGTTTGTGGAAGGGTTCGATTTTATGTTTTCTATATAAGCTGTTGCAGGTCCACGCATTTGACGTAAACAAATTCCGGGCATGAATGTCACATTTAGATGCGAACTAACGGAGTGTGTACCAGCAGGTGCCCCCTCCCCCCAGAAGATCCATTTACTCCTGGCAAGCAAGGTAATGTGTAATCCCTGCCAGGGGCAATAGTATCTCCCTTCCACATTCGATTATTGTGAAACTGACAGTTTGCATCATTTTACGTCAGCCATTTTACCCAAACAATATTTTAAGGATTTTTGTCATCTGAAAAATGGAATAAATAAAATGGCTTCAACGCAATAAGTTGAGAGGATGTGCGGGAGAATTGCAGGATTACAGAATCGATGGACTGTTTTTGGAACTTTGTACTTAGATATCCAACAAGAAAGCTGTTAAAAATTGTTGCAAACTACTAATATGTATGTGTGTGAGGGATGAAAATTCATGCTGGAGCAGTGAACTTTGGAAAATGTATGTGGTGTGTGGGTGAAAATTTTCTATATTTTCCGACACCGTGGAAATCTCTAATTCTGTACATTTCCTCCCTTCGAGTGGCTGTTGTTTCTGGAATAAAAACTGGTAATTTCCATGAAGTTTCAGACACTTTAATACACACATTCACAAATCCATCGAGAATTAACCACGTTTAATCACTGCTGTTTCGTATCCCGAAAGGTCGAGAAATAATTTCCAGAAGTCACGACCGAGACGGGAATTTCTTTATCCCGAGGCTCATGATCTATACATTTTTTGCTTACACTCGATTCCAAACAAATACACCCTCTCTCTCTCCGCCAAAGAAAGAAAGAAAGAAAAAAATTACACGCTTCACTCTACTGAGGTTTATCTTAATTTTGCCACCTTTGTTGTCAAATGATAACCATTTTAATACTATTTGCTAAATGTTCACATCTTTCACCAGTGTCGGTGTCCACAGTAAGAATACCCGTAACGGCATAGGAATAGAATTTAGAATTTGTTTCCAAGCATGAGCTCAGAGGTGTAATGTGCCCTTCTTTCCTTTTTTTTCAGTAGTGGTTCCCACCGACTCCAGCGACGGTCGTCCATCTGACACGGAAGAACTGATGAGAGGTGATAGTAACACAACGGAACTATCAAGTGAGAAAGATGTCTGCGAGGAGAAAGCTGACAACGAGAAAAATACTGAGGAGCAAGAAAGCGAGAGAAAAGAACTTAATTTCGAGGTGAGTACCGTTTTTATATTTTCAAGATGGTGTTGTACGCAGGGTGGCTACCAGTCAGGAAAGCCTGTAGAAGTCAATAAATCTAAGGGAAGTTTACTGTTTCTCGAAAAAATCAACATTTTTGTAGTCTAGGAAAGGTCATGTTTTGAACTATTTACATATAGAATCGACTCCAGTAAGTATAGTTGACGGACGGACAACACGGTCAATTTATAATGCAGCCGCCGTACCAACTGGTGTCCATTCACAGCTCAGAACGGTTATTGTGACAAAATCCTGTTTCCCTGCCGGCTGCTTTGGGGGAAGGGGATTTTCATGGTGTGTGTAAATGCGGCAACAGAGGGTCATTGCCATAAAGGCGGTTCCCGCGCCGATTGAAAGGGCGACGGGACTGTAGTTTGCCCAGCAATTTTCATGTATTGAAGTGGAAATATTCTGATTAATTGAAATTCCTCGGTGTCCGAAATGGAACACATGAAAATCAACACTTAACAAATTAATGTAATTATATTGGGGTACACTTGCCTGGCCTCTGTAAAACTAGTGGTAAAATTTTCCTTCGCTTCATTGTGCATTTTTAAGTGGAGTTTCCACGTAAATAAATGTTATTTCTTTTGCAAATAATTCGAAATAAAGCACTGCCCTCCTTTGGAAAGTCTGTTTGTTCACCCTGGGGGAAAGGCGATTTTGTCTCCCCCCCCAAAAAAAAGTTTGACAAGCTTCTTCATCACTTGCTTGGAAGGAGTGCATGTCTTGGCAATATGATGTTTGGAAAAACATCAGTAGGCAGGGAATTCCAAACTTCTTTTTGAGCCGTACAAGTATTATGTATGCATGAAACAATTCCCAAATGGGCCAGAAATTTGCAGAGGGGGGAATTCTCCGTTCCCCCTCCCTTACAGGCGCAAATGAATGAAATAGTTTCTATTATGTGACGCTGAGTTGCAGCATTGCATAATATAGTGCAGTGACCTCGGGGAATAACATCAACAATGTTGTAACGTCACACCCATTGGCAATTCAATGTGACATGAACGCGAATTTCCCTTTAAGAAAACATTGTGTAAAACCCGTTTGATAGGTTCGTGATACCGTTAGGGCGAGTGGGCATGGCGAAAGCACCATGGTGTCAGTGATGTCGCTTTTTACTTGTGTGAATTGTGTGATACCAGGGCACATGATGGATAAAAATCATGAATTTTGTTGAAAAAAAATAACTTTTGATGATTTTTTATTTACATCGGATTTTTTAAAATGTAAATTGATTCTTTTGATTTAAAAAATAAGCTTAAAATTGCTTGCATGGATTTTAACACCATACATATATGTTAAAGGGCCCTGTAAAATATTTAAACAATTTTATTAAAGCAAAAAAATAAATGTGTGTACTAAATATACATTTCTCTGTTTCAAATACTGTATATGTGAACTTACTATGGAAATGTTTGTTGAGTGTGTTAATGAAACTATAATAATTACAGTAACTTTTCTTCCAGTGAAAATAAAACATTCATGTACTACATAATTGTAACATTAAATATTTTTATAGTCTTTGTAGCTGAATTTTGGCAATTTTTCTAATGATAGTTTAGACAATATCAGCTGCCATGTTTACTTAGAGTTTAATGGTAATCACAATATGTACGGTTTAACATGGTTAGTATTTTTTATATTATTCTACACAAAATGTTTGCTATTTTTGCCTATAAAAATTATTGAATTTTAAATTAAGAGAAATTTAAGTGTGTTTACAGTTTGCATATTACATTTCCTTTCTTAGAGCCTAATAAATGTTTACGAGATCAATTTGCTCTCACCAATAGTGATTCTGATATCTACAAAATCCTTGTGTACATAATTGTATAAATTATTTTTTTAAAGTGATTTAAATCGGTGATTAAAAAAAATAACCTGATTTAAATAATTCCACCTTGCCACGAAGTAATCGAATTGTGTTTGCTTAAATGTGTAAGAAGCTAGATGTAAAGTTGGTAAAGCAACAGCATAATTTTGAAACAAAGCAATCGGCCAGAATATTTAAAGTATCCACAATCAGGCTTGAACTGCTTTCCCCTGAAACCTTCAAATCCTGAAGAATGATTTTTTATAGTTAGAACTTGCTTACTGCATGTCTTTTCCTAAACTTGAGTAATTCTTATTTGGTAATGCAACGCTTTTTCATCTATAATGTCATTATTTCTGTGATGTGATTGGATGACTGTACATATTAAAACTAAAGCACTACCCTCTCCACAAAATAAAATCTAATTATGCCACTCACCAACATAATATTTTTTGAAGGTTCTTCATGTCCTTTATTGTAACTCAACCTTTTACATAAATTTACTTTTGCTGACAAGCTAGTTTATATACTAAGTGATGTACCCAATGACAATAGACCTCAAATTGACTTTAGATGTCCAATAAAAGACACTCATACCCAACTCCAAAAGAGGTATGATATAGGCTATATATATACACGGTGTTAATTATAATGCACCCCTTCCTTACAGTATTCTCTTTTTCTTTTCTTGTAGGAGTTTGAATGTGATGTGTCTGTTGAAGGAGTTGAAGGTGGTCAAGATCGTCAGGAGTTCTCATTCACTCTTTATGACTTTGATGGCCATGGAAAGATAACAAAGGATGTACGTATTGTATCCATATTAATTTTGAAAAACTTGACATTACATTTCGTATGTCTGGCATAGCATTCACTGGGAGTGTGAATTTTGAATAATTGATTGATTTGGTTAATTTTACTACACTTTTGTTCTACGTTTGGCTAATTGTAAGGATGAAGATGAGTGATAACATGATGAAATTGATGAATGGACGGATGCCCAGTCTGGGATTTGAACCTGGGACCCCTTGCATGGAAAGTAGCCAGCTGATTTTTTTATAAGGGATTATAACAGATGAAGTTTTCTATTATACCTCATCCCATAATTTTAATTTGCTGAATCACTCCCAAGACATTGAAAGCAAAATTTAAGCATACACATTTCTGACTATTGTTTCAGACTGTCAGTGTACAACTAATGTAAATTATCGAATTGTAATATGTTGCATCCTAGAAAAAAAGAAAATACCTGAATTGTATAAACATGGATGTCCAAAATATTTTTTAAGAAATTAATGCAAGTTGAAAATTCCATATTATGCCATAATGAATATGATGTTAGTTACAGTACTTGGCATAAGGTATTATAAGAAACTGATAATTATAAGTTAGACTGACGAGGATCATCACGAGAATGTTGTAATTTCAAATTCAAGCTGTGTACCCATGTCACTATGAACAATATGCTACATTTCAAGGATAAATTTATCATTATTACTGGTACTAAACAAACCTAACTTTATATCATTGCTTTGTCTCGAGGACCAAAGTTGCTTTGGCTTTTGATTGGGTGACACATGGTTGCTGTGTAAATTGACCATACTAAGTTTAAGCAGGATGTCATTATTGATTGACTGATTAAGTTGGTTTAATTTACTTTGCATTTCTAGCACTTTTGGCTAATCATGAAGATGAAGATGAGCTATGATAAGATTAAATTGATCAAGGGACACTCACAGAGAACACCCATGCTCAGGCTGGGATTCGGTCATTTTTATGAGGAGACAATTTAGACATTCAAATTCTTCTCATTTTGTTCTGTAACCTATTTGTTATAAAATTATTTTGTATATTAATAAAATTTGTTAAACTCTGATCCAAAATCCAAACAATTACTTTTTGTGAGGAGAGGTCCCATAAAAGCATTATGGAAATTGTATTACATTGGTAATTTTGAGAAATTTTATAATTGCACAGAATTTTATTGAAAATGGAATACCTGCTTTACCTATTTACATGTAATATTTACCTCATATTCTTTTTTCAGGATATAGCTGGCCTTGTAAGGACAATATATGATGCTTTGGGATCTTCAATCAAAGTACCACATTATGGCAGCAAAACCATAAAAGTGAAGTTAACTGTTTCCCCTGATAAACGTGATGGCAAGACAAGTCCAAGTCCCAATACGCATAAGGTGAAATTTAAGAAAGACCTTAATGTAACAATACGTGAAAGTTCAAGAAAGGAAGACACTGGGAGTAATGTGACAAACAAGGATACTAAAACTCCTGATAAGGACTCTCCAAAAACCAAAGATAGAAGTTTTGGTGAAAAATCATCAAAAAAGTTTCATTCGGTGCGATATAATCACCACATGTACTGTCATCAGTTGTCACCAGAGTTATCTCGACATTGTAGTTCATCCCCTTTTAGGACTCGAAGAAAATTTAGGGAGCGATCAAGTTCTCTTCAGCGGCAAGAGTTGTTGGAAATTATCCAGGCGAACATGGAGAAGAACAACCTAAGTTTTCAAACCTCGAGGTAAGAATCTTTTTTTTGTAACTCCACTTGACTCCATGATCCAGAAATTTATTGAAGTTGGATCAATTTTAGAAATAAGCTTTTCAATATATTACTTCAATGGACCCCTTAGAGCAGAATATCTCAACCATCAGGCCACATCCCGATACCAGGCGCTGGCATAAATTAGAGGTTCTCTGAAACATTTTTCTCCCATCAACATCATTAAAATCAAATTAATATAGTGGTGAGTTTTCTGAGTAAATTTCCCAATCAGAATTAATTGGATTTTTTCTGTGTTCAAAATGCAACATGCCAATGACAATCAGCACTTACCAAATAATTTAATGATGCTGCCCTGAGGAAACGGCAAGGTTTCATTAGATCTAGTGGCTGACAATTAATTTAACCTCATATTATATTTGTTAAAAAGCCTAGACATAATCGAATTATTGCTCTTTATGGTTATACCATAAGTTATTTATTAACAGTTAAAAAAAAGTAGTTACGAGTGAAATTGTTGGGATCGGAACATCATCGGGATTTACCAGACCACAGTCTATCAAAGGTTGAGAATCACTGCCTTAGAGCATTGAAGAGATTTTTGCATGTATTGCATTTGAATTTTTTAAAATATTTTATCAGCAGTATTGTTGCCACTAGAAAACCTATTATACAGGGTGTCAGAGGAAAACATCGACAAATTTTCACCTCATATAGAGGACATTAATATGAACAGAATTTGTTAGCAATGTTCTGCTCATTGAGACCCCACTTTGGAGCTATGAGCACTAGAAACATGGAAGTAGATGCTGCCTCTTCTGTCTTATGTTTTTTCATTAAAGATAGGCTTCATAAGTTTCGCTCAGAGATTTTCACACTGCATTGCATTGATTGCACAGTCTTGCATATCATAATATGACAAACTTGCCATTTTCCAATAGAAAATATGACTGCAAATGACAACCGTGAATCGGTAATGCATGGTTTCGTGCAAAAAAAAGATTAATGCCATTTGAGAAGAGTTCATAGCATTGAAATAAGGTCTCAACAGGCAAAAATTTGTTGTCTTAATGGAAAAAGATTAACTCTACATGCCATGAAAGTTTGATAGGGTTGAACAGTGACACCCTCTATATTATGTGTATTTTGGTTATTTAACATTGCTTTTTTTAATTTAATTTTTTATTTATTTATTTATTTATTTTTATACATATATATAAGCTAATTGTGGCAGTAACGATGAATGATAATTACATGAAATAGTTAATGAAGGAGCAAATGAAAGCCTATACCCGAAGAGGGCTAAAACTAGAACCAGTGGTGGAGATTAGGGTGGGGGTGAGGGGGGCAGTTGCCTCCCCCACTTCTTGCAACTTTTGCTCCCACACTATGCTAAACCTTATCTGCCAATGGAAAGACCCTTAGTTTTGTCACTTTGCCCCCACCCCCCAGTTTTGTGACCCAATCGCCACCACTGACTAGAACCTTTGGTAATTGTAAGTCTAGCACTCAATGTCTTCAGCCATTGAGGCATAAGAGCATGGAATCAATACAAAATTCTAACAGTAGTTTGATTTTTAATAGATCTAATTGTTGACAATTCATTTGTCTTCGTGCTGACCACACATCACTGTGTAACTGGTTGGATAATTGCTCATCTCTGCTGAAGCATGTGGCAGTCGTAGCTAGGCCTTGGCTCAAGGGCTTTTGCACAATGGGTTATGTTATGTTAGTATAACTTTTAAAACTTTGTTGCATTTTTGGAACAGAAATTACATATGATAATTTTTGTTTTGCAGGAAACATTGCAGTGAGACTCATCATGGAAGCCTGGATGAGCATAGGCACAAGCATCGACATAAACACCTAAACCGAGATGACTCTCGTATTCACTACAACAATGACTGCCCAAATGATCGCAACTTCTATCTGGACTTGGCAGGTTTTGAGAACTACTCACCAAAATTCAGCAACCTATGGAATGTCGCCAATGAATTCCCATGTAAATACAAATTCTCAGAATCAAATCCAAAGCATAATAAGCCATATGGGTTTCACCAATACAAAAAGACTGGTCACCACAGGTCGAGATCGCACGATCTGTCCCACAATATGTCCCCCTCATCCAACCCATTCCGATATCATCTGTTGGAAAAGGACAACTCGCAGCCTTCAAATGATGCCCATTTGGACTGTGGCATCGAGAACTGTAACGGACATCATTCGTGCAATCATCATCATTCAAGGCCGCATCCTCGATCGAAATCTCACGACATGTGCGATCACATGCATTCACCAAAATCTCATAATAATGGTCGGAATAGGACTCCCGCTACCGGACACTCTTCGTCTCCTCATCATTTGAAGCACCGTAATCGTGAGGAAGATCAGGCAAGAGCAATGGCTCAAGTGGTGCGGTGGTTAGAACGAGAACATCTTGGTGGAGGAGAAAGTTTCTCCCCTCCCCCACCATCGTCTACCCCTAAGAAAACTCCACAGCAAGATAGTCCTAATTCAGTGGAACGGCATGAACATCATCATGTCCATGAACACATTCATCATCACTATCACCATTATCAGGAGACACCAGTAATAGTTTAAGCCTCGTATGGAAAATGTGTGTATACCATATTGAAACTTTAATCTGTTTGTGAAGTGCTACATTTTTGAATTATTGAGATATTGCAAAAATGAACAAATTTTCGATATATTCGATTGGTAATCATCATGACAGATGTCTCAGGAACTTGCCAAATTATTCTTGCCTTTGTTTTCAGTGTTCATTTAAGATTTGTTAAATTGACTTACAGAGTGGGAGTGTAAAATAATGTGGAAAATATACACAGAGTTACCTTATTGTGGAGGTATCTAAAAAACAACTAGAATTGTTTAAGAATCACCAATTTATATTCACATGAAATTGTGTATTGTCTCCCCAAAAAAGAAAACTTTTATTTATTTCTGTATTGCTGAAACATTATATTACTTCAAAAATTGGTATCATTTGAGATGTGCATATATGTTTTATATGAATGCGTGATTCAGTTGCAGCAAAGTGTTAAGCAAGTTAAGCAAGTTATCAAAGGTATTGAATTAATTTGGGGCACTTTTTTATACTAAAGGATTAAAAAGGGTGAAATTTGCATGTAAGTGAATGAATGTGTGTTCGAATGTACATATAAGCAGACTAAAGACCGTGGGAGAAGATATGCGAAAAAAGAATGTGTGTGGATTGTAATTGGGAAGAAATGTTCCTGTTTTTGAATACTCGCAAGTTAGAAAGCAACATAAGAAAACTACCTCTTTGTGGGACTGACCCAAGTGTACAGTTAACGTATGTAATATATTATATATAAACACTTTTTTTTGAGAACATTCGGATGTTTTCAGTGATTATTTGATCTGTATAAAGAGTGCATTTAGAAGAAATTTTTGGTTGTTAGTACAACTTACGCATTTTGTGTGTGTTTGTTTAAAAACACGTAATGTGTAGTGAATAAGCCTTAATAAGTATGTTAGGGTTCTGTGAGTAATTGCTTTCAATGCATTTACTCCTATACGAATACTGTATAGTGTAGATAAATGTCTCAATATATTTATTGAATTTTTTTTTGGTAAAATATGTATTAAATAATTATTCTATGTTTGCTGCCTAAAGAGAAAAATACATGAACTGAAAATCAAACTGCGATTTTTCCAGTCATAATGCAAAGATAAAATATTATAAAAGCCTATTTTATATATAAATTACAAGGTTACACCTAACAAAAATGACTGAACTGTAATTTAAAAAGTATTGCTGAAATTGTGTGTCTAAGATATACTATAAATGTTGTTTTTTTATCATGTAAAATATGAAACGATGAAACCATTACTCAATTAATATTGCTGCTAAAATGTTTTCTGTTGCATGCAGGTGGTAACAAAAATTGCTTTAGAATTCTGTGTCCACATTGTGTATTGTCTCTTATTAATTATAATTTAGAACATACACCAAATTCTTTCCAGAGAACATAATTGCACATGAATTTCTGATGCTTTGAAATCAATTCTCTACCAAATTCAAATAATTATTGTTGCACGTGCAAAATTGAGCTCTAAGTTAAATTGCATTGCACCTATTTATTAGTTTTTTCCAATCAATACCTTGTGATTGATCCTTTAATGTTACAATGGCTTTACCTTAAAGCATTCTAGAATCATTTACCCTATTGCACTACATAATTGTCACAGATTTTGTGCCAGTTTTCTTTTGTAAGAAAGTACGTTGTGATCATTATATGAAGCTTCTTTTAAAACAAAAATTGTGCCCGTATTACCAGTACTTAAAAATAATTTATTACTAGGTAAACTGCCCTTTGTGCAAGATTGGGGTGCATGGAATACTCTTGAATATACATTAAGATTGAATAGTCCAAATTGACGTGCACCATTTCTTTGTGACAGTTTAGTGAACATTTTTATGGTATGAGAAAATGTTAACATATTAGTTGTTATTGATTTGTGTATTATAGCCGAAATATTACACTTGAGAAAATTTACTACTGTTACAAAGTATGGACTTACAAAACATAGTATTCTGTGTCCAAAGATACTGCACCACTATCATTGTTTTTGTTATCTAACGTGCTAATTTGACGATTACTTGATGAAAGGTTTTAAACCTTAAAATTTGTGAACTGAAATAACAGGATGTGGCAATTCTGCGGTGGCTATGATTATGCTGTGTAATATGGTGTTTCACCTCTGGGATACCAGATGAGGGTCTAGTCTCCTGCAGGTATAACACCTCTCAGGCAGCAGACAAAGATCTGGTCACATTTTCTTATGCTTCTACGATCAAGTAAAACCCATCTTGGGTGTTGCAGTAGGGAAGAAAATCTGTGACAATATTCCAGTGCAAGAAATTTAGGAATGTTTTTCATCTCCCTAAATCTTAGAAAGCATACCACACAAAAATATCATTTTGAAATGTCATCCACTGAAAGAACATACAGTTTTTGATAAACACAAAATTTTTGTTAAGTATTGTTTGAAATACTGTAGAGATTGCCTAGTGAAGACTACTTGAATATGAGCCCCAGGTAATTGTCATTCGTGACAATTCATAGCAAATGGGTTATTATCAGGGCTCGAAAAATCTTGGTCACCATGGCGACTAAATATTTCGGCCTGACGACTGCGATCTTTTGCTGTAATTTGTACAAAATTTTGATGATTCTAAGTTCAAATTGCAGCACAGCGTAAGTTAGCAATTTTTTTTTCTTTTCTTGTATCAACATTGTGAACATTCCATAGAGTCGGTAACAATTTCTTACCCTTTCTCCCCCAACACCCCATTTCCTGCTTTCTCAAAAAAATTTAGCAATGTTTCGAATACCGTGATGCTCAGCATCTTATACAGAGTGTTTCAAAAGTCGCACAACACAAACTTTGGAAATGTATATCATGAAAACCGTAAGAGATATTTACACTGGGTTTTCTGCATTATAAAGCCTCATCCATTGAGATATTTTTCAATGTTTAAAATTGTCAGTTCACTCTGTACAGAAAATTATATAAATTAATAACTGACTGCAAGCAGCATTCAAATTTTTCCAGAAATGAACTTCTGAGTAAGAACAATATGTAAGAAATTATTGAAGGGTCATAATTAGACATTTGATGACTGATGCCATGTCAGTCTGTCATTTGCGACCAATATTGGTCATGTGCAACATTTGATGAATTTTTGAGATGATTTTATGGGTTGAGTGAAAAGTGCCATTTTTGGGACATATCTCCATATATGGCAACACTAGCAGGTCGAAATATTGCCAACAGTCGCATGCAACATGTGTGTAAGTATTGGCTATACATTTACGTGAAAAATCGTAAATCAAGATTTTGTGCCGAAATTGTACTCGTGAGAGAATCCTAGGCTGCCCCTGGTTACATTGAATTCCCTTCGCTCACTTTGCCGCTACTGTGCAGTGTTTTTTTTTTTTTTTCAATTGATTCAGCATGGCGTATTCATTGGAGCAATGCGTGGGCATTGCTGAAGAGTAATTTACTACTCATTCTTACACTCATGTGCAGGAGGTTTTCCAATAAAAATTCTCTGCTTCTGCTGTACCTCACCAAGCAACTGTTTTACAACCAGTCAAACACCAACAAAGATCCCACAAATTGTTTGAGGTTGTATTTATTGTTGAAAATCAGTTCTCAGATGTTTTCAGCAAATTAACAATGTTTTTCAAAATAATGTAATTGCTTTTATTTAGATAAATGCTAACATAAATTTATGAACCCAGTGATAGCCTACAGGATTAGCTTAGTGCAGAAAACCCGGTGTAAATATCTCTTACGATTTTCATGATATACATTTTCAAAGTTTGGATTGCACGACTTTTGAAACATACTGTAGTATGCACAATTGCTAGTAGGTGGTTTCCTGGTGCCTGATTTTCAGAGCTGGTGTCTATCTTTGAAGAAAAATTTTCGAGCACTGGTTATTATAATTGTATAACAAAGTCGGCAGGTGCTTATTAAGTGTCTCATTTATACAGCCTAATTACAAAATGGCAGCTATTTTCTGCCATTATGTTTTCCTAGCATTTCTTTTGAAAAGAAAACAATAATTATCTGTGTTACAAAAATTAATATTTTCATGTGTGTCGTTGATTATCAGTTCATGTATCATTTCTAGTAACAAATTAAAATGACCAACACTTTTTGGTATTTCTGTTAGCTAAGTTGTTTGAAGACTGGCATGAACTATGTACGTACTTGGTGGAGTTTCAATTTTAGGTATCTTATTTATTTTTAAAAATTTAAGTCCAGGAGTATATAGTATTTTGGTACATGTACAGTACTCTTGCAAGTTATGGATGGTTAATGACTGAGATAATGGTGCTTGCTAATGGTGTACAACAATTTGTTTGTCATTTTGCCTGACTGGTGAAAAGGTACAAAAATACTTTTTTTGTTAACCTTCAAAAATAATCTGTAAAATTATTTCCTTTCAATAATATTAATATAAAATTGTATTTGATTTTATTTTTCTTCCTTTTCCATTTAAAAAATAAATTTTGTATTTGAAGTTTAATTTTACTCTGGACCTTTGTCCTGTTCCAGACGTTTTTCAAAACTGAAAAACTACTTCGGTATTCCAAACTTTAAATTACAACTGCGTAGTATTTCTTCTAGGGTACTCAAATAAATCTTCATGTAGTTTGCTTTCACTGTTGTCTGGATATCTGTGAGAGAAAATAGGCTTACGGTGCCAAAAAAGTTTAACAAAATTCTAAACAACAGTGAAAATAGACCACTCAAAGATTCACTTCAAATGTTTTAGAAGGAATTCTAAACGGAATTTTTCAGAATTTGGAAAATCGTAGTCTGTTTTCGAAAAAAAGATTTTTTTTAAAAAAAATGGCTGTGCTGGCACAAGACAAAGAAAGACAGGTCGCATTTATATGTCTAGATGTCCAGCTATAATAATTTACTGTGTTTTAGGTTTGCATTTTTTGTCATTTATTATCACTTTGTTATCTCTTTATGTTAATAACAATGAAGATGGATGATTAGATGAATAAATAAAATAAATAAATGAAATAAATATACCATGCCCAAGTCTGGATTTGAACTTGGAACCTTCAAAGGGGAGATAGTGGACCAGTCATTCAACAGGCTTGGCCACTAGAGCAGCTTGTATCATACAGTTCATGACAAGAGGGGATGAAATCAAGAAAAAAACGTTATTGGAAGTATAAATCTTGAAAAGTAAAGCATTCACAAACATCCCCCTTACAATTTTTTTGTTTATTTTTTTTATTATTTTTTTTAAATGAACAATTGATAGAAATGCAAATATTTAAATTTGTGGCTTATATTCTTTTCCCCTCAATGTTTTAGCCATTAAAAGTGCATATCTACTTTTGTAATTAATTCTATCGCCAGACTCAGAATTATATATGTGGAGGCCTGGAGCTAACATTTAGGTCAAGTTATATCAGATGGTTAGTTATATTCTTACCACAGTTGAAATATCTTTCTATTATTCTTGTATGTACATATTTCGTACATTGTTGAATTATTTCTCTTGTAGTTTGCCTTTTGATCAGTGGCGTGCGGTGACATTTTTCGTTGCGGAAGCAGATCCAGAAAAGTTAAGGAAACCAAGAATTCATTGCTTCTACATGGTTATATAATGAGCACAGTTTCCTTAACGTCTCTAGTACTTTAAGATTGTCTTCAATCTCCGAGTATCTGAAGGGGAAAGATGAATGTCCAGGTGCAGTTGTTCATTTATTTCAAACATCATTTGGTCTGTTGTCAAACGTACTTAATGCAACAGACAAACGCGAATGATTGAAACAATTTTCACAATTTTCAGACATTGCAATATTCACAAATCCACTTTGGCTCCACATAGTTCTTTCTGTAGAAAATAGTAAACAATGCCAACACTAAAGTTTCTGAAGCTTTCAGTTTCCACATAACTCGAACTTCGAGTAGTTTGAAAGTTGGTTACATTTTAAGCCCTTCTCTGCTGGTACAATTTGGGAATACCTGGAGTTGGGCGTATACTTTACACTTCCGATTTTACAACATGCACAGAGAGAGAGAGAGAGAGAGCTAGATAGCTAGATAGATAGATAGAGAGGTGTACAAAAACGAATAAACCATATAGAAATTCACACGCCCAAAAACAGTAGCCTCTCAAAGCGCTTGTGAAAAACGTGACCGCAGCCAGCAAGTGTTACCAACTCTATTAGGTGGATGTGTCTATGGAAGTATTAGATGTCTTAATAGACCGAATGCTCTGAAACATTTTTTTTCACATATAAATATATCATATGTATGTCAGCAATCATATTTTTGTGTTTCTCCTGTGCTTTGAAACGTTATAATTTATTTAAGAATATTAAAATTGTAACTCGATTGTACACCACTGGCAGTGCACATTATACATGGACATTTATTTGTGCAGTTCACAACACTGAGGATATCATCAGATTTCACCAATGGCATTCTGGCTTCATTTCAGCCCTTACCGATTGGAAAGCGAAGTTTCCGTCCATGTAAACTTGTCTCCCATTGGATAATTCAAGGTCGCCTGTTTCTACTTGGACCCTTTGGATGTTTTCTACAAGCTGGCCAGGGTGATGTGTCGCAGATGTTTTGTCAACATGCCACGAGAGGGTTGGATGGTCCTATATCAGAAAAGGACGAACTTTGGAGTTTGCAGGTTGATTCTGTTGAGGTAACAGGGAAATAATTAAAAATTAAAGTTAAAGAAATGATTTTGTAGCCGTAATGCTGGTCTTGCTGTACTGGAATGCACGCCCATGCTTTTGATTTAATGTTTCAGGAGAACACACATTCTTTTTTTTTTTAAGTTTTGTCTAAATGTTTAGAAAAGGGAGCATGTGTTCTCCTGAAATGTTTCATCAAAAGTGTCTTTAAATGCTTGGAACAACCATACACTACAAGAGGAAAAAGTTCGAATATCTCATTTTCTCCAGTTTGTCCCTTTTCAAAGCAATTTTTCCCACTGGAGGCATAGATGGAGGCCTGGGGCCAGTTGCATAGAGGCCACCCTTGCAACCCCCAAAATGAGGGAGGGGGCTGCAATGTTCTCTCTCTGTGCTCCTGAAATTTTATATACTCCCAGAAATTCAACAGTGTGTTATAAAAAAAATCGATATATGAAATGTAAATCTGGTTCCCAGTAACATATCATATGATGACATCTCTGATAATAAGCAGTGTATTGTTCCAGCCAGCCAGAGGGGCCCAGGCAACTTGAAATTCAGAATTAATGTATTTACTCACAGATGGCCATTGATAGGAAAATATTCCCCATCTTATACTTTTATAGCTACACAGTTTGTTGTAAACATAGTGTAGTGTGTTAATTGTCTACAGTTATGAATCCAGTAGAAAGATCCAGTTGCTCAAGCAGTCGATGCCTTATTGCTATACAATAAACAATCAAACATGATATTTTACCATTAATATTAGTTTTGCACGTGATATTTAAAATGTAACTTCCCACCAAATATTTTCAAGGAGCCCCAAGCCTTTTCATATTGAAATAAGTGCTGAGATAAATTTTCCACATTGTCCACACTTGTTATGTTTCACTTTAAAGGGGCCCAAAAACTCAGTAGGAGGTGAAGTCCAGGGACAATTATTCCTTTGCCCTAAGGGCCAGTACCCCGTCTTCTGTCACGCACGGTATACAGTGTATGAGTTAAATGTCGTACTTTGGAGGATTTTGTAAAGTTCAATTTTCTTTCATATTGAAATTTTTTGCACATATCTGTCGACCTAGTTCTTCTTTCCCAGTGTGTTATACGATTCTGTGATCTACAGTGTTCGAAGTGAAAATTCCTAGCTGCAAATTTCCTTGTTGGAGTTTGGGATCAACTTGAAGACAATGCAATAGGTGGAGGAGGATGCTTATGCAAATTATCCTAGCTGTGGTGGGATGCCTTATGAATTTTTTTGTAGCTGGGGATAGCATCCCCCCCACACACACACACTTCTAGTACTGATGATCTATTAATAAAATGGTTCTTGATTCATGAAAAAGTCTTTAAGAAATATACGTTCAGTGGTCTATCGAAAAGAATGGCATCGTTGAAATTATGAATAGTAATATTGAGGTCCACTAACACCAAAATTAAACACCGTGTCAATGTGGCAACACCCTTTTTATATTTCAGGGTGGCAGTGGTAATAATACTTGCTAACTTAGAAAAAGTATCAGGTTAGAATCATGAAAATGGGTTCACTGATATTTTGGAAATTGATTTATTTTGCCACATTTCATCAAACAACATTGCTTTGCATTTGATTAAATTTTATGTAATTTTACATACTGAACATTGTGGGAGCTTATCATTACCAGAGGAGTTCAATCAGGGCCAGCCCTTGGTAGGTACAGGGCCTGAGGCAAATAATACACATACAATTGACTAATGTCCTCCATTGTGGATTCCTGTCTTGGCTTGTCATCACTACCAGTTTTAACTCTCTAGTGCATCATGGAAATATATAAAAAGGTAATAATTATCAAGAGTCATAAGAGTTCTCTGCCCCCATGGGACAAGAATATAATGTAATGCCCTTGTACATAATTAGCACCCCCTTCATCACACAGTGTGACAACATTTGTAGAAACGAAAAGCAGAACACTATACACACAATGGAAAAGGTAGTGAAGTGGTTTCTATTATCTATCAACCGAACTCCGAAAGTTCAAATACTCCACATATATCAACAAGAGAAAGGCGTATTCTGAGAAAATTGAATGATGATTTTTTATTGTAAAAGATAAAACATTAATGAATTTAGAAAATAACCCAATTAAACATTTTAATCATTTACAACCCACACCAAATACCTCCCCATCACCTGATACACCCAGACTCAATATTGCAAGTGAAGTAGATAATAAAGAAAAGTAAAGCAAATGACAAATAACTCTCTTCTGACAACTATGCACAATAAGGTACAATCTGCCAGGAACAATCTAGATCTCAGAATTATGCTTACACGAATTCCAACCTGACATTCTGACATTAACAGAATTTGGTCTCACCAAAGATGAATCACAATTTTATAACTAGAAGGATATAGTTTGGTGTCAAAATTTACCAGGGAGGAACAAAAAAGTGGAGGCATTGCCATATATAGAAAAACTAGCCTGACAAGGACTAAACAGATCAAGTGGCTTCAACCATTATGCAATGAAATTGTATTTGAAGCAGCTGGAATTGAAGTTAATATAAATAACCATATTTATAAAATAATAACATTATATAGATCCCAAGCTGTAACATCAACGATTTTCTTTCAATATTAGACGTTGTATTAAGGGTTACACTGTTAAATTGCCAGTGGTGTTACGTGCAGTTCACATACGAGTGTTCACAATAATGTTTTTGTACTGAATGCAGTTTTACTCCTCTCCCTTGTAACTTCATCTTGAATTGAAAAAGTGAGAATAAGAGTTCAAATTATTTTAAACAATTTCCCCCCAAAATCACGCTATATTTGAAGTAATGCAAGAAGGACCTAGGGAAAATTGTCCCTCTCCCCCTTAAAATCTGCCAGGTTTAGCGAATTCTCGCTAAAGTTTGCAACTATGTAGCACAGACATTTTCGAGTCCCCCATGACATGCCTTGTATATGCTGCACTCTGGTGCCGAATGTAAGAAGTATTTCCGCTTGCATCAGTGTTCGCACAGCGAAGTAAACATCTTCGGGGTATAGTGGCCAACAGCCCCTTAGCTGTCAGCTCTATGCAACACTGACAGCAATTGTGTTCAACGCCCTCCATGGAACACTGTGGGAGTCAGGGTTACCAACTATCTAGCGAAGTTATCAGACGTGAAAGAAGTCGTGTCAGAGTAAATTGTGTGTATATACTGATATGATATTGTTGCAGTGTTGCACAACGACCGGATATTTTACAATGAAATTTCATACTTTTTGTTAGTATACAGCGTGAGCACAAAAGCACTCCCTGGTTTTGAAAGGGTATAACTTTAATACCAAAAGTAGTATTCTACAAAAATGTTCACAGTAGTTGTAAAAACTCATAAAGTTTTTGTGGTGTTCATTGGAATTACAAATGCTCAATGTGCGCGCCACCTGTTATGCGGGAAACATAGATACGATAATCCAGCTCCAACCACACCTTCTCAAGCGTATCCGGTGTGATGAAGTTGACAGCTGTACTGATGTGTTCCTGAAGATGATTCAAGGTTGTGGGTAGTGGAGGTACATAGACCTGGTCTTTCACGAACCCCCAAAGGAAAAAGTCACAAACTACCATGTCCGGTGATCGTGGGGGGCACTTGCATAGATTTTGATCATTGGGTCCAGCTCGTCCTATCCAACGGTGTGGGAGGTTGTCATTCAGAAAGCTGCGTACAGATTGATGCCAGTGTGGGGGCGCTCCATCTTGTTGTAGAATGTAGTCACCTCTCTCTGCAGCAAGTTGAGGAATTAACCAGTCACGTAGCATTGTTAACTAGCTTTCACCTGTGATTGTTGGCCCCTCAAAGAAGAACGGACCGTACACTCGACACTGACACTGCGCAAAAACATTCACCTTGGGTGAGTCACGTTCCACATCAAGAGTGGCATGCGGATGCTCGCTTCCCCAGATCCTAACATTATGCCTGTTCACTTTTCCACTCAAGTGGAAGGTCGCCTCATCACTAAAAATGATCTTTGTCAGAAAGGTTTCATCGTCCTCCATTAAAGTGTGGATAGTCTCGCAAAACTCACGTCGCTTTACCTTGTCTTGTGGATATAACTTTTGAACTAATTGCAGCCGGTGCGGGTGAAAACGCAAACGCTTCCGTAAAATCTTGCTTACGGTAGTTTGTGGCACCTGCAACTGCCTGCTGGCTTGACGTGTTGATTTTCTGGGACTGCGATACAAAGGCTTCTCGCACACGCTCCACAATTTCCTCAGAGATGGACGGTCGGCCAGAATGTTCTTTTCTTTGATCACAAATGCATCCTCTCTCAACAAATGTTTTATGCCACTGCAGAATGGATTTGTGTGTAGGTGGATCAACATTAAACTTCCGTTTAAATGCACGCTGCACTCTCACAACACTGCTTTGTTTTGGCAAATTCTAACACGCACCAGCTTTTTGCTGCGGAGAGAACGCCATTTTCGATGTTACTGCCCTCTAGCTACCGAATTCACATCTAGCGATTCTGAAAAGAAAGATATTAAAATATTTTGAGTTAACTGAGCTTTGGATATCAATTTTATCAAAATATTCAAGTAACTATTAATTTTATGATATCTTGAAACCAGGGAGTGTTTTTGTGCTCACGCTGTATTTTTTCATGTATTTTCCTATTAAATATATTGAACATAAACAAACAATTTTGCCTTTCATTGCTTCATAAAGCAAATTCCATTACGATCCGTTAAAAAAAAGGAGGCAACCTGCGCGATTTCATTGTACGAATAGACGCACAAGTAAGCGTTGCAAAGCCGGAGCAACGGCCTGATCTCTACAGCGAGTAGTATTGGAGCGACGTTCAACGCTATTCTTCCTATCCCCTGCTTCAGTCGGCTTGGTCGTTGCAGTGGATTTACAACACAAACAAGGTCAGGCGCCCCTTTTCGATCCCCCGGTGGGTGAGGGAAGAAGAGAACGCTGGGATTCAATTCGCACTGTCCTGCGTCGTAGAGCAACAGACAAAATGTCAACGTTAGGCAAAGATCAATATTTTCTTTTGGGGAGAACCTGATCCTAATTTAAATTATGTGTGATACCGATACCAATGCTTGAAACCTGTAACAATTTGATTTGATTTGTTGTTTTTTAAATCCACTTTATGCACAGAAAGACTAATCGGGACTGGACCTATATTTTAAAGTGGAATCCGAACCACTGTGCCACGTGCCTCGATTTGTAACAATTAAAAACTGTTCAATATACTGATTAATATTATTGGATGAGTATTCCAGTCCAATTCTAAGCATCGATTCATCAGAGTTTTCCGTCAAAATATTTAACAATTGAATCAGAACATTAAAAGTACTTCTTACGTAATCACAAAAAACACAATTCTGCATAATATTGCTGCCAAATAAATAGAAACTTCAAATTTTGTATGATGATTATTAATTGTACTCCTCGAAAGTGTCACGTATCAGTCACGTATAAAATTATAAATACATATAATTACATTATAAATATATACAAATTAAAGTTATATAAATATATTATATATTGATGAAGGAATATACAATATAACAGTTGGGCTGAAAAGTTCGTAGGCTGACTCATAGATGGCGTTACTAGAATTATATCCATGTGATTTTTACTTAGTACTAACCTTCAAAAGATACGTGTATAAATTTCACAGCTGCCGGATAATTAGTTCGTGAGATATAGCATTGTGAGTGAAGCAGCTTTTGTTATTGTGAAAAAATGGATAAAAAAGAATTTCGTGTGTTAATAAAGCATTGCTTTTTGGCGAAAAAAAATACTGTTGAAGCCAAGGCTTGGCTTGATAAACATTATTCGAACTCTGCACCAGGAAAATCAACCGTTGAGAAGTGGTTTGCTAAATTTAAACGAGGCGAAATGAGCATCGAAGACGATGCACGCAGTGGACGCCCCAAAGAGGCTGTTACCGACGAAAACATCAAAAAAGTCCACAAAATAATTTTAAACGAGCGTAAAGTGAAGTTGATCGAGATAGCTGAGACTTTAAAAATATCAAAGGAACGTGTTGGACATATTGTGCATGAATATTTGAACACGCGAAAGCTGTGTGCAAAATGGGTGCCGCGCGTGCTCACAATTGATCAAAAGCAACAACGTTTTGATGATTCGGAGCAATGTTTAGCGATATTCAACCGTAATAAAATTGCTTCCCCATCGACCATATTCTCCAGATCTGGCCCCCAGTGACTTTTTCCTGTTTGCAGACCTTAAAAGAATGCTCGCTGGAAAGAAATTTAGCACTGATGAAGAGGTAATCGCCAAAACTGAGGCCTATTTTGAGGCTAAAGAGAAATCGTACTATAAAAATGGCATCGAAAAATTGTATGACCGCTATAATCGTTGTATCGCCCTCGAAGGCAACTATATTGAATAATAAAATCGAATTTTGTCAAAAAAATATTTTTTACTATGTTAGCCTACGAACTTTTCAGCCCAACTGTTATATTCACTGCAACCACCAACATTCTGAACCACGAGCCACCACTGACATCAAACATAGTATTCTTTCGAATAAATATACGTATGTGTGTGTGTGCATTTAATATGTACGTAATTTAAGACATATACATGCATGGACGTCCGCAGGATTTTTTCCAGGGAGGGGCAAGCAAGGTATTTTTTTTTCCAAGGGGGGGCAAAGGACACATATTTTCCTCCAAAATAGTGATGCCCTATCAAAAAACACTATTTCATGCTGAAATTAACATGTTTCTTCAACGAATTTATAATAATTAGCATAAATTACTGTGATTGAAATGAAATTATGTGTGAAATATATAATTTTAGGTACACATTCATTTTCCAGGGGGGGCGTGCCCCCCTTTCCGGACGCCCATGTATACATGAGTGTTCATGTGCTCATGCGAACATTATCAGGCGACGCGCCTGCAAATTGCAATGTCATCATTCTAGGTGACATAAATGTTGATCTCCTTCAAAACAAAACAAAAAGTAAAGAGTATATAGATCTTTTTGAATCTCATGGGCTTAATAAAATTGTAAGAAACCCACCAGGATAACACTCACTACTGAAACTCTTATAGATCGTATTAGCACTAACATGCCTTTTGACATGATAAAAGCAGAGGTGATTCACAATTTAATATCCGACCCCACTGCACAACTAATGCAAGTAAACCTGCCCACACACCATAATACAATAACAAAAAGATATGCAATAGTATGTAGAAATATTAATGAAGAAGATATAAGGTATATATCTTCTAAAAAGAGAAGTATGGACAGAAGTGTACCAGTCAGATACTACGGAAAAAAATTGGGAAAATTTAATAAACACACTTATATTACCTATATGTTGCATGTCCTATTAAAAAGAAATATATATATATAAATAAAATAAACAAAGATTAGGTCTCAAACAAAATTCTGCAAAAAAAAAAAAAATTGAACTAAAAAGCATCCATGACAAATTCATAGCTACGAAAGAGAAAATTTAAAATGACATGTATAAAAGTAAGAAAGAAGAATATGAAAAATTAATTAAATCTGAGAAAGCTCACCATTTATCACAAAAAATAAAAAGCAATAGCAATAAATCTAAAATCATACGGGATATACTAAACAAGCGAAGAGGGAAAAATAATAATAAAGATAAAAAAAATATTTCACTAGCTGTAAATGGAACTGAGGTACAAGACCCAGAAACCATAGCATCAATATTCAATAACTGGCTTGTGAATGATAACCCAAACACTAGATTGCAAACAAAACACAATGAAAATTCGGGACGACACACTAATGCCATTCAAAACTCTATGATACTGAGAGAGCTATTAATTCCATAAATAACAAGAAATTATGTGATATTGACGGTTGGTCTAACCATCTAGTATAAAAATGAACACACTGTTTATTCCTGCCTCTACAATTTGCTATAAACTCATCATTAAGAAACGGTATATTCCCAAAGATCTTAAAAAAGAGTTTTATAAAACCAATTTAGAAAAAGGGGCCTAAAACAGACCCCTTAAATTACAGACCAATAGCAATTACTTCACCTTTCTCCAAAATTCTTGAAAAAATAATCTCCAATAAAATTCATGATTTTTGCTCCAAATTTAATATTATAAATGAATATCAGCAGGGTTTTCAAAAAGACTAATCAACGAATTCTGCAACTGTGCAATTTATAAAAATAATCACTGAAGCTTTGGAGGACAATGAAATTTCCGAGCACAGTATTTCTAGATCTGTCCAAACCATTTGACTCTCTCAACCACAACACACTTATGCATAAACTATATAGTTTAGGTATCCGAGGTGGCACATTTAACCTAATTAAGTCATTTCTTTCTGATTGAATACAATGCATACAAATTGACCACATAGATATCTCATCTATCAAAACCTTTTACTCAGCTTTAAATCGTTAAAGATAGATGTCCCTCAAGGATCAATACTTGGTCTATTATTATTCATCCTTTACATCAATGACATACCGAAGAAAAACATGACTCAAACTATCACCTATGCAGATGACACTAACATAATATGTAGGGCAAAAACAAAAGAACAATTAGAAATCCAAACTTACATCTCAGTTAATCAAATATGGAAGCCTAAATGTAAACCATCAAAAAACAAATTTCATGATGTTTAACCCTGGCAACAAAAAGAACTTTGATAACTTGCCGGTTTACTTAGATGAAAATGAAGTAGACTATGCTAACCATGTAAAATTTCTAGGATTGATCATTGATGATAAATTAAATTGGGCATGTCATACTGACTATATCTGTGATAAACTCGCCAAAAATCTTTGTCTGTTGAAAATCCTTTCAGAATATTATATCAAGGAAATCAACATGAATCATTATGGTCTTATTTATCCTCACTTAGAATACTGTATTACAGCTTGGGGAGGAGCAGCTCACGTACATACAAAAAGAGTGTTCACACTACAGAAAAGGGCAGTGAAACTTGTATGCAAAATACCTTCCAGATCCACATGCAGAATTGGCTTTCGCGAAAACAAAGTTATAACAGTTGTATGTTTATAAATCTATTATCTATGCACTTAGTGACAAAACACAATTTAGAAACGAAGAAATTCATGGACATAATACAAGACAAGGACAAAACTTCCATATCCAGACTAACAGACAGATCACCACATTCTTCAGGTTTAAAATTCCACAACAACCTTCCCTCTTGGCTATAATCAAAAAATGCCTCACAGACAGAGCTCTGTATGACATTATTGAACTATAAATTAGACTGGGTACAAGTATCAATTATGCAAAGAAATTCAATAATGTCGTAGAAGGAATAATATCTCTAATTTTAAAATATCATGCATGTAATATATATTCTACAAGTATATATGTTTATCCTTGTTTTTAATATTGTGAATATAATGTACAATTTATGTAAACTTCTTTATCACATATGCGCAGCATGTAAATTTCTTTCTTATACTGTAATAGCCTGTATACCATAGCTTATATTATATTTTCATGTATCTGACGAAATCCATACCCATGCAAAATGGGTCAACGGATGAATAAAGATTATGATTTGATTATTATTATAAAGCCCCAGTTTCCATTTTTTTAAAAAAAATCATTTCCTGGTCTCCCATTCCAAACACATGCATACGTACCATACGTAAAACCAAGGTTGGGTATGCGATCTAAGGTGGGTGCAGCTTTGGACTCGGCTACAGGACGCGTGCTGGTTCGAGTCTCCTGGAGGAAGTGTAACAACTTTAAAACCATATTGATTTAAATTGGCCAACCGTGTACAACTAAGTTTTAAGTTTCAAATATCAGTATGCCTTCCAGTACCTGCTAATTCATTGGTCGATCGTCTACTGGCAGGAGCTACTTTTTAAAGCCTAGTTTACATATTTGGCCAGTAGACGGGACATTCTGCTTATTTACATATTTTGAACTGAAAGGAGTTATGACTGCCACCACCATGGGCGTCCGGAAGGGGAGGCAAGGGGGAAAACCTGGTAAATGAAAGCCAACCAAAAATTATGTATTTCACACACATAATTTCATTTTAGCTAAATAATATGTGTTAATTATTGCATGAACATCATAAATTCAAATTTAAGCAATATGTTTTAGGGAACATCACTTTTGTTGGAGAAAATGTGCCTTGTTTGCCCCCCCACCTGGAAAAAAAATACCTTCCTTGCCCCTCCCTGGAAAAAATCCTGCGGACGTCCATGACCACCACCCTCGTTTGCTCACGCCACTGTTTCCACTCTTCCGTTCATATGTTGCTTTCTTGACGCTTATATGGCAACTCTCGTACGAGCGTCCGGAAGGGGGGAAAGGGGGGGGGCTCCCTGGAAAATCAAAGTCAACCAAAATTATATATTTCACACATATAATTTCATTTCAGCCACAATAATATGTGTTGATTATTGCACGAATATGGTAAATTCAAATTTAAGCAATGTTTTTTGAGGAAACAACACTATCATTGGGGAAAATGTGCCTTGTTTGCCCCCCTGAAAAAGTACCTTTCTTGCCCCTCCCTGGAAAAAATCCTGCGGACGTCCATGAACTCACGATGCTACTAGAAAAATAGAAGACCTAGTCAGTGCTCGAAGTGAGCTAGCAAAATTTTCGAAAATCATCCCCCCAGTTGTCTCATTGTCACCATGTTAAACCATAGGTGCATCCCCCGTGGCTCGACCAAACACCCCCTCCAGGCACGTAGCCAGGGGTGGGCTCAGGGGGCTGAAGCCCCCCCGAAATCCTTAAAAGATCTAATTTAAATAGTGTACAGTGGTAATTAATTTTACTTCATTAGCAGGATTAAACCTCTTGTATAATAAGTTGTAATATACAGGAGAAATTCGTCTTCAGTTATTTTACCCCCTTCCAACTTTTCGCCTTTAAGATGGCGGCTGCTGATAAGACTAGATTTTTCCGTGGGAGGGGCACGTATAAGATGTACGATTGGAAATACGAAGATTTTTCTAGATGTTAAAAACAGCCTCAAATATACACAGCCAATTCCCGACGGCGTAGCGGAAATATTGTCGGATTGTATTCAAGGATTCTGGATTCGATACCCTGTTGACACACATGGTGTTTTGGTTCCCACTTTAAACTGTAGGTTCAGTACCGATTAGCCTATCTGTGGACTCAAAGCAAGACACTTGCAAGGATTGATTACCTTTAGGATAATTTGCGGTCAGCTAAATTAATCAGGTGGAATCCGAATTACTGTATAGTCACGGACACTTCTGGGTTGTAATAACCTCCACCAGCAAACGAACCCAGGACTATTCGATTATAAGATTACAGTATTAGTAGATTTTTTGTGAAATAGAAACAATTCTGTTACTTGAATTAACAGGAATTACAGAAAGTGATAAGTTGGAGAATTCATTTTGTCAGGCGAAACTGTTGCAAACATAGGGCATATCTAAACTAGTGTCATCAGCAGGGAACGGATTTATATGTAGTAAAAATGTGCTAAGTATGTAAATACATATTTAGTTATTTACACCAAGTTATGGAGTTAAATATGGACTTAAAATTGTAAAAAACAAGAAAAAAAAACTTTTTAATAATGTAAGACACTATGCGAGCTACATAAAATACAGTATGCTTACATTGACTTGACATTAATTATAAAACTACGCAAAATGTGTTTTCATTTTCTGTTTCAAACAAAACAAAACAAAATTTTATTGTAAGTATTCCAACGTGAAATTTCTTCTGCATTTATATTGACTAAAATTGTGTTCAATATCGCAAGAAGTAATGGGAGTGTATTTCAAATTTGTCAGTTATTCGCAAGCACTTCTCACCGTTTCCCAACCAAGGCCGTTCTCATTCTTATAGTACAGCTTCTGAGCTATCAGATGGCGCTGCGATCTCAAAATGGGCGAAAAATCGACATTCATCGTTTTTTCCCCTGAGTCTTCATTTGATTTCAGCTTCATACATAAATAGGCTATGTATTTACATATAAATCCGTCCCCTGGTCATCAGTTAAGCAGTTAGCGTTATTGCTTTGTAATCAACAAGCTCCGGATTCGATTCCCAGTGTCGACTTATTTAAGAGTCTTGCAATCTAATCGATTAATTTGTATACGTTCTAGACTTGTGTTACTCTTTTACTGTTTGGACGAGGATTGCTTGAAGATTTTTTGTTGGTATAATGTTATCTATAATACTCAGCGAGCCCTTTTGGGAGGGGCACGTGCCCCTCCCGCTAAATACCCCAGTGTATATAATCACAAATGCGTGGATAAAAAAGCATACACGGTATTCTGCCCTCCCTGCGCTTGAACACCTAACATCAAAATGAATAGTAGGCGAGTTGTCCGTCACCATTTTCATTCAGTAGTGGGTATTATGAATTGAAATTAAAAAGTTAAAAACAGGGGACAGCATTCTGCTTCCCATCAGCAGACTTCCATTCCTTAAAACAACACAGGATATAAAATAAAAAAGAATGAAAATAGTGATGGACAATTTGCCTACAATAAATCTTTGCCGTTGGCTGTACAACGCACAAAAGTCTTATGATTTACGGAAGTTAAATCGATGGTTTAGTCAACCAGTACAGTTGACTGCCAAGGCCAGATTGTGTGAATGACATCTTGGGGCCATGTAAAAACAATTTGTGAAAATGGATCAAGTTGGTGTCATTAGATCTGTGAAGCACAAGAAATTTCAAAACAAGCCAAAAAAACATTGAAAATTCAATTTAAGTTTGAGACTCAGTTTTGGGTATCGTGGCCTGGAGAAGAGAATTTTGATCAGAGGGCCATGAGACCCATTTCTGTCTCTCACATTTTTATTAAAAGTATAATTTCTGTTTCTTCAAATAACGAACTTCCATCACTTGAACTATCAAGCTCGTCCAGTATTGCAAGCACATTTTATGCTTCTTGTTCATACATCGTCAACAGAACATACAACAACAGAAGTGCATCCTCCATAAAATATTGCAATCTACACGTTCAATCACACAGAATATAGTCTTAATTTCTTCTTCCTTTATTTTTCTCCTTCTTTGTTTAATTCTTGCCTGAAATACAACAAATGTCAAACAACGATGCATTAAAAACACATCAATTGTTGTAGGCTATTGAAAATCAACAAAATAAAGTAATCATAAATAATCACAGAACACTAAGGTTCAAATCACAAACCCTGAGACCTTCTGTAAACAAAACCACCTGCATGCAGAAAGCATTGCAAACTCATAGAAGTAAAATAATCCACACGAAAATCCAGCGTTCTTACAGGATTCATTACGTAAGGTAAAACAATGGCCAATTTGTAGTATGGGATACACTGCCGCAAATGACGTCTCACTTTAAACCCAATGCTCTTTCTTTTTTTACTTATTGCTTCACCTTTATGGTTAACTCTCTGCACCAGTAATCATTTCCCATAAATTTGGCTTCTTTCTTGCATGTGAATTGAATATATTTTACTTGCATTTTCTTAGACAAAATGATATAACATGGTAATGTATATTTCTAAGGTTTGATAAAGATAGGAGTGTATTTGAAATTTGTTTGTAGATGTTATGTAAATTGTATCTTATGTAAATAAAATATATAATGGGCATAAACAGCCATATGCATTGCTGTAAGTCCAATAAATTTATTTATGATGATAATCAAAACAAGACAAAAAGTTCGTAAATTTATTGCGGTTGGAAACTTTGACAAGCATCCTAATAACGATTTTTGTTCCGCCAAATATAGTGCACTTTGTAAAATAACTTGGTGACATGGCAAGGAAAGATAAGTGTGAACATTTTGTAGTAATATGCATTGTAACTTTCAATGTGCTTAGAGATTCGTGTACATAATGATATTTTATAACATTGGTTATTTTCTAAAAATAATCATGTGAACAGCAAGGAAGTAGTGCAACTTAGTAATATTTGCTGACTTATCCTTAGAAAAATAACATTGAGAGTTCTATGCGTGCGGGAAGGTCTCCGTGTTCTCCGAGCTTGTTTTCAAAACACCAGCAAGGACAGCCTTTGAAAAGGGGTGAGAAACAGATTCTACTCAATATTTATGTAACGTTCTGTCAGTGGTATCGTGAGAAACCAGTAAATGAAGTGGTTAAGTTCGTATCCCAGTGCAGTGGTGTGTCAGTGTCTGCAGAGAGAATGACCGGGAGAGTAACGTTGTATGCGGCTGCATATTCGTCTGATGTTTTGAGAGCGGGTTCTCACATTCAGAGGCTCTTATATAAAATGAATAAGTGCAGCGAACTATGAGTGTAACAGCAGATGATTGCGGTCATGAATCAGCTGACGCGGACTGATACATCGAATCGGTGAGACCGTTTGTTTACAGAAGGCCTCAGGGTTTTTGATTTACACTTTAGGTTTATTACTACAATGTTACGGCCATTTGTACGTCATTGTTGTAATCGCCGGTTGCTATCTAGGGCCAGGCTACGAGTATAGTGTAACATTCTGGAGCCAAAACAATATCTTTGATCATGTTAGCAAATGACAAGTGAGACCCATATAGGGGAATCGCGGCCTGAAACAATTGCTGACGTGAGACACAAAAGTGGGTATCACGGCTTCACGAATGGCGAAACTGACCCACTTTTTGGTCTCATGGCAGTCAACGTGTTAATAAAAATAACATATTCGTACAAAACAGTGTTATAAATATATCGTCGATGTTTTCACGAACTGGCGAATATGTCAACTCCCCTGCATCACGAACCGGCGAATGTGCAAAATTTGACATTTTGAGGTTTTGACGCTGTATATGTTGGAACAACCTGTACTTTGCTCTCACAAAGTTTCAAGTTTCTATTAAATATTGCTTAGGAGATAAAGATGGACAACGTTTTGACGAATATGAAAACTAGTATTGTGATAATTTCACGAACCGACGAATATGAAATTCGCCGCTTCGTGGAAAAAAACATGATATCACTTTACAATCCATTCAGAATGTGTCAGTTCGACTACATTTTGCCTAACAGATGCCGCTGTAATAAAACGTTTTATATTTAATTTTTTTCATAAGAAATATAACCCATTTGTAAGATATCATAAAACATGTAAGGCACAGTTGTTTGTGTTTCTATTGGAACAATGTATACAGTTTATATTTTGAGACTTTCAATGAAATTGCCAATCATCTGGTTTACTTCTCGCAACTAAATTATTTCGAATGGTTTATAAAAGAAATGCTATATTTCTTTGATATTATTTTGAAGAATAGCCTTCTAGTGGTGTGGCTCGTTGTGTAATTATTCAGAAGATATGAATAAGGACGTGCTTGTGAAGTGGACTGATGGCAGTACTAACATCGGCAGAAGCCAAGAACTTACACTCCCCCATGGAATGAAGAAGTCGCAATATGGAGCGAAAGTAAAAATGTGGTGGGATCCTGAGAAAATTTATTATGAAGGTGTTGTGATCGGGATGGAAGAAGATTCTGAAAGTGGTGATACAGGTGATGAACGTCCTCTGTTAGTGCCAAAGAAGAGCTGAGGTGGTGTGATCAATGACTCGAGTGCAGTAGTTAGTGACGTTGACAGTTCTTCAGAAACGATAGCTGATGATGAGGACAAGGATCCTGATTTTCTTATATCTTCCAGTGCACGCTGTATGTAGTTCCTTGCATTGTGAAGAAGAAATATTTGCTGCATGCGTAACGTGTCAGGATTTGGTTTGTTACAATCACTTCATATTGGATTGCGCCGAGCACAAGAGACGTGTTAGTGTACAAGAGAAAAACAACCCTCCGGGATCAAGCCACACAGATTTTAAAGTAGATGGTTCTCAAAAGGAGGATGTTACTGCAGTAAAGCGAAGGGTTTCCGAAAAGGAAAAAGTAAGAAAAAATGTAAAAGCCTGTCGTTCTTTGGGTTATGAGTATGAAAGTGAAAAGAGTCATCAAGTTATTCCTTCTCGCAGATTGCTTCGTCCAGGTTGTGAGTCACGGACATGCCAAACAAGAGGATTGAAGTACAACGATTTTGATGACAACACAAGAATGAAAGTTAATAATGCGTATTAATTTAGGAAATGTTTCCCGACAACGAAAATGGTTAAGTAAGTTCATCGCTTCCAAAGCTCCTGTAAGGTCAGCGAAGTCAGAAGACAAAAAGAGGACCATAACGTAAGACAAAGAGTATGTCGTAAAATGTTTCTTAACACACTTGCAATTGCTTAGAGACAAGTAAGGACAATGCTAATGAAGTTAAAGAACCAGTGCATGGCAGAAGAAGAAAAGAGAGGTGGACGTGAGACAACGTTAAAAGAAAGAGACGAAAAAATGCGTACATATATTAAAAAACACATAAATATGTTCTCTAGGATGGAATCTCATTTTTGCGGCAGAAGTTCTAGCCAACACTACTTGTCGTCCAACTTAAATATTGCAAAGATGTATGAACTATTCAAAAAAGGATTTCCAAACAGCTCGGTCTGTTACTCCTTACACAGATCAGTTTGTAAATGTATGAAGTTAAAATTTCGTTCTCCAAAAAAAATCTTTGTGGTTTGTGTGAGACGTACAACTCATTGAAATCAGCTAATTGTTTATCTAATCATTCTGACTTGATTGAAAAATATAACAGGCACGTACAGGAAAAACAGAAGGCGAGGGAAATTAAAGGTGCGATGAAAAATACAGCTGTACAAAATCCACAGGAGTTCGTGGCTGCTTGCTTTGACATGGAGCAAGTCATAAATCTACCACATAGCAAACGATCTGAACTGCATTACAAAAGAAAATTATAAGCCTACAATTTTACAATTTATGAATTAGCTAGTAAAAGCGGTCATTGCTTCGTTTGGCACGAAGGATTAGAGAAAAGAGGTCCGAATGAAGTTGCAACAAACTTAAGGAAGTTTCTGCTGATGAAAGATGATCAAGGTGTAAAACAGGTAGCGTTCATCTCAGAACAAAAACAATATCCTGCCTTCTACGTTCGTTTATTTTTTAAACAATGAAGCACAAAACATCAACACCATACATGTTTTCTTCTTCGAAACGAGTCACGGACAAAGTTAAGGTGGTGCTATTCACAGTACAATTGAAAAAGCACTTCGACGGAGTGAAGATATCTTCATCCCTGCCTAACTCATCCCGGTAATCAGGATGGCAAGAAATAAACAATCATATGCTGTTCATGAGTTGCATGCTAAAGACTTCTTAGATTGGAAACAATATTCACAGTACCTGCTTATCCTAAAAGTTAGAACAACAAATGAGGGTCAACCCGTGGACTGGACAAAAGTCATGCAAATTCAAGTGCGCAAGGGTTGTTCCAATATATTTATAAAAACATCGCATAACCTAAACACACACTCAAGTATATCACTTCCTAATTCACGCAGTGCTAAAGAGGACAATTTACCACCAAGGGCTTTTACTTCAAAGCCAAAACTGCCTTGAAAATATACCAGGACTTGCTGTCATTATGTCAAGTAGTAATACCAGTAATTTCTCATCCTGATTATAAAGACTTCTATGTCAGATTACCTCACTAATTGTATAACCATTTTGCGTCTATTAACTTTGTATTTGATAACAGACTAGTGTTGGTCAATGTATTAGAGTCCAGCGCAGATAATTCTGCCGTGCAATGCGCGAAACAACTAAAGAAGCAGTGTTGCTAATGGAGCAGATAGAAAAATCGCTGCAGTGCGCCGATGCACAGCTGTTACGTACAACAATAAAATTAGAGAATTCAGGTCTATCTAACGTTGAGTTTTAAACGTCATGCATTATACCAGGACTAGGATTAATATGTACTAACAAGTGGCTTTGTATGTAGCTACATACATATGGACTAAAAATTCGCAAAATATGAACTAACACATAAGTAAAATTACCAAAAATGCTGCAAAGAAGACTTCTTCATACGATTCCTTATTTGAGTGATTTCAAACAAAATTAAAAAATATATATATTATTTTTCATTGCATTAATGCACTGGTGGCGTTCTAACTTTTCACTCCCAAAACCCGTATACACTGGTATGGAACTGCAACGGCAGATAATAACAAGCAAACGTGTTAAACCGCTACAATTGCACCATAACACTCCTCCTGAAGCAGTATTATTATTTCCTCTCTGAGATCGGCGACAGTCGGTTGCCTTTGTTGTACATTTACAAAGGATGCCGGCTTCCACAACAATAACAAGTACATATACTGCCACTAGACGATAAGCTGCGCGGCTTTTTCTTTTGTTATGAACCAGGGCCGGCGCTAGTCATTTTGCCTCCCTGGGAGGTGGCGGCAGATGCCGCTCTATTTCGACCCCCCCCCCCCGGCCATTACGCAGCAACGGAAAATTGAAAATCAATATATTCCTAACTAAAACATCAAAATATAAAATAAATAATGAGACTTCTTATGCTATTTCAATACTATTCAGCGCAAAAGAATATCTCGCTCGATCACAGTTTTCAATAGGCTTATTTTTTTCTTCTCTTCAAATTTTGCCGCTCTGGGCGATGGGACGGTTCGCCCTCCCCTTCCGCCGGCCCTGCTATGAACTTGGTCACCCATCAAAGCATGGCAATTTTAACACAGAAAACAATATGTATCGCATTAAGCAGCAAAAATGACAGCCTCCTCTATGCAATTTCTACAAGAACACGTGCCGGAGCCAGAGTTGAAATGATGTTGGAGCCACATAATTTATTTATTTTGAATAATTCCAAAATTATGAAAGATGAACAATTTGTTGCTGCTGTTCGCTGCTCTCTTGCCAAAATGCTTTATTGGGATGCTAACACCATGACTGGCTTCCTCCTTCATGAACTCGTGCACGTTGCTTAGAATTTCCCGAGCTTGGCTATGCAAGGTTTTTGATTTCAACTTCGACAGAACTGGAGGCATTATGGAATTTAACGTTCATTAGCAAACACACACTTTTACATACACACACGCAATACACGCACACAACGTCAAACCGGTCAAATACTTAGTATAAAATAAAAATATGGTGCTTCCAATCCAACAAAACTCACCGCTACTTTACCTGCCTTTTCCCCTTCCGTGACAGAAATAGTGCTTCATTATTACAGTTGGCAACACTAGTTACTAGCTAGCCAATGAACATGCACTGCATAAAAGAAGCAAGCACTACGCCGTGCTATATTGCCACATTAGCGTCCCTACCGAACGGTGGGAACCGCGAGCTGGATCGCTATTCAATTGTTTTCAATGATGTTTGCGCGAGTGTGTCCAGGAATGGAATGACAATGTGGCAACAATAGCGAAGGTTTTCGAGCAGGGTAGAACACGTGATGCTAAGAGAGAGGGAGACGAAACGAAAATTCGTTTCTACGCAACGGCAAATTTACGTGTGTGGCACTCTACTACCGTGCGTCCATTTCGATCTTCAGCCGAGAGATCGGGAGAAGCGTGGCGGGCGGCGCTGACGGAGATGCCTACATTTG
This sequence comes from Lepisma saccharinum, assembly GCF_977018435.1. Classification (NCBI taxonomy): domain Eukaryota; kingdom Metazoa; phylum Arthropoda; class Insecta; order Zygentoma; family Lepismatidae; genus Lepisma; species Lepisma saccharinum. The sequence goes on from NC_139245.1 coordinate 41,143,918, forward strand.
CGTCCTTTAATGACCGCTTATTTTTATGGACATATGCATACATTCATACAAATATTGCAAAACGAGCGCTAACCTGTGTTATAATTCATCATCTGTAATTCATCCAAGTTCTGCCCTTATATACACAAAAAAATACGCCTTAGAAACGATGTTAAGAGCCACAGATAATGAAACATTTTAATCATAGTTTTGACCAGTAACGTCCTGCTTAAGTTTATATCCTTGAAAGAGTTTTGTGTCGATCGTTTGGAGGTTTCGAATGTGCAACACTGTATCAAGATTACGCTGCAGACCAAACCGTTAAAAGTTAATGGTTTTCGTGAGCTTCCTTGCAATCCGAAATCTCCGAGCTCGAGTTTTTTGTTCCTTCGTGACTAGATGAAGACAGAGGTGTGAATATAGTGGCGAGCAGATGTAAACCAAGAGCGTGTTAATTTCGTACTGTGCGCAAGAGTGATATTCTTGGTTACTTGCCGTTACTTGTTTGTGTTATTGCAGTGTGTTTGTGTGTTGTGTCAGTGAGACGATTGGCATGCCAGCCGCAAAGTTCACGTTAGAACAAAGAATTCTTATGTATGACACTTACGTGAAAACAGACTCGTGTCGAGACGTGTGTAGGAAATTTGTACAGAAATTCCTAGGCGTTTCACCTCTACATAGAGATACGGTTAGACATCTTGTCCTTAAATTACGAGAAACTGGATCGTTAAATTTTAAAACACCTAAACAAAAACGACGGATTCTAACCGAAGCAAAACTCGATGAAATTGGTGCAGCGTTAGAACGTTCTCCAAACAAACCTCTACGCCGTGAGATGGACGTGTCAAAATCATCAGCACATACAGCTACTAAGCTACTAAAATTAAAACCGTACCCTTATAACACAGGTTAGTGCTCGTTTTGCAATATTTATATGAATGTATGCATATGTCCATAAAAATAAGCGTGCATTACAGGCCGCAAATGTCGGCATCTCCGTCAGCGCCGCCCGCCACGCTTCTCCCGATCTCTCGGCTGAAGATCGAAATGAACGCACGGTATTTTGTTCCTTACATTTTATTTCCTGAATTTTATTATTCTTGAAATTTATTTGCGGGTACGTCTAGTGTTGTGTGAATTTCTCTGTTTCTCACTGTTACGTATTAAACTGTTATGGTGTATGTTATGATTCGTGTATTAATGATTGGCCTAATATTTAACTCTGTATAAATATCCAATAAATAAGTTGAAAGTTTTAGCCTTGAACTGTAGAATTCGCAGTTTTAGTGAAAATTACAATGACGAATCAAGCTAAAAATATTCCATTTTTTTTTGTTTCACGAACTGACGAATAGATTCAATGAAATCCTTTGTTCATTTATTGTTCATTAAAATTCTTTCTACGGTGTTCTTTCTTATGTGAACTACCTTCTCACACAGCATTTATTGTTATCTCAAAATGTAGTTTAGCTCGAATATTTTTTTCAATGATTCGCAAGTAACGCAAAATTGAATCAGCAGTTTGAAGAAGGGAACAAGCGCCAAAAAATCGAAATTCGTTTTTTTGCTCCAAACGTGTCTTAACATATACCCGCATCTAGGACGTTAGGAAAAGGGAACGAAAACCACACGCTTGATGGTGTAATTGCCCTTGAAAATATTCGTACGTTTGAAGAAGGGAATGAATCCAGGTTTTGTTCCCTTCTTCAAACTGATTCATCCGTTTCCCACTAGTGGCGCTAAGATCGCACTTGTTAATAGCTGTTACAAGTTGCGATGGTATGCAAGACCTTGTTGAACCTTGTGTATATTATTGTACATTTCTGTTGTGTTTACCAAGGTTAACCTGCAATTAGTATCTCCGTTACAATCTGCGATGGTGTAAACGAGTAATCTAAATGATTGTGAAGTGTTTGCAACTTATTGGAATGTGTGCTAGTTCATCGGACAGCGATGTTGTTCTTACGCTTAAAAAGAAGAGGAAAGGTGCTCGGCACCCAGAAACGTATAGTTATGTAGTGCAGAAAAACAAAATACTTCGATGTGAAGAGTATGTAAGTATTAGAACTGGAAAGACAGTGCCTGCAAAGTCAAATAGAGATGGGGATTGCTCTTATAAGAAGAAATGTAGTAAGAAATTCAGTGTAAATGACAAGGAACACTGTTTGAATACTTTGCAAGGGTTTCAAACGAAAAATGAGCAAGACACATTTTTAATGGGAGTCATTGACCGTAAATCACCGGCACGTAGGCGTTCGAAAAGTGCAGTTCCACTTAAACGTGATAGCATTTTTGTTTACCACGTAATGAAAGGCACTGAACGTGTACCTGTGTGTAAAAAGGCATTTTCAATTTTGTACGGTATCACAAATAAAGCACTGTTTAGGTTAACTTCATTGATTACGTCAGGTAAACTGGCCGTTGATAATAGAGGGAAGCCGCAGTTCTACAAAAAAACAGCAAAGTCCCTTGACAAGACCACATCATTTATGATCTCTAAATACAGGCAAGTGGAATACTCCTTACCAAGAGGTTATTTGACCACATCTGATTATATCGATGGCCTAGTGAAACACACTTTCCTGCTGCAAAAGCCAAATTCAGCAGTAGACCAGATTCCAACTAATCTAGCGTATGATGGACACATCCCCATTAATCACAAGAAGGTACAGGATGTAGCCAAGATAGTCACGTACATTCCCGATGAATACAAACCATTTTATGAAGAGGTGTTGACAAGGCCAACGACTGCGACAATGGAGGATGATGGTCTGAGTGAAGGGGAGCAATAGTTTTCTGTGTACGTTTGGACACTGTATTCAATAGTTCAAGATTCATCAATGTTGAAATCACAACATAATGTATGCTACTTAATATTTCTATGATATTTTGTGACAAATAAATATTTGGATTTTTTTCAATCCAGCATTTATATGCATAATACGTAATGTGCATCTCATCAGTTTGAAGAAGGGAACGAATCCTTACTTTTATAATCCTCGTATTCCTTTTTATTAAAGTCCAATACCAAAAATACTACGCACTAGGATAGTAGGTATATGTAACGGATTTCTTATACGATTTTGATTCAGCCATAATGAACAGTAACGACAATAGGCAGTTTTTTTTAATTTCCCAACAATCAGCTTTTTGGATTTGTTCCCTTCTTCAAACTGCTGATTCAATTGACTACTTTCAACTTAGTTTTTCTCAAAATCAATATTTTGCACATTCGCCAGTTCGTGATACAGGGGAGTTGACACATTCGCCAGTTCGTGAAAACATAGACGATATATGTGTAATTTTTAGCCTATTTTTACATATAAAAGCTAATCGAAGATGGGATATAAACAACAAAAATGTGCGAATTAAACACGGAACTCTTTCATGACGAAAATAGTTTTAACAAATAAGAAAAGTATTGCTTACCTTCGAAACTGTCTTATCCCGATAATTACACTTCTTGACTCGACTATAAAGTACGTACTGAGGCATTTGGATAGCCTGACCTAGATTTCAATGCATAAGTAGCTACGTGAAAAATTTGAATTACATTTAAAAATGTATAAAAGTTAAGTCAGTACTTACTTTATCACACTCTTCTGTTCATCTTAACAGACTAAGACTTAACACGCTAGTTGGAAACCAGTTAGTCTAAAATTGCATTATTTATGATGAGGTGTATATGTACAGTATGTAACATTCTTATTCGTACACACGGAGTTTCAAAGAAAATGCTTTAATATCTGAAAGGAAATACACTCTTTTGAAATTGTTTCTTTACAATTCAATAACTAATATCATTAGGAACATAAAATCTTACCCAAATTCTGTATAACCCATGACAATAACAAATTAAATGAAACTGAAAGAGAAACATGCCATTTTTTGTGCAACTTTTATATTCGTACACTTAATAATATAAAAGAAAAAAAGTATATTCATAGCAAATTGACTGACAGTTCTAATACTTTGATCCGTATCCTTTGGCTTTAATTACTGCTTGACATCTGTTCTTCATAGAATTAACCAGTTTCCGACATGTTTCAGAGCTTATATTATTCCACTCGGCTTGCACAACAGTTTTCAACTCTTGTTTGGACTTGACGCCTGCTTTATGGACTCGCCTCTTCAAAATTGCCCATAAATGCTCAATGGGATTTAAGTCTGGACTTTGAGCTGGTGTTTGTAGTAGTTTGTGCACATTCCATATTAGCTAATTCATGTTAACTCGCGCCTTATGCTTACTGTCATTGTTCTTCAATATGTCCAAATAGACACATGCATCCATGATACCATGAATGAACTGGATGGTACACTTCTCAACTTCTTATTTGACCGCCCCGAAAGAATTCTAAGTCCGAAAATCGTAAACTTAGCAACATTGCACTTCAGCGCCAGCTGAGAGTAGCCAACTTTGAGTTCGTCATTCAACTAGACGAAAAACGCTGCGGTGAAAGGATTCCAATTTCGCACATTCCATGAACTTATAAACTATCAATCGCTAATATAATACACACTGAAACTGAAATAGTAAATTGAAATAAGAATAAGAATGAGAATCGTGCGAAATTGTAACAATTCTGCGTGCTCGACTTGATATCACATAGGTTTGAAACACTGAACAGGGGTTTTCTCCACCTGGAGTAAATCGCCATCAAGTTTGAGTAGAAAGAGGCAAATTTCTGAGGAGTTTATGCGACATTTTATTTACAATGCCCTGCACAATATCGAACAGATCTAAAAGAAATCATTTATTTCACGACTTGTGGAGAAAACATGCTGGAACACAGGAATATCGATTTTATCATAAACATCTACGTGTTTGTAAGGGAATGTTGTCATTAAGTTAACGTAGAGCAGTTGGTTAGACGCTGGTATCCATATTTTTCAACATACTTGAAAGGTCGCGGGTTCAAATCCCACCCTCTATTTTTTTTTTTTGTGTGTGTGTGTGTGTGTGTGTGTGTGCTAAACAGAGACAATTGATATTTCAACACTGTAAAATATCCGATGCACACTTCAAGGGATGTCTCTTCTGCACATTTTCTCCCTAAGAAGGTTAATGCTTATTCAGTTGCTTGCCAGGATTTAAGGTTAAAACTTTTTGTATTTTAGCTATTCGTCATAAGCTGAGTTAACACACATTATGACTAATTTACATATAATATATATGCATTCAGGATGCTGTAGGTAATGGTATTTAATCCTGTGTTCGAATCCTGGTCAGGCATGGGTGTTCTTTGTAAGTGTTCCTTCATCAATTTCATCATCCCATCACCCATTCTCATCTTCGCGATGAACCAAAAACGTCACAAAGGCGAAGTAAATTAAACCAAATCATCAATCAAGTAATGGAATTTAAGATAAGTATTGTGTACGCTCTTCACTCCACAACTAAAATATTAATTATTTCAAAATACTAACACACAAACACACACAATTATAATAGGAAATAATCCACTACATTGATGTATTGAATTTTTGTAACGAACGGGAGAGTTTAATGTATTCAATTCGCTAAGATTGGTTATGTGATGTCGTTTATTTAGTAATGACTGTTCTTGTTCCCCTCACTTCGATCTTCCAATGCATCTAAATCTAATAATAAATCCCCAATAAACGTAAGTAAATACCTTTTTGCGACCGAGGCCGATGCGATAAAAATCTACTAATAACTATTTATATATTACGTGACATCTAATAAATGCAAAACTTGAGAATGATCATTAATTCGGCACTGCTTTATATCCAAAATACTTGTCTAATTTCAACAAAATAATACTGTTATTTCAACAGAAAGTATATCTAACGAACTTTCCACCAAATTCGCAATATTCAAAACAGCCACCCTCAGACTTGCTTATACGTTACTTGATTCTGCCATTCCACGTGGCACGTGATTCAGTAATATAATTGAAATGGTTTCCGAAAATTCTAAACGCTTCATCATTACTGCCACCTCCTGATATACACAGAGAGATCATCCAAGAACAGTATATATATATTTTACGTCCGATGCCATACTCCTTCCGAAAATAAAATTCGGCAGCATGAGGAATCGCAGTTACGACCACGCTTGCCAGTAACAAGCACGTTATCCGTCATCCCTTCAATCCCTGAAGATAAAAGAGCTCTCGAAACCTCGGAAGCCTATCCAGAAATAACCTCGTTGATATCCCGGTAAATCCTCTTCATCAAAGTTCGCATGAGTTTAGGCAAAATTTGAGCTAAAATACACTGCAAAATACCGGGCATTTGTGTAGAGAGGAACTTATCCACAATCTGTGGCAAAGAAATGTTTGGAGCACTGGCAGGTGGTTGTTGCCGCAACCATGTTAGGAAACTTTTTGTCTATTTCCTTGTAGAACAGTTGGTAAGACGTGTATTTTTTTTTTATCTAAAATGAAAGATCACAGGTTCAAATCCTAGCCGCTCAATTTCTTTTCTGTTGAAGTGAACACAGAAGTACGATATTTACTGAATACAAAAAATTTGAAATAATTAACCTTGAATATAACAGATTACTCTATGAAAAACAAATCGCATGATTACAACTCTAGAGTTTCAAGAGTATTCCTTACGCATACTTTCATTCGACGTCTTGTGTATATTTCTATAATAACATGAGGTTTTATATAAAGCAATGTGTCCCCAAAACTGTTTATTGTTCAATTTCCAACATGAACATTGAAACTTGAATGTTTCGGTGATGTTGCATTAAGACCCGAAGGAATCAATTTTATGAGTGGAATAGATTTATTATGTGAATAAATATGATGTTGCAATTATTGTTTTGGGGAGAAGATCGTTTAATTATTGTTTTTATTGTTTTTTTTTGTGGACGAAAAAATTGTGACAAAAACTTTACTAAGTATTACATAAAAAAAAAAACGTGAAAGCTGAGCCGGGTTTGAACCAATACCTCAAAGAGAAAAGATGAACGTAAGAAGATGTATGCTTGTCTGAAACGTTACAACTACGCTACAGATGTTCCGAACGTGTGTGCGTGTTTAGTAATACCAAATACTTTTACACATGGATGTAAAGAGCACTCGTTGTAGCACATTTGTCATAATTATTCTTTATTTATTTGTTAAATGAAAGTAATGTAATTGTAAATAATGGTTAAATTTATTTTATCATTCTTGACATCCTTTTCTGGTATGAATTCGTACGAAACTTTTCATGGCTGAATGTAATTGGAAGTCGTCTTTGAACCAACTGCAGCACCACGTGATTAACTATACCAATAGAAGACCTTATTTCCTTTGAACTACGCTCTAAACAGAGGCATGCAACATTTCTTTCTTCAACCTCGCGAAGAATGGAGCACTACAACAAATCCACAAGAGAAAGAGTGATCGGTTTGATCGAGGGAGCTGGATTGTCACCTGGTTTAGCTGGCGAGCAGTATGGCGTTCCAGCACGGACAGCAAGGAGGTGGTGGGCTCGATACGAAGAAACTGGTGAGGCATCACGGAAAAGACGCGAGAGCTGTGGCCGTGTTTCGACACCAGTGCAAGACGATCGGCTGATAGCGGAGTGTGAAGCCAATCCATTCCAGTCAGCCACTCAACTCAAGGCAAGGGCCGATTTTCCTGGTTGCCCACAGACAGTTCGGCGGAGGCTGGCTGCTTCTGGTTTACGGGCACGAAGGGCAGCAAAGAAGGAGGTCTTGACGGATGCACACAGAACTGATAGGCTAGCATTTGCTGAAGAAAATATTGATAGGATTTGGGATAGAGTAATCTTCTCAGACGAGAAAGTATTTTCTACTGCAAATGATGGTCCGGTTCTGGTCTACCGGCGTCAAGGACAACGATTTGATCCCCATTTTTTTGCTAACTCACGTCGGCGTGGACGCGTGAGCGTGCCTGTCTGGGGTTGGATATCTCTCGGTGGCGGAGGTGACCTACACCGCATAGAAGGACGTCTCAACGGGATACAGTATGTGCACATTTTGGAGCATGTTATGGTTCCTGGCGTGCGAGCTTTGTATCCCGAGGGAAATATTGACTTCCAGCAAGACCACTCCTCCATCCATGATTCAGCCATCGTTCAGCGTTGGTTTTCTGAACGAAACGACATACATCTAATTGACTGGCCACCCATGGGATGCGACATCAACCCAATTGAAAATATGTGGGCCGAGGTCGTTCGATGTTTGAAAGAAAGCTGGCCCGATCCACCACCTCGCAGAAGTGATGAACTATTTGACCACGTCAACAATGCCTGGAATGAAGTGTGCATTTCGCACAGGTATATTCGACATCTTGTGCAATCCGTTCCTCGACGCCTGAGACATGTCATAGATGCAGGTGGCTACTGGACAAGATATTAAATAAATGTTCAATTTTCCCAAACAGTCCTTTTCAGGACTAACAAATTAAAAAAAAAATACACTCGTGTAAGAAATAATTTGGAACCTTTCATATATTATTGTCTTACAGGCCTCAATATAAATAAAAATATCCAGATGAAGTGAGGCTCGAACCCTAATCAAAGACACAAGTGGAACTGGAAATGGGTGCCTTTACCGGATGTGCCACAAAGCTACAACAGAATGAACTCCACAGCTAATACAATATCTTAATTTTTGTTTTCTATTCATGCATACACCTATTCTATCTGGAAAACGGTTTTCTTTTAAAGATTTAGATCACCTATTTTTAACCCTAAAGATCGTAAAGCATAACCATTCATTAGTTATTTCCTTGCTTTGTTGGGGATTTTCCTGTAACGAAGGCACTGATTTGCAGCTAAAATCGAGCTTCCCTTACCTGCTGATCTTACCGAATTTAACACATGTTCGTTTATCGTTTGTGCAACAATGGCCTTCTTAAATTATGTTACATTGCACCTCTGAGTGAGAGAGAGAGAGGAAGAAGTTGTGTAGCTTGTGGAAAGCAGGCTAGAATTATATTCAACACTTCATAGAAAAATATATTGAGAAACTGGAAACTATGGAACGATGTTTTCGCGAAAGGAAAACTTATGTAAGAGGAAAGTGAACATGCAGATAGAGTAATTTTAATCACAATGCCGAGCTGGACACAGTAACGACGTTACAAGAAAACAACCTCTAGTTACCTTCAGTACAGAAACGTCTTGTCAATTTCTTAACTTATTATTATTGACTCATAATGTGTGTTAACACAACTTATGACGCACAGCTGAATGAATTTGATTGAATTTCTGACGAGTATTGACGAGCATATAGGGCCTTGGCCTATCTCCCGACTGCCAGTCTCCTTCCCACAATTCTACCTAGAGGTGTGAGTTCTTCAACTGGTATGAGGTGACGTGGGGTCAGCACGTCGAGCCCTCAGCCGTTATAGAAGATTTTTATGACCGGGTTACGCTACTCACTCGTAACTTCCAAGCAAAGAACATTCTATTTGTATCAGTGGTGTATGCTGGTTCTAACGAGTGGGTAATCTCCGACCTTTTGATCCTCAAACTCCAAAAGTTTCCGTGCAATTTATGTCAAGCTCCATATTGGATTTAGGAATATTGTGTCGGAATATTTGTCTTATTGCTACGATCACAATCAATTAATTCTCGTTTTTGCAGTTTACTATACGTGTAGAATTTCAAATAATAAAACAAGACAGTATTATAAAGCTATAAAAAACAGCCTGTGAAATATAAAATGAAAGACGTGCACTAGTGAAATAAAAACCCGCAATATTAATTTAAGTGCAAAATTCAACTTACTCCAGGACCCGATCACTTGTGCCGTACCACATCCAAAGCACGCTGTTTGTCCAGTTCACGTCAATACGTGTCTTTGCGAAAGATTGCAGCTTAACAAAGGAAGTTATGTGACTTTTGGATTTTTCATGTTTGACACAAGTGTTGCAAAGATTACAGTATCAGCCACGCGTCCATACATTCTTTTCAGCCCCGAAAAGTAAGCACGGCCAACAAAAATGCAAAGCTTATTAACACTTATACTTCCTGTCAACCATGGTGTTTTGTAATAATTTGCTTGCGAATATGCCTCACATATTCCCGATTTTTGTCTTTGTGTGTAGAAATAAGTTCAAGCGATGACACTGGCCTACCTGTATTAACAATTTGCAACTTCTCCTGAAAAGATCTTGTTCCAAAAGGTTTCACCAGCAAATCTTGTATCACATCCATTACCCTTTAACACAGCACTATCACGACAAACACTAACACCTTAATAAATAATAAACACGAAGCCAACGACTACACGCATTCAGTTTCACGCGCCAAACTTCTGTTGTTGTGCTCCTGGCTCAGAAAGAAATTCCCTATGAATGATAAAAAAAATCCCTTTCCGAGCTCGAAATGACAGGTTTTTAAAAGTTCGAATCATTGCAGGTCAGAGCCAGAATTTTATTTCGGGATGGGGATCATCCCTTATTAGCAGCCGCCACATAAAGTTGAAACAGTGGGGTTAGAAGTCCTGAAGATGAATCTCAGATTATTACAACGTATTATGCAAAGTGTTTAATCCTGCTAATGAAGTAAAATTAATTATCACTATACACTTTTTAAATTAGATATTTGTAGGATTTCGGGGAGGGGGGGTTTCAGCCCCCCCCGAGTCCTCCACCTGGTTACGTGCCTGATGTGTTTTTTTCGTTTATGTTTAATTCGTTCATCTTCATCACTATTAATCTAAACAGGCGGAATATAGCAACTTAAATTAACTAATATATATAATTTATTTTTCATATCTTTCCCTTTAAAAAATATTCAGTTCCGTGAAATAAGTATTCTCGCTGCTTTTGAAGATTAGAGAGGAGAAACAATCACTATTTTTGTAAATACAAGGATTGGGGGGAGTCAGCAAATAGGTGCTTTAATTTCTTAAGCTTTGAATTTTAATTCAGTTTGCTTCATCTTCAATATTTAAGTTTTTCCCTTTTGATAAATTTATGTTCAAGTAACAGAAATCAGCAAGACAGAAGCAAATGTAAAGTGAAAATTAGCGTAGAATTGGTTTGCCCATGTTATTCAGTTTTCCTGTTCTTCGCACTCTACCGGGTATGTTTTCCCTATTCAGCGGAGGGAATGGAGAGGCTCTGAAGGATGAGAGTGCGACCGGTGGACTCTCACAAGAAGGAGCTTACCCTGGGCACGGAATCACCGCGCCTGAAAAGCAATGTTTCCTCCCCTCTTTCCTTTCTCCTCCCTCCTCGCCAAGGGTTGCAAGGGAAGCGGGAGGAATGACGTCAGGGTGAGATTCCCTGTAGACATTCCACCGGCTGGAGACAGGTTCCCGGACATTCGGCGGCAAACGATTGGAAGTATTCGCGCGCTGGAAGCAAGGAAATGTATGCATCGAAATTGGTTTGGAAGAAAATTGGGAAGAAATGTGTATATATATATACATTTTTTTTTAAAAAAAAAAAAAAAAGAAATACAGCCGGGTCATCTGCTATTACCTAGATGACCCAGAGTATACGCCGCTGATTTGTATATGTTTCTCTATTGTTGTTTTAAGTCTACTTGCTGCACAGACAGACTATTCGGTACTGGATCTATATTTTAAACTAGAATCCGAAGCAACGTGCCTCCACCGGGTGTTGAGCCCGGGACCCCTTGATTACAACATCCTGTTTAAGAACAGATATTAATGACATATAAGTTCTTAAAATACGCGTATGTGTTAACATAACTTATGACAGCTGAATGAAAGGATAAGTTTTTCCTACATCCTGCCAATCACTGAAAGTTTAAGAACATTAGTAGAAATATTACTTGAGGCATGCACAGTGGCAACGATTAGACGGGGGGGGGGGGTAGAGGAACAGTTGACCTCCCACTATGCTAAACCTTATCTCCCAAGGGAAACCCCCAGTTTTGACACCTTGCCCCATCAGTTTTGGAACTCAATCGCCGCCACTGAGTATGCATCGCATAAATATTTACAGTAATATCATATAATCTTATATTACGTTATTACAACACTTCGTATTCGTTAATAAAAAATAAAACATAATCAGGAAGGGGTGGGATTTGAACCTACGATGTTTCGATCTTGACGAAAACAGTAAAAAATGAAAAGTGTTGTCATCTAACCAACTACTCCAGGAGATTTCTAACGAAAACCTCAGTAAAGCACGTTGATCTCAGTTGAAGAAACCTTGTGCCGGAGTTTCGAACCATTTTTCGCCAATAACCAAGGAAAAGACACACTTTGCAGAATCGTTTGGTGTTGTGCAAGGTATCTTTTATCAAATTTCGTATAAAATCATCATGAATTTGCCTCCTTGCATTCAAATGTGACGGCAATTCTTTCCAAGTGGATGAGAACTTGTTCAGTGTTTCAAAATGCACATAAATTTACCTCTTTTCAAATTCAGAGCGAGGAATCTTGAAATATTTTCAACATTCGTATTTCTACTTAACATTTTTTTGTCTACTCATGTATTTTATTAGTGCTTTAGGGTATCTTTACTTTATGGAATGTGAAAGAATGAAAAAAAAATTCACGAGCGTTTTCATTCAGGAAGAAGAAATGTTGCAAAGTTGGCTACTCTTAGTTGGCTCTGAAGCGCTATGCTGCCAAATTTACGAATTCCGGACTTTGAAATTTTTCAGGGCGGTCAAATAAGAAGTTGCGAAGTGTACCACCACCTTTGGACGACATACAGCCCCAAATTATTAATGACCCTCCACCGTGTTTAACTGTTGGAACAGTGGCGGCTGCTTAATACGTGCTACCGTGCTATAGCACGTTGCTAAATTTGTTAAAATGAAAAGAAGGAAAAAGCAAATCTCACAGATGCAAGAAGTTTAATGAAACCCTAAAGTGAAATGAAACTTCTCATGTTAAGAGCCTCAACATTTACCAGCGGCGCCACGTATTTCCCTCACGCTGTTGGGGCTATAAGGAATACCTTACCGTGCTAGAATCTCAACAGCACGTTTTCGCCCCTTTTTCGTCACTGCGCGTATGAATACTGTACACCCCACTCCTCGATTCGTACGGGGGATAGGGTCTCGGCTCGAGTAAAATCGTTTGCCTGCGTGCTACAGGAAGACACAGCACGGTAAGTGTGCCATCTCAGGATAAGAAGAAAGTCTACGACAACGTATTGCCTCTGTCAGAACAACGTTTATTAATGTCACTTTCAAACGTTCTGTACGTTATCAGTGTAGACTTATGCAATGTTTGTAACATGTCGTATACATTAGCAGCCCCTGCAAAAAGTTGGAACGCGAATTGACACTACCCCTTAGCATTTTATCTATTTCGGTGGTAAGTTGTAAAGATTGCAACTCTGAAACTATAGTCCGTGCCTTTTTTGCTTCCGAAAGTGGATTCTGCTATGTAATTTATGTTTAGGAAATTTTAATTTTATATTTTATCTAAATTACCTGTTTTTAAATGCTAGAAATATATTTCCTTGTGTTTATGTAGCACTTCAATCGTCAAGAAACAAACTTACAGAGTACCGTCATTTTTCCCCGGCTTCCAGACCCGAAAATTTTGCGCGCGGTTCATTGTGTTAAAATCGCGTGGCGTGTGAAGTGGTGGTCATTGTTGTGAAGGATTAGCTTTTTGTTGTTGTTAGAAGTGAAAGTGAGTGTACGATGAATTCGGTGGATTCCTTGTTGCAGTAACCTTTCTCTTGAAGAACACTTGAAGAAAAGTTGGAAATAAAAGCGCTAGGACGGCCGTTGCCAGATTTGGATCTATCGCAAAATGTAAAAGAAGGTAAGAACACTTCGTATAAAAGGCGATTTAATAGAAAACTGTACGATAGTGAACCATGGCTTTGTGGGTGTCAAATTCGAAATGCATTATTCTGTTTTCCTTGCATACTTTTTGGAAGTAATGATTCGTGGTCTAAAGGAGGGGTAAAAGATCTAGGACATTTAAGTGAATATATGAGAAAGCATAGTGAAAGCAAAAAACACATGAATAATGTCTCTCTCGGAACTGTCGACATAGCAACGCAGTTAAGCAGCGCTTATTTAGAATCGCCTCAAAAGCATAATGAACAAGTTGAAAAAAATCGCTACGTCTTGTCAAAAATCATAGACTGCATCAAGTTCTGTGGAGCTTTTGAGTTGGCCCTGCATGGCCACGATGAAACAGATTTCTCCGCAAACCCTGGGGTATTAATAGGGCTCGTTAATTTTTTTCAGCAGTTTAGACAACGCTGTTAAGGAACATCTTGACAACAACACTGTATTTAAAGGCACTCGATCTCGCCATCGAAGTTCCGGGTTGGAGTCTCGGCCCGGGTATGAGTATTCTTTGTAATACTTTGTAATAATGAAATTAATGTAGGAGCATTCACAAAGAATACCCATACCCGGGCCGAGACTCCAACCCGGAACTTTGATGGCGATATCGAAAGTCGACCACTTAACGTTCGTGGGGTGGGGGGGGGGGTAGGGGTCATTATAAGTACATGGAAAACAGCATCAGTTGTGGCACGCATCTTTGAAAAATCACGAGCCGCCGCTGTGTTGGAACTGTGTTAATATGATAATTGTCTTTATTTGATATTCTCCAAACCCTATTTATCCCATCTGACACATATATATTAATCTTGGACCCGTCTGACCATATGACACTATCCCAAAATTCCTGGTTCTTGTGGATGTGGAAGTCTATTCCTGCGATTCACCTTATTTACATACGGCCTCTTTCGTGGTATTCTGCCATGATACCCATGCTTCCACAAGGCACGTCGGACAGTTTGATCGGACATCATCTTGCTAGCAACATTTTCTACTAACGGTCGTAACTGAGGAACATCTAGTCGGGGGTTTTCACGCACTCTTTTTAAAATAAAGCGTTCATCACGTTTATTCAACAGTCTCTCTTTTGGTTGTCTCGGCACATTCTGTGTTGAACCTTCCTCTCTAAATTTGTTTACTATGTATTGAACTGTGGAGTGTGGTCTATTGACTGTTTGTCCAATTTTTCTTAACGAATAACCTTTAAGGGCCAAATTTATAATAACATCCTTCAGATCGCAACTAAGTTCCTTCACCTTGCCCATTTCGAACACGCTGATAGATAGACGATAGGCCTACAACAATACCTACGCCAGCATTCCGCTTGACGGGGAGCGCGCATGCATGTTCAAACTTGTTACGAAGTTGCAAACTGCACGAAATCGCCCGAATAGCGGTGGCGCTGTATGCGAAGAAGATTGAAACTCTTGCCTGTACGAATAACAATGTTGCATGAAACAGCGTGTTTTTCTCTTTTCACACAAATTATATGCACTGTTTATACACTTTGAACATACATTTTTATTGACATTTGTTGGTGAAACCTTCATTAACATTAATTTCCAGGTACATATGAAAGTGATTATATTTACTAGTAGATATGACATTTTTTCCTCGGAAAATCTATGTGTACGAATAACAATGTTACATACTGTATTTAGAGATTTAAAGCTAGTAAATGTATTTAGCTTTCACAAACGCCATGGGATTGTTTAACATCAGTTTGTATCGTTTTCATAGTCCACTGCTGTTGCACTAGTATCTAGTATCTATCTACACTTTGTAAGAAATTGAACGTTCCTTTCATTTCATTATGACATTCATTCCGTCATGAGATGGCAAATTCTGTTCATTTTTCTTTTCGAATTTACTTAGAGAAAGCGGAAAATGCAGAGATGAGAATCTGAATTGGGTTAAACACTCTCACACAGGTACAAATCAACAAGAGCATCCGATTAAAAAAAATAGTCAAACGATGAAAGTAAATGAACTTGATTTCGAACGTTTTGCATGACTTTAAAAATTACATTTCTTAAACAACCACAGTTTCTTTAGATTTAAGAATCTTAAAGCTATGATTTCAGTAATAATTTCTAGAATTGTAAGCAATACAAGGTAACACACTTTCGAAGAACTTCTTTTAAAGCTGCCGCGAGTGCAAGATGATCGAGGTTCCAACCAAGGTTATTAGAAGTATAGGTTGGGCCAATCCGTTGTTTACTCGTGATGACGAAACGACGGTAAGAGGTGAATTTATCCATGAAATGAATTCCAAATTTATGCGCTAGTGTTGCACTATGCAGATAGGAAACCATGCCAGAAACTGGACACACGAAATCGAGTACACAAATGAGCATTTCCACCCATTTACATTTTGTGGCTTCAGACAAATTGAAAATAAATATCGATGGCTACTTATTGTTATGCGGGACAGAATATTATTGATCGGAACGGTAATTGTTTTTAAATTCCGACATTCGGGACGGGAAATTTCCGAAATTTCCCGAGGCTCTGGAAATCTCAAATTCTACACGTCATTTTCACCTTAAGTGATTGTCTTTGCATATCTGGAATGAAAACTAACAATTTCCCATAAGTTCCAGACACTTGCAATGTAGAAAACGTCAAGAATTAATATCGTTTTAAAATGACCATTCGGTATTTCTCGACTGCTCGGGATCCAGAAAAGTAGGGAAGTCATTTTCTGAAGTCGGGATCGGGACGGAATTTTTCTTTCTGATCGCGGTCCCGACTTTTCGAGATACCGCACACCACTTGTTATTATTATTTATTTTAGTTCAGCACAAGATACATCTTCCAAGTACGTTGAACATAATATGCTGTGCATACCAGAAAAGAAAAGTTCAAATGAGCATTTATGTACGCTATATTTACACTAGGCTATGCACTTGTATTTTTTCCTCAGTGCACAACATGTTTGTGCATGTTTATATTTTAACAAATGATGATACTTGCATTCCACTTATGTTTCTGACAAACTGTTAATTGTTATAAATGTAAAATATATTCACATTCTCATCCTCTAATCATATATTTATGCCGTGCAAATAAGCAAAAAATTTGATATTTCATAACTTGAACATTTGAAGCAATGATAGTATCATTTATTTGCATGTCAGAAGTTAAGTTTAAGATGATACAAGGTATATTTATTTAAACTCATCCTCATACCTATGTGGGAATTATGTAGAAATTAATGAAAATGAATAGTAGTATTAATCGTGACAATAGATAGCGTGAATAATTAGCGATATGAAGTCTCGCAGCAGCGGTCCTTAACCCCTTAACCGCGGCGGAACTATATATAGACTCACGAAAAACGGGACTATTTTGCGGCGCGACTATATATAGACGGTGTTTGAAAATTAACGGCTGTTGTATTGCGGCAAGTCATATTTATAGACCCCTCTTTTTAATGCTTTTACAGGTCTGTGCAAGAAGTTTGCAAGAAAACAGTCCATTTTTATGCATTGTTGGTACCGAAAAAAAAACAACTTTGTATTGTGTGTTTATCATTGTTACTATATGGACTCTATTGATTATCGTATACTGCTTTGTGTTAGGTGGCTTTTCTTTTAGTTCGAGAGTTGCTTCCCAAGAGGAAGTTTCGTTAGCTAGTGGTGTGCATTGTGCAATGGTACATATTTATTTTGTGTATTGCACACAGAATTTTTGCAATGGCGGGGAGAAACCTCAGACGTACTGATATTCAGCATCTACTGGAGCATGACTTAGATGATGATTTTCTGGATGAAATCTCTGATGTTGAAAGTGAAGGTACTTGCAGTGAAGCTATTGTTTCAAGTGACGAAGATGCTCAAGACGATAGGACAGGAATTGAAGAAGATGATGGTGAAACTAGCAGCAGTGAGTTGGAAGATGAAACTGCATCTGATACATGGACTGAATCTTCAATGGTAAGCAGAGACCCTTTCCCATTCACAGGTGACAGTGGTGTGAAGTTAGTGCTTTCGAATCCACAAAGTCCATTGGATATATTTCAGTCTTTTTTTGATAAAGTTCTGATGGAATATATTGTGAGCGAAACAAATAAATATGCTAGTAAAGTAGGAGATGACAAAAGAAGATCAGGTAAAATGAGACGGAAAAGCAGAGACCTTTTATGGAAGGACACAAGTGTTGGTGAGATGTACGTCTTCCTAGCTATCATTATTCTGCAAGGGATTGTCAGAAAGCCGACAATCGAATCTTACCACTCTACCAATCCTCTGATATCCACTCCTTTCTTCTCCAAGTGCATTAGTAGGGACAGGTTCAGCTTACTTACGAAATATTTGCACTTGTCTGATAAAGTAGAACAAGATGCGCCAACCATAAAATTTCGAGATGTGCTAGACTTTCTTCTCGGAAAGTTCAAATCCCATTACATTCCAGCTAAAAATATAAGTATTGATGAATCATTGCTCTTGTGGAAAGGAAGACTCAGGTGGAAAAGATACATCCCTCTCAAGAGAGCCAGGTTTGGCATTGAATGTTACATATTAGCAGAAGCAGAAACTGGCTATGTTTGGAATCTTCTAGTTTACACGGGTAAAAAAACGACTTATCCCTGTAATATTCCAGGAATATCTGAAGAAATTAGCAAAGGATTCACCAAGCCAACGAAGATAGTTTTGAGTCTTATTGAATAAAGGATACACTCTTGGAATAGACAATTTCTATGCCTCTCCTGAGCTTTATGAGATTCTTGTCACTAACAGAACAGATGCCATAGGAACAGTGCGTTTCACGAGGAAGAACCTTTGCAAGGAAGTAAATGACAAAGTGTTGAAAAAAGGCGAAACTGTTGTTAGGTTCAAGAGTAAGCTCATGCACATGAAGTGGAGAGACAAGAAATATGTACATATGCTGAGCACAATTTATGATGACACGAAGGAAGAAGTCCAGGTTGCAGGAAAACCCATTAGCAAACCCACAGTATGTGTACAGTATAAAAGGTGTCACATGGGAGGAATAGATCTAATGGACCAAATTACATCTGCTTCCTCGCCTACAAGAAAAGGAGTTAAAAAATACTACAAGAAGATATTTTTCAGATTGCTTGAGATAACTCTTCTCAACAGCCACATCATTTACAGGCGCAATGGAGGTGGAAAGAAATTTCTTGATTTCAAAATGGATATCGTTGAGCAGCTCATCAGTGCTTATGGAAAAGATGTGTACTGGATTAGAAAACCAACAGGTCCCCTCAACTTAGGAACATGTCCCACAAGGCTTACAGGAAGACATTTCCCAGTCGAAATTCTTACAGGTGATGCATCTGGTCCCAAGAAGAAGTTTCAAAGAAGATGCGTGTATTGCACACTACAAAACAAAGTTAGAAGAAGTATCTATTGCTGTGACGTATGCGAGTTACCATTGTGCATCATACCATGTTTTAAAGAGTATCATACAGTGGAGAACTTGACAAAGTAAATATGAGCCTGAGAAAAAAAAGACTATTGAAAGTGACATTATATATTGAATGTAGATCACAATTGCAATTATTAGTTTTTCTTATTGTAAGTTAGGTATATACTGACTCTATAGCAACAAAAGTTTTTCTGGCATTATTGTAATCAAAATATAAAAAAAAATCACTAATATTAATTTGTAATTACGTGTATTTTGTTTGTTATTGAAGAAATAAACAAACATTTCAATAGACAAAAAAAAACTATTACACATTTTACCCTATGAAAATAATTAAAAGTACAAATTAAAAATATGTGCATTTTAAAAATATAAAAATAAAAATAATTTATGAATCCAAAAAATAATATATAATGGTAAATTGCGGCAGAGTCTATATATAGATTGTTTTGATTAACTTCATTTTGCGGAGAGTCTAAATATAGTTATTATTTATGATGAATTTATTTTGCGGTGGCGTCTATATGTAGACGATCTTTTTTTTGTCGAACTTCTCTTCAAGGCTGCCGCGGTAAAGGGGTTAACAATCATATGAAATATGAATTGGAGAAAGGTGGATGAATTGTGCGCTCCTAAGGATAATTACTCATAGTCGGGCATGTAATGGAGTTAAACGAATTGTAAAGAGTAAAGACACATAAATTTTGATTGGAATACTTTCAATCCGTCAATACTTTTTTCTTCAGGGCAGAAATATAGTTTTCTTGAAACATTAATTTAAAACAAAATTAAAGGCGTACAGCCAACTACAAAGATTAATTCATTGAGTTCCATTCACTTGATCATACAAGTATAAGTTTCACTATGATATGAGATATGTCAATAGTATTAATGTCTAATTTTGAATACAAGGAAATTAACCTATAGTCCAGTTTTATCCATTAAGTTAGTAAAAACAATAATACTTTAAGAAAGTTAAGAAGTAATGTAGTGTATTTTGTAATAATAAGAAAAAGTTTTAAAGTTAATGTCCATTAATGGAAAATATGACACAAATAATCTTCTATATAACAAATGTTACGTTAGCAAGCTCCTTAGTGTGGTTCTAAATTTAGATGTATTTTAATTCTTGAAGAGATAATAGATAATAGTAGGCAAATTGTCCATCGTTATTTTCATTTTTTTTCTACATCCTGTGTTGTTTTAAATAATGGAAAGCAGATGTTGTCCTCTGCTTATTTCAATTTGTGATCACCAGATTGGGGAAAACAGACTGGAAGAAAATGTTGATGGAGAATTCGCCTACCATTTCTTTTGCCATTGGTGTACAATTCTCTCTCGTTTTTCTCTACATATTCGCATAAAGCAATAAAAATACAAACTGCTAATTTTTCATTCTATTTTGGTTATTTATTAAACTGTACGTGTTTGCATTTATATTTGATAAATTTACTTTGCTCTTCCGGCCATTTACGTCAATTGAGATGATGAAGTGATAAAATAGATGAATGTCCAATCACAGTTCCCCATCCTTATAAGAGCGACTACAAGAAAAAGAACCTTCGTCGAAAAGTCCCCGCGCACGTTCCTCCTCTTCCGTTCAACTCGGGCTATAAGAGAGCTGCTCCACTCTCCCCTCCCCTCCACACTGGAGTACGGTGCACAGGAGTCGCGAGTCTGCACAGGTTTCTTTGCTTGTGGTTCCACTAACTATAATAGTAATATAAAAATGTACACTCACCTCACTTAGTTATCCGGCAGTTTGTTTCTTTATACATCATATTTGGAGAAGATACAATTCAATCTATAGGTGTACACTGTATATAATACACCTTATTACTGACTTCCTTGACCCTGGATGTACAGGGACAAGGAAAACAAAGAAAAGAGCATAATTTTCTCTTCGGAGAAGATGTTGAACCTAAACAAAAAATAACACAAATAATGAACTCGACAATGTAAATTGATGAGATTTAGTAAATCATTTGATGAAGTGAACTAATTCTGAGTGGACTAATCGCAAAGGACATAATCAGCTCAGATCCTATTACTTCTTCATGGTATGTGACGTAAAGTTTCCGCCCAACCGTTTGACGGCGTTAGTGGCTATCGTGTCTTCTTTTCCACAGCCTGTAGTACACATCCTCATCTAGATAGACATTGTTCTTGTTCTGGTGTTTAATATCTGCATACTGCAGCACTGTCGTTCTGTCATTTCACGTGATTTCACATTGAAGTGATGCATTAACTTGGCCGGTTACACGTCATCGCACGCAAAAACTTCAACCGTTACCATGGTTTTGGGCCAGGGCTGGTTCCAACCTCTAATAACCTTGCCCCACATGAGAAATAAAGGGATGGAACAGTCCCCACACAATCTGTAAGTCCGCGATGATGTCATAATGATTGACTGCGGAGCCACCTGGAATACAAATTGAAAAGTACAGGGTTGGAATAGCAACCTTTCCACCAATTGTAAACTGTAATGCGCGAGTATGTGTGCGTGTGTACAATACTTTTCTATGATCGTGATTTAATTATTCATGTCATAGGATGTATTAGAAAGATTCAATTTTGAGAGTTAATTAACTTAACAAATAATCCCACGTAGTTCATTCATAATAGATTTGAAATCTTTGAGGTATGCAAAATTTTCTCTCTCTGAATGTTGATGACACACATTCAAGAACATGGAAATAGTGTTGTGGAATCTCTACAGATTAATTTCTTTCACATTCTTGATATTTAATATAAGTTGCCACATTGTTGAAATCCAGTAATTATTTATTGAGTATTTCAAAATTGAAAAATACAGTTTTCTAGTACACATGGTTACTTTTTATCGTTAGAAGCTATTAAATTAATTACAATGATGTAAATGACAAATACATTTTTTTGCAAGTAATTTTTGCTAATTTCACAATCTTTTATTTGTATTTCGTTGAAGGAAATAATCGACTGATAGGCTTCTCTCAAATAGTTAATTATTTCACTACAGCTGATGAACACAGTAACAATACAATTTCATTAATCTGTCTTTTACACACCAACTCTGGTTTCCATATCGATTGATTCGACTTATGAAACCTATTGACTTAAAGTTACTCTCGTTTGTTGCGAAATTGATGATACTTTCAAAAACTCCCCTACCCGGATTCACTTGAAAAATCAAGGATAAGTCTGTAGCGAGATTCTCCTCAGAACTTTTAACGCATTGTTGTGGAACAATGATCCTAGCTTTTTCTACCGTACGCAACTTCAGTTGAGCACATTGTGTGAAGTTCTTCAGCATATGGTTTAAGTGTGCTACCATATAGTCAGCAGCCTCTTGCACTATGGGTTCAGTAACAGATTTGTCGCGAAACGAAACACACGTACACCATTGGCGACTTATGTGAGCTTCGTCGCAGGTTCTGTTCTTTGAGATCGGAAGAAACAAACTTACTCCACGAGGAAGAGTTGCATTGCCGTCAACAAGGGTTCGTGTCCTTTTCCCTAACTTACTGCTCTCGATAGAAGATAGATCCAGCAGGTCTTTCAAAGTTTCATGGAGATCAAACGGTGACGTCAATCTTCTCCCGTTTACCTGAACATTTTCAACAGCGCTAGGGTACCTCTGCTGAAACCAGCTGGGGAAAGAGAGGAACAGAAAAGGCAGCATTTCCTCTGTTCTTCCTTGAAAAGTCCTTCTAATATCGCCACTCCTTATACCGTGGTCACTCATGAATATAAGAAGTGTGTCGTTCAAGCTTTCAGAATCTAAAAGATCACTCAGAAGGGTCGAATAATTGTCATCGCCTAACTGAATGTCGTTCAGCCATGAGTGACTCAGACTTGTAGTCCAATAGAAGGCAAAGGACAGTTTGGAATCAAATTTCATGGCGAACTTTCTGACGTGGTCAAGGATCTGTTTGACTGCTTTTCGAGGGCCCACACAATACGGACAATCAGCATGGGGTGGATATCTACCCATTTTCAGTTCGGCGTTCATCATATAAGGCCTTAGGTAATAATCCGTTGGCTGCTTCTCAAAACCGAACGTAGCTGTGTTGAATAAGCCTAATTGCACACAGTCTTCTCCGAAAACTGTTCTGTAGCCACTGTTACTAAAATTCTTCCAAATCCAAGGGCAATCGTCGAACACATCTCTGAAAGTAGGCCAACATTTTTCTCTTAATTCTTCTACTGTCAATCCTGACAGGACAGGAACCAGATTTGGAAAGGTATTGTCTGCAACTTTGTTGTATCCCAACATTTCGATTGCATTTAGACGTCCCTTCAGGACTGAAACGGTTTTCGGCATTTGCCTATGTAAATTCAATCTGGATACTGAATCGACACCAATAACTATCACACTAACACCGCGATGGTTCTCTTTTTCGGGTAACTGTTGTGAGGAGGATTTCCCTTGAGTATCTGAACATCGTCTTTCCACGGCAGGTTTAAGTGGAACGAATGCGTGGCTGTCAAAGTATATCCTAATCTCGTCTGCATAGCATTCAACCTGTACAAATTCTGAGTGGATTACTACATCGTCTTCAAAAGGCACACAAGTCAGGTTACACCTGTAGAAAGATGTAACAAAATTTTAATACATCAACACACACACTATTCACAAATATTCAGAAAATGCATAAAGTATTGAACGATCCATGAAGATAGTTACACTAACTTCAAAGCCGAATGGTCAGAAACGAAAATCCTACTTCAACTGTCAAATATTACTTCAAAGAAAGTACTTTCTAAATTCAATCAGATAATATTTATGCTGGTAATGTCAAAAGTAACAAAATAAACTGGAAAACCCACAGAAAAACTTTAATGAACCTGGAACAGTGGCGGCGATTGAGTGCAGAAACTGGGGAGCACGGCAAGAACACTTTACTTTTAACTATGAACCACTCTTCAATTGTGGGGGGAAAAAGTCTCTCAAATTCATTGTTCATTAATCAAGGACAAATTCTACACTACGTAGAACAATTCCTTCAATCATAACATATAGTTTGGATGAAAGTAAATAATAGATATGAACATAAATTATTGGAAACCATTCACTTGTGTCACCTTACATTATCAATTCGGTGATAATGGACATTTAATTGTACTGTAATACGGAGGCGCAAACTTCACATGAATTTGGGGGGGAGAGATTGACAACAATATATTTTTTATGTATGATGTATAATACTTCTTGAGGAATTTGGTGGGACAGAATGTGCCTCCTTGTCCGCCTATGTTGTAATATATACAGTAAACCCCCGTTAACACAAACTCGCTTAAGACGAACACTCGGTTAACATGAACAAAATGTTGGTCCCGGCAGGTATGTATTATATCTTATAGAAAGTTTTATCGGTTAACGCGAATTTCGATTACCACGAATTACGAAATGTTTTTTAGTCCGTTGCGTCATTAGATCTCATTTAACACGAACTTTCAGAGTTTTTCATAATTTTTTCTGTTGTTCCTCTGTCGTTTCTCTGCTAGGTATGCACAACAATCTCTATCATCTTGTCAACAATCAACTTATACAGTATTGTAACCAACAGATTCAGATCAACAATGTGTTCAAATGTGTTTCTCTATTGTTTAAAACATAGCCAGTACGAGTAACATCAAAATTTAAACTTGGGTGCAATTGCTCGACAATCGCGATCATCGCGTCAACAATGAGCTTATACGTAATTAACCAACAAATTCAGTTGTGTGTTCAGATGTGTTTATTCTACTCTTTAAAACGTAGCCAGTACGAGTAACATCAAGTTGCAAGCGGTAAGACAGTAGTCATGGCCAAGAGGAAGCAGACAGGCATAGATCTGCAAACAAAACTGAAAATCCTAGAGGAAGTAGACCGTGGTGCATTGAACAAAACGACAATTGCTGAACAGTATGGAATTGCCAAATCTACATTATCTACAATACTTAAAGATCGTGAAAACATTCTTAATCCTGCTGCATCAGGTTCCGGGAACAAATCTAAGCAACTTCGCAGTGCTAAGTAGAAAGATGTCGAAACGTTACTTCTAGAATGGTTCAACCATATGCGCACTTCAAATGTACTTTAAGTAGACCTATAATTCAGTCAAAAGCAAGTGAGATTGGCAAAAATTTAGACATTCAAGATTTCAGTTGTTTCGCTGGTTGGCTGTACCGGTTCCAAAAGACACACTCAATTTCATCATTAGTGATTTGTGGTGAAGCAAATATAGTTGATGAAGAAGGTTAATGTGTAGAATGAACTGCATTGCAACAATAAAATTTGAGTCTCCGGTTAACACGATTTTTTTTAATACGAACTCTTGATTTTTCGGTCCCTCGGGAATCATGTTAACGAGGGTTTACTGCAGGAGCGTATATTCTAGGCTAGCTAGGCTATCTGCGAAGCCTGAAGCCCAAAAAATAAAATTCAGGTGAAAAATCGATCATAAATTGTAAATATTATTATTCATATCAGTGAGATGATGATGCTGATTCTGGAGTTGGCAACTTGATTTCTTATGACTTGGCAACCTTATTTCTTAGAAGTTGGCAACCTGATTTCCTATGAGTTGGCAACCTGATTTGCTATGAGTTGGCAATCCGATTTCCTATGAGTTGGAAACCTGATTTCCTATGAGTTGGCAACCTGATTTCTTAGGAGTTGGTAAATTTATTTCTATTCATAGCCTAGGACCGCGTGACATAGTGAGATAGCCCAGATCTTGGTCTCAGTATACGCCACTGGTTTACTGTATTATGTTGGAACGATGTAGTCATTTTTTCCAGATTCCACGGTGAAGTAGTCTGTGTATGGAGTTAAGAAACCAGAGCTCGTAAGTTCCATTCCTGGGTAGTCATACCTTTGTGCTTATTCCTTCTCTACTTCATCAGTCCAAAATACATTCTCAAAGTCGCGATTAATTTAGGGAAAATGGTAGAAATGAAGTAGGAAGCAAGGGTATTCTCTTATAACGTAAAAATATATAGGCCTAACCAAAATAGAAACAAACTACTTACAAGAACCAGTCATCAGGGGGTTGCCAAACTCCTTCCACTCTCCAAAGATTCCTATAGCAGCATGTGAAGTCATAATAGTTTACATTGTAATGGTGAAGAACCTGCTTGTTAACTGAGAGGTGGGTTAAGTTGGACTCCACCAGAGGAGGCTTGTCAGAGCATTTCAGTGGCGGTAGCTTTTTCAGGAAACTCTCTATGCTTGGATCAAAGGCATCGAAGTCAGGAATCCGGCACCCAGCAGTGTCCACCAGGTATTTTTCTCTTTTGATTGACTTTGATTGGAATCCTAAAACGACAATGTTTTAATAATCAGATAAAATATTTTGGACGATCTCAAGTGTGGAAGAATATGTTTAGCTGGGCTCTGTTTTGGTGACCATGGCTTCTCTCTTTGTTTCCTTCTCTTCTTCTCTGTTAACTACTCTCTCTCTCTCTCTCTCTCTCTCTCTCAATTATGACAAAAATAGTTTTCACCTCGAAGTTTCATTTGAGTAATGATATTTGAAACATTTCCATTAATAGGGGTAGAATATACATAATAGAATGGTCTTTATTTAAGCAGGCGTGGAGGGGAAGGGATTCCAGTAGCTTACTTTTGAAGCATTTGAAGCATCGGTATATTCTTATATCTATATTTATTATATTACATAATTTATATCTACACCAAAAAATTAGCAACCAGAAAGGAAATGCAGAAACCAAAAGGGGGAATTACCCTGCATCTCCCTTCAAACACCACATGACTATTGTTATTTGTTGTGAATGACTAAATGAGTTAAAATTTTGGGGTGCGTTGGCACATGTGACAATTTTTCACCTTAAAAAGTATATGAGGAGAAATCCTCAGTCACAACAGAAAGATATATGCAGTGTAGAAACGTCGAAGAATACAAATGGAATTAAATATATTTTATTTACTATTTAAGAACAAAAACAGAACATTCCTTCATGAGATTATACTATATTTTGTCACAAATAAACGATCAACCATCAGATCAGCGCAATATTAATTTGAGTACGGCTTCTTCTGTAACTCTGTTATTGCAGAACAGCGACGCTACATAACAAAAAAAAGTAAAAAGAAGTAAAGTGTTCCCCTGTGCATAGCACCACGCCATGAAGGCGTATAGGGGGTGTGGGGGTAACGCCCCACACTTTCTTGATCCGGTCGTGAGTGGGGGTGATGTGATCAGCATCACGCCCCTGACCGCCTTTACCCCCCAGGGTTTCCCCCAGGTACCCATGTTATTCGACGCTGGGTAGGCGCCGGGGCCGCTTCCACCGTTAGAAAAGTTCCCGGATTTGAACCGGCCGGGGATCGAACCCGGGACCTTGAGCATGGTAGTCAGACGCGTTACCGACTTTTTTTTTTTTTTAAGTTTTATTTCACTATTCTGTTTACATCTATGGATTTTTTTTCCTACATGTATACATACAATTACATTACATCCAGATATTTACCAAAATATTGTGACATTCGGACATTTTGTTTATTTGCTTGTTTCCATCTAGATCTTTTAAGATACATTGTATATAGGGTGATATTTGGTTCAAACTTTTTGCTATATATATAGTATACTGTATGTGCTATTAGCCACACAATGGCATTTTGTTTCTTCACAGGGAAATATTTAAAGTCTGGTAATATACAAATTTTTGCTTGAAAGCATTGTGGCGATATACGACATATTTTGGCAAGGCACATAATGAGAAAGGCCCAAATTTCTGAAATTCCTTTACATGTAGTGAGGCGATGTTCATTTGTATCAACCTCTCCACATTGTCTACACTCATTTGTTGGTAGTCTTTTTATTTCATTTAGTCGAACATTTGTTGGAACTAGATCATGCACCAGGGTATACCACAAACTTCGTATGTCCGTGTCAAGGAAAGGCTTGTGGACATTTTGCCATACATTTGACCAAATAACATTAGGAAGTTTTTTTTCTATTCGACTCTGCTGCAAAATAAGTTGTCGTTGAAAATGTTCATACAGATATTTTGACAGAGTATTCTCCTTCAAATCCATGGGAAACTCCACATAACTCCATTCTTGTACAAAGATTCGTACATACATAGGGTTCTTTGTTAGTCGAGACAAGTTAGGTGGATTTTGCGGTGGAAACGTATCGGTAAATATACGCAACCACATTGATGTAATCGACCGTTCAATTAAGTACAATTTATAATTTCTAGCTAAAAATAGCGACTTACATTTATTTTCAATATTCCATAGTTCTAGACCACCTGTCATTTGTGTTTGGCACATAATCGGGAAAGGGACCCGAAAAAAATGTCCGTACCACATGAACCATCCCACAGCAGACTTTATTTGTCGGAGATATTGCTGTGTGATTGGCAACACTTGAGCGACATAATTTAATTTACTAAAAATAAAAGTGTGTAGGAACCAAACACGCTGAATTAAATTGAGTTGTCTTCCTCTCATTTGATAGCACTGTAACCTGATTTCGCTTACAATTTTCGTCCAGTTTAGATCCAGCATTCTGGATTCGTTAGCATGAAAAGTAATGCCCAATATTTTGAGTTCGTTGACATATTTTATCCCTATGTCCGGATTGTCTTGCTTCCAGTTGCCAACAGGTAAAGCCTTTGATTTTGTCATGTTAACTTCCGCTCCACTGGCAGAACAATACAAACACATTGCATTTAGTATATTTTGAAGCTGGTTTGTTGTTGTTACACAAGCTGATAAATCGTCTGCGAATGTAAACACTTGCGTTTCAAGGAAAGCACTCGCTGCCGGTGGTGCTCGGCACTGAATGTATCGAAGTAGCGGGTCCAAGGTCAAAGCGAAGAGAAGCATACTCAAGGGGCACCCCTGGCGAATGGATCTCGTCACGTGTATTGCAGGCGTCACGAATCCATTGATAAGAAGACGGGAGGTTGCCTTTCTATAGAAACTTTGCAAAACAGATATAAAAGCTTCACTGAAGCGATAGGCTCGAAGTACCTCAAACAAATATTGGTGAATTACAAGATCAAAAGCTTTTGTAAAATCAAAGGATACTATACAAGCTGCGTTTTGTTGCATTTCATAATAATACATTATATCACGTATACCTGCCACCGTAGAAAATATATTTTGAGTTTTACTGACACATGTTTGCCGTGAACTGAGTAAGGAAGATAATATAGGTTTCAGTCTATTAGCCAAAACTTTGGCCATAATCTTATAGTCACAGTTTAACAAAGTAATGGGCCTAAAGTCAGTCACTGCACTCGGACGCGTTTTTTTGGCAATCAGTACAATTATACCTTCATTTTGAAGCACGCATTTGTTTCGAAATGCATCTTGTATTATCTTGACCAATTCATGTTTCATAATATCAAAAAAACGTATATAAAATTGGTAGCCTATGCCATCGTTGCCAGGAGTGCGCTTAACGTTACAAGTACGCAGTGCTTCATACACCTCATCTACAGTGACGTCACTGTCTAACAAAGTTCTGTCTTCGTCCGTCAAAAAATTATTTACCGATGTGAGCAATTGTTGTACAGCCAATTGATCTACTTCTTTACCCGTATACAAATTATTATAATACGTGTAAAACGCCTGTGATATACCTTGTTGATTGCTATGTGTATCTCCGCCGGGATCGACAATATTGTTTATCAATAACGCTCGCCTTTGTTTTTGTGTGTGTACATAGTGAAATAAAGAGGTTCGTTCATCTTGCAAGGATGACGCATGAGTAGTTCTTATCTTTATACTCTCCAAGTGATGCCGTTGCAACGTAAGGATTTGTGCTTTGTATTTTTGTATCTGTGGATAATGTTCGGTGACATCAGGTCGCATACATAACTCATGTAAACATTTGTAATAGAAGTTCAACATTAAGTTCCGGTCACGTGCACTTTCTTTCCCTAGCCATTGAAAATAGGATTTAATTCGTGGTTTTACGTATTTTACCCACCACGTATTGTAATCAGTATAGTGTTTTTGTTGCCGGCACCAATACTTCCATTTTTCTTCAAACATTTCATTAACATTAGGCAGTTGAAGTACGGCAGAGTTCATTTTCCAATAGGACGGACCCCAAACTAATTTAGATTCTTGTAGATTAATACTCATTCTGATTGCTATATGATCTGAAAAAGGTACCGGCAAAGCATCTATTGTCGTCACATATTTTATAGTATGACCAAGTGTATATAATCTGTCCAGTCTAGAACCTGCTTTGTTATTGAAATAGGTAAACACTATATCCTTTCGTTTTTCGATCCAGATGTCCTTCAGCTGTAAATCGCTGATTAAGGTCGTTAATGCTAAACTATTTTGAAACTTTCCTATACAATCACATGATCGCAGCACTTGATTAAAATCACCACCTAGGATGATACACGAATCATTATTTGGAAGTAAATATACGATCTCAGATTGGTAAAATTGCTCTCTTTTCCATCTGTTTTGCTGTCCGGAGGGGGCGTAGATATTAACAAAAGTATAGCGTTGACTTTGAAAACTAATTCCCCTCCCATCGACTAATTTCTTTACATTTTTTATTTCTATACCACTTTTGATTATAATTGCCGTCCCTCTCCCGCTTGTCCCCAAGTTTACAATAGCCTCGTACCCATACAGGAAGTTAAAATCTACAATACAAACTTCCTGCAAGTATAAAATGTCAATCGAGTGGATTCGGACAAAGTCCGCAAGCAATTTGCATTTCACTGGTGTCAAGATCCCATTGATATTAAGGGTACAAAGACGAGTGCTATAATTCATGCACAATAAGATATTATAAAAAACTGTATATAAGAATACCACGTAAATGTGCATTTTTGGTGCTCAATTACACTAAGTATTAGTCCGAAGTGTTTTCAGAATGATGATATTCGTTCATGTGCATGACACAATTTACACTATTTTTTCTACCTGTTATTATAGCAAGATTCATCTTGTAAATCTCTAACATGTAATATATAACATTACACTGTAGACACTAAGAAAGTACACAAATTTATGTCGCGCACTACACCCATAAATCACTCTCATCTCAAAACGTAAACAAACAAACATTTCTCCTTACACTACCACCTAATGGAGGGGGAGGGAGAGGCGATCTGAACCCACATCTAATTAACATTTCACTTTTGTTGGGTCTTCCTGCTGTGTATGACAGACTGCTGGCTTAGAGACATCCTTGTACATTTCTTTTTCTTACCTTCTGCTACCGCTTTCAGTCGTGAACTGGTGCGTTTTTTTCTGTTTCGTTGACCTTTGTCCATAACTTGCTTATCATCTGTGGATTCCTCTTCGGTTTGGGAGTCATCTCCTGATACCATTTCTTGCGATTGTAACAAGGGAAGGGGGGGAGCAATTTCAGGTTGGTCATGTTGTTCACTCACGTTTTCTTCTGCTAGTTTCAAGGTCGTTGTGGGCGAGGAAGCGCCTGGCAGGGAAAGCTCATCAACTGCCTGGCTCTTTTCACCTTCCGATACACAGCTGTTTGCGGGGAGGGGAGGGGTCATCTTATCGCTAATCGAGGCTTCAGGCGTGACCTGGTGGTTACTCGAAAGTTCCTCGCGTTCAACTTCTGCAACCCATGACGAAGTGTGACCTTCTGTTGTTAACAAATGGGAAGTTTCCGTTGCTGCTCTCTCTGATGAAACTTTGTTCGTCGGAGGATCCAGTGGCGTCTGTGGGGCACCTTCCGGTTCTTTTACATCTGGGTTCTTTGGGGATTCTTTCATTTCTATGTCCAGGGTTGTCGTGGGTACTTGAAAACTTGTAGGCTGGTATGGCAGTGGTTGTTCTGCTGCATCAATATTGATTGGTGATCGGTGGATGGCTTCCGCATATGTTGAGGCTGTCCTTCTTCCTGGTTTTCTACGCTTATCACAACAATTTGAGAGATGTTCTGTAGATTCACATATCCTGCACGTAATCTTTTGACCATAGTACGTTACCCAATATCGATCACCTTTGATATTGATGTACGATGGAATTGGTTTTTTAAGGGTCATGCGAATTCGCTTTGTACCGGTTCGCGTAGGGTATATATGTTCATCTGTGTACTTTTCATCGTCAACATATTTCACATCACCATATGTTGCCAGTGTCTGTTGTAGAACGTCCATTGGAAGTTCCATAGGAACTACATGTACATTCACAATTACACTATTTTGATCCGCCCATTCCAGTTTTACCTCATGCTCCCCATTGTCATCAGTGTATACTAATGTGCCTCCCGATCGTAATATTATCTGCTCGCCTAACACTCGCGATATTAGTTTTATAAACACACACTTACGATATTGATCGATTTCAATACTAAGCACTTGCTCTTCTGTTAGTGACAAATTCTGCTGTATCCACCGATGCAGTTGTATCGATGTCGGTTTTTGTCGCACATTCGTGAAGACCAATTTCACAGTATTCACTCGCCGTACAGACATGGTTCAGAACACAGAAGGTAGACTTAACCGGAATTTCACTCGCTTGCACGTAAATGCTCGACACGGACCGCACGTAGAGACGATGCACCGCGTGCCAGTGCTGGCAGCGAACTGCCGACTGAGCCACCGCTGCCACTGCTACATAACAAAACTCAAATCAAATCTTAACTCCATCAGAACTGATAATGTAAATTACAGATGAGTGAAATATCACTACTTTTAATATGGAGAATATACTATTTGGGTTTTTAAAAAAAGTAAATAATATGCATTTACCAGGCACGAAAAGCTTGCTTCGAAGTTTAATATATTGGGTCGCAACACAAAGAAAACATATATTTTGGTTTATTTTTATGTGTACTGCAGCGCCAACAGGAATGGATGATGTTTAGCACAAAATGTTTTGAATACTATTTCAAGTTACACTCACCCTCAAATCCTTGACTAGCCCAGAAGAGAAATGCCAAGATCAGGAAGACAAGCGGTGCACATCTTCTCACCAATTTCTTCCTTAGTATTGCCTGTAAAACATAAATTAGGATAAGTAGAGCATGAACTCAGGTTTATTTGCAACATTCACATAATACCGGGTGTCCCCAAATGAAGTAATTATACAATTTTGGACTGTAATGGAAATAAAACTACAAGAAAGATTCAAGAAATTATATTTCTACAATACATACCAACTGTAAAAAAGGTAAAGGTAAAGTGCTCCCCTGTGCTTAGCACCACGCCATGAAGGCGTATAGGGGGTGTGGGGGTAACGCCCCACACTTTCTTGATCCGGTCGTGAGTGCGGGTGATGTGATCAGCATCACGCCCCTGACCGCCTTTACCCCCCAGGGTTTCCCCCAGGTACCCATGTTATTCGACGCTGGGTGGGCGCCGGGGCCGCTTCCATCGTTAGAAAAGTTCCCGGATTTGAACCGGCCGGGGATCGAACCCGGGACCTTTAGCATGGTAGTCAGACGCGTTACCGACTGAGCCACCGCGGCCAACCAGAACTGTAGAAGTTATATATAACATGGTCAGCAGGCACGTATCCAGGAATTCCTTTCGGGAGGGTTGGATACAGTTTTTAAGGGGGTATAGATAGGAACTCACAATTGTATGTTTAAGGCCAGTGGTGGCGATTGGGTTCCAAAACGTGCGGGGGGGGGGGGGGTGCAAGGAAATTTTACTTTCTCGACAAGGTTTAGCATTAAGAGGCCCATAGTGCAGAGGCAAAAAAATGGGGAGCAACTGTCCCCTAAATCGTTACCACTCTTTAAGGCTGCCATTTTAATCAGAACGTGAAATCGGAACGTATTTTACCACTCGACTCCTCTGTTTCCATGCATTAACATTGTGTGTCGGAACCATCTGAGTATGTGTGTGTTTGTCCATTTCTTCTCATCAGGCATCAAAACATCTACGATGTCTTTGTGTTTTTTCGAAGTTGTTAAACACGCACGGGATGGACAATTCACTTGACAACGCGAGATTCAAACTGTAGGCTGCAAACTGGATGTAGACAGTTCTCGAATATTTCTCTCCGATTTGAGTCTGAACATCACTAATGTGTCTTGTCTCCCATGTTTGCAGTTCTTATAAAAGACGAAACCCACCAAATTGTTCATATTCAGGCCTAAACACTCGCAAGTGTTCAAAATTGTGTCACAGCAGTCTTGTCATGTATCGGCACGAAACAAAGGAAGTATTCTCGAATACAACTGGATCGCGAAAAAATAATGCACAGTGAAAACCCTTCCGTTCCAACACATCTCATGTTTCGTCTCCCAATATGATCAAATGCTTACTAATTTATTTCCAGTGACGTGCCCAAGGGAGAGTTGGTGTTGTCATACCCCCATTTGACCAAGTATGAAAAAAAAATTTAAAAAAAACGTCAGACAGGAAAAGATGGCAATATGAGGACTGACCACCAAAAATAGTATGAATAACCCATCTCCCTTTTAAATATCCTGGGCACGGCACTCTTTATCTCGAACACATTTTTTAAAATCAACTCACCAGAAGTTTTTATCATTTCGTATTGGAGACTGAAGTAAGATGCGTTCTTTCTGTAAGTTTGGATATATTCCTTTAGGGTGCTGTCGTCTGCCTTCCCACCTAACCTTAACAAAGCCCTAATTTTCCATCCTTGTGACTTGGATCTTCAAGACTTAGGAAGATTTCAGACCGAAGGAACACACGATACATGTCGTTTGGAATGAGCCAATCAACAGCAACGTTTCACACCGTAGCGACACAAAAGGCAGAACAAACCTACGTTCGACTTGTGAAATCCTCAGGCGACATGGTGTGATATCTTCCTTAGTAGGCCGCTGTCATCATGACCTCGAAGCGGCAGCTCGTGTTGACTACAGAAGTAAAATGTCTCCTCAACTGGTGGGAATGTCCCTCAGTTTTCCTCTTTATTTTCTGTGCTTGTTAATTAAACAGGCAACATCTTATGATTTTAGACATATGTAGACATTTTAGCGAAAAATCAGTCTAAGTCAAGGGTGGCTCGGTGGTTCAGTTGGTAGAGCAATGGCGCGGTATGCCAGAGCCCTGATTCGGGTCTGCAATTTCCGCCAAAATGTCTACATATGCAATATCTTCTTGCTTTCTCTTCTCAACATTCGTAAAATTTTCAGCTGTCCCTTTACGGTAGTTAAGTGTTTGTGTATGAATCGAATCCAGTACGCTTTAAACAAAAGTATTTTTTATGCCATGAAATTCTCGGACTGCATACACGAAATTTGGTCCGGGCACATCTAAATCATCACTCAAAACTTCGTTTTTCAGTTGATCTGTGCAGCATATTTATTTTTTAATAAACCACTCCAATACCCCGTACTGTTGAAATATTCACTTTAGAGAGTGAGTGAGAGAGAGAGACCTTCGATCTCTTCGGCCCTCGACCCGAACTAGCACTGCACTGAGGCTCCGGAAGTTCCGCTGTCGTCAATGTCTTCAGCTTTGGACCCAAACTGAAACTAGTACAACTTCGTTACTTTACGGTATTTGGTCCTTTTCATTTTCGAATCACTAGATCTTATAGAGCTACCAATGGACACTGACTGATCACTAATCGACTGTATGAACTGTCACACTTACCCCCGAAGTCTCAAATTAACGGATTCTTGTACAGATCAACCGGGAAGTTGAAGCCGCGTATTTATATCCTCATTCTTATTATATAACGTTCCGCAGATAAAACGATTCGTTAATATTGACAGTTGTTCGACTCCTTTTCTTGTTCAAGAACGTTCCCTCTCGCGCTTTCCAGAGATTAAAAATTACAACGAATCGTCCTACTTATGGCGCTACCTTTGTTGTGCAACTTCCACATACTGACAAGTCTTTACGTAGTGCTCAAGTTAGCTGCAACAACACCGAAAGCGCAAGAAAAGTTCACGTGCAATATTATCAACAACAGGATTATAGGACATTCTCTGTCTTGCCTTGATAATTATTTCTCTTCTTAAATTATCGTCACATTATACAAGAAGATAAAACCTAATTTTATGTAGTATAAACTGAAAACTTTCCTGAAGAATGGCTAGAGCCCCCCGATCCCCACCTTGGACACTAACAATAACAAGGTTATAGAACATTCTCCGTCTTGCGTCGGTAATTATTTATCTCCTTAAATTATCGTCACATTATTCATGAAGCCAAAAACGTCATTTTATCTAGTGTAAAGTGAAAAACATCTGGGTGTGGAGGGGTTGTAGGGGATTCGAGCCCTCTGATCTTCACCTTGGATACGCGATATTATCAATAACAGGGTTACAGAATATTCTCCGTCTTGCCTCGATAATTATTTCTCTCCTTAAATTATCGTCACAATATATAACTTCACACCACAAGAATCAAAACACTTCATTTTATCTAGTGTACACCGACAACTTTCGGGGGATCTCGAGCCCCTAAGGTTCCCCCCCCCCCACCTCTCGGATACGTGGCTGATGGTCTACCCCTAAGGGCCCCCTCTTGGATACGTGCCTGATGGTCAGTAGACCTCCACATGCGCTCAGCTGGTTGCAACATGTTTAGATATGTCATTCCTGCACAGGTTTGCCACTGGTCGAACACTTGAAAACAATTCCTGTCTCTAAACATCTTAACTTAACCGACCAGTGCTATTTCGCGTCGTCGGCGGCTGCCTGTTGTACAATCTTTTGAAATTTCGCTGCGCTACAGTTAGAGATCTTGTCTTTGCAAACCACATGACACATACACGCTGCTTTTTTACTGTGGAGACACCATATTTGCAATACAAAGACATATTACAACTGTCGCTGCCACTCGTCAATGTCTTGAAGTAGGGCAATGTTGCCAGTCTACTTCCACAGTTACCAACTATTTTCTTCTGACAAACTACGTATTTCCTATACACGTATTGTCATTTTATTTTTATTTCACTCCGAAGTTGTATACTTCATTTGTGGACACCCTGTATAATATACGTCTACTCATGTGTCTACAGTACTAGCGTAACGTGTAACGAAACCTAGATCCTAACTTCGAATCCTGATTACTCATCCAGATTCCGGGTTCGAATTCCGGCCTGGACATGGATATTCTTTGTGAGTGTCAATTTCATCACATCATCACTCATCCTCATTTTCGCGATTAGCCAAACGTGGCAGAAAAGCAAAGCCAAATGAACCAAATCAATCAGTGGTCACTCGTTCTTATCGCCACGATTAATCCTAGAGGCGAAAAACCTGCAAAAAAATTCTCAAATGGAAATGTAAAATTTTGAAAGTTCGTGTGTTGTGCACCAATAAATTTCAATCCAAAAAGTTACAAGAGGTTAGAAAAGACATGTACAAATATTTTATGCTTCTTGCACAATTATAAGCTCAAGAGCCGGTTTTACTACTTATCCTCAGTGGCGGCGATCAGGGGGGGAGGGGGCAGTTTCCCCACCCACTTTTTGCCCCCGCACTATCGCCTCTTAATGCTAAGCCTTGTCTATTAAGAGAAAGCAAACTATCCTTGCTCCTACAGTATTGGCACCCAATCCCCGCTACTGTTTGCCCTCATAAACAATGATTGATTGATTGAATGATTTGGTTTACTTTACTTCGCTTTTTGTGCCACTTTTGGCTAATTTGCGAAGATGGGATAAGTGATGATATGATGAAATTGATGAATGGACACTTACAAACATCCATGCCCAGGCCCGGATTCGAACCCGGGACCCCTGGCGTCGCAGCACGATGTGTTAACCATTTCGCCACGACGGCCGGCGCACAAACAATGAATACTCCAGGCTACAGAAATTACAAACCTGAACTTTTCTGGCAAAAAATAAAACGGTCAAGTCCAGACATAACGCCAGAATCTTCATAGTTTTCTTCTGCGGCATATTGAGTACGTGGGTGTCCACCACAAATCACCAACCAACACTGCAGCTTGCGATACCTTGCACAGTGAACGTTCTCGTGTTCTGAACCCGATGTATGCCACTATCATCCAATGAAAGTATGTTTACAAGTGTGACGTCAGAAATGAAGCTAAACAAGTGTCAATTCCTCATTAGCAATGATAGGAATGCAGAGAGATGCATTAAGGTGACTATTAATTCAATATAACTTCTCCTTACTACTTGTATGGTGACTCAGGCATGGAGAATCTACATTGTATGTATAACATGTTTTATTATGAGTGAAATAGAATCTAGAAATACAAGTAGTTGTTAAGGTCACATTAAAAGTTTTAGTCTATATTTATGCGCTACATGCAATGCAGTGCATACACAAGCAAAACTAAAGAAACTGCAGATAATTTGATAAAGTTCACTAAATTGACACATTACACTATGCATATTGCAAACAATCACTTCCATAAAAGTAATATTTGATTGCCTTGAGTTTCTATCGCAAACGATTTCGCGAAGTTTTACGGCCTCAAACTCCCTCAGCAGACCGTTGGCAAGTAATGCAAAAGGTATGTTCGGATCGAATTTTAAGCGAAAAGTGAAATTCGACAAAAAAATTTTAATTTTCGATTTTCGATTTGAGGACATCACACTTGATATCAGTAGAGATTAAGTTAGATTCCAGACTCATAGCCACAATTTTTTTTTGTATTTTTTATTTCCACTGCTTTAGAGTATGTTATACGAGTATTACGTTTATTTTACATCAATTTCTGCATCTTCTTTTAATAGCGAGGATGAGTAAAATAGGCGAAATTATGAAATAGCTCTCCTGCGCTTTGCACCATGCCATGAAAGCGTATAGGGGGTGTGGAGTTAGGGCCCCACACTTTCTTGATCACGGTCGAAGGTGATCAGCACCACGCCTCTGACCGCCTTTACCCCCCCACCCCGGACTTTCCTCCAGGTACCCATTTTATACGACGCTGGGTGGGTGCCGGAGCAGCTTGAACAGGTGGAACAAAATCCGGTTCTCCTCTGCCAGGGATCGAACCCGGGTCTCCATCATGGTAGTCAGACGCCCTAACGACTTTTTTTTTCGTGAGACCCCAACGCGGCAGCCTTCCTCACACATCAAATTCATACAATTCTAATTTTTGTCAGGACAGACCAACACAAACATCCATGTCCGAGCCGGGATTCGAACCCGGGACGCCTACGTAATTCGACACATCAGATGGGACTGCAGACCAAATGTCTGCAATTTCCTGCGATAAGAAACTGCATTGAGACTGTCAAATCAGTTATTTTCCCCCTCGAGTCATCTTAAAGATATTTGGTTTCTAAAAACGCAGTGACACAGGATGAACAGAAAAGTATCAATACTAGCGTGACTTCGTGACTACATACACACAACTTTGTCGGGTCCAGCACACCCTGCTCCCCAACAAGCATCCGGCCAGCAGTGTCCTGGATTTTCACTTACGAAATAAAGCAACTCTAATCATACCAAAAGTTGATTCATCCCCCCCCCCCCCACGTGAACTAACAGTTGGGCTGAAAAGTTCGTAGGCTAACATAGTAAAAAATATTTTTTTGACAAAATTCGATTTTATTATTCAATATAGTTGCCTTCGAGGGCGATACAACGATTATAGCGGTCATACAATTTTTCGATGCCATTTTTATAGTACGATTTCTCTTTAGCCTCAAAATAGGCCTCAGTTTCGGCGATTACCTCTTCATCAGTGCTAAATTTCTTTCCAGCGAGCATTCTTTTAAGGTCTGCAAACAGGAAAAAGTCACTGGGGGCCAGATCTGGAGAATATGGTGGATGGGGAAGCAATTCGTAGTCTAATTCATATAATTTTGCCATCGTTTTCATTGATTTGTGACACGGTGCTTTTGATCGATTGTGAGCACGCGCGGCACCCATTTTGCACACAGCTTTCGCATGTTCAAATATTCATGCACAATATGTCCAACACGTTCCTTTTATATTTTTAAAGTCTCAGCTATCTCGATCAACTTCACTTTACGATCATTTAAAATTATTTTGTGGACTTTTTTGGTGTTTTCGTCGGTAACAGCCTCTTTGGGGCGTCCAATGCGTGCATCGTCTTCGATGCTCATTTCGCCTCGTTTAAATTTAGCAAACCACTTCTCAACGGTTGATTTTCCTGGTGCAGAGTCCGAATAATGTTTATCAAGCCAAGCCTTGGCTTCAACAGTATTTTTTTTCGCCAAAAAGCAATGCTTTATTAACACACGAAATTCTTTTTTATCCATTTTTTCACAATAACAAAAGCTGCTTCACTCACAATGCTATATCTCACGAACTAATTATCCGGCAGCTGTGAAATTTATAAACGTATCTTTTGAAGGTTAGTACTAAGTAAAAATCACATGGATTTAATTCTAGTAACGCCATCTATGAGTCAGCCTACGAACTTTTCAGCCCAACTGTTATATTATACCCATGTGTTTAACAATATCCCATACTGAAATGGTACGATATATTTTAAATTTTGTACTAAGAAAAAAGCCGCCTCATCTCGTTACCCCGAAGGCATTAATTGGTTGGTTCACAACTTCACCACTAAGAATCGTATCGAGACGACACATGGCAGCCTTGGTCTCGTTCTCGTTGAGAGTTTTAATGTCTGTCTCGTGTTTATTTGTAAATGTCTCATTGACAGTCTCGTCTCTATTTATAAACATCCGTCTCGGTTTGGGAGGGCAATTCTCGTTCTCGTCTTACGTCTCGAAAAATATAGAATTAACAACGTATGCAAAGGTTTATCATTATAAATACAAAAAAAAACTTTTTTTTTTTTACTCCTCGTTTCGACGGTACGAACCCTCGAAAACTGAATATTATCCTCCTTATATATGCAAACCAAAACGCAGATTCAGAATTACCAGGAATGAACTGGCGTTGTAATTATTATACACAAAATTCATGATTTATCTGAGGAAGTCGCATGTTCCAGGTTTGACTCTCGATCTGGGCATGACTGTTTCCTTGTGAGTGACATTTCATTGAACTGGAAATTGTTACATGGGAGGATGTTTGCTCGAGACTTTGGGGACAGCTAGGGGGATGCTTCATTGTTAATGTTAGTGTCGCTCATGAGACGAGACATTTTCCGTCTCGTCTCATGAAAGGAGATGGGACAAGTGACTGTTGTCGAAATGAAATGGGACAGAAGAAAAAGTTCGTCTCGTATCGTGGCAGGTTGGGTGATACTTAGATTGTGCTTGTTGGCGGTGGGTCAAGTGTGTATGTGTGTGTGGGGGGCAGTGGCGTGCCAAAGGGGGGGGGGTTGATGGGGTTATAACCCCCCCCTTTGGCCAAGTATTCCTAAAAAAAAAGAACGTCAAAGGTATAAAAATATGGCAAAATGAGGGCCGACTATCAAGGAAAAGTATACATAAGCCCTACCATTCGAAAATCCTGGGCACGCCACTGGTGGGGGAGGGTGTTCTCGTGCACCCCGACTTCGAATACTGCTTGTAGTCATTCCACTTCATTGTAGCGATTAGCCAAAAGTGGGAAGAAATGTGATGTTAGAGAAGATCAGTGGCGTACGCAAAGGGGGTGTTACCGGGTTTAACTCCCGCCCCCCTTGAGCTTTTGAAATATTATGAAAAATGCTGTTGGAAAAAATAAAAATGGCCAATTTATCACAGTCAAAAGATATCCAACAATACTACTACTACTAATTATAATAATAATAATAATAATAATAATAATAATAATAATAATTTGAATTATTATTCCCATGCAGCACAGAGAAAAGTACAGCACTCCAAACACACGCATCTTTAAGAGTGAATGCCTTGAAAACAAACACGAATTGCTGAAAATAAAACAAGATGAATTTAAAAGAGAAAAAAGTTGTTTTGTATCTCAGCTGCAACAATGTTTAATAAGCATGTACTTTTTTTCTGTGAAAAATGAGAATTAACTAAAGAAAATTCTTGGTTCATTGTAATCAGGCAAAGACTAGGCCGACAAGAATACACAGTCACCAGTCCACCTTCCCATTGTTTACCGTGGCAAATTTGAATTTCTGAATTCGAACGACAATAAGCTGATCTATTGTAAAATGTTTTGTTGGTAAGAACAGCAAGAAAATCCAGATGTGATTTATCGTTCATAATTCAGTGGCGTGGCGTGGATTTTTAAAAGTGTTACCGGTTATCAGTAGGACATTTAAGGGAGACTTGGGCGCCTCCCCACCTCATGCCCCCCCCCCCCAATGTCTTCCAAGTAGTTCATATAATATTAATCTGGTACGTATGCAATTCAATACTAGATTTTGGTAAAGTTATTAATCAGAAAAAAAAAATGTTGACATAAGGACTAAAGTGAAATCGCAAACATTGGTTGTTGACACAATAATACGTAATTTGATACTTAGAGAAACATCGAAGGCTACTTATAGAGCAGATCAATCCGTCTTTGAAAATAGTTATATGATGCTGGGATCCCGGGTTCGAAACCTAGCTTGGGCATGGGCGTTTGTGATGTCTATTCATCAATTTAATCATATCATCACTCATCCCCATCTTCGCAAATTAGCCAAAAGTGGCACAAGCGAAGCAAAATCAATCAAATCAAATCAAAAAACTTCTATGATGCTGTCATAAAGAGAAGTTTTTCATTTGAATTTGAATTTTTGGGTGCGTCATGGTCATGGTCCATGTTATCCACATCTGAATTCGACACTTTTTTTTTTCACCCGAAAATAGAGTACATGGCCAACAAAAGAGTTTAGAAAACTGCACACATCCACATAACCACGGATAGTCGTTATACCACGAAACATTGAAATGTCGGTCATATCCAGCAGACGACTTGGTTTTTAAATCGTTAAAAATAGGCTTTGGCCTCCCTTTCGCCACAATTTCGATGTTTTCTGCAAAATAACGAACCGAAAGATTGCTTCAAAATATCTTCTATCGCACGATTACACACACTGTCCAGATAGGATGAACCCGCCACCTCGGAACTCGGGGCAAGCTTCATAAATTAATTGACAATGCCCGAAAACAACATAAAGACGAAAGACACCAGTCACAAAACTCCCACTGCACAGTCCCTCCCACAAACCGTTGTTTACTTTTGTAACACGTGAAGCACCCTCCTTGCCCCCTCCCCTCTCAGCATCGGCCCTTCCCCAATATTTCCTTCGGAACCTGCAAGAAGTCCAGTTCTACTAATGTTGCCATCTTAGTTCTTTTGAAACCAGATTTGCCCAAATCGCGAAACATTTTCGTTTCAAATAAGACGTATGTAGAGTAGATGTAGTCTTCATCTGTTTCCTAACTACTCCCACTCCCATGTTTCGCTAAATCCACTGAAATCTCATTTCTGACACCACTACTATTTCGTATATTTTACGTCCTTTGCTACCTTTAAGGCTTTCGCTTTATAGGATAATCGTGACGATGACGATGCGTGGTGAATTATTGAAATAAAATTATTATTTCTTTGTGTATGTAATTATTAATTTTTATAATTATGTAAGTAAAATAATAACAACGAACATTGAAATAACCATTTCTTGCTGAGGATTCGAACCTGCGACACCTGACACTTCAGAGCGTGCTAAGATAACAATCTGGAAATTATGCTTGTAAGTAATGTTTTCACCCAAAAACAGTTCTACCACCTCAAAAACATTGCTTCAATCCGAAATTATTGCATTCCTGCGTCAACGTATGTCAATGTCAATCTGTATTATCAACAATTATCACAAATTCCTGTAACCGAAATAATATTATATGTGTGAAATATAGAATTTTAGGTTGACATTTTTAGAAGGACAGACCCCTTGACCATACCCATCCCTCTCCTCTCCTTCTCGCCCATGATGTCGAAGAAGGACAAAGAGGACTTTCATAATCGCTGATATTTAGTGTAAATACAAATTATCACTTGGTAGTTTGCTTTTGCCCCAGTGTGATTTGATTTTTTTAAATTTTGATTTGGCGATTTAAGTCCACTTCATGAACAGTAATGCTAATCGGGACAGTTTAAAGTTGGATCCGAACCACTTGTGCCTCCACCGGGTATCGAACCCGGAATCCCTTGATTATAAGGCGGTGACGCTACTAACACTGCGCCATCGTTTCCCAGTGTGACTGGACACCTTCAGAGTAAGATAGACCCGATTAGGCGACTTAGCTCTTTTCTGTCAATTGAATATGGCAACACTGGTATGTTTCCTGTAAGGATCACCGGCAACTGCGCCGGCTAAACAGCCCGCCTCCTCCTCCCGCCATAACAGTCTTTACCGCTACGCCAAGTCTTCCTTTGGTGGGCTCAGG
Source organism: Lepisma saccharinum (assembly GCF_977018435.1). Taxonomy (NCBI): domain Eukaryota; kingdom Metazoa; phylum Arthropoda; class Insecta; order Zygentoma; family Lepismatidae; genus Lepisma; species Lepisma saccharinum. Next base: position 41,188,166 of record NC_139245.1, read on the forward strand.
GTCCTTCCCTCATGTTGCCTGTGGAGCGTACCGGATCAGTCCTCCTATTCGCTTTTGCCGGTGTCAGAAAAAATGTCAGTCTGCAATGTTTACTTTACGACAATATTACCAGTTTATGTACGTAATAATATTTTAAGACAGGTTCTTCAATTCTTTATATTTTAGTGTTACCTGCGGTAACAGCGGCTACATGCACGCCACGCCTCTGGTTCATATGCATGTTAGATTTTGAGGGCGGTATTGGCGCGTTTATCATAAATCTATACAGTGTCGTTTGGGATCCGTGGATATGTCAAAACTATCTAAGCGACCGTAATGTTGAATTTTTCAATTTTTTTTTTTTTTGCAAAAATTCCCGCTGTGACTTTCTCGATAATTGTGAAAATTCCTTGCTTCGTCACTGTGTGTCGACGATATTGTGATATTGTGAAGCTGCATCTATATCTACATCACAAAATAATGTTGAAGAAGTGCTTTGTGAATCACCTAGAAGTGATAAATGTCTTTTAACTTACTTTTGAACACAAGAATAGACTCAGTGGAATTTAGCAACATCTGTTCTACATCGTGCCTCATAATCATCCTGGGTCAGTTCCATAGGTAAAGGTAATGTAAATTTCCTCCTGAATATAGCACCGTGCCATGAAGGCACATGGAGGGGTGGGGCCCCACACATCGGTCATTTTGGAGGTAATGTGATCAGCACCACACTCCGGCAGCCTTTAACCCCCAGGGTTGCTGACAGGTATTCATTGATATGAGGCTGGGTGAGCTCTGGAGTCCCTAGAAAAAATCCAATCAATTCCGGGAATCGAAGCCGGATCTCCAGCGTGGTTGTCAGACGCCCTATCGACTAGACCACCTTGGCTCCTTGTATGAGTTCCATACTTTGATTATTTAAATTTATTTTAACATACGGTATTTTCTTGTTTTTATGAATTTTCTTCACACTTAAAATGTCTCACCTCTTTGACTAAGCCAAGCGTCAGGTTAACCTTGCAGCAGGTTTTATGTATCAATCCGCGCGAGAACTGAGCTCAGAATCTTCCGTGCCAGTCTTTCCTCAACCGCCGAGCTGCTTACATCGGAGACACTGAGAAAATCTACAGTATTGCCAACCGCACAACACATCAAAACCCGCATGCATGTCAAGTGGATTGTATTTTTGCTTCTCTTTGTCTCCTGAAACATAACATTTTAAAAGTACTTTCTGCGCATATATTATTTAATAAATGTGTCATTAATATAAGAGCGAAACAACTTCTAAACATGAGAGCATGTGTGTATATTTCGAGACAAGTATGTCGTAACAAAGAAACAAAACAAGAAATGCTCCTAGAATTTATTAAAAATCGAATGACTAGAACGTAAATTCGTTCTATTACTTTCATAAATATATTAATGTAGATCTATTACTTAATAGTAGTAGTCGTATTATTATTAGTAATTAAATTAATTAATTATAAGTAAGCCTATTATTAATTAATTGTGAGTATTATTAATCAATGAAAGTATAATAAAACAATGCCAATGTGAATTTGGAGGAAATTTTAGAAATAACTCCCTCCCTTGATGAAATCCTGCGTACGCTACTGGAGAAGATACACACTAAATTAACCATGCGTTCTCATCGTTGCGGTTAAACAAAAAGAGACGGAAAAGCGACGTAAAAGCGGGCTAAATACAAAAATTTGCAATATATATATTAACTGAAGAAAACTGTCATTTACTGCAGGAAATTTAAAAACTCCCCGTACCTTTTTATACCGTATCACCTCTTATATTGCAGAAATGGCGTGTAAACCAGAGTATTCAAAACGTATTATCTTAAAATTTGCGAAGAAAATATTATGACGAAAATAATTGTAATTCCAGAAAAGGCATTCCTATAACATCAAGTTCTTGCCAGTCAGATCCAACCTATGTAGACAAGGCTGTTCACGTGTTCAGCCATTGACTGTTACAAGTTTTGCTTTGTCACCCTAATGGGTAAACCCTCTACCGAGAGGCTGAATGGACATTTCCACTCAATTTTTTTTACAACAATTTTAAAAACTACACCCTGGAAAAATGACCCCTACAAGTTCTCGCGTTTCTCTGCGTCCAGTTTAAGACAAAAACGAGACTTCCAAAGTTGGGAGGCTAGCGTTGCGCTGAAAACACGCCGCCGCCATGTTACTACGTCACTCCTTAGGGAGAGCTCGTTTGTCGTCTGCTTCGAGCGTCCAGTTCCGGATGGGTAGCCCACGGTGAGCGAACACGTGCAGCAGTTTTACAAATCTGTACCGATTTAAATAATGGAAGAAGGAGCGATAGGAGAAAGGAAAGCTATGCTTTGTAATGATCATTCTTCTATGAAATATCCGTGCTGCTCACGTGCAAGATAAATGAAAGGGTTCAGCTGCGTGTGTGTTCTCAGGCCATGCGAAAAATATTGCATATAAAATTTGTTGCTGACCAGACACTCAAAAATATTTTTTAAACTTATATTTATCGATATATAGGAATTTTCACATTCTTCACTTTATTTAAAAAGCATATTTAACTTTCTTTTCCATAAAGCAATTTCAGTTTGTGTTCCATTTCCGTTGCGCAAATTATGATCAAATATTTTTGTGCAGATAAGAGAAAATACACTGAGAAGATTACATTAGTTGCACAGTACATATCTATACTTAGTTTTTGTATAAGTATTACAAGGAAATAATGTGTATAACCATTGCCGTATTTAAGGGGGATTCAACGGGTCCAACCCCTCTCTTGTTTTGGTTCACTAAAATTACCAGTTTCCTTGTTCTGTCCGCTTGTTCATAAAAAAATCCTTCGGACTTATTTCATTCTCTTAAATTAGAGACGTATAGGACGGGATACGGATGGGAAGGAAATTTCGTAATTCCACTCACCAGATGGGACTGCAGACCAATATCTGAAAGTTCTTGATAGTTTCGGAATTTCTGCGATAACAAACTGCATTGAGACTATCAAATCAGTTATTTTTCCCCCCTCGAATCATATTAAAGAAATTTGGTTCTTAAAAACGTAGTGACACAAGATGAACAGAAAAGTATCAATACTTCGTGACTACAAACACACAACTTTGTCGGGTCCAACATCCCCTCCCCCCATGCTCCCCAACAATTTTCCGGCCAGCAGTGTCCTGGATTTTCACTTCTGAAAAAAAGCAACCCTAATCATACCAAAATTTGATCCATCCCTCCCCCCCGTGAACTATATATACGCCCATGTGTATAACAATATCCCATACTGAAATGATACGATATAATTATTTTGAATTTTGTACTGCGAAAAAAGCCGCCTCATCTCGTTACCCCGAACGCATTAATTGGTTGGTTCACAACTTCACCACTAAGGATCCTATCGAGACGAGACATGGCAGCCTTGGTCTCGTTCTCGTTGAGAGTTGTAAATGTCTGTCTCGTGTTTATTTGTAAATGTCTCATTGACAGTCTCGTCTCAATTTATAAACATCCGTCTCGGTTTGGGAGGGCAATTCTCGTTCTCGTCTCAAGTCTAGAAAAATATAGAATTAACAACGTATGCAGAGGCTTATCGTTATAAATACAGGAAAAAACCTTTCTTAATATATTTATTATTATTATTATTATTTACTCCTCGTTTCGACGGTACAGCCCTCGAAAACTAAATATTATCCTGCTTATATATGCAAACCAAACTGCAGATTCAGAATTACCAGGAATGAACTGGCGTTGTAATTATTATACACAAAATTCATGATTTATCTGAGGAAGTCGCATGTTCCAGGTTTGACTCTCAACCTGGGCATGACTGTTTCCTTCCTTGTGAGTGACATTTCATTGAACTGGAAATTGTTACATGGGAGAATGTTTGCTCGAGACTTTGGGGACAGCTAGGGGGATGCTTCTATTGTTAATGTTAGTGTTGCTCACGAGACGAGGCATGCTCCGTCTCGTCTCATAAAAGGAGATGGGACAGAAGAAAAAGTTCGTCTCTTATCATGGCAGGTTGGGTGATACTTAGATGGTGGTAGTGTGTGTGGGGGGGAAGGGATGTACTCCTGCACCCCGACTTCGAATACAGCTTTTAGTTATTCATCTTCATTGTAGCGATTAGCCAAAAGTGGGAAGAAATGTGATGTTAGAGATGATAATTAATAAATAAATTATAATAAATTAACCATGCGTTCTCATCGTTGCGGTTAAACAAAGTGACGGAAAAGCGACGTAAAAGTAGGCTAAATACAAAAATTTGCAATATATATATTAACTGAATAAAACTGTCATTTACTGCAGGAAATTGAAAAACTCACCGTACCTTTTTATACCGTATCACCTCTTATATTGCAGTAATTGGCGTATAAACCAGTGTGTTCTAAAAGTATTATCTTAAAATTTGTGAAGAAAATATTATGACGAAAATAACTGTAATTCCAGAAAAGGCATTGCTATAATATTAAGTTCTTGCCAGTCAGAACTAACCTATGTATTCGCAATGGACAAGGCTGTTCACGTGTTCAGCCATTGACTGTTACAAGGTTTGCTTTGTCACCCTAATGGGAAAACCCTCTACCGAGTGGCTGAATTATAGTAAATACTACTATACTGCTAGGGCATAATTCATCTCCAAGAAATGGAGCACAGATTTTTGCACTGGAAGTTGTAAGATACTTGTTTTACACAGTAGCAAGTGAATTTTCTGTCGCTTCCGCGGCTCATGCTAAGTTGTCGGGACGAGCAGAAGCCCCGCCTGCACGCATTTCTAAGTGATGACGTCAGAGGACCTCCTGTCTGTGGAGAGGACGTTTTCAAATCCGTGACGTAGTAGGTGAATTTCAGCGGTGTTTGAAGGCGTGTTTTTCGAGAACCGAAACCAATATCGCCGAGATAATTTGCACATCTCATGTTTGTGTCATTATCTGTAAAATGAATGGATTTCAAACGTTTTTCATGTCAAAGTGGAAATGTCCATTATAGTAAATACTGCTATACTGTTAGGGTATAATTCATCTCCAAGAAATGGAGCACAGATTTTTGCACTGGAAGATACTTGTTTTACGCAGTAACAAGTGACTTTGGTGTCGCTTCCGCGGCTCATGCTAAGTTGACGGGACGAGCAGAAGCCCTGGCTGCACGCATTTCTAAGTGATGACGTCAGAGTACCTCGTGTCTGTGGAGAGGACGTTTTCAAATCCCTGACGTAATGTTTGAAGGCGTGTTTCTTGAGAACATCTCATGTTTGTGTCATTATCTGTAAAATGAACGGATTTAAAACGTTTTTCATGTCAAAGTGGAAATGTCCATTCGCCTGCTATGACTTTTGTCGTTGGATGGACTACTGACTTCAAATGTATAATTGCTCATGAATGACAAGTTAATTTGAGTCATAATCTGATTGGTCGTGTAGATTGACAGAATCATGGGGAAAAACATGACTCCGGCAATGCAGACGACATGTCGAAATATAAACTTGAAACTTCTTCGTGAACAAAATGACACATTATTGTAAAGCAATAGAACAAAAGTTTACAGTTTTGCTTGTTATAATCCAACACTAATACCATTTCACAAAATCAATGAGGATTATAGAACACCCACGCTCGCGCCACCAGTTTGTTTCTAGCTTCTTTTTCGTTGCGCAATTATTGCAAGTGATTGAGTTGTTGCATCCATGTAATTCAAATTGTTGGACCTTGTGTATTGTAGTGCAGTAGTGCAGTGGCTTGTTACAGCAGTGAACAGGTGGCTCGAAGAATAGCTAAAAAAAGAAAATGAATTGGACCTCGACAATGTGGAATATACTAACAATGGATGACACTTTGGTCAAGTTATGGGATGCAATTGAGACCGAAGGACGGAACTCGACGTCACAACAGGATTTGGAGCATCTCCTATTAGAAGAGAGAACAAGCGAAGAGCAAACAAAAGAGTAAGCAAGTGAAAACAAATATTTTTTTATAAATATGGTGGATTTATGTTTTGCTTGTAGGGTTAGGCTTCAGGAATCCATGTTAGGCTCAAGTACCGATTGTTTAATTCCGAATTTGTCATGGTGCACATTTTTTACATGGTTCGATTTCTAATTATGCCTGTTAACACACACTTCGGAGTCATAGTGATTACTTACTGCCAGTGCCGGATCTACAAATCTGGCCCCCCGCAAAATATTAAAAAAGGCCCCCCTCTCTACCTACCTACCTTTACACACGCACAACACATAGACCTATATAATGTATGTGTGTGTGTAATTCTTGGGAGCGAATGTAGAATATAGAGAATGTCTCTAATTTCGTTATTATTTGGTATACTAACTAAATTTGGCCTTCTAATCACGAATCTCTTGTTAAAATGCCGCGGTCACATCTGGAAATGGTGAAAAAAACTGATGTAAGTTGACTTTTTTTTTAAAAAAAAGCTGTATCGCATTCTCTTACGAACAAAATTTTAACTATGTTTGCCTAACCTAACCTTGCCGAAAATGGTTCGTGGGGCTATCCATGAATTGTTTTTGGGGCTATCCGTCAATGGTTTGTGGGGTAACGGTTCCGATAGTTTTATGATTTCTCCTAGCACAAAGACTAATTATCGTAGAATTTTTGAAATCATTGTCACACGAAATTTGAACCTTCCTTTAAGTTTGGACTCGAAAAAAGTTATTTATGTTGAAAAAAAAACAACTTAAAAATTACCTTACGCAAGCATGTGCACTTCCCATGGACAAGATATTCTCCTTCGACAAGCGACAGTAAATATCGTAGAAGCATGGGAATGAATGTAGAAGTAAATCGGAATCTTAGTAGAATGCATTTATGGACTTTATTTTAGTGCTAAGAGAACCAAACCTAACCATGAAAGCATATATTGAACAAAATCTTAGGTAATCGCTAAAACTCTGCAGTATGTGTTAACAGATGTACATCGAAATCGAACCAGGGCCTAAAGGGTGAAAGTCTCTTGTAATACCCCCGTATAAAAAGTAAAGGAGTTAGGCTGGGTACAATTTGTCATGATAGAAACGGTTAGGCTGGGAGGAAACACATTAGCCCCATCTAGGTGGCTGCACTTTTTGACATTCAGTCCAGTGCAGGTGTATCCAGTGTCAGGGTGGTGGAAGGAAATTACGTTCAACTTCAGAAGATTCAGCAAATGCCTGCCTGCTGCTTTAAACGGTCATTTGATTAGTTAGTGACTAACCAAGTGACCATACACCACACATACACCGACCCAGAACATAGTGCAGACACCAAATACACTACTTGACTCCAAATCAACGAACTAGACGACTTGGTGTTGCACCGTGCAACCAACTAAATGCTTCGGTGCAAAGAGAGTCAAAGCGAGTCAAGTGCAGCGAGCTAGAAAGGGCTATTGGTGTGTTCCAAGTGGATGTCCTCCATATTGAATTCAACTCAGTTTTTTAAATGGGAAGGGGGTAATGTGATATATATATATATATGACACTGTTTTCTCACACCTTGAAAATGATACATTTGTTACAATCATAACTTTTTCCTGATTAAAGATAGGTTGAGGAAACCTTCACCACTGCATTTCTCGTGAAATTCTAGCCTGACTACCATGTGGGAAACCAGGGGTGGGTGAACTAAGGTGGAACCATGTTAAAATTGCATTCTTAGCATGATCAAATCGCAATATAACAAAAGGAACTTGGGCTGAAAATTGTCAGTGATACCGCAATGGAACTTGTTCCTTTGAAACACTGGTAATGTCAGTGGTGTATTACCTTATGAATTGACACACATAGATGTTCTGCATAGAAATTGAGCGAGAAAATGGCAAGCTCGACCTGGCCTAGAATATGGATTTCTGTGATACTGTAGAAATCAAGATATTGCCCATATTGATGTGCAAGAGTGCCCACAGAATCTTTTCTCAGGGGGTCAGCAGCATTCAAAGTTAAAAAAATTCTCATAAAGCATACCCCTGCTAGGATAATTTGGAGAGCCACCCCCTGTATTTTCTCCATGTTGAGACATACAAACATCCTCCTCTACTTTTCCCAAAACTGGGCAAAGCATCCATGGGTAAAAATTTACTATCCACAAACACGTGTAACTTCTTTGTTTCGTCATTTTTAAGATTCGTACTTATGTATCTGCTTCGTGGAACATTCTTTAAGGTGTATTCACGTTTTTTGGATCAAAGTAATATCAATTTTTCACATTACGAGTACTTCTTTCTTTTCATTTTTTCACTTCGGTAAGACACAATATGGCACGTACACATTCGTGCTTGTGTTTTGTCGATTTTCATTGGGTATGCAGTGTTTCCAACCTTCTTAACCGAAAAAATACAGACGTAGTTAAAATGTGTTGAACCATTGACAATAGCCCAAAGACACATTACGTAAGGTTAGGTTAGGTTTAGTTAGGTTAGGCAAACATAGTTAGAATAGATGTAACTAGTTAGGATAGGCAAACATAGTTAAAATTCGTTTAACTATGTTTGCCTAACCTAACCTTATGTAATATTTCTTGGGGCTATTGTGAATGGTTCATTGGATTTTAACTATGTTTATATTTTTCGTTGGAAACTGCATACCCAATGAACATCGACAAAACACAAGCACGACTTGCCATGATCTACGAAGGTGTATGCGCCAAACGCTATTGTGCGTCGGAGAATTAATTTTCAACAAAAAATAATGAATTTCCACTATGACACAATCCCATATGACAGAAAAAACCTTCCAGATGTTCAACAATGCTAGAGGAACTAATTTCCGTAAGTAGTTTCTTCTGTAAAAATGAAGAAATGTGTTTGTGTATAGTAAACATTTACCATTTCCTAACTTGCCCTCATTCATAAAAACTCAGATTTTACTTTTTTTTTTTTTCAAATCATAAAATTGAAATTGAATTCGTCATTGTTGTTCAGTTCAGATTTCAGTCCACTCTACAAATAAAAACTGGATTTGACTTTCATCCTTTCCATAAACTGTTGATGAACAGTTATTGGAACAGTTTCTGTACATTTTCACGATGCCCCCCTCCCCCCCCCCCCCGGTCCTTCTCTGTACGCACCCTTGTTGATATGTAGGCATAGCCATCGCCAAATCTTTTTGTAGATGGGTCAAGCCATTGGTAAAATTTGAATCGTAGAAATAATGCAACGATTTTACAATACCAGACACTTCCCCAATTTCTTTCATATTTGCAAACTCAATAATTTAGGCCTCGTAATTACGTATCTGCAATTAAAATTTGGCACTCACGTGTAGAACTCGCAAAATAAGCGGGTCCGTGATCGCAACCAACACCCTCAATTTCTCAAGAAAACCAATGTTTATCGCAAGATTTTGTGTTCTGAATACATAAAAAATGAAATATATATTCCTGATATTATTACGACCCCAGATTTTAACTGTCAGCCTAACCTAACGGGCATCGTGCATGGTTCGTGGGGCTACCCGTGCATCGTTCGAGGGGTGTAAATATATAATCCTGATATTACTACGATCCCAAATTTTAACTATGTTAACCTAACTGTGCATGGTTCGTGGGGCTATCCGAGAATGGTTTGTATTTTACAACGTCTACATGTTAATTTACAATTTCTACACGTGAGCACCAATTCTTAACTGCAGGTACGTCATCAGAACTCCATAATTAGTGAGTAATCGAATTATTAACAAAATTATGGTTTTTCTGGTATTGTAAAATCACAACCTTCTACACGTGATTTTGCAAGTTCTACACGTAACCGCCAAATTTTAACTACAAATATGTGATTACGAGGCCTAAATTATTGAGTATGCAAAATATGAAAGATATTGGGGAAGTGCCTGGTATTGTAAAATCATACCGAAATAATAGTAATTGTTATGGTTATTTTCAGTAATAACTATTATAAACTAATAGGAATAATGTAATTTTGAGTTTATTATTATTTCCTTGAGAAGTCTTCTTGATCCACCATATGAGTGAATGTCTAGCTCAACTGTTTTTCATATATATTTTCACATTTCGTGAAGTTAGTGTACTGAAAATGCATAGCACTGGTTTGTTAGTAACTTCTACACATGGACATTAGGAGGAAATTTTAATAATAAAGTTTTAATTCTGTGACCTCTCACATAAAACTAATTTTGGGAATTTTGAAAACTGCGGAATCATTTATTCTTTGCATTAGATGGTAGAATATGCAATAAAACAACCTGGATCCTGTATTTTATACTATTTTTTTTCAATCTAACACAGTTTTTAATTTGGTTAATTTGGTAACTGAACTTTATTTCTGTTAGTAGCTGTATAAATAACAACTTGTTTTTTTGTAATGGATGTGATTTATGGAAATTAATTTCCAAGGGAGATCGATGGACCTGTTCAACCCCCCCCCCCCTTTCCCTTTCCCAATGCCGGGGTGTAAGGGGTGATCTTCCATGTAGTACACCCAATTGTCAGCCTCACTTCCATGAGGTACGGTACACCCTGGACTGCATTTTGCGAAAAATGTGCCTCTGGCGACTGGCCCTATGGCTGGTATAATTCTGTGTGTTATCCTGTTTTTTGTCCTTGTGTGTGCCGAGTGCCCATTTGCAGCCTCAACTTTTGACAGAAGTCTGAATATTTTAAGATTTTACTTATGCAACGTTAGAGTTGTTATTTGTAACAATAAGGGGATGGACCTCGTATAATGTGATAAAAAGGTAAGTGCTCCCCTGTGCCTAGCACCACGCCATGAAGGCATATAAGGGGTGTGGGGGCAATGCCCCACACTTCCTTGATCCGGTCGTGAGTGGGGGTGATGTGATCAGCATCACACCCCTGACTGCCTTTACCCCCCCATTCTTTCCCCCAGGTACCCATGTCATTCGATGCTGGGTGGGTGCCGGCGCCACTTCCAACATTAGAAAAGTTCCCGGTGCAAAATAGCTAAAGTGCTAATGCACCCAAAATTTTAAATTTTAAAATCGAATTCTCAATGCTCATGGATGTAGATGGATGATAATGTAATTAGTTATAACTTTGTTTTACATTTTAGTTGGCTTCTATGGGCAAATAAAAGACAAAATGTAAAATGTATTAATGCAGACATCCCAGCTGGTGTGCTACCTTCAGGATTTAGTGGAACTCTCACAGATGTCAAAGTCCAGGGAAAGCGCTGGGGACCAGACGATGTCATATATAATCGTAACAAGGACATCAGGGACAAGGTTTGTTATTCAACAGAATTAATTTTTACTTTTTTTTTTTTTTTTTTTTTTGTGAGAGTTGCTTTTTTTGTGTCCCAGGTTCTGACCTTGGTCAGGCATGATTGTTTTAATTGTGTTTATCCCATCATCACTTCATCATTCACTCTGTGTGACATAAAATAAACGAAAATGGAAATGTAATACTTTTCCTGTCAATCGTGAAGAACTCTTAGTGGAACTGATTTAGCACGTTGTGAAAGAAAGAAAACATGTTTATTTTATTACTTTTAACCCTACATTTTGTTTCACCGTAAGGATGTGCATATGGGTAAAAATTATCCAGCCAATTTTGAAATATATTTTTGATCACTTCCGATAAGTGTTTGAGTCTATTCTACTCAGTACCTTTCCAGTGAACCATTCCGAGTGTAGGGACCTTGAATTTGGCTGTAAGTTAGTTTGTTAGTTCCGGTTGCAGGGCCGTAGAAACACTGCCTTGGTAAATTTCACCCAACGTGCGTGCACTGATATGTTTCAGTTTGGTATTTCAACATGTTATAGTTTTCTCATTTTTATCAATTGTCTGATTCAATGCAAGGGTTCAAAATGAATAAAATTAGGTTAATCCATAAAGGTATTACTATTTACTTGCTTTAAAACCTTTATTTATTTATTATTTTAATATTAATTTGTTTCCACTTGATGCACAGGAAAGCTAGGACTGGACCTACAGTTTAAAGTGGGATCCGAACCGCTGTGCCATATGCCTCCACCAGGTATTAAAGCAATTAACATTTTGATTTTAAAAAAGTAGTTTTTCTTCTGGGTATTTTTTACCTAGGACATGTCCGTACATAATGGTAGAGAGCACTTGTCTTACATCCTTTTCTTTCTAATTTTTTTGCAGTTTTGTGTAATGAAATAAGAATATTTACACATAATAAAATTGTACATTAATGAAGGTATTAATACAGTTGAGACTGCTTTATACGTAACTCAGTTCTGCGTAATTCTGTTTTATATGTAAATTACTGTAGGTCCTAGCAAAATATAATTTAAACATGTGTTAAGTAAACCTTAGTTGTACTACTACTAATTTTAATTAGATATAGTTGATTTGTACATAACAATGTCACAGAAGTGACAGTTGCTATTGGTCGGCCATGGAGAACAGAAAGAGGAAAAGGGCCTCCCCTATGGCACAGTGGTTGCATCGTAGCCTTGCAATCAAGGGGTCCTGGGTTCAATTCCCAGTGGAGGCACATAGTAGTTTGGATCCCACTTTAAACTGTAGGTCCAGCCTTACTGTGCATAAAGTGGATTTAAATCACCAACTCCATCACTCAAGAAAGAGGAAGAGTTACTCTCTTGACCAGAAATTAAAATTTATACAGGAGGAAGTGGATGCTAATCCACATTAAACTAAAACTAAGATAGCTGCAAATTTAAGCATCGCTTGTACCACATTTTGCACAGTCATTAGTAAAATAAATGCTATTCTAGACAATTTTTAAAATTTGGTAGTAAATGTCAGTGTCAAAGTGGTCACTAATAAAGTGGAAAATGTAATGTATTTAAGAATCAACTTCTAGATTCGTTAATTTACCACTTTGACAGAAATAACCTGTATTACGTATATCTTGTTCCTCAAAATAGATACAATTACAGTATTTTAATAATGATGGTAACTAAATGTGATTTGTAAGTGATTCTCAGTTACACGTATTATTTTCCCTTCACCTTGACATACATATAACTCAGGATTAACTGTATTTACTGTTGTGTATTTGGAACACATGCAGATCTTACACAAGGTGTCAAATAGATTATAAATGATATGCACGCATAATTCAACAATATTTAATTGATCACAAAATTCCATTCAACAAACTATAATGAACTCCATTTATACAAGACAAAACACAATCTGTTTTTTACCTACATTTTGACAACTTCAAAGGTCTTATAAACCATACAGACTATTTACGCAATAAGCGTCACACATACGACATTCCCCCGCGGTCTTTACTTCTTTTAACCATAATCACTGAAATCCAATCTGTCGGGTGGTTTTCTTTGCCTCTGACTTCTCCTTAACACTCTTGACTCTGCTGCTTCACGTCCATCTAAATCTATGTTCCCTCTTGCAGCTTCTTCCACCACTTCATGATTGTCTCCTCTCTCGTAATCCTTAAACGTATCGTTCGCATCTAAATATCTTCCTTCGTGGACTTCTGAAGATGCGTCATTATTCTTATCGCCTGTTTCGTCACTATCATGATGATATCCTCTATCATTTTCTCTCACATTTCTCCATTTTATCTGGTTCCCGTGCACTAACTTAACATCTTTACCAACTTTAATATACACAAGTATATGTCCCTGCTCTCCGGACAACTTCACCTTGAACATAGGATGCACCACTGGAATCTCGGTTGGCAAGTTTCACCCAAACTTTGACACCTCCTCTGGTATCCTCGCGTTTGCTTTTATCAGGAATATCCTGCAACCGACCTATATCATCTTTCGGTCTCGGCTCAAATGCATACATCATTTCAGCAGGAGATTTCAAATTAACGGTGTTTGGAGCCATTCGGACACAATGTAGCACATCCAGCAAAGCATTATTTAAATCAAAATGCTTGTCCTCTTTTCTAGTTTCGTACAATTTACATCTCGGAGCACTTTTTATAATTTGTACGTGTCTCTCAGCTTGTCCATTACTAGCCGGATGATAAGCTGGTGAATGCATCAAAGCAATCCCTTGATCTTCACAATATTTCTTGAATTCTGCAGATTGGAAGGGAGGACCATTATCCGTAACTAAGGTGTATGGCTGATTATACCTTGAACTTAGTCTCGACATAAATCCTTTTACATCCCTGAATGATGTAGAAGATACAACTTCACATTCTGGCCATTTTGTAAAAGCATCAACAACGAGAAGCAACACTTTTCCTTGAAAATAGAAAAAATCCATGTGTGCTCTCTCCCACGGCTTAGTTACTTCCTTCCAATCATTGTATTCTTTGTTTTTGGTGTCAGGTTTTACAGCATTACAAACGTTCCACGATGTTACGTGATCTTCAATGCATTTGTCTATACCAGGCCACCAATATCTTTCACGCAATAGTAACTTCATTTTAACTACGCCATCGTGATTCTCATGAGCTTTCTCCAAAACTTGTTGCCTCATTGAATTAGGTACAATAACTCTAGAACTCCACAGCAATATATCTTCTTCACATTGTAGTTCATTTCTTCTTCTTCTCAGCGCTTCGAATTCACTTTCATCTATATTTGGATCCTTAATCTTAGATTCTGGCCAACCTTCCATAACGTACCTTTTGACCTGTTTCAACATCACATCTTGTTCTTGCAAAGTTCGGAAGACATCTTTCAGACGATCCGTGAGCTTGATTGTATTTACAAACTGAATCCCGTCGATATCAACTGTTTCCCCTTGCAATGGCAACCTCGACAACAGATCCGCTACTTCAACATTCTTCTTGTACACAATTTCATATTCATAATTAGCCAAGAACAAACACCAACGTTGAATCCTGGATGAAGCCATAATGGGTATAGCCTTTCCATATTGAAGTAGTTATTTGGCGGGTAGTGAATCAGTCCATATTTGAAATTGCTTTCCATAAATATATTTTCTAAATCTCTTCACGGCAAATATAACTGAAAGAGCTTCCTTTTCATGATGAGGATAAGCCATTTCATGTTGCGAAAGAGTAGTAGATGCACACACTATTGTTTTCAATTCACCATTAATTCTATGGCATATCTGAGCTCCTAGACCATAGCTCGAAGCGTCGCATATGATTACTGTATCCTTGCTAGGATCAAACGGAGTTAAAGTTTCGGATGACTGCAGTGCTTCTTTAACCTTTTTGAACTGACTTTCACAGTCATCACTCCAATTCCAATGCACATTCTTCTTTAATAAATTGTACAAGGCTGGAATCAGTATAGCCATATTTGGAATGCACCTTCGAAAAAAATTAATGCCTCCCAAAAACGACTTCAATTCCTTCACGTCATGCGGACGTGGACAATTAAGCAATGCTTCAATCTTGCACTGGCATGGTTTAATTCCTTCCGCAGAGAGTTCATATCCTAAGTATTGAATGGATGATTTAAAGAACTTGCACTTTTCCAAATTAACCTTCACGTTATATTGTGCTAACCTGTGTATGACCTCAATACATCTGCTAACCGTTTCATTCAGTCCAGATCCACAAATTAGAATATCGTCTTGATATGGAATTACATAATGCAGACCTTGCAATATCTGTTCAATTACTCTCTGAAATATTTGAGATGAAATTTTACCTCCAAATGGTAATCTTGTGTGTTGTAATAATCCCCATGGCGTGTTCATTACAAGCAACCTTTTTGCTTTTTCACTCAAAGCTATTTGCCAATAAGCTTTTTGTAAATCCAAACTAACAAATACGGCATTTCCTCTAACTTTCTGGAAAATATCCTCTAACAGTGGTAGGGGATAAGAAGCATTTTCTACATATTTGTTCAATGTACTTTTTAGATCGCAACAAATGCGTAAATCTCCATTTTTCTTTTTAATGACAACCATCGGACTGGCCCATTCACTAGTGTCAACTCTTTCATAAATGCCATTTTCTACCAATTTATCCAATTCTGATTTTACTTTATCTTTAATTCCATAAGGTACATTGTAAAATCTCTTAAAAATTGGAGTTGCGTCAGGTTTTAATGGAATATCAGCTCTAAAATCTTTTATAGGCAAGCTTAAATCGCCATCAAATGTAGAATGAAATTCTTCCTTTATAATATCAACGATCCCTTGTACATTATTAGTTTTTATACAATTGTCACATTTATTTAATATATGCTTGACATTACGAACATCAGAGTTCATTGCATTATTTCCTGTGACATTGTGTGCAATAATATCAGACTGCGGAGAACAAGTTCCCCTTGCACAAATTTCAATCAACTCACAATGATACTTGGGTATCATAATTTGAATCCAACTTCTTCCTAAAAGCGGATATTCTAAATGACAATTAATTATGTACAAATCTAGACGATAGAACTGATTTCTCCACGCAACATTCACATTAACTTTTCCCAGTAAAGGTATCACATTATTATCAGCACCTTTCAATGTACAGTTAGGTTCAGACATTTGTACATTATGCAGAAACTTTTGATAAAAATCTTTACTAGCAACAGATGCATAGGATCCAGTGTCAATCTCAAACTTGGATTCATGACCATTTACAATAATTTCTACTAAATATGAGCGCTGGTTAATGTTGGAATCTAGTTCCCTTGTACACACTTTTATATCATTTTCAGAATCGTTGATCACATGTTGTGACGATTGAAGTTTGGATGCCTGATCCACGATTTCTTCTTTATCAACTTTACTATTAAAGTTGATTTGTGCATCATTAGAATGCGTAAAAATAGTGGCAACAAACAAATCTTGACTGGCAGCTGTGTTTGTTGGGTTAGCTTCAGAGTTAGGTGCAGATTCTAACTCAGTTGTATGAGCAACAAATTGGTTATCAAGTTCATAATTTGTGGATTTTCTACATTCAATGTTAATCCTTTTATAACATTTCAAATAATTATGGCCTTGCTTCCCACAAAACGAACGAAAACTTCCTTCATAATGCCCTTGCACTTTGGACTTTGATTTATATGATTTTGAATTATTACCTTGACCATGAAGATTACTTTGCTGATTGCTAAATTTGGAATCAATCTCATTTTTACGTGAAACGTTATTCGCTTCATGAAATCTTCTGTCATTGCCCTTGCACTTAATATTATTCATTGTGCCTTTTAAGTTCACTTCACGGTAATAATCCTTCATATCACACTCGAGTTTTTCCATTTGTCTAGCTAACTCAAAAGCTTTCTGGAATTCCATGATATTTTCTGCTATTATTTTCTTCCTAATAACGTCAGACCTTAAACCGCTCACGAACGTGTCAAACAATGCAATAGGTAAAAACTCACCATATCCACATGCTTCACCTATCTTTCGGAGCCTTCTTGTAAAATCTTCAACCTTCTCCACATCCAATTGCGTACATTTTCTTAACTTTAGGCGTTGCACTATAAAATTACTACTTGGATTGTAATAAGAAATGAGCCTATCAGAAATTTCTTTGAACGATTTCTTCTCTGGTAATATTGGAGAGAACAACTCGCGTAACACTTCATAAGGTTTGGCGCCAATTACAGATATGAATCTAGGAACTTTGCTTTCTTCAGATATGTTGAAAACTCGGCAATAATTATCATATCTTTCCAAATAAGAGTTAATGGTTCCTTCATCTGGATCATATTTGTCAAATCCTGGCACATACGCCATGATGCCTACAGCAACGATTAAATCCCATTAATCATAGACAAAACTCACCTAAATCTGTACTACGCTGTTAAATATTTTTCTCGTCGCCATTTAATACATCTGTTGTGTATTTGGAACACATGCAGATCTTACACAAGGTGTCGAATAGATTATAAATGATATGCACGCATAATTCAACAATATTTAATTGATCACAAAATTCCATTCAACAAACTATAGTGAACTCCATTTATACAAGACAAAACACAATTTGTTTTTTACCTACATTTTGACAACTTCAAAGGTCTTATAAACCATACAGACTATTTACGCAATAAGCGTCACACATACGACATTTACATGCTTTAAACAATTAAATTTTGGACTTGGGTAGCAATTTTGCATGTGAATATTTTTTACACAGCAGGCATCCTGCTGGGTTAATATGTTAAGAAGGATGAAAAAATAAAGTAGGAGTAGATGATGCTCAATTGAAACCTTGCTTCAACCTTTCTTACTCAAAATTTATCCGTAGCATGGTCAACATGTTGGTGTTATTTCTCTTGAGGTTCTTACAAGCACATGAACACAATTTTTGATGTAACGTTTCGGTACAACTCACAATCCCTTCATCAGACATTTATTCTTGTTTGATTAATGGTATTTATAACAATATAGTAAATTTAACAAAAGTAAAAAGAAGCATTTTTACAATGAATCTTGTCAATAATGTTACATTGTTGAAAAATAACAACTGCAACAGTGGCGTATGCTGGGTTTAAAACCTGGGCTATCTCTTTTTATCATAATGTTCAAATGGGAGGCTCTTTTTCGTTCAATTTCTTGGATTTTAAGGTGATGCGACATTGCGATTAAAATACATTACTAATAATTATAAAAATAACACTGTTTCATTAATATAAAAACAATAAGGAAAACATTTCAAATATTTCATGGTTATTTATAAAATATACATAGAGGCCAATTATGTGAAATATTTATGTAGGCCTACGTGCGAGAATAAAATATACGCGTATAATAAACTTCTTACCTTGAATATTTAATTTGGAAAGGAACACCATTATTCTCTTGGCAACCTCTGTGGTAAAATGGTTATTAGCACAGTGCACTATGATGCCAGAGGACCCGGGTTCAAATCCAGGCATGGACATGGGTATTCTTCGTGAATGACCCTTCATGAATTTCATCGTATCGTCACTCATTCTCATTGTTGCGATTAACTAAAGTGGCAGAAGAGCAACGCAAAATAACAAATCAAATCCATTCTTCTCTTCTTTGCGATGCCAGAGGCCTGCATATCTTCACGATTTGAAGTTTATCCTCATGCAAAAGCAGAGTAAATTGTTTCGGCAATAGTTCGTTAATTATGTCATTCATTTTCGTTCCATACACGACGCAGCACAGATCATTCAAAACATATATACGTAATTCATGCACTCAATACACTTAAGAAAATCCACACAGTAAGAAACCTAATTTTCAAACTTCCTTCAACTCGATTTCCACTCGCAAAATGCCTTTTGTCATCTCCGGCCAGTCAGACTACCCCAGCCAGTCATAAATGAAGCAGCAGAGGGGTTGAAAACATCATAAAACGTGGTTTGTTGGTTGAAGGTCAGCGGCCTTGAGTTCTGCATGTGTTCGATGGGACAGTGTTGTTTTGGCCTAGAGGACAAATTCCCTATCACATGCCAGCCACA
Organism: Lepisma saccharinum; assembly: GCF_977018435.1. Lineage (NCBI taxonomy): Eukaryota > Metazoa > Arthropoda > Insecta > Zygentoma > Lepismatidae > Lepisma > Lepisma saccharinum. The sequence goes on from NC_139245.1 coordinate 41,207,399, forward strand.
GGACAAATTCCCTATCACATGCCAGCCACTGGCCTCCCCAATGGCACATTGGTAGCGTCGTCGCCTTGTAATCAAGGGATCCCGGGTTCGATACCCGGTGCAGGCACAAGTGGTTCGGATCCCACTTTAAACTGTAGGTCCAGTCCCGATAGCGTTACTGTGCATAAAGTGGACTTGAAACACTAAATCAATCAATCAATCAACATGCCATCCACTCTTTTCCCGTTCCTGAAATAGTAGTTTAGTTTCAAAATTTCCCTTACCTGGGAAAAATCCCATGCTGGTTATCGCATTGGCATCGCTGTAAGGTTTTACCGCCGTTGTAAAATGAAGAGATCCCTGTCTAAGAAGCCACTACAAATACGTCACTGACCGCCTCCACCGGCGCTGGTCGGGGAAGAATTTAACCGCTGAAACCTGGTGGTAGTTTTAAAGGAAAGGAGTCCATCCCCATGTATAAAGCGAGCACAAGCAAAACAAACCTTGGACGAAAAATCCCCGCGCAGGCCATAAGGAAGCATGGTCCACTCTCCCGCTCCTCTCCTCGCGGGAGTACGGTGCACAGGAGTCACGGGTTTTATACTATCATTTTTTTCCGCGGTCGTTGTTTGAGAGTGAAGCATCAGTCACATTTGATAGTCGATTATTTTCTGTATTTAATCTGGGCTACGGCGATAGTCGAAGGATAGAGGCTAGGCTGTGTCAGTCGTCTTCATTGAAGGTTGAGGAATACAATTTTTTATATTTATGACAAGTAGTATATACCGTGCGTCCATTTCGATCTTCAGCCGAGAGATCGGGAGAAGCGTGGCGGGCGGCGCTGACGGAGATGCCGACATTTGCGGCCTGTAATACACGCTTATTTTTATGGACATATGCAGACATTTATATAAATATTGCAAAACGAGCACTAACCTGTGTTATAAGAGTTGTTAAAACTGATATCCACCAAGTGACAAGTGTAGACTTTCGGGGAGAATACGTTGAATAGCCTGAAACTTTCGTGCCTGTAGCTAAAGTCCTTCTGGGTCGGGCCGAGAACTTATCAGCCCCCCTCGTAACGTGAACCTTGCGGCTGGCATTCCAATCCTCTTACTGACACAACACACATACACACTTCAATAACACAAACAAGTAACGGCAAGTAACCAATAATAACACTCTTGCGCACAGTACGAAATTAACACGCTCTTGGTTTACATTTGCTCGCCACTATATTCACAGCTCTGTCGCAAAGGAACAAAAAACTCGAGCTCGGAGATTTCGGATTGCAAGGAAGCTCACGAACACCATTGACTTTTAACGGTTTTGTCTACAGCGTAATCTTGATACAGTGTTGCACATTCGAAACCTCCAAACGATCCCCATCGACACAAAACTCTTTCAAGGATATAAACTTAAGCAGGACGTTACTGGTCAAAACTATGATTAAAATGTTTTATTATCTGTGGCTCTTTACATTGTTTTTTAAAGCGTATTTTTTTGTGTATATAAGGGCAGAACTTGGATGAATTGCAGATGATAAATTATAACACAGGTTAGTGCTCGTTTTGCAATATTTATATAAATGTCTGCATATGTCCATAAAAATAAGCGGGCATTACAGGCCGCAAATGTCGGCATCTCCGCCAGCGCCGCCCGCCACGCTTCTCCCGATCTCTCGGCTGAAGATCGAAATGGACGCACTGTATGTAGCTGTGTGACGCTGCCTCGCTCCTCCAAGAAAGAATCCTCTCTGTTCCACTGGGTTGAAGGAAAAGGTATATCCAATTTCCCCTACCATTATTTATCATAAGGATTTTTATCAACCTGATTTAGTTTCCAGAAGCTACTTCCTTGATTATATACAAGTCTATAACAAAATATGGGGAGAGAGGGTGGTTCATATTTGGGGTAAAAGTTAATGTTTTGTTTATTGTCGCTGGGTGAGAAGGATACTAACTAACGGACACATATCTAGAAATATGTTCATTCTAGTTTTTTGGACTTTTAACCACTGTTATTTTTTAAAAGAGATTTACCTACGTTTCGGAGGCTGAATCTGCCTCCATCTTCAGGGTAGCGTGTGGTCTGTTAGGTACCATAAATAGTTGCCTAGGAGGATTATTCTTGGTGGCCTAGGCTCCACTGCATGTGTCGGTCACAAGGTCAGACGTGTTCACGTCAGACTCATAATCTTACCTGGCAATTTTTTTGTATATAGAGGTCCTTGTGACCGACAGACGCGGTGAAGCCTAGGCCACCAAGAATAATCCTCCTAGGCAACCATTTATGGTACCTAACAGACTACACGCTACCCTGAAGACGGAGGCAGATTCAGCCTTCAAAACGTAGGTAAATTTCTTTTAAAAAATAACAGTGGTTAAAAGTCTAAAAAACTAGAATGAATAAGTCACCACTGATTAGCTACAAAGAAGAAATATGTTGTTTTAAAATAATTATAATTATATTTAATTAATTAAAACCATATTAATTAAAATATTCTAATTAATTTGCAATGCCCTGGTTGACCTTAGAGTTGGTTACTGGCCTTATTTATGCCTACACGCGATGAGTTGCTTTTGCACTTAGGATGCTATTTAACTAATGCAACATGTTGGGCAAACATGAATATCAACCTGAGATAAATCTTGTTTCAAGTTTTACCATTAATGCTAACTTTCACTCCAGCGGCAGCATGAGAATCTGTTACACTCAGGGTTCGGGTGTTAAGAGTAGGGTGGTATTTGTAGGGGGAATTTACTCCCTCTGGGTATTTGTGGCCCCTCTGCTTGTTAAATTTTATCCATGGGGGATATGTTATATGGCATAAAATCATTAACTCATGCTGTCCCTAGACAGTCAGTAGAATTCCCCCCCCCCACTGGAAATTTCTTAAATACCACACTGGTTAAGAGCATTCATCGAAACTTCCCAGATGTATTTGGCAGATAACACTAGTACAACAGAAAACAGTTTGAGGGACTTTTATATGTAATTTTTATTCTAACGAAATGAAAAATATATGTGTATAAAATCAAGAAGAAATCTTTTAAGAGTTACAGTAAGAAGATACGCAAAAACATTACTCTTTCTGAGTATTATCCGTGACTGGTTAACAATTTCAAAACTACAGACCTTTGCATACATCAAAACAATTACCTGAATATACAAACGACAACATTCCTGTATGTGCAGGAGGGATAACCACAAAAACACATAACGGATAACCTCCTGTAACATAGCTATCAATATCACTTTAATAAGTTCCTATTTAATGACTTTTAAGCAGAAGTTAAGTTATACCTTTATTAATAATGGTATTAAGAGGAAATATTTATAGGTAACCTTGGAAATGCAGTTTTTCCCAGCGTCTGAACTACAGGGCAACTTGTGGGATAGCGAATTTCCCAACATCAATATGACGGGGTATCGCAGTTGCTGTCCCAACCTCTAGAAGACTAGGTTACGAATGAAATCATAGCACCTTCTCTCGCCAATTTGGCAGAGTGGGGTTTCTCTCGCTAGCAAGCGGAGTGGGTTCTCTCACCCAAAGGTGGAGTAGGTTTTTCTCTGGCCCGTAGGTGGACGCCAATTTTGTTGCTAGCCAAGATCTCCCCTTTATAAAGGTTCGGCGATGCTAGCGTAAGCGAGTGGAAGAATCGCAAACTACAAAAAGTATATCCAACCCTAAATATTAACGATAAACAATATCAAATTTGAATTATTCATTTAATGTAGGAACTTATGAACATCGAGGTGGATCCATCTTAACTTGTGATGATCCAGGGTTGTTACAAATTAATATATTTTTATTACATGAATAGGTAAAAGGACTGTATAAGAATAATGATATAACATCACGTATTCGTTATCTAGCTTACGTGTAGTTAAGGTTAAAAAAAAAACCCTGCCCTGGCAAGGGAATTAATGTCAAATAGATAAAGAATTGAATATTTATTGAATATATAAAAAAAGGATGTTAGATACAGTTGACGAAAAGTAAAGTTCTTAGTGAAATTCTATGAATGTTAGGTTGCAAGTAGTAATAAATCTTGCATAAATCTTGAATATAATCATTGCCTTCCAATAAATTTGGAGGAAATGAATAACCCTCGATTAAACAACAAGTATATTTTCATTATTTAATTTTTGTACGTAGTAAATCTTTCGGACCCCTCCCCCTAAATACGTCCTAGACATCTGTCCACTCATCTGGTATCATTGATATTTACATACAGTGATAATTTCTTTCACTAAGAGCCCCAAATGTTTTACTTGGGGAGAGGGGAGGGGACAGGAAACTGCTATGCTACTGGTTGTACGTGATGAGTATATGTAAACAATATATTGATTGATTGATTTGGTTTATTTTACTTCACATTTGTGCCACTTTTGGCTAATTGCGAACTAAACAATTTATAACAATTATTTGTTATTTCAGGTTGCTCGAGGAAATTGTGTCCTGACTTTACATCACAAACATCAAATATCACACCATTTCCTTATATTTGCATTGAAGAAGTTCACAGGAGGCTTAGGAGATGAGGATGATTATCACAGTGCCAAAAATAATTTGGTCTGGCAGGATTATTTCATAAAGGTGAGTTTCTAAGAGTTTTGTTCAATGGATTTGAATTTCAGTGGCTGTCATTCCTTTTTTAAGATGTGTACACACATTTGAAGTTACAGGATTTAACTGTATTTCGAAAGATGGCCAAAATAAACTTTTATGAGGGTGGACGACTGAATTTAACACTAACCTGACTGGAACAGTGTCGTGGTAGTGAATCTACAGATTTGAGGATGTTAAATTATGATGTATAGGTGAAGATTATGAGGTGGAAAAGACATAGAACAAGTAACTTACAGTTTTAAATGAGAGTTCTAACAAATTTTCTGTACACTTTTGGCTCTATTGTGTACCATTGGAGCCAATGCGCAAAGTTGGGTGAAACATGGGTGGATGCTATCCCAACAGTTAAGAAAATTTTCATAAAGCATCCCCAACCTACTGCATTATCTCCATGTTGAACCATACAAACACCACTCCACCTGTCTGCAACTCGACTAAGCATCCCCTCAGCTCAAATTTCACTTGGTTTGATTGATTGATTTTATTTATTGTACTTTGCTGTTGTGCCAATTTTTGGTTAATTGCGAAGATGAGAATGACTGGTGATATGATGAAATTGATGAAGGGACACTCACAAAGAACACCCATGCCCAGGTAGGGATTCAAACCCAGGACCTCTGGCATCGTAGTACGTTGTGCTAACCATTCTGCCACAGAGGTTGGCAACTTTCCACTTGGAGCACTGACTAACTGAATGCTAAAGACTGGGTACAACCCTTAGTTGTCTTAAATTTTCACTCAGTAAGTTAGTAACATATCTTATTCAGTCAATAATGGGGAAGATAATTTACTATTACAAGCTTATTCATTGTTCTTACCATCAGAAACAGATTTCATAAAGTAACCTAAACAGGTAAAAAAGAATAATGAATCAAATATGTTCAATGATCACAAGAACAGCCAATAAATAGCCTGTAATTTAGTGCCAGTTCTTCCATTTGGTATTTTTATGAATATAAGTATATAATTCATATTTCGTGGTTTTGTAAATTAAATGCCTAAGTACATAGTGTTTTTTTCAAAGGAAAAATCTATTACAAGCATGTATTTGCATACATTAATTAACCAGGTAGATGGATATCAAATGTTTGTCGATATTACAAATTTCATATCAATTCATTCCTAATTCATGTGAATGTGACACCGAGTATTCAGGTATTGTTGCTGTGAATGCCATGTTTCTAACATTTACACATTGTACTGTTTTTAAAGCCAATATCGCAAGCTGCTCAGGTTGTCTGCATGAAGAAACTGAATGGAGAAGCTGGTCACTTGAGCGTCTGCTCAATTGGGGGAAACCTGTTTGTGTGTGCAGGATCAAAGAACGTCCATATGTTGCTGTCCAGTCGAGGTGAGGATGTTACAGGTCATACATGTAAAATTGTGCATAATTTTAGCTAGCTACATGGTGGTCGAGAACACTGAAAATAATGGGCAAATTTTAAATATTTTTTCCCCTCTCACAATTGGATCTATTGTAGATTGGTTTGAGTCATTTTTTCTACTCCACAATAACATTAATAAATGTTCAGAACTTGTAGGTTATTTTAGGGTATGTCTCGTCAGATAGCAAATATGAGTTTAATTAGGATTTAAGTTAAGTCTATCACTATAGGCAGATCCAATTGTGATAATTCGTAAAAAAAAAAAGTTAAACCTGTCCCATGTGCATTGCGCTATCCTATGAAGGCTGTAGAGCACTCTTTCTTGATCTTAACCATAGTGAATGTAATGTAAGTGTCTACTTAGATTTAAAACGTAAAGAAAATTGGAACTACAATAAATCACAGTGCATCACAAAATATATACAGGACATTAATATACAAATATTAATGCTAATGATAAGGTAAAGTTCCCCACGCACATTGCACCATGCCATCAAGGCACATGTAGGGGAATATGAAGGTAGGGGCCCCACACATTCTCGATCTCTGCAATTTTTTGAGGTGATGTGATAAGCATCATGCTCTGGCTGCCTTTTCCCCTAGGGTTGCCCCCATGAACCCATTTATTTTGAGGCTGGGTGAACCCCACAGCTGTTCATGCAGGGACAAGGCCTGAAAAATTCACACCTTAGATGACACCAAGAATCGAAACTGGGTCTCCCACGTGGACACTTTACGAACTAGACCACAATGGTTCCAGTGCTAATGATAACAATCATGAACTTTTCTTCATTATAACTTAATGTACAGGCATGGAGGTCTGCAGGATTTTTTTTTCCAGGAGGTGGCAAAGGAGGCATATTTTCCCCCATAATAGTAATGCCCCTAAAAGCACTGCATAAGCCTGAAATTATAATGTTCCTTCAATGCCCTTATGATAAATAACATAAATGACTGTGATTGAAATGAAATTATGTGAAATATATATACTATCTGGCCATTCATTATCCATGCCATGAAGCCACTGGAGTTGATGTGAACATTACTACACTGGCAGCCTTATACCCACAAGGGTTGCCCCCAGATAGCCAGTTATTAGAAGCTGGGTGAACCCCAGAGCTGTTCCATGAAGCGACATTGCCCAAAATATTCTCACCTGAAGTCACCCACACCAGGGTTCCCATAAGGCAGTCAGACATCCTCCTGGCTGGATCACTGGGGCTTTTTACAGTTAATACAAGGCAAAAATAGTAAAGAATAGAAAGGCCTGTATGCACACATTCGTGTCAAGATTTGGATAGCTGGCTTTTGTGGTGGAGTGGTTTGCATAGTGCACTATGATGCCAGAGATCCCAGGTTCGATTCCTAGCTTGGGTGTTCTTTGTGAGTGTCCCTTCATCAATTTTGTCATGTCATCTCACTCATCTTCATCTTCGCAATTAGTCAAAAATGGCAGGAAAGGGAAGTAAAATAAAACCAAAAGCAATCAATTGATCACAAAGATGCTGCTGCATATTTCGGCATTTTCTTTACAAAACCTGTGTATATGAGTTATAACTACAGGGCAGCAGCGGCTCGTGACTTTTCAAAGATGCGTGCTACAACTGATGCACTGATGGTGCTACCCCCACCCCCACCCCCACCCACGAATGTTAAGTGGTCGACTTTCGATCTCGCCATCGAAATTCCGGGTTGGAGTCTCGGCCCGGGTATGGGTATTCTTTGTGAATGCTCCTTCATTAATTTCATTATTACAAAGTACAATATTACAAAGAATACCCATACCCGGGCCAAGACTCCAATCCGGAACTTCGATGGCGAGATCGAGTGCCTTTAAATACAGTGCTGTTGTCAAGATGTTTTTTTAACAGCGTTGTCTAAACTGCTGACAAAATTAACGAGCCATAAAAAATCCCCAGGGTTTGCGGAGGAATCTGTTTCATCGTGGCCACGCAGAGCCAACTCAAAAGCTCCACAGAACTTGAATCAGTCTATGATTTTTGACAAGACGTAGATTTTTTTTTTCAACTTGTTCATTATGCGATTCTAGATAGGCGTGGCTTAACTGCGTTGCTATGTTGACAGTTCCGAGAGAGACAAAATTTAACTCATTATTCATGTGCTTTTTGCTTTCACTATGCTTTCTCATATATTCACTTAAATGTCCTAGATCTTTTACCCCTCCTTTAGACCACGAATCTAGGGTGACCAGATATTTGTTGACCAAAAAGAGTATAGTCTATAGGTTGAAGGTGTGCATCCACAAAACATAAAAAGAAAACTAAAATAAGGGTGGCTATTTGTTATTGCTTCTATTATATATAGCCCCCATAAAATAGGCCTACACTCTACAGATTCAAATTACTTATTGGTCTAATGTAATTAGCTAATTACAAATAATACTTACTCACCAATGGGCACCATCATTCATACTTCTGGGATGATTTTGCTTTCTTGAGTATGTTTAAATCGTACTTTATTGCCAGTCCAAAATCTTCACAGGTCATGTCCACATTGAATTTCACTTTCATTACTTGTTCAAGTGTTGACACCAGGAGTGTACTCTTTTCATCTCGCCAATAAGTTTTCATAACACACAGTAGTATAAAAGTATATAATATAAACCCGAGAAATGATGAACCCCCCCTCAGGCAGATTTGGCTACACTTAAAACTTGCTCAACATGCCCATATGAGCTTTTTGCTCAAGTGTGGTACTCCGTCTAATCCAAGATTTTTGTAAAAATGCCCTCGGGAAGTTCCTGTGAAATGATGAGCCCCCTCAGATTGATTTGTCCACACTTACAAAAGGCACTTCTGTCAGATTGTTGTCCATAAGCTTGTTAAAAATATGCCCCCCTTGATATTTTTTTGCCCACACCTAAAACTAAGCCAAGATGCTCATAAAACCCACACCCACCCACACCCACCCATATTTACTTCCGGTCCACTTCCGGTTTAAGTTCAATTGGGCACCAGGTTCAATTTGTTTATCTAATATTAAAACAATGCAATATGCAGAGGCCTTCTAGAATTGCTCTGTGACTCTCTCATTTCTTACATCATAAACATATGATTTTTCACCTATAAGAATAACACTACATATAGTGTCATCAGGGAGTGTATCATGGAATTCACAGATAATTTTAATGTTTGTCCTGTGATTAACCACAACTTGTTTCCTTTTTGAGGTGTTGATGACAAACATGGGTCTCTGTGCTTTGAATTCATCTGGTGTGTAATACATGTCAGTATTGCCAGTAGTGACCCTTTTGTATGCTGTAAATGCTTCATATAATTTAAGAAAATCATCCTTGGACATGTCTAAATTATAATTTTCTCTAGGAAATACCTCATTTCTGCCATTTTTAAGATATATGTTCTTGATGTTGCAGTTATCAAATTTACTTGAATTTTTTTCCTGATTGTTGTGTCTTCCAGTCTGAAACAGCACCACCACAAAATCCGGCATGTCATATTGTATACTGGAGAATGAATTTGTAGCATCAAATTCATAATAGGTACCAGTGGCAGGCTTCTGTACACATTGATATGTATAAAATTGTAAAGGAATCTGTGGATTTTTTAGGATATCTGCTTTGTATTTAAGAGCATAACTGGCCTCATATTCAACAACCAGGATTCTTAGCTCCATAGTCTGAATAATGCATTTGCCCTCATCAGGTAGGGTATTAGGCAGAGCTTCCCTGGTAGAATTTAATGTACTGTACCTCATCAAAGCATTATTATCATTGGCAGCTCTTCTAAATGTAATTCTTAAACCACCCTTCCACACAATGTCTTTGTAATCTGAGAAGAATCCTGGCAACAGGCGCATAGGAAACAATACTGTGTGGCTTTTAGATAATATCTTATCACCAGCCTCAAATCCACCTATTTTGTAGTAAGAAGCCTCGGTTTTGGATAATTTTAGTGTGGCCAAAGCTGTGGAGGTAATGCCGGGGTAATCCACTCTGTTTATAACAACACCATGTTTTCTGATCTCAATTTCAGAGAACAGATGTGGCACAAAATTATCTACCAATCTTATATTTGAATTTGCCGGATAATTTGTACCATCGAGCTTTACAACATCAAATTTGATGTATAGATCTGCTCTGTGGGGGTGTATAAAGCCATCCCCTACATCAAGATCAACCTCAATCTCTGTGTTGGGTTGATTTAAATTTGCAAATGTCCTTCTGTTTGGGGGGAATGATTGTAGCTCATAACTCTCAATATTTTCCATTGTATGTATTTTTATTTAAATATTAATCTCTATGATTGCAGTTGTTGTGGCTCCAGCAAAATCAACTAATTCTTCTTTTTCATTAGTGACCATCAATTCAATATAATCTATTCTATTATGGCACACAGGAAAATATAATGTTGGGGATGGAGTGTAGATGATGGGCTCCATAAATTCAGAGTTAGGTTTGAATGTTGCAATAATGCCAGTTTGTTTGTGAGTGCCTATGCCATTTGATTTGGTGATCATACCCTCGGCCACATTACAGTGAATATTCAGAGTCTCTATGGCTAAGAATTTAGGTATATTAATAGCAGTGTGTTTGATGGCTGGTTCAAGTTTTGTGTTGTTCTCAAAGCCTAACAGCTCTCCTATAGTACCCAGATCCACTGTTTCTGTAGCAGATACAATCTCTACTCTGTGAGTGACAGAATTTTGAGTTAATACTATACCTCTGGGTAATTGAGCATTTAGAGTGGACAGATTATATTGCCCTGGAGTGATGACAATTTTTTGATCCCCTACTGCAATTTTGTTGTTGTGGTGTGTAATATTAGGGATCAAGTACATGCCATAAAATGCTCTGAGAGCTATTGTTTTGGGATACACTATATCATCATGTAATTTGAGTTTCAATATTGAATTTTGGCTGGTGAGATGGAATACCCCCATTATTGTTTTAAATACCACAGGGCCTTTTGAAAATTTTCAATTGATGGTTTATTTATTTGAGACATATATCTAAGAACAGATAAACACAAATGTCCACAATTAACATCTTTGAAGTTTTGAACACGGGCATTATTGTAATAAAGATTAGCTGATTTTAGATATTTTACTAAATTTTCAGGTGGAACACCTCCAAATGAATCAAACACAAATGCCTCATCTTTTAAATATTTAAGATAGCAAATCCAGTGAGTGCCCTGATTTTTGTACTTATCCAAATTAACTATGCCACACTCTTTGTTGAGTGGTTGTTCTGGTAAAGAATCAGACATGTACACACCTCTAAAATTTTTGATGCCCAGTGGCTTGATTAAAGCTTCAATATCTTGGTTTGTAAGCGGCTCTTGTTTTTTTTAAACTTATTCATGGCTCTCTTAACACCTTTGCCTTGTTTCTCCATGGCCAGGTTATGGCGCTTCAATTCATCTAATTCTGCCCTATTTTTCTTGGCATCTATTACTGTTTTTGCTATGGCAGCTGATCCCCCAGCCAAGCTCCCAACAGCCCCAAGTGCTGCTAAGATGGCCGGGATAGTAAATATAAATCCACCCACATGTGATTTTTTCCTGGATTGCTGTAATTTTTTTAATTGGGGGGTACTAAGCAACAATTTCATACCATGGCCCTTGGCAATACAAGAGCTTTTTTCTTGCGCTGCTTTTTGGTTAAAAGACTATCAATAGTTTTAAGAGATTTAAGACCTGCATAAGGTATTTGATACATAACACCCTTGGCCTTCATTGTAGGTTTATTATATACATATTCACAGCCCCCACCCCAGTTTTTGTTTGGTGTTCATAGCTATGGTGGTTCCCAATGCTGCTATTCTTTCACTCAAAGAAGCATCTTTGCTTACAAATCTACCAAATGCAGCCTCTTCTAATTTCTTGTCTGCAACATGTCTCTTGTCAAGATCAGTATGTGTGTTGTATGCTATGTCATGGTCTCTGCAAGCAGCATCTAGGGGATTAACACCAGGATCACCTCTGTTTAATCTATGGTCCAATTTTGTACCGGGACCACAATACTGATAGCCTGGAATGTGTAGTTCAAATGGCAGCTTGTTTATAATGTCATTAACCAACCCCCGACCCTCAGAAATATTCCAAAATTTAGGTGGTAGAGTATTAATAATTTTTATAAGATATCCAATCCCCTTAGTGTCATTCACTATAAAATTAGACAATTTTGTGCTTATCATGTCCATAATTCCAACCTTTTCATTGTAAAAATTGTGGTTGCCAGCATTTTCCTCCCCAGCTATCACCAATAACCTATCTACAAGTTTCCTGACATCATCAACCCACACAAATTCTTTAGGCAGGGTGTTGTATTGTTTGATTACACTGCCTGTCTTGATCTGTGACCATATGGGCTTGATTAAGTTGTTGTATTTTGCTCCACTGCTAGACTTGACTCTTTTTTGTGTGGGATCATTGTTCTGGTATAGAGCATCTGATTTTATTAATATTTCTTTGTAATGCTCATAATCTTGATCTGTATAGCTGCCAGGCCTTTTCCTAGTCATCAGTTCCCACAATCCAGGTGTGCCAGGATATTTAACAAAACCACCTTTTTCTCCAAGATGAGATTCTGAATATACAATTAGATCATCTCCCATAAATGTTACTCTGAAATTGCCAATTCTATGTATGATGCTACCATCACGCTCTGTGTCAGCATATAGGCCAAAAACCTCATCTTTGTTGTCTTTAGGTGTGCTTAAATATTTTTGAGCAAGAAGACCCAATTCAATAGGATCCTGAGTAGCTTCAATTCTTCGAGGAGCAACAGGACTAGGTGTATGAATACTAGAAAGTGGGCTGATTGGATAATCTAATATGTTCCTTGCAGCTACAGGTACAAGCTCTGTGATCAAATTTTGATTTTGCTCTGTAACAGTTTTGATATTTTTACCTAATTCACTAATAGCATCAATAATAGGCTGTTCTGTTTGCTTGTGTTTTTCATAGATTCCTCGGTTCTCTGATTTCCATCCCTTAAATCTTTTTACAAGATAATCTCTTAATTTAAGATCATCAATGATTGGCCTTTTCATGGTTATTTATATATGTTTCAATGTCAAGAAAATTGTTAATTTTATTTCTGTATTTGCCACTATTGGGCTTCCTTGTCATATCAATTGTGACAAACCCATAACTGTCCTGGTTCCAGCACCTACTGCAAAACTTAGAAAAATCATTGTAGCTCAAGTCCCCACCTACATATTCATCATGTATGTGTTTGAGGTTGGTATGATCTTGATGAAACACACATATAAAATTGCTGTTGTCTCGGATCAGCTGCTTCGGTATTTTAGAAAAAGTCTGTGCCAGGTAGAAGCAATCAATGTTTTTGTGTCGGCCCTGTGTAAAGAAATTTCTAACCTTGTTTTGATTATCCAGTATAATGTCATCAAACACAACAACAGAATTATCGAGACATTCATGAAGTGGCTTAACATCTGCTTCAAAAGTGGCTATATCCAGTCCATCATATAGCTTCATCAGCTGCTGATATTTTAATTGTTCCAAGCTCTTAGAGAAGACATACAAGTGCCTGTTTTTCCAGTCTAACCAGTTGGGTGCCAATAAAAAATTATCAATCATTAGTGTAGTTTTACCACAAGCCGATGGCCCAACAATAAGACATCTAATATTATCAGGCAGCAACTTGCCATTTCTCTTAATCTGCTGTTCAGGTTCTGGCAGCCTCTTTATAACATCCCAGGTGTTCATAGTATCACTTTGTCTGCATCGATCCAGCTGTGTTCTGGGAGTCCTAGCCATTTGACAAGTAACTTGTTGCCTTTTCTGCGGATGATTTTTTCTATGAGATATGTGTCACAGTGCTTAGTTTTGCTGAGGAGTTCTTTATAGAATCTGCCTTTGAGAATTTCTCCTCGGTGATCTTTTATTATATATGTGTTAAGGGTCCCAGGTTTAACTTGAACCACTGTAAATAATTCAGTGCTCCAGTTTCTTGTAAAGCCTCTTTTGAATAAGTGCTTATATTTGCTGATTCTTACTTGATCACCCACCTTGTATTTGGCTTTTCTTGTTGTTGGCTGGTATCTAGGATAATAAACAGTTCTGATCAATTTTTGCTCATCAGATGAAGTTACCTCAGAGGGTTTCATGTTGATTGTGGAATGGACCGAGTTGTTATATTTATGTAGAAGTTCTGGAAGAATATTAAGCCATTTATAATTACCTTGAAGTGTGAATTGTTTATACATATGATTTTTTAGGGTTTTGTTGAATCTTCCTACAATTGAGGCCTTGAGATCACTGTAACTCGAGTAATGTTGTATTGACTGGCTTTTAATAAATTGTTGGAACACAGAATTATAGAATTCTTTGCCATTATCTGTTTGCAAATAGCGCAGTGATCTTCCACTCTGATTGATGATTGTCCTGAAGGCTTCTGTAACACATTTTCCAGTCTTGGATTTGAGTGGCACAGCCCAGGCAAATTTTGAAAATGTATCTATGACAGTGAGTAGATACTTGTAGCCCTTGTTGATTTTGTCTAAGTTTTTCAGCTGTCCACTTGCCAACTCAACCAAGTCGCACTGCCATAAATCATCTATGCCTTTTGTGACTACTGGCAGTCTCTTATAATTATGTCTGGCTTGTCTGTGTAATTCATCAACAATAATTTGTCTAGACATAATATGTAAACAAGAATATTGCAATTATAGGGTGTTCAGCAGCTGATACTACAGAATTTTCTAAATACAGTTTGTCTCCTATTTGTATATAAAATTCCAGAGAGCCATCATCTTCAGCATAAGATGTTTCTAATGTATTGGGATCTGTAAAATTCTCTAACTCTACACTGGTGATTTTTGGTTTGTTGTCAGCATTTGTTATTGATAAGGTAGGGTAGTGGTGTGCCTGTGGTTGTAGCCAATATTTGATCTTGATTGGTCTAAGTGTGCCCCCAACAAAAAACTGGTAATAAAATTGTGCAGGGGACAGCATATATATTTTGCCGCCTGGTGTAAATGGTGAATCATATTCTTTGTTGGGGATACTGTACAATTCAAGAATTACTGTATGTTTAGGATTCTCGATTATGCCAGTTATTTCTTTTTCTGCTGTAAGCAATCTACTTGTTACAGATTCAAGGTGCTCATTGATAGTCCTAACAACATCATCATAGCCTGGCTTGATCTTTATGTCCACAACAAGTTTTTTGTATTGTTGCACAATCTCTTGAAGCTTGGTGGCTAAAACAGACAAAGCATTTGCTTGATTGGATTCCATGGTCCCTAGCTGTTGCTTGATATTAGCTACAATTTGCTGTAAATTTTCAACAACTGCCAATTTTGAATTTTGAGCAGTAAGATCATGGACTTGTCTTCTGATATCCTCAAACAGGGCATGCAGTTCATTAATATGTTGATTAGTTGGTAGAGTGGCCACTGTCTGAGTAAGTTGTTTGATCTCTGTCTGGATATTCTTGATATCTTCTGATTTGAATATGCGATTCACAGCTCTCTTAATATTTTTAAGTTCCTGTGATGTAGGCAGATTTGATACAGTATTTTGCAAAGATTCAAGTGCCAATTTCACATCATTTAATTCAGAAGCATCAACCACACCACGCATAGCATCTTGAAGCAGGACTATATCTGCCTGAGTAGGTGTTGATTGTTGTAAAATTTCAAGCTTTGTTTGGATATCATCGATCAAGTGATGAAAATGAGATAGCTCAGATTCAGTGTTGAGGTTTTCAAGTTTTGTGATCTGTTGCTGGACACTGGCAAGGGTGTCTACAATACCAGGCAGGCGAGATTCTAGAGTTTCTTGTACATTTGTCAGATCATTTTGCACTGCTGCTATTGTACCCTCAAGATGAGTTATCGTACTTTGAATTTTTCCAAAATCTTCATATGTCTCAAGTTGCAGCTTGATGTTGGCAACACTACGAGTTATAGCACTCAAAGCATCAGAAGATGGCAAGTTGTTCATAAAATTTTCAAGTGTGTCAATTTTTTCTTTAACCTCGGCTATGGCATTGTTCAAGGGGTCCAGATTAGGTATCTGGAGTGATTGAATCTGTTCCTTTAGAGTGGAAATCACTAGATCAAAATCTTCTTGTGACTTTATGCTTTTGACAATTGTTTGGAGCTGTGTCTGGACATTATTTATCTGCTCTTCCAATTGATGTTTCAATTGCTCAGAGTTGTTAGCCTGAGTCTTAAATTTGGCTTGAAGAGCTGCTACAGCTTCCTCTAAATTTTGAAAATTATCCAATGTGGCCAAGTCAGTATATTTTTGAAGCAGCACTTTGAGTTCTGAGTCAATTTTAAGAAGAGGGTCCATGCATTGTGATTGTAAATTTGTAATTTCTAGTTGAAGACTGGCATTGAGTGTGGTTTGTAAAGCTTGTAAATCACTTCTTAATTTTTTGACTCTGACATCAAGCATCAGAATCTCATCGCTGTGATCTTCATGTCTTGTATGGCCAAATATATCATTAGGCATTTTGTTTTAGTGGTTATTTACTATTGAATATCTAATTCTTAATTCTATAAAAAAAGGTATAAGCTTGTCATAGGATCCCGGGACCTCAATATATAAGCAGTCACCAGCAGAAACAGTATATACAGTGCCAGAAATCATGTTTGAGTGCTTAATTCTATAAATATTTTTCCCTATTGAAATCTTGACATCACCCTTGGGGGTTGTAATAAATTGTAATTGCCCACCTACAGGTAATTGGTAATGATTTAAATTATTGTTAAATATGTACAATGTTTTACCTGTTTCATCATCAACATCTGTAAGTATGCTGTTCAGATGAATAATTAACAAAGCACTTAGTTTACATATCATATCAGAAGAGGGTGCTGGTGTTGGCAGGTCCATAATAGCCTGTTTTTTGAACCCAAATAAGTTCATGGGCATGTTTATTTATTTCAAATCATGCTCTGTAATTGGGCATAGATTCCCACTTTTCAAACCACAATGACCCCATGGTAGAGTATGTATGCCACATGATAAAATACATCTCTTATCATCATGTGGGTCCAGAGCCACTTTTCTTACAACATTTGTAGTCAACAAGTGATCCACACTCTGAATTCTGCATTCTGATGTTCTGATTGTGCTACATGATTTGAGACAATTTTTGTAATCTTCAAATTGGAGCTCTTTGTCAACAGTTACTTTGCCAATGCCCTTGGCCTTTTTGGCAACAGCACCACTACATGTTTCAAGCTGTACATCTTGGCCCTTAACCCAGCAAATGCCACAATAACATCACCAAGTGTCTCATCTTTTAACTTGCCAGGCACCTTTTTGTTGTGGGGTTGAATTTTTGAATGTTCACTGGTATCAAAATATTCAAGCAATTCAGGCTGTGACATACCTTGATAAACATCTTCTGTCTGAATATCAAGGATAAAACTATCTGTGTCTATGTACATCAGTTTTACACAATCCTTATAAAAAGGCTTCAACACATTATAATAGAGCTCCAGCATGTGTAATTTGGCCAATTCCAATATCACAGCCCCTACATAAATAGGCTTATCAAACTTAATCTTTGTTTTTTTCATGTTGAAAAGTGCCATATTTTCATCATAAATTCTTCTATAATTGAAATTAGGCTTTGCAATCAATTTTTTGCTCAGGCTGGGGTCAGTAATTATTTTAACATCAGTATGTTTTCTGACATTTTCAATGGTTTTGCCATACACTGAATTTACCATCAATTTAAACAAGGTCTTATCAAATTGGCTCATTGCAGATGTTCGAAGCTCTGTGTTTGTATCAATATATGGCTTGAACCATCTTGAGTGCCTGAACCTTAAGACTTTGCCAATTTTGGTCACTTGAACACCATGATGCATCAGGAACTGGAGGTTTTTGTAATAAATGACATAACCCTGTTTTGGCTCCAGAGTCATCATGAGCTTCTTCTGTTTAGATCCAGGTGAGCACTCAACCTCAGGAATTGGGGGCAGATCAGAAAATGTGTTGTGTAAATCATCAGGAATTGTCAGATCAACCTCTAAGAATAGGCCATAGTCACTGTCATCAAAATCCTGAAGATCTTCAATATTGAAATCTTCAACCCACTCAAGCCCTGCATATGGCAGTTTATCCATCATGGCATAACCATAGAGGCTGTTGGCATCTACATACAGTATATAATTTGATGGCAGTGCTGGATTATAATCAGGAATATACTTGTTATTTGCTCTGGCATATCTCTGAGAGCATTGCACCATGCCTCCTCTTATACATTGCTCCATAAACAGATACATGTCTTGATCTTGGATTAAATTTAACTCCATTTTAGTGTTTAAAAACATTGCAGACCATGCTAGGCCTGGTGCACTGTAAAAATACATTGGATCCAGCTTATAATTTTGCATGGAAGATTTTCTAAATGCCTGAAGTATATCAGCTAAGAGGGCCACATCAAGTTTTAAATATGCCTTGTGATAATCACCAAATGTCTGGCATTTTAAATTGTTCCACATCAACTGGGCATGGTGATAATCATCATCAGTGATTCCAGATCCTCTGATTTTGCTGTAAAATTCTTGTTGTGGTGGCAGAGAACACTCATCAAATTTAGAAAAATCTGTAACATAATCATATGGATATACACCCTTCCGCCTAATTAATTTCAGCTCCTGATTTGGAAACAAAGCACATGTGATTTTGAATTGATCATCAGATAATTGAGTGGCCAGTGTAGCCAGGCTAGCCGATAAAATTCTGTAGGAATCAAGAAATCTTAAGTGAATAGGAACACCATTAACTTTAATTTTCTTGCTAATAGCAATATATTTTTCATTATTTTCTGCTAAAATATTTAAATTCTGCTTGTCAAACCCCTCGTACCTAATCAGATGATGAAAATCATAATTGGATGCACCATGGCAAAATATAGGGACAAATTTTGGTCTCTGGATCTTAATATTACAGCTATTACACAGGGCCATTAAGAATTTACCATCTGTATGAGAATGGTGATGTACCTTGATATTTGTATCTGAAAATTCACAATCACACACCGGGCATTTTTCTGCATTATTGAAATCTTCAATCTGTTTCTCTGTTAAAGGCAACATGGGTTTTGATTTTAATAAGACATTAGATGCTATGCAACGGCACTCATTTTCTATTCTATGTGCAAATTTTTTGATGGCATCTGGTCCCATGTATAAATATTCTTCACTAACAACACCATCCTGTACAACAACATAATAAAAACTAGAAGGTTCATGTAGCTGGTATGATGTAATTGAAGATTCATCAGGATCTGGGCTACAGAATGCAAGGGGTTTGAGATTTGATTCAAAATCACAGACTATATATGCTGGGTGTTCCAACAAGGCTTCAAATTTTTTGAATTTGGCATTTTCATTTGGGTTAGGCATCACCATATGAACAGGTTTATGATTGCCACAGTATTTCAGATGCTCAATTAACTTGTTTTTAGCAATTTCTGTATTCACTTTACAAACACCATTTATTATTTTTTTACCATCAAATACAGTCAAACATCTTCTGCACAACTTGAATATTGTCTTAGATTTGTCTAGTTGCTTTCTGACTAAAGCTTCAAGATTATGTATCAAAGTGTAATGATATGTGCCATCCTCTTCAATTAAGAGCAGATCAATCGGAACAGCAGAATCATCATCAAGTGTACTGATTCTGAGAGGATCTATCAAGCAATTGCCACGGCCAGTGGAACAAATAAAAACATTAATAGATAATTGTTTACCATTGATATCCCTGGCCTTTTTTTTTCAAATTTATCAATATTCTGAACTGACATTGGATATTCTAAGCCCTCCATTGCTTCATCAAAATCATGTTCATGCTGTTTATAATAACTTATTCTCTCAGGATGCCTTAAAACTGGATACAAAGCAGCTAAAATACACCACCATTATTTTCTATGTTAACCACGGCTCTTTTGTTTTTAATATTGGCAGGTAAAGGCACATATGTAGATCCTTGTAATGGGTTGAATTCAGAAATATTAATATATAACTTGTGTGGAGATCCGCATAGGCTCCATCCTGACTCTTTTCCAGCAAATTCAGTGTGTTTAATATTCAATTGATCTATCAAACTGCTTATTATTTTGTCTGAATTTGTATTTGAATAAATAGCTACAGTTTCTGTTATGTGGGGCTGTGTAAATTTTGTGCCATTTGGCTTCTTATATTGTGTAAACAATTTGAGGGACAGCATATAAGAGCCATTTTGTGCATTTAGAATTGCCTGCACATCAGGATTTATACTGTTCAAAAAATTCTTAATGTCACATCTTGGCTCTGATTTAAAACAGTGATCCCTTAATTGGCCAGCAAAACTGCTATGGATAGGTGGTGCATAGCGTGGCTGCTTTGCTACTCTAGCATTAACAGGTGCTTCATGCTTCCTTTTCAGACCAGATGTAGATGGTTGAGGGGGCAATATTGATGACTGTGCAGAGCAAGTACCTTTATGTTTATATGTGAAGTATTCCATGCTATATATATTTTCTATGGCATTTAGGGCATATTTTTGTGGGAGTTCTGCATTTGTCTGGATTACAATTCCTTTGATGCCTAGCCCAATTGGGGCTGGTTATATTCTTATTGCATTGATTACAATATTTTTGATTTGGCATTTTTTGTTGTTTATTATATAAAATTTCTTGGGGTTCAAATCAAAATTCTATGCTTAATAAAAAATATCAGTTGGGTTCAGCAATGTGCTTTGTATACTTAGTGTGTGTGTGTGTGTGTATGTGTGTTAATATTTTTGGCTTTGGTATTTATATAAAATTTCTTGGGGTTCAAATCAAAACTCTATACTTAATAAACCTATGACAGGTTGTACAGGATAGCCTACATGCACAAAGATAGAATAAGTATTGATCCACTGAAGCACTGACCTTTCACAATTGCATGTCTGCACAGGCATGTCGTGATGTGCATGGAAAGGCATTGACCTAATATCATGTGTCATGTATTGATCTTGTATAACAAACTAGGGCAAATATAAACCCTTTGTTCAATATATTAGAAAATTCTATATATTGAATCAAACAAACCTATAATTCAATTTATACAAATCTGCTATATTTTTGTGTTTTTTTTTTAAAAAAAAATAAGAGGAGCACTGCAACAACACATCTGTACTCCTCAGCCACTCTCACAATACTAACTGATATGTAATACAAAAAGCTCTTGCATCATAATTTGTTGCACAACATAATGCAAAAGCTCTTGCATCATAATTTGTTGCACAATGCAAAAACTCTTGCATCATAATTTGTTGCATAATACAAAAGCTCTTGCATCATAATTTGTTGCATAACATGATGCAAGAGCTTAGTTTTAGGTGTGGGCAAAAAAAATATCAAGAGGGGCATATTTTTAACAAGCTTATGGACAACAATCTGACAGAAGTGCCTTTTGTAAGTGTGGACAAATCAATCTGAGGGGGCTCATCATTTCACAGGAACTTCCCGAGGGCATTTTTACAAAAATCTTGGATTAGACGGAGTACCACACTTGAGCAAGAAGCTCATATGGGCATGTTGAGCAAGTTTTAAGTGTAGCCAAATCTGTCTGAGGGGGGTTCATCATTTCTCGGGTTTATATTATATACTTTTATACTACTACACACAATCAACATTTGTATCAGGCAGAGTAAACAAGAATTTTAAGAGGCATAATCACTTTTAAAATTGACCCAGCCTGTACTAAATCTTTGTACATTGGCCTCCACTTACCCATCATAGTTTCTTTTCTTCTCCCCCCCCCAATCTTCAAGATGCATAATTATCATTAAATTCCAATGAACTTGAAATATGTTTTGCTTGTTGATGGAATATGAAAATGACTCTTGAAATTGTTCATAGGAAATTCTTGACTCAAGGAGTAAATACCTCAGTTTGTTGACATCTTGACGTTTTCCGTTCTGTGGATTTTAACGTATTTTTATGCATAAAATAATGAATGTAATTAAATAGCAAGGAAAAGAGTATATTTGGGGATTTTTGCAAATTGAATAGAGTATAGAGTATAAGAACCTCTAAAAGAGTATAATACTCTTAAAAAGAGTATGTCTGGTCACCCTAATGAATCATTACTTCCAAAAAGTATGCAAGGAAAACAGAATAATGCATTTCGAATTTGACACCCACAAAGCCATAGTTCACTATCGTACAGTTTTCTATTAAATCGCCTTCTATACGTAGCGTTCTTATCTCCCTTTGCATTTTGCGATAGATCCAAATCTGGCAACGGCCGTCCTAGCGCTTTTATTTCCAACTTTTCTCCAAGTTTTCTTGAATGGAAAGGTCGCTGCAACAAAGAATCCACCGAATTCATGGTACACTAACACACACTCGCTTTCACTTCTAACAACAACAAAAAGCTAATCCTTCACAACAATGACCACCACTTCACACGGCACGCGATTTTAACACAATGAACCGCGCGGAAAATTTTCGGGTCTGGAAGCCGGGGAAAAATGACGGTACTCTGTAAGTTTGTTTCTTGACGATTGAAGTGCTACATAAACACAAGGAAATATATTTCTAGCATTTAAAAACAGGTAATTTAGATAAAATATAAAATTAAAATTTCCTAAACATAAATTGCATAGCAGAATCCACTTTCGGACGCAAGAAAGG
The DNA here is from genome assembly GCF_977018435.1 of Lepisma saccharinum. Lineage (NCBI taxonomy): Eukaryota > Metazoa > Arthropoda > Insecta > Zygentoma > Lepismatidae > Lepisma > Lepisma saccharinum. The sequence goes on from NC_139245.1 coordinate 41,230,046, forward strand.
CACGGACTATAGTTTCAGAGTTGCAACCTTTACAACTTACCACTGAAATAGATAAAAGGCTAAGGGGTAGTGTCAATTCGCGTTCCAACTTTTTGCAGGTGCTGCAAATGTATACGACATGTTACAAACATTACATAAGTCTACACTGATAACGTACAGAACGTTTGAAAATGACATTAAAAAAACGTTGTTCTGACAGAAGCAATAGGTTGTCGTAGACTTTCTTCTTATCCTGAGATGGCACACTTACCGTGCTGTGTCTTCCTGTAGCACGCTAGCAGACGATTTTTCTCGAGCTGAGACCCTATCCCCCGTACGAATCGAGGAGTGGGGGTGTACAGTATTCATGCGCGGAGGGATGAAAAAGGGGCGAAAATGTGCTGTTGAGATTCTAGCACGGTACGGTATTCCTTATAGCCCCAACAGCGCGAGGGAAATACGTGGCGCCGCCGGTAAATGTTGAGGCTCTTAACATGAGAAGTTTCAATTCACTTTAGGGCTTCATTAGACTTCTTGCTTCTGTGAGATTTGCTTTTTTCTTCTTTTCATTTTAACAAATTTAGCAACGTGCTATAGCACGGTAGCACGTATTAAGCAGCCGCCACTGCTACAGGGTGGCTCAATAAGTCACTTAAGAGCCCGTATCACCGCTGGTGACGATACCTAAAATATAGGTTCTTGCGTCGACCTTCTGTGCTCGAACAGTCAAGTGTGTGGCATTTAAATTTTACTGAGTTAAAGATCAAATATGAAATTTGTTATGTCGTTAAGCCTTTTTTTAAATACATTATTTATTACGTAGTTTTCCTTATCTCAATTTCGTAAAATTCACTTGCTCGCCAATTATATGTAATAACTTAAATCAACATTTTAAAGAACAAGAAAGCTTCTACTGTTCTTCTACAGCAAAGAAATGAAACTGATCTTACATAATTTTCTTTAGAATGTCTGTAGTTTGTCGACGTACAGAGCAATGTATGTAAATTTTAACTTCGACTTTTCTAAGCTGGTCGCGCTAGCCGTTTCCCCTCTGTACCGCTCGTGCCCCTCATGAACCCCCCTCCTCTCCCATTCCTTTTTTCTTTCACAATCGGCCAGTCTTCCTCAAGTAGCAAGAAAACCGCATGCTGAGAGCTAGGAAAAGAAAAAAGAAGGCAGGGAAAGGTTTTGGGGAGAGAATCAATGGTTTGGGCGATGCTTGTAAACAGTTCTTCACTACGCGATATCCTCATACTAAATCACGATGGGGTTGTAGTGCAATGACAACAGTGAAGGACGGTGGATTTCCCCAGTATATTGTTCACAATATTGTGGGAAGGGCTGATTGCACAGACTGAAGTACACCTTTACAAAAGGTTTGCCCGCGAAAGAAAAATTGTGCCAAATTATAACTTTTTTTTTGTGAGAACACGAAAGTCCATTACCAATGGATTTTTTTAGGGTGAAGGTGACTTTACCCAAAGTTTTTAGGTAAATATTGTGTAAATTCTATCTGGTGGTGGATTATCATCCAGTCATGCAAATGAATGACTTTTTAGCTGTCGATCATAAATAAGTTCAATGAATGTTCATTGTAAGTTTGAGATATTCCTGAGGGTCAATGGTAAAAAAATACTTGATGATCTGTTATGGAAATAGTGCTATTTTTAAAAATTTTGAACGTCCGTTCAATTTAATTTCGAATTTGACTCCTTTCATGATTTGTAAGTAGGGGGATAAAATATATTTACTTAATACTTTACTGCGTTATTTTATCACCAATTACATATATATATTACAGTCAGAAATCACAACATAAGATAGTTCTGTGTCATCATATACAAAAATACTTTTAGGCATAGGTCTTATATAAAATAAAATACATTAATTATTTGTTGTTTTTTCTTTTCCAAAGACATTATTTAGTGGAATAATATGACAGACTTACTATTGATAATGACCATACAAAACACACCATAAAAATTTCATTCACTTTCAACTCCCCGTGGGGGAGTGGTTAGCACATCGCGCTACGACGCCAGGGGTCCCGGGTTCGAATTTCGGCTTGGCCACGGATGTTTGTGAGTGTCCATTCATCAATTTCATCATATCATCACTCATCCCCATCTTCGCAAATTGGCCAAAAGTGGCACAAAAAGCAAAGCAAAGTAAAATAAAGCAAATCAATCAACTTTCTGGATATACGACCAATAACACTATTTCTGTCTCAGATCCTCCGATTATGGGGAGCAAGGGCCTTGATAAGAGTTCAGCTGACGAAATAAAGCCCTCATTCCATCTCACTGTTTTTATTACATTGGTGGGAACAAAACAGGGTCGTGTGTGTCCCGACCCACCTAAAATCACTTTATTAGATGAATTTCAACTTCAGTGGCACCATTGTTCTCTGCCGGCGCTTTATTTTCCATCTCTGTCGTTCAAATACTAATTTACGTATAAACGTGGTTTAGTACCGCAAATTTAAAACAACTACACATAATTTATTCATGTGCAATATATGGGCAATTTATTCTGCAGACACATACAGATAATACAACTAAATAATGAAATATATGGAGGTGTTAATAAGAATTTTGCTAGTGGGAGAGTCCAATTACATAGGAAGTAATTCACTACCCTTTCCTTACGTAGTTACTTGGAACTTTCGTAGGTTTGAAAATAGTATATACTTTTATTTCTATAAAAGCATAATGTTGTTTAAGAACGGTTATTAGTTTCCTCTGCACTAAATTTCTAAGTGAGACTATTAAGGGGGAACTTCTTCCTTCCCCCACATTTACTCACTGTATGCAAAGAGTGTGAATACTTTTTTGCTGAAATGGGAAAATGAACCACAGCAAGAAACTAATAAAATACGCATACGTCTGTTTTTATGAACAGCTGCAGAATTATCTACAAACTTGTTGAAATTCACAGTTTTGCTAGCTTGTATTCATTGGACGAAATACATACAGCCAGGGACGGCACTACAAGGAGGTTAGGGGGGATGAAACCCCAACAACAGATCTAATCTCCCTGTAGCCCCCAGATTTTTATAGTACGGTAGACGCCTTGCGATCGAAAATTAAAGAAATAGAAGCTATCTTACGTAATATTTTACATTATAAAACTTCCCTTAGGGCAAGGCCATTGCAATGTTCAAGTACATTTCCTGCTTTTATAAGATCGCAAGATTATTTCAACGTGTTGTACGTAAAATCGTGGTTGGAGGTGGCAGCTGCAGATCTGCATGGATCAACAACGAACCAAAGGCTCCCCTCTACCAACTTACCACACACAAACACACACACATATTATATATAGAGCGTAGAGGGTATGTTTGTCTGTATGTATATTATAATGCATGTGTGTGTGTGTGAAGTTCTTGATCTCATGTTGACAAAGTCACATCTAAGAGCCTAGAGGGTGATTCAAAAGTCCCTCAACAACTCATATATAAACACATTGGTGTGTTCCAAGTGGACGTCATGGCACGGTGCTATATGCACAGGGAACTTTAACTTTACCTTTACCCAGTGGCGGCGATTGGGTTCCAAAACCGAGGGGGGAGGGGACAGTATATTTCCCATTGTAGATACTGTACGGTTTAGCATAGTGGGGGGACAAAAGTGGCGAAAAGTGGGGGCTGACTGTCCCCCTCGCCGCTACTGCCGTTACCTGTATATCTTGTATTCGTTTCTGAACCCCTGAGTAATTAAGTTTAGTTTTTAAATACGCATATACGAACCCTATACTATGTCAATCACTGAGGGCCTTCTAGAGACTTACTTGTCTCTGCCCCCACCCCCGCACTGCGGGGTCTTGTGGCTTGAAGATCTGGCAGTGCTCGTTTCTGTGTTCTTCCCCTGTTCTTGTATTCGTGTATTTAAATTATTTTTGTATGAGATCCATATATCAGTGCCAGTGAGATCCATATCTCAGTGCCAGTGATGATGATGTATTATTGTCCTGTAAACACATTTCCAAATTATCTCATGAAAACTGAAAATTCTGATTTTTTTACCATGCATTTCTGTCCGAAGTTAAAAAAAAGAGCAAATGTTGTCGAAAAGACAACTTTGAGGTTACTAACTCGAGAATTTGTTCTGCACATTTTTCTACCAGAATGTTATGAAGTCTGAATTACTAGGAATTATCACACTGATAATTCCACTTACACATCAGCAGGTCAGTGTTCGCGCAAGACGTGTGAAGTAGAGATGGCCAAATCCAGATTTTTTTTTTTTACTATTCGGGAATCCGATGGAAAAATGAGAGAATCCGGATTTCGGAGGTAATCTCCCCATTTCGGAGACAATCGGATTTCGCTACAACCATAATGAGGCTCAACGAGGACTCGAACCCAAGGATGAAAGGATGGAGAGAACATCGGTGACAATTATACGATTGCCAGCAGGCAGGGTTTCGGAGCTAGGTCGCGGTGGTACTAAAGGAGCCCTCCGGAGCGGAGTGATTCAGTTCTTTTTCACATGCATGCTCGGATCCGGAGAGATAGTTCGCAACTATGAATAATAGGAGTGAACAGTTAACAGAATCAAGTATATCTGGAAACTAGTAAGCTACGTGAAAACTGACATATGTGTATTTCAGGATAACTATGATAGATATGAACAAGAAACTGTATTAGCCTTATCTGCGGATGTTTGAAAAGTCCTGTAGTAAATTCACAAATTCGTCGTTCCGGTTCAATATGAGTAATATGCATTGGCTGTAAATAGTTTTAATTGTATCAAAAATGCTAAAAGTACACATTTTACTAACTACACGACTTTCCCAATGATTCCAAATGACTAACTTGGAGTGATATTCATGTGCATTAGCACTGGCCTCCGTGATGGAGTGGTTAGCACATCCGGGAGTTCGAATCCCGGCATGGATGCTCTTTGTGAGTGTCCGTTCATCAGTTTCATCATATAATTCATCCTCAGGCGGAGCACAAAGCACGACGCCTTAGGTTGCAAGACACGTTTTTATTACGTTAAGAAAAGAAAGAACATCAAAATCATCTCACCTAGGATAATCCACCAACTGCAGAAAACACACAAGAATGTCTTCCGCCTGTTCTGCACATGTGTCGCAACAGGCTGAATAGCTATGCACTACTATAAAACATCGTCATTATTTCCCTAGTTTACAGCACCATACAGGAGAGATATCCTGCTACTCGATGTTATAAACTATTCCATATATGTTGGTCATAGGCGTGCACACGGGAGGGGGTGGGGAATTGCCCCCTAATCACGGACGTTCGCAGATTTTTCCACAAAGGGACAAGAAAGGTATTTTTTTCATGGGGCATATTACCCCGATACTAGTGCTGTCCCCTCTAAAAACACCACTTGAATTTGAAATTATCGCATTCCTGCGTCCCCATTACATAATAATTAATGTAAATTACTATGACTCAAATCTAATTATACTTGTGAAATATATACTTTTAGGTTGACCTTAGTTTTCGAGGTGTGGTCATCCTTGCCCCCCCTTCCAGACGTTCCATGCCCCTATATTATTATACTTTCACCTAGAAATTTAGTGGAGAGCAATATTGTCGCTGTTATTAAACAATATTATACTCTAAAAGGAAATGGCGCAACCACAAGGGGACAGGGGGGCGTTGCCTTATGCCTTTTTCCAACCTTGGACGGAAATCAATTATAGTGGGGGGGGGCATACATTGAAGTAAAAAAAAAAAGCAAGACTAGCAGAATCTATACTAGTAGCAGGACAAAAGGATACTCAAGACGGAATTAGTTTTCACGTCCATCTTGCATTATTTCTTCCAGACGGTCAGGATCACTTGCAGGGGGTTACAGCGGGACAATTGTCCCCTCGACTTTAAATTTTATACAAATAAAAATACATTTCGTAAAATTTTCTTTCTCGCTTCGCTCGCGGTACCTGCTTTTCTTGCAGTCTTGTCAACTTCCGAGCCGTAGCTAGGAAGTAGCGGGAGTTGGCCCTGGGCGCCAAACAATCTGATTGAGAAAAATTGTAAAAGAGAATGCCATGCCGTCCCATGAAATTTTTTGCGCCCTATAAAATCAATCCTGTTTTCAACTTTCAAAAATTTGGATCGAAAAATTTTCTTGCTCGCTTCGCTCGCAGTTTCTTTTCTCCAATACATTGTAAATTAGCAGAGAGAAAGTAAGAACAAATAAGTAATGCAGACGATTGCTGCTATAACAGTTTGGTTTGGAGGAAAACGAGCGCTCACATTTCAGAGACAATCTATATAATTTTTGCTGTTGGTTTGTCAAGGGGCGGATGAATAGATTACGTAATGTATTTAAATAATATGTTAATACCTAGGTGTGTATATATATATATATATATATATATATATATATATATATATATATATGGGTCATTCCATGGGAAGTCACCAGAATTGTCCGGAAACGGGTCGCCTCATAGTAACAGATTGTAACAAGCTTTTGTGCACGTATAGAGTTAGTAAGGAAATATCATTGTGTGAAATATCTAGTTTCAAAACATAATACATATTGTACAGGGTGCCTCTAAAGAATGTGATCCTTCAAAAAAAGTACAAGACACCGACATTTTCAATTAATTGTTAAGAAACAACGAACTGAGATAGAAAGTATGTTTTTGCTTTATTGTACAAAGTAAAGTATACTTAATTGTAACGAAATGTAGATTTTGCCTTACCTTTATATGTATATGCCCAGGAAGTGGTTGAAATTCATTGTCGTTAAGATGTGCGGCAGAAAATCAGGTAAGTTTATTAATTTCCCCCCTACTGAGGAAATCAGCCAAAGTCTTTATATTCGTCATAGTATGACTTCTATGTATGGTTCATCAGCACACACCCTCATATTGCTGTTTAATGTTTCTGGTTATAAATTACAGACACTTTTTACAGTATGTGTGGGAAAGAAAGTGCAAAATGAGGCTATTTCAAGAGTTAAAATCTTGTAATGGGAAAGGTGGCAACACTATGCAGGTGGTATAATTGGAAACACCTGAACTTTGGTATTATTTACAGGAAATATGAAAATTGCACTCTGCCTCATTTGGTATCTGTTGCGGACATACAAAATGCGTGCAGTGTAGAATATCCGTAATACGGAAGTTTCCAATAATCATATCCCAAGTCAACTGGAAGTTGTAAGTGGAAAGTAATTTCAAGGGATAAATCGGAGAGTTGCCATGTGGAATATAATTTTGCATTGACAGTGATGGTTGTCAATTTAGTTCACTGAAAACAGCTCATTTGTATGTCGCAAATGCAGTGTGAATATGTTGCACAGTTGCTGAATCCAGAGTATATGTTCTCCCGGTAACTGTGCCAGGTGGTGAAATCCTGAGCAAAATGTCAGTGTGTGGAAGCCAACATGAATCTTCCTTGCTCGGCCATGTAAAACTCTGTGCAGGTCCATGAGGGTGCATAAATTTGACATGATATTCACTGTTGTCATGAGACACTTCTGTAATGATACCCAACCACCACTGCGAATTGCACACACAGGCAACGTATGATGAGCTGTGTAGCATTATTTTACCTTGTGTTACCGGCACGTTGGATACTTCTTTAGATATCACACTAACTTCAGTTCTTGTAGTCATGCTGGATATGGGAGATGTAAGCATGCATGTTTTGGTTAGTGGTATGAAACAATGAAGACTTCTTGTTCCTTCAATGCGAGTTGCTTGAGCAAATCGTGGCTTTAACTTGTCTGTTTGCTGTTCAATTTCCTTAGAGCTGACATAGAAAACCTGAATGTTCTTGATTGTAGATGCAAATTCACATAGTTGCATAGGAGTTAGACTATAATTGTTGTATGGTCTTTGAATGCTTGTCCTAGTTGCCAACCGTTTCACTGTGGCACCTACACCATCAGAAGGTCCCTTCCCATGACAACTAGCAAAAAAGTGCCACTCTGCTTTCAAACCAAAATCCTTGTCATGATGACAGAGATTTATAAAATTTTTCCTGTTTTTGTGTTGTGCAGAAGATCCATCACAGAAATACACAATTTTCTGTATAGCTGGGAATCTGTTTCTGAGAATTGAGAGAACTTCTTGTTGAAAGGAATAAAAAGATGCTGTCATGAATCAGGTGATCACTTACAGCACACAAACTGTACTAACAGATGATTCATCTTACACATAGGCAACAAAAGGATGAAGTGTGGCTTGAGAATTTTTCCAGTGAAATCCTTGCACAGCATCTTGGGCTACAAAAGCATAATTCTCTGAGAAATCTACTAGAAGGATGCGCTCATCATCTGCAAGCGATGATTTCCTTGTTGACAGAAAGTGGCTTTGTGCAGAGGTAATAAAATGGTGTCTGGTTAAGGCTGGAATTCTTTCAAGGAAAGTAGCAATGAATTCTTCTGTTGTGTGCACGACTGATGTGAGTGCTCCTGTCTGTAGTGACCCACTGTTTGTATGTTATTTCCTCATGTTCTGCACACACATTTTCTAGGTACTCCTGCACTTCGTAGCTTCCTGGGCAGTTTGTACATTCACCAAACATACTCGCACACTCCATATTTGATATATCACAAACACATTTTTCCATTATAGTAAGAAGTTTGACATGGGGTTGAACAGAGTGCAGCATGAGCTTCATATTCTAGTGTATGATGCATACACACACACTATGAGTTCCACGTGCTCCTGGAAGAACACACCATTTTGGACGTAATTCAGCAAATTTTGAGAACCCCACTTGCAAGTTTGGATGTTCATTTTTAAACAATGCATACAACTCTTTTAAATTGCACATTACCAGATGCTTTTGTTTATGCACCCTTCCTCCGTCAACATTCACAGAAATGATGTCTTTCTTTCCTGCACATATTCGGCTGTTTTCATCATTCTCATAAAATTTGCGGCAAGCATCAATGGTATCCCCATTCAGAGCAATGCCAGTATTCCTTTTTCATCTCTCAGTTTTTTGGCTGTTCGTACCATGTACTCAGTAGTGTTGAAATATTCTTTAACCTTTGTTGTTTGCCAACTATGAGGGGCAAGTGTGAGTATTTGAAGCTGTTCAGCTCTTGAAGACTTGATGAATTTCTGCTGAAGTTCTGACATGAGAAGGTTTAGGTCGCGTTCAGCATGAGTTTTTGTAGCCTCAGCAGATTCTTCTGACTCTTCAGGGATATGTAAAACTGCTGCAACATGCTTTGTAATAGAATATTGTATTTGTTTCATTTTTGCTTTTCCATACCTTTTCCTCTTCTCCTTTTTTTATATTTCAGTCAGTGTAAAATTTCACACTCCTGAAATTCACATGAAACAAATGAGTATCAAAATGCACAAATGTTTCACAATTTGCATTAATTTTTTTGTTTTGGAATATACTCTTTTACAGGTGTGGGTGCATGGGTCGAGGTACAGCAACCTGAAATATTTGAAAGCAAAACTCAATTACGCATTATATGTGAAAGCAGAAATTTAGCAGAACGGCAGTACACATAATTCAGTATTCTATGAAAATGGTTCAGAGTGCAATCATGAAATTTCTCCTGAGCAACATGTTGGAATAGTACAATATTTTACTGCCACTCATTTCTTCTTGATATCTTTCCCTCATATGGAACTTTGCACCCAAAAAGAGTGCTTTTTTTAGCTTTTTCATATTTTTAACATACATGACACACTTTTTAAGCAAGAAGGAAATATATTGCAGTCTTCCTTTTTAGTGTGGAGACCCCACACTTTGGGAACTGTTCTTGTGAGAACTATGAAGATCGCACTTTATTTCCTTCCACTTTAAAATATGACATAGAGTTCCACATATATACCACATATATGTGTGGGAAGTTGCTTTTTCGGTTATGAAAAAGACAACCACAAATTAATATAGTTGTTACCAAAACTTAACTTTTTTCATTGTATATATTTCCTTTACATAATACAACAACTAGAAATCATATGTCATTTCTTTTCGTTACGCTACAAGCATTTATCTTGTACCTTCGCGCTGTACGTTACCACGTCACTACACACTGAGACGGTAACTTTAATCAGTCCTGTAGCCCAAACTAATGACCGTAGACATAAATAATTTTACAGTTTTCCATAATACCCTCAGACATACATTTGTGCAAAATTTTATTAAAATTGGAGATGTAGTGGCGACTACCATTTCGGTGATTTGCCATGGAATGACCCATATATATATATATATATATATATATATATATATATATATATATATATATATATATATATATATATATATATATATATATCACATCAATGCAAAAAACTAAAACAGTGAGATAAAATGAGGTTTTCTTTCCCGATCTAACTGAATTTTCAAGGCTTTTGCCCCCCCCCCCCTTATTAGAGAGTCTGCGCACGCCTATGATGTTGGTACCTTCTTCTAATAATAAAAACAAATTAAAATAACTGTAATATTAAATTAATAATTAAAATATTAATTAATATTGTTATTACATGAATGGGAAAAAGACGGCATATGAATAGGAATATAACCGCACATATTCATTATCTAGCTCATGAATAGTTCAGATCGCTTCAATTTGTATAAAAACAACTGCCCTGCCAAGGTGATTGTGAAACAGATAAGGAATTGAATATTGTTTGAATAACGAAAAAGGATGTTAGATCCATTTGACGAAATGAAAAGCTCTTAATTTAATATTTAATCATAGTGGTGTGCATAAATCGTATTTGATACAGTCATCCAAAGTTGTTTGACCCCAATGTAATCCTTCCCTTAGAATATGTTTGACGGAAATAAACGTCTCTCGATTATACGACAGATGCTAAACAAAACAAGCATATTTACATTATTTAATTTTAGTACTTCGTAAGTCTCCCGTAGAAGATTCGGACTCCCAGGACACCCCGCCTCCCCTAAATAGTCCTTGGCTCTCAGTTGTATTGCGATGTTCGTCAATGTGTGTTTTTCTCGTCTATGGTTTTTCTTCTTTCAGACACTTGGAAAAAGTTTTGTCTTGTAACAGGAAACCTGTTATGGTCAGACTCTTGAGCGGGGGTAGAGTAGCGGACAGGGAACCTTGTGGTCTGCTTCGCCCAACCCCTCCCTCCAGCAAAGGTCTCCCATTCAATGGATTTGCCTTCGAAGGGGGAAATGGAATCAATATTGGCAAGACTAGGAAAAAGAAATGACATCTGTCCGCTGCTTTTTTCGAGCGACGCTGATACGGGCTCTTAACACCCCCGGTAAAGGCCACTGTAGCACGCAACATGGAAATGGTGTTGACCAATCTTTATCAGGCCAAGGGGGAACCACATTGACACCACCCACACGGTCGGCGGCCATCTTGATGTCCGCCATCTTGAATTCAACTTCAGAATTTTAAATGGGAAGGGGGTCATGCGACATATTAAAATGGGTTAGAATTTCACGAGAAATGCAATGGTGAAGGTTTTTTCGACGTATCTTTAACCAGTAAAATGTTATGACTGAATTCTTGTACCAATTAGCTCCTTTTCGAGGTGTTAGAAAAATGCCTTAAAATTTGTTTAGCTCATAGGTAATGCATCGAGATCAAAGTGACGTCTAGGGAGATACGTTCGCATGCCATTGCACATTATTTTAATCAGATACATCCATGAAGAGCTGCTCATTATGAATGGTTGTCGCAAACAATTTACAGTGTGATGCTTCCATTGAATTAAAAGTCCTTCACAGTGACAAGGCTAATGTTTATGTTCAGAAGGAAGTTCATAAACAGAATATTCGATGCTTTTTATCCAGGCCCGTAGCCAGGAATTCTTTGTAGGGGGGGCAAAGTCAATCCTAGAGGGGGCAAATTTTTAATATATTATGTTGGATTGGCACATATAACAGGGTACACAGAGGAACTTGCCCCTTCCCCCAAAAAGAGATAAGTAACAGAAAAGGGATGATATCTTGAAACTGCAACGAACAAAAGAACTTCGAGCAACATGAAATTACAATATTTCGATAATGACCTTTCCAGATTGTCGATAATGTTAATAGATGATTAAGATGCACCAACAACTTTGGGCCTCTCTGCAGAACTGATTAACGGAGCCCTTTATAAATCATGCTTCATAATGATTCACTCTAGTTTCCAGTATGCATAATTTTTACGCACAAAGGAATCTAACGAGAATCCAACAACACCATTGTGTTGTGTTATGCAAGAAAAATAGAATTAATTAAATAATAATGGTTACATATTACCTACACTTTCATGAATTGTGTAAAAATTTGTAGCTAATACATTTTTTTTGTACTTGCTAAAACATTAAAATATGGGTCCCTTAGTCCACCACGGACTCTATTTCTTCCAAAGGGGGAGACTTGCATCACTACAGACAACGTTTGCCTACTGGTTACGTTAACCATTTTGCAAAATATTGTGTGAATTGTATTATATTATAGTTGAAATACATTTTTTGATATCTGACAAACAAATAGGAATCCCTTGATTGATCAATGACTTCTCGGATTACAGTATCATCATTAATATTTCATATTAAGTGTCATAGAAAGAAATTGTTTTAATAGGGTGCAATAATTTCACGGGGCGCCATGGCATTCTCTTTAACATTTTTTTTTTCATATAGATCTTTGGCTCCCAGGTCCGACCCCTGCCGCCCCATAGCTGGCTCTGAACTTGTACTATAAGAACAGCAGAGATTGCGAGCGAAGCGAGCAAGAAAATTTTACGAAATGTTTTTTTATTTGTATAAAATTTGTGAATCGAGGGGGTCAATTGCCCCTCTGTGCCCCTTGCAAGTGCCCTTGGCCGTCTCATAGAAAAATGCAAGGAATATGTAAGAACTAATTCCATCATGAGTATCCAATTGTCCTGCTATTCTTAGTTTCTCCTAGTCTTGTTCGTTTTACTTCAATGTTTGCTTCGCCTAGAATGGACTTCTGTCTGCCCCTTGTAGTTGCGGCACTGTTTATGAGTGTCTCTTCATCAATTTCACGTCATCCTTCATTGTTGCGATTAGCTAGAAGTGGCAGAAAAGCAACGCAAAGTAACAAAAATTAAATATCCACTCCCTCTCTCTACCACACTATTACCACAAGATAGACTTGGGAAACAAAAATTTAAGCAATTCAAAGTTCATAGCAACACATCCAAGAAAAACATCCAAACACATTAGGTACCTTTAATACAATACTACTCAAAATGTCACAACTGTTCTAGATACTGAAAATTGTGAAATCATTTCCCGAAGTCTAATCTGGAAAGGAATTTTTCCCCCCAATCCTGATACGACATTATACGGAATCCCATACACCCTAATAAATCACAAAATCAATAAGTGTCTTTGCAATGTTGCTAGAGTAACACATGATATAATTGTAAAGATTAGTGAGAATTCCAGGTAGGAATGTATTCTGTATTTTTCACAGGGGGGGCAGAGCAGGCTACGGGCCTGTTTTTATCTGATAACCCATTTTTGACAGATCAAAACTGAATGGTTAGTGTTGGTAAGTTAATGGTGTGACGTGCTGTGTGGAACACGATTGGTTAGTCAATTTTCCATCCACGGAACCTTAAATGCTTAGGGCTACTTGGATTTGTTAAATAAACAGTTTTTTTCATCCTTGCTTATGGAAGAAGGTACTTTTTACAGAGTTTTTTCAATACGGAAGAACACTTATGGGAACGTTATGAACCAGTTTTTGTCCAAAGTTAGTTATCAGATGACAAGGGTCACATATTCTGTTTATGAACTTCCTTCTGAACATAAACATTAGCCTTGTCACTGTGAAGGACTTTTAAGTCAATGGAAGCGTCACACTGTAAATTGTTCGCGACAACCATTCATAATGAGCAGCTCTTCATGGATGTATCCGATTAAAATAATGTGCAATGGCATGCGAACGTCTCTCGTGAAATTCTAGCCCATTTTGATATGTCGCACGACCCCCTTCCCATTTAAAATTCTGAAGTTGAATTCAAGATGGCGGACATCAAGATGGTCGCCGACCGTGTGGGTGGCGTCAATGTGGTTCCCCCTTGGCCAGGCAATGATTGGTCATCGCCAATTTCAAATTCCATGCCGCAGTGGCCTTGTACTGAGGGTGTTAAGTGACTTATTGAGCCACCCTGTATATTCATAAAAATAGTAACCAAGTGACAGAATTTTCACTAAGTCACAGACTATTTGCAGAAATATGAGATCCATAAATCAATGCGCTGATACACTAACATGCCTATATCGACCAGTGGTGGTAGTGCACTGGTTAATCTGCCTGAGCCCTCAAAATCATTCAAATCATACTTGCTTAACCATGGCTGATTATATTTTATTCCAGGAGACATTAAACTTTACAAAGACTCGAGATACGAAGTTGCCAGGATAGTAGCTGGAGCAGCTATGGATATACTGGAAGGTTTGGATGAATCAAAATGTGAACTTCTCCTTAATTTCCTCTACCACACAGGCCTCACAGCAACCTTTGAGCTTCTACAACCTAGCCATCAACACGTAGAAGATTTGTCAAATTTACCTGGTCCAGAAGTTAGGTATGTTTATTGCAGGTTACAAAAGTGATATAGGTGCAATTTGTAATATTTCCCTCTTAAATTTCTTATTGCAGTTCATGGGTTGTACATTTACATGTTGTATAAGGGTTGTTTAATAAATAAGTGGACTGAGCCTGTGGTTTCGATGTATGTAGAAATAAGGAAAAACCGATTGTGCTTATCGATACATTTGTCTATTGTGCATGTTACATGCACAGTGTTAGTCATCTTTTTATTCGCAGGTGGACATTCGATCCTCAAATGTGAATAAGTGCAGGGATGGATTCCTCCAGATATGCGCAACGGTGTGTAATTCTTCTCCCTTCTCAGATATTTTTGCACGAATTAATTCTTAGTTTTGGACTTTTAACCATTGTATGAATTTTAAAAATGCCAACGTTTTGGAGGCTGATTCTGCCTCCGTCTTCAGGGTAGTGTGTAATCTACTAAATCATAGTTCAATCCCTGGAGACATATGTGTTTGGGGATGGTGTCTATATGTATTTGGTCTAGGAATTAATTTGTGCGCCTGGACAAGAGATGGCGTAACGAGCGTATGGTCCCACAGTTCCGTGTAGCCACACATGCGTTGAAAACTCCTGTCAGCGCTCATCGTTCGTAGTATAGGGCAGTTGATTGATGCGTCAACAACAGCATTTTGTAGTCAACTGAACATGGCGCAGTTCGTGCGGGGTGTTCTGCTTCATTACTTTAACATGCAGAAAAGTGCTACCGAAAGTCGTCGTATTTTGGTGGAAGTCTATGGTGACCATGCGCTAGCTGAGCGAACGTGTCAGAATTGGTTTGCACGGTTTAGAAGTGGTGATTTCGGCCTGGAAGACCAAGAGCGACCTGGACAGCCAAAAAAATTTGAAGACGAAGAATTGAGAGCATTGCTCGATCAGGATTCGTGTCAAACGCAGGAAGAACTTGCAGAAGCATTAGGCGTTGATCAAACAACAGTTTCCAAACGCCTCAAAGCCATGGGAATGATTCAAAAGATGTCACATTGGGTTCCACATGAATTGAAAGACAGAGACGTTGAAAGACGAAAAACCATTTGCGAATTGCTGCTTCAAAGACAGAAAAGAAAGGGGATTTTGCATCGCATTGTTACTGGCGTTGAGAAGTGGATCCATTACGAGAACCCGAAACGAAAAAAGGCCTGGGTGAAGCCAGGTGAACCAGGTCCATCACAACCGAAACGAGATATTCACTGTGCAAAGGTTATGCTGTGCATATGGTGGGATATGAAAGGTGTGGTGTACTATGAGCTGCTGCAACCAGGTGAAACTATTAATGGAGAACGTTATCGATGCCAATTAATGCGTTTGAAGCAAGCTCTGGCCAGGAAACGACCAGAATGGGAGAACAGACATGATAAACTTATTTTTCAACATGATAACGCTCGCCCACATGTCGCAAAACCGGTTAAAACCTATTTAAAAAATGTCGGATGGGAAGTTTTACCCCACCCGCCATATTCACCAGACGTTGCTCCTTCAGACTACTACTTGTTCGATTGTATGAATAACAATTTGATTGGACAGCGGTTCACTTCTTCAGAAGATATCGAAAAATGGGTCTCTGACTGGATCGCTTCAAAGGATGAGGACTTCTTTCGCCACGGAATCCGTAACTTGCCTGACAGATGGGCGAAAGTGGTGGCTCGCGATGGACAATATTTTTCTTAAGGTATTTATGTATTTTGTGTTTGAACTACAGCTTCAATGTGTGCGTTACAACCGCACGAATTAATTCCTAGACCAAATATATATGGAGAGTGAGAATAAATGGTTGCCTTGGAGGATTATTCTTAGTGGCCAAGGCTCCACCTCGTCTGCAGGTCAAAATGACCTCTTGTACATGAAGGTGCCAGGGAGGATTATCAGTGCCCCAGGATCCACTTCGTCTGGTGGTCACGTCAAGACTTCCATACCAGGCTGGCAGTCCTTCTGTATTCCAAGGTAACCATTTATTCTCATTCTCCATATAGACACCGTATGATTTAGTATATTACACACTACCCTGAAGACAGAGGCAGAATCAGCCTCCGAAACTTTGGTATTTTTAAAATTCACACAGTGGTTAAAAGTTCAAAGCTAAGAATGAATGAATTACCACTCACTGATCAGCTCCAAAGAAGAATAGTACATAATAACCATAACTAAAAATCAATAACAAGTCAATCAAACAATTTTTTGTGTGAAGATATATTAAATCGCTTACTTTACCATATTGATTGAGCACTTATTTCTGGAGACATGAGAAAATGTCAGATGGTGTTTACTTTTTACTGAGCTAAACAAATAAGAGTAGGAGGAGAAGGAATACACCAGCACTTAACTCTGCTTCCTGGCGGCGGCACTGGCTGCTACTATCAATGATCCACCAACTAAACAACTGAAATAAGGCCTGGTGAAGGCACCCTTCGTTTAAATTGTAGCCAGTTCCGCTGTACTTTGCAACCTCCGTTTCCTGTGGAATTCTCCTCTGCAAGTCTGTGTATTCCACCTGTGGGCACCCTGCGGGACAAGGACAGTTTACTTTCCCTTAGTAGATAAGGTTTAGCATGGTGCGGGGGCAAAAATAGCAAAAAGCAGGGGGCTGGGGGCAACTGCACCCCTAATCGCCGCCACTGATTAACATAAATTACTGACTGAAATTAAAATATATGTGTGAAATATATAACTTTAGATTGACATTCATTTTCAGGGGATGATGCCCCCTCCCCCCCCTATGTAGTGAAATACAAAATAAAATCATCCTGCCCTTAAAAACACAATTTTTTAACCTTTTCAACGTAACCAATGGAAGTACAAAATACATAGTACATTACACCTTCCGTCTGCCACAAGACAAAATGCGAAGAGCTCAGCAACTGTGTCATCTTTAAAATTCCTTCTGTCGCACTGTCCCCAACAACGAACTGTAAAATTTCTTCGTGAACATTGGGCCTCTTACTAACGGTTTTTGAAAAAGCCTGAAATGGTACTTTTACTAGACATGTTACGTGGAACAAATGCATAGAACGTATTAAGAAGAAAACTACCCTTCATGTTACAACTCACATTAAATAATTTCCTGAGCACGAATTGTTGATACCTTAAAAGCAGCTGAAATTTTTGCTCGTGTAAGGAAGAACAAGTAGGCAGAAAATAAACCGTTTATCGACAATGCAAAAAAAAACAAAAAAAAAAAAAACATTAAGCTATAGGCAATTATCAAAAACCACGAACAGATCACTTGAATAATAGTTTTTCTTGTATGTACGCATTGTAGAATTATTTTCCTGTAGTTTACGGTTATTACAAGCATAAGAAAACAGCTTTTCGTTGTGACGTTTCAGGAGAACACATGCTCTCTTCATCAGACATTTATTTTCATTTTGACTAAAGATAGTTATAACAATGGTTAGCAATTTTTTAAACAAAAATAATCCATTATATAATGGATGTTGTCAATGTTACATTGTTATAATATAGCAACTTAACTGTGAAAAGAAGCAGTCTGTTTTATTTTTATTTCAGATAATTTTTTTTTGATCACTTTATTTTTTTATTTAAAATTATGAATCCCAAATATCATCAGGCAATTCAAATTCATCATTGCCTTCACAAAGTCTCTTGATATTTTCTGTTACATTACTTTTTAAAGATGGTGGCTTACTCCATTTGTGAAAAAGAAAACTCCATACTGGATCTATGTTACCATTTTCATTATTTAATTTATTCCAGTGTTCTTCTGCAATGAACGAAGCTTCCCAGACTTTCAACTCTGTGTTTCCCGTTAATCTTTTTAAAACCCTTCTCTTTTTAATCAAATGCTTCTCTTCGATGATGTGAGCTGACAAACCTGTTCTTGGGTTTTGATTTATAATGTCCAAATCGTGTTCGTGCCATCTTATTGCCATTTTCCTTGCTGTTTGTCCTACATAATCCTTTGAACATGAACAACTTATATTATATATTCCTGTGGTTTCCACATCTGGTAGAGATTTTCTCATTTTGAATTCATTAAATGTACATTCCAAACTTCTTGGTGATCCAAAAACAATTTTGAAATTAAAACTTCTAAAAATTTTGGCAATTTTATGTGAGAATCCTTTGTGGAGTGGAATGCACACAAATTTATTTTAAACAGATTTTTCATCTTTGTCTGTATTTCTCTTTTCCTTTAGTTTTCTTGCTACTTGTTTTTTGATTTGGTTTATTCTGTTACTGTGAAAGCCATTTTCTTTTGCTATATTAAAAGCCTTTCTTCTTCATTTTTGATATTGTTATTATTAGAACATAGTCTTTGTGCTCTCAGGAAAAAAAATAAAAATATATTATCCTTTGTTATATGCGAATGTTCTGAATTGGCATGGATGTATTTTTCCCCTGCTAATTTTTTCCTGTGGACTGATGTTTGAATTGTTGAGTCAGTTCAAGATCAGTCAGTTTCAGGAGCGTGTGTTCTCCTGTTCTGGAGGAATCCATCCCTGCACTCAATCACGTTTGATTGTCGAACGTTTACATGCGCATAAAACAGATGACTGACAATGTGCGTGTAACATGCACAATAGACAAGTGTATCAATAAACACAATCAGTTATTCCATATTTCTACATACAAACGGAAACCACAGGCTCAAACAACCCTTATACATCATCAGTTGTGTACAAAAGGAGTAAATGTTGACTACAATCATAGATATTCCTATAGTTTATATATTAATTACTGTTGTAATGAAGTTTACTGCCCCTAGAAGGGAGGAAACTCCTGCTAAGTGTAATGAAAAGATTGATAGATCTACATAGGCTCCAGCGTGCGCAATTCCTGCAGATAATGGTCGGATATACTGTTCAGCCTGTTCCTGCACCACTTTCTACAACTCTTCCTGGTAGTAGAGCTTCAGGGGTTTATCCAGAATTTTCTATCGAGGGTGTAAGTTCGTGTTTAGGGGAGTGTAATGTTCAATTTAGAGTCAATAAATTGGGCATTTGTGAAAAATTTTATGAGGTGTTCAGGAAAATTGAGGGATGGGAGGGGGGGAGGGATGCCTGATACTGGGCCTTAATTTGAGAATTGTGGTACTTGATCTTGGCCTACAATTTAAAGTTGGATCCAGACCACTGTGAATGTGTGTGTATCTGGAATCAAACTGGGACCCCTTAATTGAAAGGCATTAGTCACCACACTGTTTTGGGGGTCAAAAATGGGAAAGTGGTGATCATCATAGATGTTCTTTATCATGCAACAGCTTCTTGACCAACTGAAATGCATGTTACTTTCAGTAATGGTTGAGTTAAAAGAGGAACTATTTATTCACAAAATATAATTTACAGGACAACAAATTCAGCTGTCACACTGGGGTGTAAGAAGTACCTTCTACGTAGGTGCCCAAAAGTCAACCTCACTATGGTCAGTATAATTCTGTGTCGTCCTGTGTTTTGTCCTTATTTGTGCTGAGTGCCCTTTTTAGCCTCAGCTTTTAACCAAGGTAAGGAAATTTTAGTTTTCAGACACGCTTTTATTTTTGTTATGATAAGGGGCTGGACCCTGTATAGTGTGATGGGTGTAAAATTGCCTCAGTGCTGACACACCCAATTTTTTTTATTCCAATCAAATCCAATCAGCTGTCACACTAGGTTTCATGTAATTCATTCATTCAAGAATATAAAGAATAATTGCATATCGTTGCTTATGTGATGAATTTTGGGATGCAAACACCACAAATAAGAAAATGTTACGTGCATGAAGTTTCATGTTTCCATGTTGCATGTTTCTGATTAATTTCGAAGGCTCACTGTCTTCATTCACTAAGGGTGTGGTGTCTGGAACAGAGACAGTAGCGCATCATTTACCACATCCATTATGAATTCAACACCTTTCATACTGAAGGAAATGTGGGATTACCGCATCCATTATGAAGAAAATGTTGATTTTTACCTGTGGATTTTAGAAGCTTTTAGGTATGCTGTGGAAAGTTTCAGATCTGTCTAAATTGCTCAACTCATGGTTTAATTTCAAGAGAAGGAAATGCAAAAACAATTCAATTGTGGCTACATTCCTACAAGAGATAAGAAAGTGATGCTATGTGTTTCCATTGCTTCTTTTCAATTTTCCATCACAGTATGTCTCAGTTACATGTATGATATTTGTACATTATCTAAAGATTTGATATTAGTGCAGGATATTCAGTTCAATCTTAAAGAGATTGACTGTCACAGCATAGATTAATAATGGGCCTACCCAGTGACTGTCACAGCATAGATTAATAATGGGCCTACCCAGTGCAGTAGAATTAACTTTGTCACCTGCTACTCGGGGGGCCCTAGGTGTCTGTAGAGGCACATTTCACAGTGGTTTGGATTTCATTTCAAACTGTAGGTTCAGTTCCAATAAGCTTCTCTGAGCATAAAATGGACTTTAAACAAACCTTGGCCAATTGTGTCATTATGCAAAGACAGTAATATATATTTTCTGTAATCTTATGTTGCAGGTTCATTGCATGGACTAGGCCCTACAGAGAGGATGATGATTCATATACTGCAGTCCCTCCACATGTAGGTGTTGAAATAGGAAATGCACTCGGTTTAAAAACTGTTTCCTATGAAGTAATACGTCCACAAGAAGTTGAGCAAAGGTTTTTAAAGGTAAGGTTTTTCTTGTGTCTTTTCTTTCTTTCTTTTCATTCTTGCCTTGTATATTCATAGTGAAGAAGAAGAAGAAAATTTAATGAATATTGTCATTTGTGTAATTATGAATTTATTTTCATAAGGATCCACTTTATATGACAGTAAAAACTTCTTACGTCACGCACGAGCAACATACTTGTTAAAAACAACACAAAACATGCAAAGAGCACAATAAAAAAACACTGTAAGAGCAGTGGCGGCTGCTTAATACGTGCTACCGTGCTATAGCACGTTGCTAAATTTGTTAAAATGAAAAGAAGAAAAAAGCAAATCTCACAGATGCAAGAAGTTTAATGAAGCCCCAAAGTGAAATGAAACTTCTCATGTTAAGAGCCTCAACATTTACCAGCGGCGCCACGTATTTCCCTCACGCTGGCTATAAGGAATAGCGTACCGTGCTAAAATCTCAACAGCACGTTTTCGCCCCTTTTTCATCCCTCCGCGCATGAATACTGTACACCCCCACTCCTCGATTTGTACGGGGGATAGGGTCTGCTAGCGTGCTACAGGACGACTCAGCACGGTAAGTGTGCCATCTCAGGATAAAAAGAAAGTCTACGACAACCTATTGCCTCTGTCAGAACAACGTTTTTTAATGTCATTTTCAAACGTTCTGTACGTTATCAGTGTAGAGTTATGTAATGTTTGTAGCATGTCGTATACATTTGCAGCACCTGCAAAAAAGTTGGAACGCGAATTGACACAACCCCTCAGCCTTGAATCTATTTCGGTGGTAAGTTGTAAAGATTGCAACTCTGAAACTATAATCCGTGCCTTTTTTGCTTCCGAAAGTGGATTCTGCTACGTAATTTATGTTTAGGAAATTCTAATTTTATATTTTATCTAAATTACCTGTTTTTAAATGCTAGATATTTTCTTGTTTATGTAGCACTTCAATAGTCAAGAAACAAACTTACAGAGTACCGTCATTTTCCCCGGCTTCCAGACCCGAAAATTTTCCGCGCGGTTCATTGTGTTAAAATCGCGTGGCGCGTGAAGTGCTGGTCATTGTTGTGAAGGATTAGCTTTTTGTTGTTGTTAGAAGTGAAAGTGAGTGTGTGTGTGTTAGTGTACCATGAATTCGGTGGATTCTATGTTGCAGCGACCTTTCTCTTCAAGAACACTTGAAGAAAAGTTGGAAATAAAAGCGCTAGGACGGCCGTTGCCAGATTTGGATCTATCGCAAAATGCAAAGGGAGGTAAGAACGCTACACATAAAAGACGATTTAATAGAAAACTGTAATATAGCGAACCATGGCATTGTGGGTGTCAAATTCGAAATGCATTATTCTGTTTTCCTTGCATACTTTTTGGAAGTAATGATTCGTAGTCTAAAGGAGGGGTAAAAGATCTAGGACATTTATGTGAATATATGAGAAAGCATAGTGAAAGCAAAAAGCACATGAATAATGAGTTAAATTTTGTCTCTCTCGGAACTGTCAACATAGCAACGCAGTTAAGCCACGTTTATGTAGAATCGCATAATGAGCAAGTTGAAAAAAATCGCCACGTCTTGTCAAAAATCATAGACTGAATCAAGTTCTGTGGAGCTTTTGAGTTGGCCCTGCGTGGCCGGCCACGATGAAACAGATTCCTCCGCAAAACCTGGGGTATTTTTAGGGCTCCTTGATTTTGTCAGCAGTTTAGACAATGCTGTTAAAGAACATCTAGACAACAGCACTGTATCTAAAGGCACTCGATCTCGCCATCGAAGTTCCGGGTTGGAGTCTCGGCCCGGATATGGGTATTCTTTGTAATACTTTGTAATAATGAAATTAATGAAGGGGCATTCACAAACAATACCCATACCCGGGCCGAGACTCCAACCCGGAACTTCGATAGCGAGATCGAAAGTCGACCACTTAACGTTCGTGGCCACAGAGCCGGCACGTATGTGTGTGTGTGTGTGTGTGGGGGGGGGGGGGGTAGGGGCATTATAAGTACATGAAAAACAGCATCAGTTGTAGCACGCATCTTTGAAAAGTCACGAGCCGCCGCTGTGTAAGAGTTTGTCCAAGCTTTCGACTCCATCTCAGAGTCATCATCAGGGCTGGTTGAGACACTGTGAAGGGGACATGGTTGAGATTCCGGTGACACTATTTGCTGTGTCTGCCGGACCATGGTGTTGCACTGTTGGTAAGTTAACACAGTCAAACTTAAAAACTCATCTCCCTCAGCCATCAATATCAACAAACAAGAACGTATCAACAGTGCAACACCGCAACGACATCTTCCGGCAGACACAGCTTGTAGCAACAGCGGAACCTCAACCACGTCCTCTTCATCGTCTCTTGACCAGCTCTGATGATAACTCCGAGATGGAGTCGAAAGCTTGGGCAAACTTTTAAAGTGACTTTTATCATAATGTGTGTGTTTTGAGTTGTTATTAATAAGGATCCACTTTATGTTGACTTTATGTTGAAATGAGAAATTCCAATGTCCAGTGAGAAATTCCAGAAAGGTCTGGACCACCTGCTAGTGACACCTCACAAGATTTCCTGGATTTATGTCCAGAATGAGCCATGGCTACAATCGTTTGTGTTCTGTCATGTGCTTTGGTGAATTCATCAATCAGTTACCTTGTCTCATTTATCCTAAAGAAGAAGAGCAGACACCCATGCTGGAGTGGCTAAAATAGCATGCTACGATGAATCCTGGTCTGAGCATGGGTGTTCTTTGTGAGTGTCCCTTCATTCAATTCATTAGTTTCATCATATCATCACTCATCCCCAATTACTGCAATTAGCTAAAAGTGGCTGATAAGCAAAGTAAAACAACCAAATTAATCAATCAACCTAAAAAGGAAGAGACCTAATGTAAAAAGTTACGAAATACATATAAAGGCAAACAAAAGACATTAGAATTTTACATCAATATACATTTAACTAAAATTTATTAACTAATTTTGTAAGTGGTGCCGGATGCATTTTATTCTACACTACTGAAAAACGGGTGTTACATCTGTCAGACCCTTTATATCAAGGGTATACGTATACAAACAACCATAGCTTCAGGGTAGTTGAGGCAAGGAGGTTACCGAATGACCAAAACAGAGGAAAAATTCGAAAAGGGTAAATCTTGCAGTACCCTGTAAAAGTATATATTATTGCCGTATTAAATGACTATTATTGTCAGCTTGTGAAGAAATAGATATAAAAATGTTCTTGTTAATTTTGCTAACAATGCAATTATTTTAGAGGCACATTTAGTGTATCTGTTCATGATGACGTGATGTGCAAGATACCGAGTGATGCCTAAAAGTGTGTGTAGTGGTGTTTTGAAAAACAAAAAGGTTGAACATAGGTAAATACAAGTTTTAATGAAGTGTGAAGGGATATACAGGATGTCTTATGTTCTTCTTATAGGTTTGGATAACCGCTTTTTGTAGCTGCAAAATAATCTCTAACACAGTTATTTTTAGTGGTTTTTATTTTATCTGCGATGTTTTGTCCTGGTTTCCCAGAACCTTTTCAAGCTTACACCAAGATACACACACTACACATCCCTCTCATGGCTAGTGTAGAGTGACTAGCCATGTGAGGTTGTGTGTAGTATGTGTATCTTGGTGTAAGCTTGAAAAGTTCTGGGAAACCAGGACGAAATGTTGCAGATAAAATAAAAACCACTAGAAATAACTGTGTTGGACTATTTTGCATATACAGGATGGTGCATATTTTATCTATGTTAATGTTGAACATAAGGTACAAATTACTTTCTATTCATCAATAATTAAACAACAGAAATGTACATTACAGTACACAAAAAATAGTAATTTACTGTACCCACCAGTGTCTGACTGAGCCTGTGAGATGCAACAAAAAGTTAAATGAATCACTTGGTACTTTTTCAAGCTGCACAATGCTCCACTCCTGCTTGTTAACACATTGACTCCAAACCGAATTTACACATAGGCAACATCTATTGTGCATGCATGCAGAAATATATTTACGGTACAGGGTGAGGGGTAGCCTGGTGTACAGACTAAGGATTAATCAAAAGTTTGAACTCACTCCTGAAAAATACTGGCTACGCCTCTTAATTTAATAAAAACAAAATGAGTTTTTGGCTGTGGTGGCTGAGTCGGTAACGCGTCTGACTACCATGCTAAAGGTCCCGGGTTCGATCCCCGGCCGGTTCAAATCCGGGAACTTTTGTAACGATGGAAGCGGCTCCGGCGCCCACCCAGCGTCGAATAACATGGGTACCTGGGGGAAACCCTGGGGGGTAAAGGTGGTCAGGGGCGTGATGCTGATCACATCACCCCCACTCACGACCGGATCAAGATCATGGCATGGTGCTATGCACAGAGGAGCACTTTACCTTTCACTTTATGAGTTTTTGCATCTTTGAGTGTGTTACTGAAACTTAGATTAAGTGTCTGAATATATCAATTGCACTTATGCATTTTGTTATTTCATTTAAGATTTTGCATCGATATGGCGAAGAAGGGGAAGTGTTGTATTTTTTGGATTCACGACAATGTACAATTGGTCTTACGAAGAAAAAGTGTGGGTGGTACGTTTTGTGCAGAGCAATTCGTGAGAAAGTTTGCAGTGCTGCGATGGATCACGATAAAAATGGAATGTCTTCTCTGTCCAATAAAGAGAGAAGCATGTCTAAGAGATTGCAGGAAATTCAGAAATGGCTTGGCTTATCAGATCAAGCTGTGGATGCATGGAAGGTATTACTCATTTTTTTTTACTCATTGGGAAGTCTTATGCCAATGTTGAAAACATTGTGTACCTCTCTTTTCTCATTTTTAATGTATTCGAATTTCACAAGTTCAAATAGGAGCCAAGTTACATTGCTGTTTACATCCAACATTTTGAGCAAATATATTGCTCTCATAATCAAGTGCAGACCAAGTGTAGGTTTAAATATGCATGGACTGTGTGCCTAGAGACAGAAATAAATTTAAACTTTTGTATCTTTTACTCTTATTGTCTAGAAATTTAATTTTGTTACATTGTTACCCTGTACAGCTTTGTTTGAATTGACTGGGATTATTGTTTTTCATTACATTTACAAGGTCATAATGTGTTGTATAATCTATTAGGTCAGTCAAAAAGTAAATGCAATCATTTTTTATTATTTTTCACAGCAACAATAGAAAACTTACAATGATATCATATTCAAACATAGTCCCCCTGCACTTCAATACACTTGGTCCAACGTTCCACAAGCTTTCCGATACCCTGAGAAAAAAAAGGTTTTCGGTTGAGCAGCAAGCCACGTATGCACCGCTTCCTTCACATGTTGATCTGTGTCGAATCAACGGCCTCTTAAAGCATCTTTAAGTGGACCGAACAGATGGTAATCCGACGGAGCGAGATCAGGACTGTATGCAGGATGCTCTAACACCTCGAAGCCCAGATTCTGAAGAGTTTGAGCGGTGTTGGCGGCGGTATGGGGACGCGCGTTGTCATGCAACAAAAGAATGCCTTCCGACAATCGACCTCGTCGTTTGCTTCGAATTGCAGGCTTCAACTTGTTCGAAAGCATATCACTGTATCGTTCACTGTTTATTGTTGTCCCCATTTCCACATAATGTTCCATAATTACCCCTTCTGAGTCCCAAAAAAGTGTGAGCATCACTTTTCCTGCAGAGTGTTGATGCTTGACTTTTTTTTTCGAACTTGTTCGACCGCTTTTGAACATTTCAATCCACTGGTAAACACTTCGCAGCGGTAAAACATTGTCACCGTATTGTGCTGAAAGTCTTCTATGGATATCAGCTCCTGGTACACCTTCAGACCACATAAAACGGATTACAGAACACTGTTCTTCTATGGTGCACACGGACAGTGGCACAGCCATGTTTACTTGGCAACACTGCAGAGCGAACTGAAGTGATGACGCTGTAACCTGCCACAGGCGAAGACAACGATACTATCTATCGGCTTGCGAGCGCAGAAAGCTGTACAGCCAACCTACGGAAGAAAACAAAAACATTGCATTTACTTTTTGACTGACCTAATACTTTTTTTTCTGAATATTAGCAACAGTGGTTTTTACTAGCATGTAATGTTACTAGACATATTAGGCGCATCCAGAAAGTAAGTTTCCCTGGGGTCGTGCACAAAAAGGAAACATTATCTCATTCAATGATTTATTGCCACAGATACAGCACTTGTCCAGTTACTTGTCAACATAATTCCCGCCGGAATTCAGGCACTTGTCATAGCGTGAGACCAAATTCTGTATACCTGCATCGTAGAAGTCTGCTGCCTGGGTGCCGAACCACTGTGTGACAGCCGTCTGAACCTCTTCGTTGCTGTGAAAATGTTGACCGGACAGGAACTTTTTCAGGTGCAAGAACAGGTGGTAATCACTGGGAGCGAGATCCGGGCTGTACGATGGATGATCGAACACCTCCCAACCGAACCTGTCCAGAAGGGCTGCAGTGCATAGCTATGTGCGGCTTCACATTGTTGTGCAGCAAGATCACCCCGGCACTGAGCTTACCACATCGCTTATTCTGAATGGCTCGTCGCAATGTCCCCAGTGCTTCACAGTAACGGTTAGCATTCACAGTCTCACCTCTGGGCAGAAACTTGATGAGCAGAATGCCTTGTCTGTCCCAGAACACCGTGCACATCACTTTTCATGCCGACACAGTCTGTTTGATTTCGTCCTGCATGGAGATCCACTGTGACGCTAATGCATGGACTGCTGCTTGCTTTCTGGTGTGCTGTATGCAACCCACATTTCATCCCCTGTGATGATCCGGTTGAGAAAATCGTCGTCATGATGGTAAGTAAAGCTACAGAAATGTCAGCGCCGTGCCCATGCGTTTTCCTTTGTGTTCGGGCGTCAGTTGTTTCGTCACCCACCGGGCACACAATTTCTGGAACAAGAGGTGGTTGGTAACAATGTCGTGCAACAACGACTGAGAAATCTGCGGGAAATGGCTGCTGAGTTCTGTGATCGTGATGCGACGATTCTGCTGCACCTGCTCCACAAGCTTGCTCGTAACAGCTGATGGCTGCCCACTGCGCTCGTCGTCATGCACATTTTGCCAACCTTCAGTAAATGTCCCACCAATGACGCACCATCTGCTTCCTCATGAGGTCTGGCCCATACACCTGGCACAGCTGACGATGAATTTCGATCGGCTGTATGTTTTGTGCGTTCAAGAACTTGATCACCAAACGAACTTCGCATGCGGCAGGAGATGGAATAAGAGCCGCCATATTTCATCGGTGCTGCGACGCTACTGAGGACTTTCGTGAGGCATCTTCTAGGACATTCACTAGCCAGGGCATGTGTGCACACATGCGCAAAACCGATTTCAATACACATGGCGCCCGACCCTGTGGCCGAGTGGTTAGCACATCGTGCTGCGATGCCAAGGGTCCCGGGTTCGAATCTCGGTCGGGCTTGGTTGTTTGTGAATGTTCATTCATCAATTTCATCACTCATCCCCATCTTCGCAAATTAGCCAAGAGGCACAAAACGTGAAGTAAAATAAACTAAATCAATCAATCAATTAATCAATACACATGGCCTGCCACCTGTGGACGAGTGGGAAACTTACTTTCTGGATGCACCTAGTATATAGATATAAAAATAAAACAAAAGAAGTTAGTTGAACAAAACTTTTTTAGATAAAGCATAACTTACACCACATGCCATCATTTCGTTAACTAGCTAAAGCCCAGTGTAGGCATTTACTTACTTTTTAAGTAACTCAAGCTTTTGCCATATCATATCCCTTCTTCCCATTGAAGATTTTCAAGTGATTTTCACGTCGTGAAAAAAGATGTCACCAGTCTTCGTCAGGAGTGAGGCAAAAATGGTTAAAGTTTAAAACGTGGGAGGGTTAAAATTTGAAGGTGAAAGACAATGCAGAGTGCCTTGCTTCCTACTACTGTACCTCAGGCTGGCAACTGACGTTTTAAACTTGGACTATTCTTATCTTAACTCCTGAAGAAGCCACATGATGTTACTGGGAAAGTAAGTACATGCCTAAAATGGACTTCAGCTACTTAGTAAAACCTTTTTACTCTGAAAGCGCATACCTTGAGTTATTTTTCTACATAGGCACCCATGGCATGAACCCATGATAATATATATAATTAGCATTTACCCATATATTAAAGCTAAATGGATAAACATATGTGAAAAAAAGTTGTTTTACGTGTGGTAAGTGTGGTAAAATGGAGAATATGCCACTGAGCCATGATATGTACTTTCAGTGTGTTCAACTAGCTTGTTTAAACAGGTGCTTTCTGGACGTGCCTCATAATTGGACATTATCCTTTGTCTAGTGCTTCTACTCTAATCTGTTCTAAGCACTTCTGTTGATATAGTGTGGAATGAAACAAGGGAGCCATCATAAAATCTCAATTTCCTAAAACCATTCACCGACACTCGGCCAGGAAGTCAGCAATCACATTCCATTTTTGCATTAGCAATGACGTCAGGGCATGCAACATTTCTACAAGCGCTACCAGGTTTTGTGGTGTAACAGACTCATCAAAACACACAAAACCCGGTACGATTTATCAGCAAAAGCAACGACTTTGAATAGGTCAGTAAATTTGAAATAGGGGCCAGTTGATCACAAAAGCTTCTGCGAGAAGAGCTGCAAAAGAGTCTACCTGGTGAGGACACTGCGACGAGCATCAAAGGAAACCCGAGGGCAACTGCTACTCCGCCATCGTCACATGGCAGCCAGCCTTACTCTTTGGGCTGACGCAGTTAGCCAGATCCTGCTTCGTATTACAAGACCTATGCTAATCATCCACATCGTCGCGAGTTCCGAAGGGAACTCTATCGCAGTGCCCGGACAGTCGGGGCCTACGCAGCCAACCATCACCGTGGCCGAGTCTTGCTGCCCAAAGATCCAAACACGCTGCTGGCCAACCACAGAGCGAGAGGCTACAACAGTCACAAGAAGTCCAGTCGCCAGCACCCAGGCAGCCTGCATCACCACAGAACCGGAAGACTGTAGCCTTCACAGATAATGGAGAATAACAAGAGCCTAGTACCTGACGTCTGCACCGGACTGCCTGATCAAGAGGCAAGTTGGTCGATGCATAACATCCCTTGTTTCCTTCCACGCTTTGGCCGAGGCGTTGATAAGGAAGATTGTAGGGTGAACATAAAGCGAAACCTCAAGCTCTATCATCCGAGTCCGATGGCATTCACAATACAATCTCGCATAACTGCTGAAGAATCAGTGAACGTATCAATAGATAAAAATAGAAGCATTAGACAATGAATAATATCAAATTAACATTGCATGCTAATAATTATTTTGTTTTCAGGTTCTTGCCCTGGAGTTTCTTCGGTGGGCTATGAAATCAAATAATCGCCAGAAGATTCCAAATGGAAATATTCGGCCGAACTTTCCAGTTTATTGGAAAATGTTCCTAGGAGAAACCAATCGAACAGATAAAATAGAACTTGGATAGCATTGGATAACATGAAGTTGCCAGTTGCAATACAAGTGAAAGGTGGAGGTAACCAAGTACAGTGTTCAAATGACAGAAGTATTTTATTTTTGTATGCTCAGGGAATTTGATTAATACCAGTGATGTTTCATAAAACACCAGAGAATAACTTAAGATTTATTTTGTCATTGACATTCCTTACAAATACAGCTAGATGATTATGAACAATTGTGATGGTGCATTGTGTATTTTTTAAGTTGTTTTTGTGTGTGTTTTTAAAAAAATATTGTGATTGATTTTCTAGATGTGATGTAATGTTTCTTAGCCCTTTCACTGCCGAATACAAGTTTATAATATGTACATATTCCTGTGACATAATGCTTTGTGTTGTAAACATTTTGTAATTATTGAGTTTATGTAAATATGATTTTTACCTTAGATGATGTGATAAGATCAAACAATATCAAGATGTCTTGAGAATCACCTTTTCTCACTAAAATTAAAAAAACATATATTGAATGAGTTTTTTGCTTTTAAAGGGTGTCCACTAAAGGGACACTTTTTGCAAAGACACAAACCATGAATTCAGTAAAGACCTTTGTCTTCTAGAAGTGTAACAAAGAGTGATACATCTAAAGACAGGGCTGTATGCAAAGTCAAACATCACATTTTGTACGCACCCATCTTGTGGCTCTTCTTTTGCTGAAGTATATTGTTTGAGCACACGTGGGAAATTCCTGCAGCATTTCTCTTCTTTTTTGTTAGGGGGACAAGTGAAGGAAAACCTATCTCTGTGAGATGAGGTGGTGTTCTCCAGATTATGGAGCCGGATCCTGTGGCCGAGTGGTTAGCACATCATGCTGCGACGCCAAGGGTTCGAATCCCGCTCAGGCTTGGTTGTTTGTGAACTTCCATTCATCAATTTCATCACTCATACTCATCTTCACAAATTAGCCAAGAGGCACAAAACGCGAAGTAAAATAAACTAAGTCAATCAATCAATCAATCCAGATAATGAATGTCCTTACCTTCTTCTTGTCATATAGCCACTATTCACAATTGGAACATCAACTAAATAAATCATCAAACTGTTCATCACCCAATTTGTTTGTAGTTAGTGATTATTCCATTCCTGCTTCCATAACGTATACGTATAACATATTTACTAAACCACATTTGGTATATCCTGTCACATTTACCGTGCTTGCCAATTGTTGGCATTTCTAAGCGTTGCTTCTATAGACCGAGTCCCAGAGGCGTGGCATGCATGGAGCCGCTGTTACCGCAGGTAACACCTAAATATAAAGAATTGAAGAACCCGTCTTAAAATATTATTACGTACATAAACTGGTATAATTGTCGTAAAGTAAACATTGCAGACTGACATTTTTTCTGACACCGGAAAAAGCGAAGAGGAGGACTGATCCGGTACACTCCACAGGCAACATGAGGAAAGGGCCCCGAGTCCACGCAAGGAAGACTTCGCCTTGTGGCAAAGACTGACCGCGGGAGGAGCAGGCGGGTTTTTGGCATGCCTGTTTAGCCGGCGCAGTTGCCGGTGATCCTTACCGGAAACATACCAGTGTTGCCATATTCAATTGACAGAAAAGAGCTAAGTCGCCTAATCGGGTCTATCTTACTCTGAAGGTGTCCACTCACACTGGGGAACGATGGCGCAGTGGTAGCATCGCTGCCTTATAAGCAAGGGATTCCAGGTTCGATACCCGGTGGAGGCACAAGTGGTTCGGATCCAACTTTAAACTGTCCCGATTAGCATTACTGTTCATGAAGTGGACTTAAATCGCCAAATCAAAATTTTAAAAAATCAAATCACACTGGGGCAAAAGCAAACTACCAAGTGATATTTTGTATTTACACTAAATATCAGCGATTATGAAAGTCCTCTTTGTCCTTCTTCGACATCATGGGCGAGAAGGAGAGGAGAGGGATGGGTATGGTCAAGGGGTCCGCTGTCCTTCTAAAAATGTCAACCTAAAATTCTATATTTCACGCATATATTATTATTTCGGTTACAGGAATTTGTGATAATTGTTGATAATACTGATTGAGATTGACATACGTTGTCGCAGGAATGCCATAATTTCGGATTGAAGCAATGTTTTTGAGGTGGTAGAACTGTTTTTGGGTGAAAACAATACTTACAAGCATAATTTCCCGATTGTTATCTTAGCACGCTCTGAAGTGTCAGGTGTCGCAGGTTCGAATCCTCAGCAAGAAATGGTTATTTCAATGTTCGTTGTTATTATTTTACTTACATAATTATAAAAATTAATAATTACATACACAAAGAAATAATAATTTTATTTCAATAATTCACCATGCATCCTCATCGTCACGATTATCCTATAAAGCGAAAGCCTTAAAGGTAACAAAGGACGTAAAATATACGAAATAGTAGTGGTGTCAGAAATGAGATTTCAGTGGATTTAGCGAAACATGGGAGTGGGAGTAGTTAGGAAACAGATGAAGACTACATCTACTCTACATACGTCTTATTTGAAACAAAAAGTTTCGCGTTTTGGGCAAATCTGGTTTCAAGAGAACTAAGATGGCAACATTAGTAGAGCTGGACTTCTTGCAGGTTCCGAAGGAAATATTGGGGAAGGGCCGATGCTGAGAGGGGAGGGGGCAAGGAGGGTGCTTCACGTGTTACAAAAGTAAACAACGGTTTGTGGGAGGGACTGTGCAGTGGGAGTTTTGTGAGTGGTGTCTTTCATTTTTATGTTGTTTTCGGGCATTGTCAATTAATTAATGAAGCTTGCTCCGAGTTCCGAGGTGGCGGGTTCATCCTATCTGGACAGTGTGTGTAATCGTGCAATAGAAGATATTTTGAAGCAATCTTTTGGTTCGTTATTTTGCAGAAAAAATCGAAATTGTGGCGAAAGGGAGGCCAAAGCCTATTTTGAACGATTTAAAAACCAAGTCGTCTGCTGGATATGACCGACATTTCAATGTTTCGTGGTATAACGACTATCCATGGTTATGTGGGTGTGTGCAGTTGTCAAAACTCTTTTGTTGGCCATGTACTCTATTTTCGGGTGAAAAAAAAAAAGTGTCGAATTCAGATGTGGATAACATGGACCATGACCATGACGCACCCAAAAATTCAAATTCAAATGAAAAACTTCTCTTTATGACAGCATCATAGAAGTTTTTTGATTTGATTTGATTGATTTTGCTTCGCTTGTGCCACTTTTGGCTAATTTGCGAAGATGGGGATGAGTGATGATATGATTAAATTGATGAATAGACATCACAAACACCCATGCCTAAGCTAGGTTTCGAACCCAGGATCCCAGCATCATATAACTATTTTCAAAGTCTGATTGATCTGCTCTATAAGTAGCCTTCGATGTTTCTGTAAGTATCAAATTACGTATTATTGTGTCAACAACCAATGTTTGCGATTTCACTTTATTCCTTATGTCAACATTTTTTTTCCTGATTAATAACTTTACCAAAATCTAGTATTGAATTGCATACGTACAAGATTAATATTACAAGGGTCATTCAAGGTTGATCGGGACTTTTATTTCTACAGAGGAAATAGGTAGCAGAAGAAACACCAAACTATGTCAGTTTTTCAAAGTATTCTCCGTGCGCGCCGAGGCACCGTTGCCATTGTTCTGGCAGCTCCCGAATTCCTTTGGCATAGAAAGAACTTGGTTGTTGTCGTAGCCACTGGAGGACATCGCTCCGCAGTGCTTCGTCTGTCGTGAATTTCTTCCCTCCCAGATGGTCTTTAAGGGGTGCAAACAAATGATAATCACTGGGGGCTAAATCCGGACTGTAGGGGGGATGGGGCAGAACTTCCCAGCGCATGTCGGCCAGAGTTGTTGTTGTCACATTGGCCGTATGAGGGCGGGCATTGTCATGGAGAAGAATGACATTTCCAGACAACATCCCAGGTCTTTTCTTGCGAATGGACTTTCGTACAGCACCACTCAACAATGTGGAGTAATACTGGGCATTAATCGTGCTCCCTTTAGCCAGAAAATCCACATGGATAATGCCCTTCATGTCCCAGAAGACACTTGCCATGATCTTTCCAGCGGACGGCTGCATTTTGCTTTTCTTGGGGTGCGGGGAACCTTTATGCCTCCACTCCATGCTGCGTCTTTTGGTCTCTGGGGTTGAATTGTGCAACCATGTTTCATCACACGTGATGATGGATTGCAACAATTCATCACCTTCTGCTCGAAACCGATTCCACTTCTGATCGAATGTCAGCTGGCGGGGAACCCACCTTGCACAGATTTTGCGGAAGCGTAGGTGGTCGTGAATGATTGTCTCAACACTCCCGACACTGATATTCACCTCGGCAGCAATATCCCGCACTGTTACTCGCCAGTTCTCAAGAATCATTTGCTCAACACGTGCGATATTCACTGGTGTGACTGCAGTCGGGCGAATGTGTCCATGCGCTTCATTTGTCACCAGCTCCCGTCCTTCGCGAAACTGCTCACACCATTCGTACGCTCTTGTCCGCGACATCGTTTGTTCACCATACTGTGCTTGTAATCGTCTGAAAATCTCAGCTGGTTTCACTTTCTCCTTTACGAGAAATTTGATTACACACCGCTGCTCCACAGCCATAGACACACTGCTTGCCGCCATGTTCGCTGCAACTGCTGCGCATGCGTGAAATACGTCATGCCGGGCGCTAGTTACTCGCGAAGGAATACATTACGTCACCCGCACGTTTCATCATGATCGGGTTATTCATCGATTTTTTACGTACGAAAATCCCGGTCAATCTTGAACGACCCTTGTATATGAACTACTTGGAAGACATGGGGGGGGGGGGGGCATGAGGTGGGGAGGCGCCCAAGTCTCCCTTAAATGTCCTACTGATAACCAGTAACACTTTTAAAAATCCACGCCACGCCACTGCCGAGACCGCTATAGACCAGGCTGAGCATAAGATAGGCAGGAATGTACAAATTCAACACCACACTAATCAGCACCATGCTCACAAAAAAAGCTTCTTCCAAACACAAACAAAACAAATAGGAGTTAGACCAATGTGGCAACAGCGTCGGCTTTAGTGCCTCTCTTCTGTCTGCCATTTGCTCCTCGCTATCCAGTAGACGACTTTACCTTGTTTCTCATTGGCACCGAAACTGTCAAGCGATCGCTAGCATAGGAAACGTGACAGGTTGTAACAAACATGGTTTAGGTTCTAATTCTGGCTTGGGCATGGGTGTTCTTTGCGAGTGTCCTTTCATCAATTTCATCATATCACTCATCCTCATCTTTGCAATTAGCCAAAAGTGGCAGAAAAGTAAAATAAACTAAACCAAATGAATCAATCAAACTATCTTTCATGTCCCTGGAATATCTGTAGTCACATGGTTAGTGACGTGCAATAGCAGTGATAATTTGCACCATTTCAGATTTTTTTGTCTGCTTGCCAATCAAGGGTAGGAACCAGTGTAAGATTAATTCCATTCAGTTCAGCTCTTCAAGTTTAAATATTCTAAGCTAATATCTTAAATAAGAAATCAACTCATTATATGCTAAGCAGCATCTGTAAGTCTTCAGGTTCATCATGGTGGACAAATGATTTACAGAATGTGCTCTTAAGAGTTTCAGCAGTGAAAGGGTTAATGGTGCACAGTATTGATGAGTTAATCTTTATGAAGATTAATACAATTTCTAAATATATTTGTGATAACAGTTTGATCTTGATACATCTGTGTTGTGATAATCTCTGTGTAAATTTTCATTGTAATATTTAAACATGCACATACATACACACATACATACGTTGTTACAACTTCTGTTTTATTATTGTACATAAAGATGATGAAATACAGAAAGAAATCATACAGTTTCATGGCTTTGTTAATATGTATGATTACCTACCTTAACTAAGTCAATTTATGTATACTGGGATGCACAAGCATTGCTAGGAAAATTGTCCATGACTATTTTCATTAATTCAGCAGCATGTTTGGCATTTTGTTTCAATTATTGAAGTGCTTATTGCAGAAATCAAATAAAGTAAATGAGGTGATGGATGATTTGTTTGGTAATATTTATGCATTCCAATGAACCACTCGAGTATGTATGTATGATCATCATTTGTGACATAGGTTGGCATCAAATTCTGTTTTCATTCTATTCAGTGGTTCAGTAGTGGCAGTGCCTTTGGAGGTGGAGGTTCATTAAAGCTGTATTTTTCCTTTTCTTTCAATGGCGATAGCACTTGGATACAAGCAGATTTATTCAACCATATAACACTCAAAATGACAGATTGATAGCATGCCCACACTGGAATTCTACATTCATTTTCAGCTAAAAACTATTCGTACAAACATTATTTAGTACAATTAGGGAGAAATGAACTTTTTAACTTTACTGTGTCTTCAAATGTACTACTGTATGGATTTTTTAACTTCTGTCTGACTACTACTATTCGTGACAAAAATATTGAGCCCTCCGTTTACGTGCTTGTAAAATTGTATTCCGTAGGTGGAAAAAAGTCTAATATACCTCATTGGAAAGCTTCAAGTGTCTATTTATTAATAAGGGGTGTTCAATAAAAATCCGTGCAAGGTTCAGTGAGAAATATATTTGAACAAGACACAGAAAAAGGCAAGAAGGTGATACATATAGGAAGGCACATCACAGAGAATATTGTGGGATCACTAACGGCTTTCCATCACTCCATCATAACGCACCTTGTCGATATGACGTCTGGTGGATCTTGCAAGGTTTCGTACAACAGACAGATCAATGTTCCGGAGACCGTACCGGATCCGTTGAATAAGCTGATCTGTGTTTGTTGCGTGCCATTGCTTAGCATAAACAGCAGCCTTCAAAATTTCCCAGAATTTTTCGATAGGTCGAAGTTCCGGAATATTAGCGGGGTTATCTTCTTTCGGTACAAATTCAATATTTTCCTGCTGGAGATGTGCACAAACGACTTTGGCATAATGTGATGATGCTAGATCAGGCCAGAACACACAGGACTGTGGCTCATAGTTGTCATGTATGTAAGTTATCAGTCTCTTCTTAACACACTCCTCCACGTACGTCTGGGCGTTGATAGAGAATCCAGATTTCTGCACCAACGGTTGGCTGAGACCTTTTGGATCCATGGCAATCCACACCAGCACTTTCTCTTCAAATTTCTTCTTGATGGCAAATTTAACACTAGCTGGAGCTTGAGAAGGGTCCGAAGTGTAGTATACATGAAAAACTAAATATGCTGACCAAGGCAATAATTTGTTTTATTAAAAACATAAACTAAAACGTAACGTTTCAACCTTCTAGCAAGGTCTTCATCAGACTATGTATCAAGTACAAAAGTAACAAGATACACAAAAAGGGCATTATATATACACAAACATTACTCCCTCCAGACTATTAGAAAGTTGTTAGGAACTTTCTAGCAGGTGGCTTTCACTTTCCAACTGTACTTTCACCTAAAAGGCTAAACATAATTACTTTCATATAGAATGTGAAGAGATATTCATATACCGGGTTTTCGTAAATGATTGTCGGGGTTTCCTCATTGTTGTAACCGATTTGGGTGAATGACACGGTGAACACAAATGAAGGATATTCTTGAGAAACTCAACAAGTTTTGTTCCTTATTTGTTTCATAGACCTATGTTTCCAGATTCTGCCGCTAGGCGTCAGTTTTCCAAAATGGCGGATATTGCTAGTGAGAAGGCGTTCTGTGTCCTTGAATATCACGCAACGAGGTCCGTTACAGTTGTGCAGCGACATTTTCGTGCGCGATATCGGAAAGATGCACCATCAGACAATTCGATTAGAAGGTGGTATGCACAGTTCAAGGAAAAAGGTTGCATTTGCAAAAACAAAAGCAGTGGTCGACCATCAGTGCCGGAACATGATGTGGAGCGAGTTCGTGAAACCTATCTACGGAGCCCGAAGAAATCGATTCCTGCTGGATCCAAGGAACTAAACATACCGAAGACAACATTATGGAGTGTTCTACGAAAACGGCTCAACATGAAACCATACCGCCTAAGTCTGCATCAAAAGCTAACACTTAACGACCGTCGTGTACGGGAAACGTTCGCCAGCGATATGCAAAATCTCATGACTGACGATGACAATTTCATCGAGAATTTCGTTTCCACTGACGAGGCGACATTCCACCTAAGTGGAAAAGTAAACACACACAATGTGCGCATATGGGGAACGGAAAATCCTCATCAGTTTGTTGAATTGTTTCGGGACTCGCCTAAAGTGAATGTTTTTTGTGCTGTGTCACGAGAAAAGGTGTACGGTCCATTCTTCTTCATGGAGAAAACGGTTACAGGATTGACATTCCTGGATATGTTGAATGAGTGGCTATTTCCTCAAGTGGAAGAAGATTCTAACACCTTCATCATGCAATTGGATGGAGCCCCACCTCATTTCCACTGTGAAGTGCGATCATTGCTCAACAGAAAATTACCAAAACGTTGGATTGGGCGCGCGAGTGATGAGGATGAAAACCTTTTATCATGGCCGCCTCGTTCCCCTGACCTTTCTCCTTGCGATTTTTTTCTCTGGGGATACGTAAAAGATACCGTTTACTATCCTCCATTACCCACTACCATCGAGGAACTGAAAACACGCATAACGAATTCCATCAACAGTGTTACACGTGATATGCTATCCCGAGTGTGGCAGGAAATGGACTATCGCTTAGATATCTGCAGGATATCGCGAGGCGAGCACATGGAACATTTGTGACTTTGTCATAAAAACTTGGTGAGTTTTCTAACATTTTGCAAAAAATTGCATGTATCTACCTTTATTACGTAAAGTACAGTGCTTGTTTGTAACCCCGACAATCATTTACGAAAACCCTGTAGAATACCGTATCTCACGCTCTTTTTCCTTCATTTTTCTCCCTTCTCCTCTCCTCTTTCTCTCTTGTCCTTTCCACTCTTTCTAACACCTTCTTCCATTCTTTGTTTAACTTCAGTCCCCCATTCCCGTTCATTATGTCTTCTTCACCTTTCTTCTCTATTTCCTTGGCTTCCTTCCATTTTCTCACTAGCATTCTCTTCTCCCTTCCTATCTGCTTAGCCTCATCCCACTCTATGTCATGTCCTGTTTCTCTCGTGTGTTTAAATATTGCATTTCTCTCTCACTTAAGTCGTACATCATCCCTATGTTGTTTCAACCTGTCTTTCAGCCTTTTTTTTGTTTCTCCTATGTACACACTCTGACATTCTTTACATTTCACTTCGTAGATAATCCCTTCCTCTTCCTCTTCTCTGTTCTCCTTTTTCTTGCTTGCATTCTTCGCTATTTCTAAGATGCTTCTCCCTCCCTTCCTGTAAGTTATAATTCCCGCTTTCCTAAGCACTTTGCATATCTTTTCTGTGGTCTTCCCCATACTCTTTATTCCAAACCTTCTCTCCTCTTTTTCTTTCTCTTCCAATTCTCCTCTGCCCGTTTTCTTACTTCTTCTGTTTATGTCCAGTCTATCCTGCTTCTCATAGCCATTCTTTTCCAGCTGTTTCCATAGGCTATTTATTTTGCCTTCTTTTTCACATTCTTTCATGCATATTTTCTTGATTCTGTCCTCCATATTCTTTATAAAATTTATTTTTGTCACCTCACTTACATCACTTCTTTTGTGGCAGAATACCCCTGCCGCACACTTCTTCTGATGCCAAGTGGTTTCAATTTCTTGTCCTCTCTTCCTTTGCATCAATATATCTATGTAGCTTAATTTGTCTTCTTCTATTTCAAGTTCCAATAATATCCCTCTTTCTTCATCTTGTATTTCTTTGGCAAAAATGTCGAGCTGCCTCTTCGTTCCCTTCCATATACCAAAACAATCGTCCACATATCTGCAAAACAGAATTATTTTGTCACCTCCTTTTTCTATCACTTTCTTTTCCCATTCATTCATAACCAATTCAGCCAATGCTGGGCTTAGGCTAGAACCTATATTTAGTCCTTCACTCAGTAACATTATTTTATCTCCCATTATACTGTAACCGTTATTCCAAATGGTTTCCAGCACCTTCACTACCCTTTCACTATCCCATTCTCCTATAATTTCTTGTCCCATTCTCTTTTTAATAATGTCCAAAACGTGTCCCCTCTTGATGCTCGTTCTAGCCTAAGCCCAGCATTGGCTGAATTGGTTATGAATGAATGGGAAAAGAAAGTGATAGAAAAAGGAGGTGACAAAATAATTCTGTTTTGCAGATATGTGGACGATTGTTTTGGCATATGGAAGGGAACGAAGAGGCAGCTCGACATTTTTGCCAAAGAAATACAAGATGAAGAAAGAGGGATATTATTGGAACTTGAAATAGAAGAAGAAGACAAATTAAGCTACATAGATATATTGATGCAAAGGAAGAGAGGACAAGAAATTGAAACCACTTGGCATCAGAAGAAGTGTGCGGCAGGGGTATTCTGCCACAAAAGAAGTGATGTAAGTGAGGTGACAAAAATAAATTTTATAAAGAATATGGAGGACAGAATCAAGAAAATATGCATGAAAGAATGTGAAAAAGAAGGCAAAATAAATAGCCTATGGAAACAGCTGGAAAAGAATGGCTATGAGAAGCAGGATAGACTGGACATAAACAGAAGAAGTAAGAAAACGGGCAGAGGAGAATTGGAAGAGAAAGAAAAAGAGGAGAGAAGGTTTGGAATAAAGAGTATGGGGAAGACCACAGAAAAGATATGCAAAGTGCTTAGGAAAGCGGGAATTATAACTTACAGGAAGGGAGGGAGAAGCATCTTAGAAATAGCGAAGAATGCAAGCAAGAAAAAGGAGAACAGAGAAGAGGAAGAGGAAGGGATTATCTACGAAGTGAAATGTAAAGAATGTCAGAGTGTGTACATAGGAGAAACAAAAAAAAGGCTGAAAGACAGGTTGAAACAACATAGGGATGATGTACGACTTAAGTGAGAGAGAAATGCAATATTTAAACACACGAGAGAAACAGGACATGACATAGAGTGGGATGAGGCTAAGCAGATAGGAAGGGAGAAGAGAATGCTAGTGAGAAAATGGAAGGAAGCCAAGGAAATAGAGAAGAAAGGTGAAGAAGACATAATGAACGGGAATGGGGGACTGAAGTTAAACAAAGAATGGAAGAAGGTGTTAGAAAGAGTGGAAAGGACAAGAGAGAAAGAGGAGAGGAGAAGGGAGAAAAATGAAGGAAAAAGAGCGTGAGATATTCTATATGAATATCTCTTCACATTCTATATGAAAGTAATTATGTTTAGCCTTTTAGGTGAAAGTACAGTTGGAAAGTGAAAGCCACCTGCTAGAAAGTTCCTAACAACTTTCTAATAGTCTGGAGGGAGTAATGTTTGTGTATATATAATGCCCTTTTTGTGTATCTTGTTACTTTTGTACTTGATACAGAGTCTGATGAAGACCTTGCTAGAAGGCTGAAACGTTACGTTTTAGTTTATGTTTTTAATAAAATAAATTACTGCCTTGGTCAGCATATTTAGTTTTTCATAATCATGGAAACAAGGCTTAATGGTGATGTAAGTAGTATACATCATTTCCATTGATGGAGGAATGGGTTAATGTCAGATAGGTTTCATCATCCATGATGAAAGCACGACCATCAAATTTCCGCAACAGGCGGCCACACTTGGTTTGAGCCATGCTTATTTGTTGTTCTGTGCACTTGGGGGTGGTTTGTTTCTTCCTGTACAGAGTAAGTCAAAATGATGGACCCGATTTCAGACATTTATTCTGTGAAATATAATAAACAAATGTTATTGTGAGACATGTGCTAAGAAAGGTAAACTGCCAAAGTTTTTTCAAACAAATCGCAAGTGTTCTATGTGAGCACCTCCCGTAACACAGCACACATCAAGCTGATAGTCTATCTCCTGCCAAACCTTGTGTAGCATGTTGCGGTCAATATCAGCAATGGCTGCTGTGATGCGGGGACGCAGGTCATCCAATGTTGTTGGAAGTGGTGGTACGTAAACATGATCCTTGACAAAACCCCACATGAAGAAATCACATGGGTCAAGTTGGGGGAACGAGGTAGCCAATGAAGGAGAGGTCGATCCTCCGGAGATGCACGGCCTATCCAACGTTGTTCCAATGTCCCATTGAGATGGTCCCGAATGCTGCCATGGTAATGCGCATCCAATTGGAGAATGAAATCTGTGCTATCCTCTGCAAGCTGTGGAAGGAGCCATAGTTGCAGCATATCAAGGAAAACAAGTCCTGTCACAGTACGTTCATGGAAGAAAAAGGGCCCATAAATCTTTTCATGGGAATTGGCACAAAAGGCATTCACTTCGGGAGAATTGCGTCCGTGTTCCACAGATTCATGGGGGTTAGTATTCACTTTCCCTGAAAGGTGGAAAGATGCTTCATCACTAAATTAATCTCTCAGAGAACCCATCTGTTTCCATTAATTCGAGGAAATCAGCACAGAAGGATGTGCGCAAAGCATAATCAGTGTCTTTTAAGGCTTGAACTAGTTGCAAGTGGTAGGGTTTCATTTGTAAACGTTTCTGCAGAACCAGCCAGACAGTTTTCTGTGGAAGTTGAAGTTCTCTCACTGCCCAGTAGGTGGACTTCTGTGGACTCCACACGAAACATGTGCGCACTTGTTCCACTGTCTCTACCCCAGTCAACAGACAGCCAGTCGATTTTCGTTTACAGATGCAGCCCGAATGTCTGAAATGTTCATACCACTTACGAATGGCCTTCCCCGTAGGTGGTTCTCTCCGATATTTGGTACGGAAATGCAATTGCATACTAATCACAGACTTGTTCACATGATAATCAAGCACACAGAAAGATCTCTGTTCTCCAGTCCACGCCATTTTCCTGCTCGCTGCTGACTCCTAGCGGTAGAAAGTGGAAACACTACATGGGAACTAAACTTTGAAAGTTAATCTTTCGAAGTGCATGTCTCACAATAACATATGTTTATTAGATTTCACAGAATAAATTTCTGTTATCGGGTCCATCATTTTGACTTACCCTGTATTGTATGCCCATCTTCTTATGCACTACATAGTGGCCATGGATGCAGAAGACTTGAATTTTCGCACCGCCACACGCATTGATACACCATCATTGTTCTGAAGTGTCTTCTTCAGCTGCTGCACCTTCCTGCTCAGGAAAATACACGCTGGTCGTCCTGATCCCGACTGCTGTTTCCACTCAGTCCCACTCTCACATCTTTTAATGATGTCGTAGATAGTTCTTCGCGGCACTCCCTCGGCTGCAAAATGCCTTACTGTATACATTTACCCCTTACTCTCATGTGTTACGTAGAACTTGTACACACGTTCCCGCAACACGTCTTCCTTTGAGGCCATCCTCACCATCTAACAGGGTCACGATAACACCACTCATTTCTGTGCCTGTTGGTACACTACTAACGCATCTT
Organism: Lepisma saccharinum; assembly: GCF_977018435.1. Lineage (NCBI taxonomy): Eukaryota > Metazoa > Arthropoda > Insecta > Zygentoma > Lepismatidae > Lepisma > Lepisma saccharinum. Next base: position 41,274,012 of record NC_139245.1, read on the forward strand.
TCCATCTGGTCTTCAAGCTGTGTCTGTCTTTGAGCATCTGGTGCTGCCCTCTACGACTTTGTGCAGATTTTTATTGAACACCCCTTAAGCGTCATCTGAAAATTATTCTTCATTGCATTTTCTTATTATAATGAAAAATTTACTAAAAAGTGTATTTTTTTCTTTCATTTTGCAAGAACAGGGAACTTAACATAATACAGTTCATAATCAACTATTGACATAAAATTGAGATTTTTTGTACTTAAAGATTGATTATTTTGGCACCTCTGTGGAAAGAGTCAAATGAAGATCTTCACTAGATTCTTCAAAAAGCGAAATTTTAGGCAAACTTGCTATCTTGAAATGCATAATTGCAAATTCAATGAAATTGTAAAAAGCCGTTCATGTGACACATTTGATCCAAATCCGGAAGTTCTAACGTATGTATCTCAAGTATGACCACAGATATAAATTATTACTGACTACTCCTAATATGGAAAAGGTGCGGATGACGTATGGCGAGATGCGGCTAATCTCAGACTCCACGGGCTGCAGGTGACGTGCACAGCGTAGCCGCCTCGCTACACGGCCTGAAAGAATATTGGAAGTGCGTTCCGTTGGTCCGATCTAAAGCATTGTAGCAGTGTTAAATAATGAATAAACAATTTGTCATATTATGAATGAAAGACATTTTCTTTGTATACTTTGTATACATTTTCTAGCTTTTTTCCAGTCTTTATATGAACGTCATTTTCTCCGTATCTGTATTATTTTATGTTGCTCATTTCAACAGAGTAAGTGCAACGAAGAGCACGATATGTGGCTGTTCCACAAATGATAGCAACCTTATATATGGCTGAGATATTTCCACATAAACAAGCTTGAATCATAAAAAATGGCATAATTTTACGACTGGTTTACAAGAAGCTACACACAAATATTCAAATCCTTGACTTTTGGCTTTGCAACTCCTCTGTATAAAAAATAACATGCCTGTGATGTATAGCAACTTCAAAACAAAGGAAAGAAAAGTGCATATTTTATTCCATGCTCATCAGTTAGATATGTTTTGCATCACCATTGGGCTAACCGTTACCGAGATTGCAACACTGTTATTGTGGCTGTTCCACAAATGATAGCAACATTATATATGGCTGAGAGATTTCCACATAAACAAGCTTCAATCACAAGAAATGTCATATTTTTACGACTGGTTTACAAAAAGCTACACACAATTGATTTCGACTTACATAAAAATCACACGAAAAATCTACACTTTTATGAACATTTTTGTTTGAATAGAGAACAGACAGATCTAAAATCAATTTGTCTTGCTTTTGTCTAAAAGCAGGCACTTCTGGCTTTCCAATGAGATAAATTTAACTTCTTTCCTCCCACGGAGTACAATTTTACAAGCATGTAAACAGAGGGCTCAATATTTTTGTCATGGATAGTAGGCAAACATGCTTCCATTTGTTGTACATTTTTCTTATGTCCCAGGCAGAGTTCGCCCTCAGTTACAAATGAACATGAGCCATGGAAGAAACACTAGTAAGAATTATTTGAGAACTGTAATGAAGACAGTAAGATGAGTGGACTGGCTCTGTAAAGCATTGAAAGTAATTGGCCTTGAAAACCAGATGAACAAGTAGCACTAGAATTTGTTTACCATCAAAAAATGCAGAGGACTGTTGATGGGAAAGAAAGCAAGCCTCGTGGCAAAGAAAGTTTCGGCTGGCCTGACTCGCCTAAAAGGCAATGGGCCTACGGACAATGCAGTTCCTTTGGGAGATATTTTTTAAGTTACGTTTTAGTAGTGCATCACAGAATTTGAGTCCTAACATAATTAACGTGAGACTAGGTACTATGAATGAATCTCGCCACAAATATCAAAACATTTATGCCAATTTTTTATTAACATTTTGATGTGATGCCACATATCCCATAAATATCCAGGACAGGATATCCATAATATCCATGGATCTGATCTGGACATTGTGGATATCCTATGGACGTCCCTTGGAGATTTGTGTTGTATGGGCAGCTCTTACTTTTTGTTTATGTGACTTTATCAGCATGTAAAGTGAAAAATGTTAGCTATGGGGATGCTTGATCAAGCCTTTGGGTTAACTGGGAGGAAGCTCCTATAGTTTAACATTGTGACAATGAGGCAGCTAGGGGTAGATGCTTTGCAAAAACATTGCTAGCTGGGGGATACCATCTTCCCTCATTCCAAGCACTGTACTGATGCTTTACTGTGAGTGTTCAAGAAATGAAACTGATAAACTTTAAATATAATTGGGTCTCTGTAGAAGAAATAAGTAACCAGAAACACCTAAGAAGGAAATTAGTCTTCATTAGCACTTAGGGCAGGTTTTTTAATGTTCAGTTAAGGTTCATGTTAGCACGTAACTGGAAGTTAGTGAAAATTTTGGTTTTTCAATGTACAGTTAGTTCGTAACTGGAACTCTGGTGGCGATTATCTTTACTGGTACTTCTTCTTGCAGTTACTAGCCTAACTGGAAGTTGCGAAGCAACATGGATGCCTGGTGCAGCTATCGAAGTTCAACACTCGCAACTTCAATGTCAGATTAAACAAGATATGATTCATAAAACTTTCAAATTGGTACAGAAAAAGACTTGCTTTGTTTGGCAGAGCTTACCAACGTCCATGCAAATATGGAAATTAAGCAGCGTAGTTGCTAGAATTCGCTTGGCAAGGTTGTGTTAGAGAATTTGTGGCCAGGATATCTGGTGTACTAGGCGTGATAATGTCCAATCGGTAATTTGGTGTAGTGGTTAGCGGCACAATCTTTCGGAGCGTGTTGTGTTTTGTAATTCGAGTCCTGGTCACGGGTATTTTTTTTTCTTGTCAATTATTTATTACGGGTGTTGCATTCAATTCACGCTTTATTGTTGAATGATCTTCTTGGATAAATATTACAGTAAATTTTAAAATTATTTTTACTCGTACCTTCATATTTTTAGAAGTTTAGAAAACATGCTTATTATTAAAATGTTGTTTTTTCGCTCAACAACATGCATAGAGAGGTACAAAGCATGCAGTGAAATGTACAATGTACAATATTTACTTGTTAATAATAATAACAAACAGTTATTATTAATGTATCGACTTTCGAGTTCTTCACGTTTCTTCTACAAGAAAGTATCTGCGCTTGCGCCTCATAACTTCATTTCCCCCACGTGGAATTGGCCTTTATTAGAAGAAAACCAAATTTGTAGTGCTGTCTTTCGTTAATTTATTTCGTAAGCATACAGGATGGATGCGCTGCCATTGTTCATATCGTTTCACAATGCAATAACGTGCTTTCGAGCGCGGCATGCTTGTAGTTCTACATTTAAACGCCAGGCTGTGTGCCAGTCGACGCGGTTTGAAACTATACTAATAGATGGCGCGCAGATCGATTTCCTGTGATTTCCGTGCTTCAGAATTGCCAACACACTGTTTCGGAGAACGAACCATTGTTTAGTTAACTGGTAGTTACTTTCACATTGAAAAACCCGGTGCTGGTTAAGACTGGCTGTTATCTCGAACTGGCAGTTAGTTAACAGAAAGATTAACAGGACATTGAAAAACTGGCCCTTATTCACTAAAAAAGTTCATCTTCGTTTTTGTGAAACAACATCATATTGTTTGAAGATCATTTGCAAAATTTACTCAGAAGTTTGAAAGTAATGTAAATATGCATTGACAGCAAAGTTATTTTGTCTCTAAATGTGCAGCCCAATGTTAGCAATGCCACTCATCTTGGATACAATCAACTGCATTCATTACTTTATCACTTGCAACTTGTTTTTATCTATTTAGTTTCCCAGTTACTTTCACAATACTGTCAAAGTGCGGAAAATTACGAGATCCAACTGATAAAGGAACATTAAGAGTGTGTCAAAGCAAGGTGCAACAAAAACAAATGCTAAACTGCATGGCCTATTTAGAAAGTAAGTACCATTAGGCTCTTAATAATATAGTAGATAACAATTGTTTCAATTGCTAAAACTAATTTGGAATCCTAAGGAAGATTAGTTTTAACTACAGCACCTTGAATAACGTAGTGTGGAAAATGGCACGGTTCTCCACTCGAAAATGATCCGCTAGAGGCGCTGGTGTTGGACCCGGTGCTTGGTATTCGTCTGCTTATAATGGAAGTAAATGGAGTTTTCGCTGCAACGTCTGATTCTTTTATATGAAGCATTTCTATGAATGTAATAATTGCTATGATATTTGGTACAGTGGTCGTGAAGATATTAACGAACATTCTAGACAGTCGACCACGTCCTGTTATCGTCATACTTTCGTTAATAATACGGGAGAAAAAATACACGTGGAATGCTCTTGGCAACTAAATTTTTGTGTATGAATTAGGTTCATTATTATTATCATCATCATCATTTCTTTTAAAGATATACACACTGAAGCATTTTTATTTATGATATTTACTGTCTCTTTTCTTCCGCTTTAAACTAATTGCGGCGATGATGATAATGATGATTCCATGAAACGACAAGGGGAACCCCACAAAACTTTCTTAGTGCCATCGACATGAGTGTAAGGAAACTTTCAAACCAATGGGACAAGTGACACGGGATGTTCACACTGTCACACTAGTGACACACACTTCCAGACTGTAAAATAACATTCATTGCACATGAGGGTCCAAACAGCAAACGACACGTTCATATGGTGTATTCGCGTGCTACTTGTTACTTCGGTCGGAAAGCTCCTTAAAGGAAGGGTGCTGAGATTGAAGCGACGCGCTACAGGGGGAGTTCTCAACTAAGTGACAAGCGACATGGTGCCTTCAGTCTATTGGCAAGCGTTTGCTGCTAATTGTGCGAACAACAGATAGGTCACACGACAAACCGCACATTACAACAACAGATCTAGGCGACACGATAAGCCACACGTGTCGCTTTGTCGCTTGTGCGTCGCTTAAACTGGGCCATTTCCTCAATAGCTTGCAACATATTGCCTTGGTTTGTTGTTCGCGCATGTGCGATGCAATGAGTGTCTTGCTTTAGGGAGATTGCGCACCAAAGCGACAAGGGGCACGCAACACTTATCACTTGAGAATTTCACCAACCGAACGCTGGCCTGTGCTTCTCGTCACGCCGCTACGATGTGAAATGTTGCTCTTGATTGGCTCCTTTCCAAGCAACATGTGTCGCTTCGGTATGAAAGTTGCATTGGACCGAAGGACCCGTGTCGCTTTGGTGTGAAATCTTCGTATCGTTTGTCGCATGTCGGTTTGGTGTAAAATCTCCTTGAGGAAACGGTGCAGTCAGAGCTTGTGTCTCTACAGTTCGAAAGGCTGCATTGATTACAGACTGCTCGCTTCCAAGCGACACTTATGGTTTGTCGCCTCGGTATGAAATATATCTCAGGATACTATTTAAAAAGTATATTCTAATAACATAGAAAAACAAAACTGTAGTACACAATCCAACACCTGACGTCCGGAATCACTTTGCGATGTTTCTTCTTGTGTTACGCATGCTATTTATTTATTCATTTTATTTTACTTTTCTTTCCAAATTAATGTCATTTCGTGACTGCAAATCACTTCACAAATATAACTGTTGCCATCAATTCACTTACCGCCTTTCTAGACAAACAAATCAACACAATATATTCCAAAAACTAACTAAGCCGCATTACTTTCATAACAAAATTAGCACCTGGTTCGATCGCACTGCCATCTATGTTTGTCATCCATCTGGGGAACTAGTTTCTTGGGTCGTTTTCCACACTACGTTATTCAAGGCGCTGTAGTTTTAACAGTTGCACATTATTATTATTTTTTTATGTATTTTCTATCACATCAGGTATATTTATTTCACATGGGGCCAATTGGTCCTAAAAGGAAACATACAAAGAAAATAGAAAAGGAAAGACATACGTAGGTATAAGTGTCCAGCTTGTTAAAACATCTTAAAGGTTTGTGGGTCTGTTAGCAGAAGGAATGCCCCCAAGAGTTAGTCTTAGGTCCAATTTGTGGTCAGAGAAAACTAATCGTTACTGGGCCTTCAAAGTGCAATCTACTGAACCACTGCCCAATGTAGTACTTCCACCAAAAAACTAACAAAGCACATTTGATCGTAAGATGATAGAATTAGTAGATTTTTGTAAAATAGAAGTAGTTCTACTTTTGTATTAACAATGATTACAGAAAGAAAGAGAGAAGCTTGAGAAACTGCCAAAGGACGCAAATATTTGACCTAGAATATCCTCACCTTGTGTCATCGTTTAATCAGTTGCAACAATCCTCGGATTTCATTTCCGTGGGCTTATTTAAGTGTTGTGTTATTGAAGTGTTATTCAAGTCCAAATTAATGTATTTGTGGTAAAATTTGTTTTGCGTCATAAACATCTGAAAAATAATTGTTAGAACGCTATTTTCTTTGTTGTAATATAATGCTGCCTATAATATTTAGTCACCCCTTATGGGAGGGGCATATGCCCGCGTACCCCTCACGCTAAATCCGCCAATGCAATGAGAGCTTCAAAAATTGGAACAAAATGTTAATGAACCTGCTGGCAATCTCTGCACCAGCATATATAAAAATTTGTTCCTTAAAAACACATTCAAGAGGCCGAGCAATACTTGTGCACCCTAGTCTACTTTTTACAGAACACATCAGGGAAATTTTATCCAAAAAGGATGATTTCACATAGTAGATTCTGGCAATACTCGATCGTTCGCTGATGGTATAATCTTCACAGAACTAGGTTGTCGTAAAAATAATAATAAAGAAAAGATGAAATGTGAATTTAATATTTTATTACAAATTATCTGAATGTGTTACTCAATTACCTACAAATATATTGTATATACAAGAAAAAAGATTTTCCTCTGTAACTTTTAGAAAAGAGTTTTTTTCGTTCTAAGCGGAAGTGAGTTCACTTCACCCGACATTAGTTCTTCACAATTGTCAAGGCCAGCCACCAAGTCAAGTAAAAAACACCATCTAGAATCTTGCATTGCGTCCGTTGTTTGCAAATTGTAATTTAATTTGATAATTTATGGTGTGGTTGTTTCTCTTTATCTGTATGAGGTTAGTATTTCGGAATATTAAAATGTCTGGTGTTTATGTATGCAATGTAAGTGTAAAAATGGTATGAAAGAAAGTATTATGAGGCTGTATTTTGATCGTCAAATAGACAAATGTTCATGGAGTCGTGGAACTTGGATATGTACGGAATGCTTTTGTAATATATAACAGTATCATATTTCGCACTTGTCACACTTTCTCCCTCTCTTCCATGTAAAGTCAGTGCAAACTGTGTAAATTCGGCATTACTGTTTGGTATGGGGAAAACACCTCTCACTCGTTTATTTCGTCTTGTTCGACATGGTACTTAGCTATTATGCATTGCCAAACATTCTTTAAGGTGGGATTTTGCTTTTCTCACGAAAATAATTGCAATTTTTCACATTGCGAGTATTTATTGTTCTTTCGGTAAGAATTTACAATACTGGAAGGATCTCCAATTTCTTTCCTACTTATACTCACTAAATATCGAGTCCTGATGACGTGTCTGCAGTTAAGATTTGGGGGTGACGTGTAGAAATTGTACATGCACGTGTACAAGTTGTAAAATAATTAATTACCACGATCATTCTCCATACACAAACATGGGAACCATGTTTGATGATATGAACAATTGACGTTCATTTGAAGAAAATGGCTTCTTGCGTGAGGAAGTAAACATTGCTTGCCACTCTAGTGCTACAAAACTAACATTCTGTTAATGTATGTGCTCGCAATTGGCCCACAAACCATTCTATTATATCTCCAGGAACCATTTTCGGTTAGGTTAGACAAGCATAGTTAAAATTTAGTTCGTAAAACAATGCACGGTACTAATCTGGGTAACACTACTATACCGGAGACGGATTTCTTCAAATTTACAGGAGAAAGTACTTACGCAAATCATTTTCTGTAGCATTGTTGATGTTCGGGAATGTAGTTTTCATCCATTTTAATGCGAATGGATGTGGTGTTCTACGAAAATCTATTTCCGACGCGCTATTGCCGCTGCTACAAGCCGATGTTGTCCGTATATGCTAAATTGAACGAAAGGAGTGTTAATGGAACCTAACCTAACCTAGTAGGCATACCTCATCCCCGTGATGGTTCGTGGGGCTATCGTGATTTTTTGGGCTAACGTCAATGGTTTTTGGGGCTAGCCGTGGATGGTTTGTGGGAAATAAGGAACAACAGTAAGTACTCGTTAACGTAAGAAATATACATTATTTTCATTAGAAATTCATTATTTCACTTAAAGAAATGTTCCGCAATGCAGAATAGTATGTTAGCAATGTAAAAAATTGCGAAATAAATCATTGATAGGTGTCTCCGGTATAGTAAAGTAGTACCCTAAACTGACAATCCCTGGACAGATTTCTTAATTTTTACAGAAGAAACTACTTACGGTAATAAGTTTGTGTAGCATTGTCTAACATCTGCAAGGTGTTTTGTGTGATGTGGGAATGTTTCATAGCGGAAACTCATGTTGTTTGTTGACAATTAATTCTCCGACTGAGAATAAATAGCCTTTGCCACGCATACACCTTCCTTCCTACATCATCATGCGTCGTGATTGTGTTTTGTTCATGTTCATTGAGTATCTGGTGTTTCGACCCGTCTGTATTTCCAACGAAAGGCAGAAACATGACATGTCGTGGATGCATGGTGAAATTTGTACCGGGTGTGGAAGATCCAGTGAATTTTGTAATTGAACATGGGATCGTGATGGAAGGAATTGAATGTTCAAAGTGTGGCAGTGAATGTAAGCTACTCGTTAGAAGGAATGGGCTGTGGGTATATGCTTGTTCAAAAAGAGTCCAGGGACGTGGGAAGTTACGGTTTAAAAGAGTTCCGTGTAGATTTGAAAAATCGGCAAAAGTGTGTACCTTCATAGGACAAAGTAAGCTTGCCTAATATGACGTGTCGTGGATGCATGGTGAAATATGGGGGCAGGTAACGGCCAATTTCTAACATGCCTTTAACAGGGAGTCTATAGAAAAAGCCGGGGAGTGGAGGTGGGGCCACGGCAGCGGTTGGGGGTGGTAGGTCAATCACCCCAGGGGCGGAGCCCGAAATCGGTGGGAAATTTGGACTCAAAAATTTGAAACTAAACAATTTTTTTTTCATTTCACACCGATTCCTGGATGGATAGCTCCAAATATCATTCACGGATAACCCCACGAACCATTACAATTTTCTTCGTAAAACAATGTGAAAAAAATAATAATAATAAAAAAAAGATGATCACGAGCTTTGTTCACGGGCATTTCTTGGGTTCCGAAGGTTGAAACACTGCATAACAAATGAAAATCGACAAAAACACAAGCACGACGCGCGATTACCTAGGAAGGTGTACACCCCGCCCCATATTGTGTGTAGTACTCCTAATGTGCAAAATTGCAATAACTTTCATAAAAAAAAACGTGAATGCATCTTCAAGAATGTTAACATTAACCAGATGGGTAAGTACGAATGTCAAAAATTGACAAAACAAAAAAGTTATAGGTGTTCGGGGACTATCAGATTTTTACCATTGGAAACCTTGTCTATTTTACTATTTACTGTGGACAAAAAAGTACAATAACAAGCACACACAATTAAGGTTACCAGATGACAAACTATAAAGAGGACATTTTTTAGATTTCACAAGAAAATTTATGAATTGTTATACTACTGGAGAACACTCTTAATGGCATAGCAAAAATATAATTTATACAACTGAACTCTTACATTACCTAGTACGAAAATATGAACGCAGTGTTTCATGTCAGCATCTATTGTAAAGGTAATGTTAAGTTCCGCATTCCATCAAGGGGATGTGAAGGTGGGGCCCCCACACATTCTCGATCTCCGCCATTCTGGAGATGATGTGATCAGCACCACACTCCTGCCACCTTTACCCCCCCCCCCCCCGGGTTGTGTTCAGGTACCCATTGATTTGAGACTGGGTGAGCCCAGAGCCACTTTATGCTGGAACAAGGTGGGGGAAAATTTCGACCTTAGATCACCCACCCTGGGAGGAGAGCTGGGTCAAAGGCCCAAAGTTCAGAATTTTCGATAATTGCACAATAATTCCAAACACCGGAATTTCAATTTTTTTTCAAAGTTGCTTTACATATCTCCATAGAGTGGTCTTTTGTTGTGCTTTCCTCCAAATTTGGTGCATCCATCGTCCATACGGCCTATTCTAGAAGCAAAATTCCACACACTGTCCTGAAGCTGGCAACACTGCTGCTTTATATAAAGTTATTATTTTTTTACTCAAGAAGTATAAGTCTGATTTCAATGATACTTTGCATAGTTGTAGGAATGTACCACCGCTACATACTACATTTTTTCATTCACTTCAGTCTATTAAAGGGACATGCCATATGCCAAAAAAAAAAAAAAAACTTTCTTCTTCGTTTAACATAAAATTTTTCATTGTGCCTCCCAATAATTTATCTTCACTAAAAGCCCTGTCTTTAAGAAAGAAAACAAAATAAATTTTACCTAAGACAACTAGTCTTTGAGTAAAGTTTTTTTTCTGTACTTTGCGGGAAGTTTGAAAAGCGCACGCTTGAAAATGTGCTGGCGTGACCAAGAATACAATTTAAGAATGAAGTTATATGTAGTATAAATAATGTAGAATATGTATATGTAGAATAAAAATTTTCTCTTTCAGTTTTTGAACCAAAATTAAGTATGAACTCTGAGAATACCAACTCTGAAGATAAGGATTCTACTAAAACTTACAGTCCATCGGACATCATCAGACGTAAGTGTAAAGTTTACTGAATTCATACAAAAAAAAATAATTTTTGCTATATTAGCCTAAACATATATATTTTATGGTATTGAGATTTGAATTCTGCTTAATATATTAAAATATTCTTCACAATGTACAATTTATTTTACATTATGTTTAGTTCTCAGTTGTAGATTTAAGGCACCAAGTAAATAGTATGTGAATTTAAGAATGTGGTATTTTCATACTGAAATATATTGCAACAAACTTTCTGTAACTTCTGCTAGGTCATCATTTTTATTTTTAATATGAATATTTGTTGACCCTTACTTTACCTCCAGATTTTTTCTTGTTTCTTGGTTGAAAATAATGTACAGGCTCAGATTGTGTTAAAATTTGACAGGTTTTTTGACAGTTTCAATGGCATTCATTCATATTCATGACACATTGTGGAAAAACACAGTTTAAAATACTAGAAGTTTGCCATTGTAGCTTTAATGTTTTACGTGGGTGTATCTTGTGACATCATCCTCATGCCTAGACAGACAGTCTAATATTTGGCACGGTTAGCCAAATAGTCTTAGAAAAGTGATATAAGAAAGAAAAAATACATGATAATTAAAACCCTTAGACAACGGAGCAAACGACAAACTCGCGAACGACCGAGTAATTTTCAGCACGAATTTTAAACTTCTGCATGTTTTTAAATAAAATTTTGTAGCTCTGGAACTCAGAACGCTAGAGTTACAAATTATACCTTGTTTTGGTCAGTACACATGGGGCTATAAGGCTATGCTATAAAAACCAAATTTTCTTTTATCGGGTAGAAGAAGAAAGAAGAAAAACTTGTTTCTTTTTTACGAATTTTGAAATTCGTTGCACTCCCACACTAGCAACACCGAGACAAACATTTACAAAACTGTACCTGCACATTGTCTGAAATACATGTTACATATTATCATGGAAAAAATTGTGCACATATTGCAGATACTTTCCGAAAAGGAAAAAATCAAATGCAAAGCAATATAACAAAAATGAAATTAATTAAACCTTGCTAATTGCTAATTACATCCCTCAAGACTCATTCAGAACTCAAAACATGTATATCCGAACATTATCCGAGACACAGTATGTCCAAAAAGTCGCATACTACGAAAAGAAAAGCTCCTTGTGACAATGTCACAAGCCGGCATTAACGCAAATACATGCTGTGATAATATGTCACAACCCGACCATTTAAGGGTTAAAGTATAATAATGTTTTCTGCCAACACAATTATGAATAAATAGTAATACATTATTTTTGCACTTACTTTTATTTGGTTTTAACACAATATTTCCACTGTTTGAAACGTTGTTTGTTTGGTGAGATAACATCCATGCTACCTCACCTGATGAAGACTATTTCAAGCATTTTGAATATTCTGTCAAAAAAAAACAAATGTGGGCCAGAGGAAAATAAGTGTAAAAAACATCATTGCAGAAATAGTTTATAATGTGCTTAGCTACTAACCGATATGTCCTAGGCCATATTGACTAGTACCTGTTACAAGCAATCAAAATAAGGCATAAAATAACAAACCTTTATTATTACCATGAAACCTACATTTTTTAATAATATAGACATAAACATACCTGCACTGGTTAAAAGTAGATAAAAATCCAATCTTGCACCCTTACAAAGAAAGATCTTAAGGAAAAATTTACAATGGGTGATAAAAGCTATAGATGGTGGGAGGTTAATGGAGCTAAGCAGTAAAATTATGAAATACATTACTTGTGGTGCCATCTGTTGGAACAAATCAGGAGATTTGTGTGGGCCACATTTCTTGCCATTTGTCAAGCAATATGTAAAAACCTATGAACATTGAATTAATTCATTAACAATTTTTTTCATATCCGAAATTGTCTTGAATTCCTCCTGTCTTTATTGTTGTTGTTAATTCCTTTGTGGAATTAGTGATCTTGTTACCCTGAATGCTTTTTAATAGTTCTTCTATGTCAATTACTAAGAAAGCACATCACATATGTAAAAAGGTACTAAGGTAACACTCTTCTCCTGTGAAAGTTTTAATATTGTAAATTACACTTTCACAGATTTTATCATAAAAGTTAATCAATAAAATATGTGATAGACAAGCAAGTGTGTTTGTGTTTTCAAGAAGATTAAATTCCAGTATGCATTTTATATTTTTCAAGTCAAAAGATAAGTTTAAATTGCTAAAAAAATTGAACACGCTTACTTCTTTATCAAATGACTAGGTGTTTAATTATTATGTGAATATTCATTCATTGTTCTAGTTGTAAAATGAGTATTGGTATTAGCTAAAGAAATGTATTTGAAAGGATCATAACTTCATACCTTTGTTCTGACGTTTTTTGGTCACATGAAAGGGACTTGTAGCTTTTCCAGTAATTGCAGATTGATAACAGAATTTTTGTTTTAAGTACACTTTATGCATAGATACACTAACCAGGAGTGGACCTGCAGTTTAAAGTGGAATCCGAATCACTATGTGCCTCCAGCAGGTATCGAACTCAGGACCCATTGATTACAAGGTGACAATGTTACCACTAGGCCATTGGGGAGGCCTGATGTTTGGTGATAACGTGCAAAAGTAAAAGGGTAGCAGTCTAGTAAAATTGCAATATGGAATTATCAACAACGTTGTTTATTTTGCACTCGCTTGTTTCTTATTTCTGACAATTCTACGCAGTGAATTGCATGATGGTTAAAATGCATCTAACGAGCTTTAAAATGTTCATAGTACACACAATCAGGACATGTTAATAAATTTTTGTGGTGTGAAAGCTAGTACTGCAGCAAGGATCCATACATATAGATGCACCAGTTTTTACAAATGAATCTCATCTCTGAATTTCCCCTCCCTCCTGCTGATTTGGATTGAATTCTGATCTCTTATAGTTGTGTTGCCATGCAGGAGGCTGTGATCGGATTGAGTAGCAAGATGATCTTGTAATAGTGGTCAGTCTGTATAGAAAGCTTAGGTTTGTTTAGATTTTCTGATGGCTGTGCTAGAAGTTCACGTGTGTAATAGAGTGTTAGGTTTTTTTCCTGCCAGATTGTTGAACTGAAGCTGGTGCCACTTCACTGACTTGCCAACAAAAGGGACCAGTATAGGGTGATTAGATATTTGTGCTCAGAAAGCTGTATGTAATAGGTTAGGTTGCTGGATACAATCATTTTTCTGTAATAACAACCCATTGCGTAACAGTCCATGAGTGCCAAGGCCTATCTGCCGGCCTCATTTTCACCTGCTGAGGTGGGAGATATTCAACCAGTTGCCAGGTGACATGTGGTCAGTAGGACAAATCCCCAGTTGTTGTTGTTGGTTTCCATGACCAGGTTATGCTACTCATTTGTAGCTCCCCAATTTCCTCACGATGGTGGGCAGCCACCGTTCCCATACAAAGGCCAAAATCTCAGGAGAAAGGTTGTTACACTTCACCCACGAGTGACTCTAATCAGTGTGCGTCCCGTAACCGGAGCCCAAATCATGACACTTTAGACCACAGTGCAGCATATCGTTTTTCTGCACATCAAGCTAATTATTACTGTGTGCAATGTTAAAAGAACCTTTTCCCTGGAAAAGGTCAGAAATCCTGAACCATTCTGGAGAGGGGGGAATGTAACTTGAGAGTTATGTTGCCACATGTTTGTGTCTCATTGCCGTAAATCACTGCAGAAAATAGTTGAGAAAATTTGTGCAGAATCAATTGAAGTAAGACACCAACATCTTGGGGAACAAGAATCTCCAACATCGGTATCTGGAGTGGTGGACAGGTCATTTCATTCTTAGAAAAGATTGCGAGGAAGGTGTAGAACCATACAGCAATTAGAGACTTAGATAAAACTAACATATGACATAGAATTGCACTTTCTGAAGAACTAGTGTTAACATTTTGATTACCGCATGCACATTGGTGGGTCATGTGTCTAACAAGGAGGACAACTTCCCTTGTGTTGGATCACAGCCATTTCAGTGTCATGCTCCCCCACTCTTTACAAGTATTGAATTGTGATTATCAAAATGGTAGGTGTGGTTTCACAAAGTGATGGTGGTTCTTTTGTTAAGTTAGTGCATACATTGTGAAAAGTAAGATAAAACACCATGGGACCGTGGTGTATTTATACCATTGCTCAAAATATTAGTTGTGAAGTTCAGTGTGAAGGGTGTCCCAAGAGAAGAAAATAAGTTCCCTAATACAGTTTTGTTCCTTTCAAAGAATTGAATATCTAAAAAAAGTGAGCTGATCTCCTTTACAGTCATAATAAAGTGCAATGTGTGTCTGGGATTGATAATGTAATTTTTTCTGATACATATCAAAGTTCAGTTGATATTTGGCATTAGTCCATATTTCAGCATCTTCACTTTTTACATTATTTTTAATGTACCAAAAAGGTCAGTTGACTGAAGGGTATGATGTTTTCTCTATGTATTGCATAGCATTTAGTTTCAAAATATAAACCTGCAAGTCATGTGCTGATACCGATACTCATGTTTTGAAGACAAATTTAAACATAAAGCTTACTTTGTGTACATTTGTGGCATGAATATGATCAAAATTTTAACTAAGAAAATATCCAGTAATTGGGACATTTCCACTGCTACGAAGAAGTCATTGTGACATGGACATCTGTATCAGCATGTGCCAACGCAGGCTACAGGTTTGTAGTTAATATCTCCTGTCGAAGTTTCATTTATTGCAGATGTATGAAACAGATGTGTGAAAATTTGAGAGCAGATACGCTGAGGAAGTTTTTTACCCAGAGCAAAACAAGTAGTGAAAAAAATGTCTGTCAGGCCCACCGGACAGTCTAGTCTTGCGCTAGCATCTCTAACAGCAACATACACGGATTCTGAAGGTGAAGATGAAGCAGGAGAAGATGAGAAGAGAAGCCCGGGACAGCCCAAGTCCGATAAGTCTCCATCAAGCAGCACAAATTCTGCATCGAGTGCAGTCACGCCACCTTCTGCAGCAAAGCTCGCCAGCCAGATGGTCAACGCTCTGGTGAATTATCAGGACGACACCGTGATTTCGGATGATGAACCGAATGACGTTGACAGTGGGAAGGGGGAAACCGGTGAATGGGTTTTCCGAGTACAGAAGTCTGAGCAAGTCACCAGCACTATGAACGAAGACGATGTCAAGTTGCCTCCAGAACCTCTCGGAAGATGCTCTAATGAGCTCCAGGAGAAAATATCCAGATTATATGACAAAATGGTCCGAAGCGGATTAGACATGAACTCCGTAATTCAGCAGAGAAAGGATTTCAGAAATCCGAGCATATACGAGAAGCTTATCCAGTTCTGCAGCATCAATGAGCTCGGGACGAACTATCCCCTGGACATGTACGATCCCTCGAGATGGGGGAAGGAGTCTTTCTATGAGGAAGTGGCGAAAGTTCAGAAAGCCGAGATGGACAAACGTGAGAAGGAAAAGAAGGAGAAAACCAAAGTGGAGTTTGTATCGGGGACCGTAAAGAAAGGTGTGGAAGATGACGTGAAGAAAAGAAAGTCAAAGTGGGATCAAGTGGGCACAGCAGCATCGGTCGGTGTCCCTTTGAAACCAGCCACTGTCATTCAGCCATCGTCTCTAACGACAGCTGTAACAGGTACAAAAGGTACCGTGATTTCTGCATTTGGGTCTCTTCCCAAGAAGCCACGTGCTACATGAAGTAGCGAGAGCAGTGTTCAACAGTTTTTTTGTATTGTAGTTTCATAATGTCTGAAGATACTTTGTTTACCTTTTAATTCTACAGTGGAGAGGGGCATATCAGTAATGTGAATGTCATTGCTCACAGATTTTGTTGTACTAGAATTGTAATGTTTTCAGTTAACATGGATTTATAAAAAGACTTCTGTTATACCAGTGGGGTTGTGTGTGTAACTGGTGTTGCAAAGACAACAGATATATAGCCAATTGATTGCAGGATAAAATTGTGATTTTACATGTCAACAGATTAATTTTATGTCCTGAGAAACAAGTATCATGAAGGTAATATCAGTGCAAAGGGAAATGCACTCAGATGGAGGTGGTGTTCCGAGACTGAAAACTTTGTAAAGTGATGTGTGCTTGCAAACAAGGCTAAAAGGCACAACTTATAATTGCGTAGTGGATGAGAAATTGCTTATCTGAGAGTCGAAGGATTTGAATTGAGGTCATTGAACTCTTTGCTATGAGATTGTCTATTGCTCTTGGGGATTCCCACAATAAATGTTTTATGTAGGACATGCAGAGTTTTCTGATAAGCTAGCTGGAATCCTTTTTTAAAGAAACTTATGAACTGAAGTTTCAGTTATCCTCATAATATGGATGTTAACATTTGTTTAATCCTTTTTATTTGGCACCTTTTGTTTGTTCTTAGTTCATTATCTTTCAAAACAATTTTGATAGAACTTACTCCTTGTGACTTTCAATTTGTTTTTGTGCTATAAGCATACACATTATTATTGTCATATCTGAAACAAACATATTTTAAAATAATAATGAATGGAGACATCTGATTATTATTTTCCATTGTTCTAGTGATGGTAGTTCTGCATATGAAATACAGTATACAATATTCATGAAATTACTGTGTTGTCTATATCTATGTAATTTGCATTAATGGAAAGAGTGAGCGTGAACTAAGAATAAAATTTAGATTTTTATCTGAATTATAATTGGGTACATGTGTACATTTATTTGCTTTGTTGAAATGGAGGTGAAATAAGATTTACCTAGGTATAAGGTAATCTCAATGTTTATTTCTGAAATAAGCTTTACAGGCTACTATTTCTCAAAGGCCACTTGAATTGAGAGAAAATATCTGTTACGTAAGAATTTTAAAGTTTCTGTTTTGCTGTTACAAAATATTGTGTAAGTGTCATGTATTGTCCTAGGATGAAAGAAAAGAAGCAGAAAAATATTATGGTTCACTTTTTCCTACAGTTATATGAAAATCATTGTAGCAAATTAAAATACCGGAATAAAATTAAGATGATTTTTTGAAGATCCCTTAATTTTGGTGGCCACTGTCATGGACCATCCTTTTTGGAACATGGATTATTGCTTGCAAGCTTTAAAACAATGGGTTTCGTAGATAAGTTAGTGCTTTATTCTGATGTATTAACAGGGTGGTTACTCACCGGGAATTCTGCATGAATTATTTGCTCCGGGAATTATGCGCGAGTTCTGCATGAAGTTTTCTCATAGACGTGAAACTTTTATTAATCCAAATCCCATTGGTTTTAAACACATGTATAAATGCCCCGAGGCAAGTTTTTTACCATTTAGCTTATATTTTTATCGAGAAGGAAAAGAAAGCTCCGTGGAAAATAAAACAGAATTCTCTCGGTCTGTTTTGTTTACTTGTTAGTGTCCTTTCCAGAACAATCTATCTGACAGACAGAATATTATTGCAAGATAAAGTTGAGAAGTTAAATTTTAGTTTGCATTTTTATTCAATTAACAATTTTTCATATATTCAATTAACAATTTTTCATGTAATAGTATGAGGGAGAGTCAAATTAAAAACTTAAAAGTCCAATAACAATTGTAGGACAGACTGCATGCAGCTCAAATTTACATGAGCTATCAACTATTATTAACAAAATGACCTCAAGGCTGCACACAATAAAGTAAGCTTCAAATTGCCATTTTTGTCATTTTAAAGATTGTGCCTCATCTACACGCTTGCACCAGTGAAGAGGAGTGATTTCTTGCCCTCTGTCAGCCTAAAACTTACAAAAATTTATTGCAAATGAAAAGTTATATCTCTGTGCATACTTACCACACCAGGAAGTTTACTAATGGAGGAGAAAGTTCAACAATGGCCTCAGTTCGCAGGCAGATGGGTGGAAAGGCCTTCGCAGTGCCTCATAAGTAGACCTCGGATTTTTAGGTCCTAAAAAGTGTGCTTGTAGGTTCCTAAAATGGCTCTAAAATAAGTTCTTGAAATCTTAAATTAGGCTCGAAAAATCCTGAAGTAGCTTCCCAAAAAAACTTAAAACTGTTCAAAATTCCTGAAAAATACTGATTAGATATAATCGTTAGAGAACCATAAGGAATCTTAATAGGTATATTAACAACCAATTATTAATTTTCTAACCAAATTTTCATTTGCAAACATCATTTTCATAATTATCCACAAATTTTCGTAATACTATATTTGTGTTGTTAGCAAAAGTTACTTTGTTGATATGAAGAATCAATTACGTATGTATAATTTGCTGCACAATACCTGGGTGGCAACTCACCGGAAATTCCTTGAATTCAGGGAATTCTGCGTGAATTTTTCTCCCATTACGTGAAAAATTCCATCTTTTATTAATCCAAATTGCATTGAATTTATACATATTTATTAATGCCCTGAGGCAAGTTTTTCACATTTGTGACTTGTGTTTATAGATGTATTTTTAGTCTGAGTATGTGAAATGGCCAATGTAATCTCTGCACTTTAAATTGCACTTTAAATTAAATATTTAAAAAATGTATACCGTATAATTGAATTAGAATTTTTGGATACATAGGAATCACACAGACCCTTTATATTGTTAGTGTATTTGTTTGTATGTGTGTGGTTGGTGAGAGGCGGTAATACGTAAGGTTGAAAAACATCTGAATTTTTGGAAAGTTTGCCTTGAAAACCAGGAATTATATAGGGTGTTCCGTATAGGATGCCAAATTAGAAAATTAAATAAAAATAGGGAAAATATCATGAAAATTTGTTATATTTCACTTATATGTAAGCAGTAACATCTCCCATTTACATATGAAAGACAATGTCAGGTATATGTCCACCCCTACCGAATCTGCGTGCATTTATATGCTCCACAAAATTATTGATAACCCTCTCGCAGATGTCTGTCCTGATGCCTCCAATCACCCGTATGATTGACACTGAACTAGTTGACTGAAACTTCAACATTAGTCTGTGAACTGTAGACTCGTTAGGTCTAAAATTCCTTCCAAAAATCGTACAAAGTTTTCGCTCTGTCTGCATTGCACTTCACCACTTTGGTAAAATGTCTTCACAATGAGAACACGTTGCTCAATCGTAAACTGTTCCGTATCGTAACCACAACAAATGGGTCAAAACAATTGAGGCTACATTAATCGGCATGACAACAGATACCAACATTGGTAAAAACAGGTCTGCCAACCTCGAAACAAAACAATAGCACTCGATTCAAATTCAGCATCCTATACGGAACACACTTTAGAGTGGCCACTCTGAATACAAAACAATCTTTTTCATGTTATCCACAGTCAAACTCTGCCTTTTGTGTGTGTGGATCATCATAAATGCTGAAAATGATCTTTCAACAAAAAACATAGTCAGTGATGCAAATTTGAATGCTGAAACGTTACTTCGCAAGGCGTGAATGCCAGAAAGTACCGAACTGACGCGAAAGTAAGTAAGACAACACGGATCACAAGTTTGTACTTTAAACTGTGCAGGTAGGCTAACAATGGCACCAGACAATTTGCTTTCTTTGGAGCTTTGAAAAAGCATTTTGGAATTAGGAGGGAGGGAAATCGACTGAAAGTATGTTCCTAACACGGTAGTCCATGAATTTTTTCGGTACCAAACCGAGCAAAAAAAAAAATCCTGTAAAACCTTTATAAATATATAAAAACCTAAAAAAGGCTTGATTTAGGTGCATAAACATAAAATAGGTTCTAACAAGCAAAATAGATTTTTTAGGCACTATAAAACTTTCAGTTGTTGCATTTTTAAACGAAATGCTGACATAACTTATTATTTCTTACATACCTGTAAAAAAGATAGGTTAAAAACCTAAAATCCGAGGTCTCCTCATAAGTGACTGCACGTGGACCCCAAAGCTGCTAAAATGCAGCAAAATTGTGCTACCATACATGCAGAAATCGACTAGATAAGAAACAAGGTTTTCATTTGATTCTCCCTTGTGTGTCCTGTGACATTTGTGTTTGTACATGTTTTTCGAGTCTGAGTATGTAAAATGGTTAATGTGAACTCTGCATTTTAAATTATTGGGTTGGTCCGAATGAAATGTCCGCCCCAGGTGCATCATTGCCAAAGGACAAAAAAATCAAAACTACAATACCTGGTTAATCAAAATAGTCGCCGTCTGCAGCCACACACTTTTGCCATCGCTCAGCCAACATTTGGATTCCATGGCGAAAGAAGTCTGGAGTCTGCGACACAAAGAACTCCTGAACGGCATGTTGCAACGCCCGATCATCAGCGAAGGTCTTACCTGTCAGGAAGTGATGAAGATGCCGGAAGAGATGGTAGTCAGTGGGAGAGAGGTCGGGAGAATATGCTGGATGAGGAAGGGTTTCATATTGCAACTCATGGAGAGCCTACACCGTCCTTTGCGCGACATGTGGGTGAGCATTGTTGTGCAACATGAGGACACCATGTCTATTGCTGGATGCTTGTGGAGAAGTTTGCGGTGCATTTCATGGAGTTCAGCACTGTAACGATCTGCATTGATGATTTCACCTCACCTGAGAAAAACATGATGGATCACACCCACCATAGACCACCATACCAGCAACAACACCTTCCGTGGGTGTGGTTTCGGAAACCACCCTGGACGTTGATCATGATCCAACCATTGTCCTGATCGTGATTATCATAGCAGATCCATTTTTTATCTGAAGTGACAATCCGATGCAAGAAACAATCCCGGTTATTCCTTACACTCAGAGAACTGCACACCTCCAGACTTGTTGGCCGGTGTCAAATCATGTGGTACCCATGAGTCCAACTTTTTCACTTTACCGATCGCACGGATCTGCCGAACGACAGTGGTATGGTGTATGCCTAACTCGTCTGCAATGCCACGAACATTTTTCCGAGGCTTCCACGGTGTTCCTGAGGATCTCATCCGAACATGATGTTTATCGATGGCCACGGGGCTCATTTTGCAACGCTGTGTCACCGGAACGAAATTTGACAAGCCAGCGGCGAATGATGCGTTCCTTTGCCATTCCTGGCCCAAATGCACTGTTAATGTTTTTGGAGGCTTGCTGAGCAGAATGTCCCAGTTTGAATTCGTAAAGAAAAATCACTCGCAATTGTGTGTTCTCCATGGTGCACTTTCAGACGATCCTCTTAAGCATCACACTGTCTCCCGACTGTCTGGGTGCTCCAGCCTGTTTGCTGGATGTATACAGAGTTTATGACATTAGACCCGTGACCTCAGTCAATCCCTGTGTTGTGTTCTTGCAGTGAGTTTCTTACCAGACGTCAAAGTGGAATTAGAATTTTTGGATACATTGGAATTACACACACCCTTTATATTGTTAAATATCTGTGTGGTGAGAGAGGTAATAGGTAAGGTTGAAGCAGAAAAAACATCTACTTGTACCCTTGTAGTTTTGGAAATTTCACCTTGAAAACCGGGAATTATACATGAATTTTATCATGGTTCTAGAGTGGCCACCACCCTGACTAAGAAAGTGTGCAAGTAGCGCAATGCATGTGAACCGTCATAATAATTTAATTGCAAAGAAAATTTGCCAACATTGTTGATCTTCATTGTGTTGATAAACTATGTATGCAAAGAAAAGAAACAATTACGGTGATACATAAATGTTACATTTTTCTTCGTCCTGATGTAACTCATTACAGTGCTTTCAATAAAATTACATTTTTTTTTTCATTTGTAGGGTTTTAAAAAGCCCCAAACCATTGAAAACATAACCAAATGCAGAAGCATGTAGTAACTTACAGTGTACAGCACCTGTGTCAAGGAATCAAAGTGTATTACTGACACAATTTAAAATAAACATGAAAACCATGGAAATAACTAAGAAATAAATATAGAAGTTGTGCTTTTCGTCTGGATGCAAATTCTTCATTAGACAGGTTAAAATGAGGGCAATCATTTATTTTATTAGCACAGGCATGGTTGAATTCTCTTCTGACACAAGTATATAATAATAATAATTCCGTGTAATAACCTTTGTTGCAAAAGAACTACCTTATTCACCGAGTATTATTCACTACATGGAAGCTAAACACCTTTGTGTTCTTACGTCAGTGTGGAGCACCTTCGATGTTAGGTTAAGCTTGTTGGATTTAGTTCTCGTATCATAATTAATAGAAGGCCAGGCGAGGCTTGCTGAGAACCAAGCCTAACCTAACAACAAAGGCATTCCTCACTGACGTCAGAACAAGAGGGTATTTATCTTCCTTGCAATGATTGAGATCCTTATTCATCTACCAATTTTGGCTACTCCCTCTCTCAGTCAGTATAGCATTGACATTCTCATAAATTTTGCAACATTCCATTTATAACAAGTATCTGACTAATTTTGCACTTGGTTGCGTTTCTGTACTTCAGGCTATTTTACTAGATGTCACTTGTATATGTGTTGAAATCCTTTTGTTTGCAATTTTCTTTAAAATTAGCCTGTGTTGGGCTGTTGTGAAAGATTTCAAAGGTTTCTCTTATAACACACTGCAGTTTGTCAGTTACATTTGTGTAAAATCCTGAATTGTTGCTGATGCCTTTATGTCTTGGGAGAGTTCAGATTCTGAAGTTAGATTTTTGCTCTTTTTTTAGTTCTCATTTATTCTTTCCTAGATGGTTCTTGTGTTACAGTTCCTTGTCCTATTCTCAAAGTTGGTTTTCATGCTACGTGAAGAAAGAAGAAATCACCATTATTTCTCACTCAAAATTTCACATTCACTGTCTTATGTATTGTCTTCTTTTAAAATTGCAACACTAGTCTGCATTTTAGCATTGTTTTTGGTTTGATGCTGGTATTCTAATAATAAAGTCATTGTGATTTCAAATATAGTAACCATTTTCCCAATCACATAACAATTTTTTTTATAAAATTGATGCAGAAAATCTTTAAATATGCAGTCATATAGAATGTTATTGTATTCGAGGGTTGCTGGAAAAGTTTCTGCAAACTACCACCAACAGTGGCGCTAGTGTTCCGCTATTATAAAAATCGAAAGAATAGACCTTTTTTATGTTTAAATTATCTTTGATTGTTTGTTTAAGCCTATTCCTTTATTTTTCACAGCAGTTTGAAGTAGTTGTTTTGTGTGAGAAATGGAAATTTCTCGTGAACACTTTCGGGCAATGATTTCAAATGTAGTTCAACACTAAAGCAGTGCATCGAGCGACTTCATTTGGCTTTTCGGGATGAAGCACCATCCAATAGGATTGTGTGCAATTGGCCTTCCGAATTCCAGCGTGATTGCACATTTCTCAGTGATTAATTTCGTGTAGGTCGTCCATCCACGTCTGTTGTTGCCAGTAATGTTGATGCTGTGCGTGAAATGATTGAGAGAGATCGGCATGTGATATACCGTGAGATTCAGGCAACCTTGAACATTGACATGAAAGCAATACATAAGATTTTGCATCGTCATCTGAACGTATGGAAACTTTCAAGCCGATGGATCCCACACAACTTGACCATAGCTCAAAAACGGGCTCTGTAAATTGACGTAAATAAATGCTCAAAAAATTCAACAGAGGCAAGTCAAATTTGGTGTACTACATCGTTACAGGGGACGAAACTTGGATCTATTCATATGAACCCGAAACTAAACAGCAATCCACTGATTGGGTGTTTCAAAGTGAGCCGAAACCAACAAAAGTTGCTTGTTCGAGGAGTGCTGCCAAGCAAATGATTGCTTGTTTCTTCCGTTATACCAGGCTTTAGAAGATCTAAGGACTGTAAATGCTGAATGGTATACAACAATTTGTTTGCCAGAGGTCATCAATGAATTGCGTAAAATAGCCCCAAATCGTCGCATTATTCTTTACCACGACAACGCCAGTTCCCACTCAGCACACCAAACTGTTTATTTTTTGTCCAGTAAATATGTGGAATTAATGACTCATTGTCCGTACTCACCTGATTTATCACCTAATGATTATTTTTGTTCCCACACATGAAAAATAAGATGCATGGTGAGCGATTTGTGTCGCCTGAAGCAGCTGTTGAAGCATTCCGAACAGCAGTTTCTGAGGTATCAGCTTCAGAGTGGAAAAAATACTTTCAAACTTGGTTTGAGCATATGCAAAAGTGTATCGATCTTAAGGGTGAATACTTTGAAAAACAATAAAGCCATTCCCAGAATTTCACTTCTTTTTTCATATTGATTGCAGAAACTTTTCCAGCAGCCCTCGTACTTCAAACAAATCAAACCACGTATTATACTCAGTATTAATATTTATTTTGAAATAGAACAAAAATAAATCAATAAATGAAATAAGTAAATGTAATAAATTTAAGAAACAAAAATAATATTAAAACACCAGAAGTGCATGATGAATTAAATCTTGTAATTTGTTTTGTATGTCCAGAACTTTTTTAAGTTTCATTCTATAGGCCGCTTTGGCAAGTTTTTGTACTCAGCATCTATTGCTATTTCTCTGTGTGTACACTGCCTAACAGTAATCTACAATCAATTACACTCCAATATCCCTGGTATATTTTTCCCATGTTCATGTTGTGGTGGAACCATTTTTGTTTCCTTGCCATACATTTACTTTGAAATAATTAAGGCGAGATTATAAAAAGTGCTCTTTAAGAATCACTTTTCAACAGTTTATTTAGTTGTGTCTCATCACAATCTGCTTCATTAACCCCACTTTATTATCAAGAGCAGAAGATATAATCTTTTCTTAATATATTAATCTTTCCTCTGCAATGTTTATGAGAATTTTTTAATGACGAATCTAGTGGCCACTCTTCTTATACAATCTTCGTGTGTTCTAATGGTCAACTTGCAAATAAAATGTGACACTTTTGCATATCCAAGTTGTTGAACAAGTAGGATGGCCAGAATTTCGTGATCACCTGCTACACTCTCACCAAATATTTAATTTAATTGAGAAACAGTTGACTGTAGGCGAGAATGTTATGATTGAAAACTGTCGTGAGGTTTGAAATGAAAGGTATTTGATAGATTTCAACATAAAGTATGTAGGATGTTTCCGTGACCTTGATCAAACTGGCAAGGTGGATGGAGACTGATGCAAGTTCCAGTAAAACATAAGGAACCCTGTTCTGGAAATGCGTCATTATAAAGTTATAAACCAAAACTAGTTGGGACTCGACTGTCGAATAAGACAACTAAAACATGTGGCTTGTATACTTAACATGGAGATTACTGCAGTGTATTGTAGCACTCCACGATGAAATCGTTACAGTAGTTGTTCAAAATAGCATGCAGGCACAACAGCGTCACAATAACGTCCGTCACATTTGCTCCAACGTGTCTCTTATTCTACTGTCATAGTCCACTAGTATGGGCTTATAACTTTTGAATGGCACATTTCCAGACCAGAGTTCCTTATCTCATATTGCTACTTGGATCAGTCTATCCACCCTGTCAGTTTGTTTCAAGGTCACAGAAAAACACTGTACGTGTTATTAACTTATAGCAGATCCTTAAGGTCTACATTTATCTATCTTCACAGTCAAATTGTCAAATTATTTAAACCAATACAAATGTGTGAACTTCAGTATAAAATAGCTGATGTTAGGCAACTTCATAAATATTTAACTAAAAAATCTTGTTGGTTGTCATTTTCAGAGTGCATGTAAAACAAATCTTAAAGCAGCTTGACCCATTTAGACCAGTTTTTTTGGAAATACCAGGTGTTTCAGAAATAACTGGGGCTTTACAAAAATTTGTTGGAAGTAAACTATTGAACTTACTTTATTGAAACTAGACCAGAATGAACAAGGAACGCAAACAGCTTGTGCATGTATGTTTTCTTAAGCTGAGTGTTCACGTCCCTGCTGCTAGGCAACACTCAAATCATAGTGTTCTGTGCAATGTTTTGGTCCCCAAGACAACAGGGTGTGTGACTTCTTTTTGTGGGGTTTCATCAAAGACAGGGTATTCGTTCCACCGATGCTGCGCATGTGATATCGCAGACCTAAGTGAGCGATCAACACGATTGACAGGCCCATGTTGATGTGAGTATGGCAAGAAATAGACTATTGTGTTGATGTGTTCCATGTCACCCGTGGTGCACACATTGAACATTTGTAGGTGTAAAAAAAAAAAAATGTTTGTGTTCGTCGTTCATTCTGGACTGGTTTCTTTACTTGCAATAAATTTTTGTAACCCCTCAATTATTGCTGTTTGAATTTTTACAAACACTGATATTTGCATCTCTTGTATTCTAGGTAGGTCTCACAAACCTTTTTTTTTTTAAAAAAAAATTACTTTGAAGTAATGGACTGTTTTTTTACAGCCCCCAATGACATTAATACTTCAACAAATACCTCTTCTGCCGTGGCATCAAATACACACAGCAGTGCCTTTGGTACCAGCAGTGACTTGCAGCTGCCACAAGCAGGATCCGCAGGTAAATTGCAACATTGTAGTCATAAGTCAAATGTGCATTACTTTACACTTGGATTTCATTAGAAACTTCCCAGTAGTTCTGTAGTTTTCCAATTTAAGTTTTCAGTCACAGTGTGTGGATGCACAGCATGGCCATGTACAGAGTGTCCCAATGTGTTTACACTCTTTGAACGTCAGTAACAGAAAAACTCTGATAGATGACTGGACTTTTTTGTATTTGAAGGTGCAGTGTCTACATTAAGTGTGTGTGTGAGCATGTAGGCATTCTGTTGTTTTTCGTTCCATTACAGCCTGCCAGGCAGTAGGCATTAGTGTAAAAAAAATGGAAGAGGCGAACTTTTTTTTTTTGAGAAACTGAAGAAGTGTCGAATGTTGGAGAAAATGGAAAGGTTTCAATGGTTACAGTTTTAAATTTTAGAAATTGTAGCTTTCCTGGAGACGTGATTTGAACAGTGTTCTTAGGTTGGTTAAATCGGCACTTATTTCTAATGTGAAATGCATGTGTTGCTCCACCCCATCATCTACTCATATTTATACTTAACACTTGAGAGCGTTGTATATACTCGAAATGTTGGAAATAAACACCATCTTAACCTGGGTGATATTCCAAGAATGCATGTTAAATTTTTAATTTTTGTTGTTATTAGCAAAGTTACATTAAGTTAATAGGGAACATTGAATTTAAGTATGGTTTGATGTACATTAATTTATATGCAGTATAACTTTTCTCAACATTGAATTTAAGTATGGTTTGATGTACTTTAAGTTATATGCAGTAGAACTTCTCTAATGTCATTTGGGGGGAGGGTGCCTAGGATGCTTTAAAAGTTTGATTTGCATGGTAAATGGAATATTAATGAAATCGATATAAAATATGAAGTTGGAAGGCACTTTTAATTTTATGAACATACAAGTTTTGAAATTGAATTTTAAGTTTTAATTTAATTCACAATATTTATTATACAAGTAAATTTTACACACATACATATACATATAATTCTACAAATGTTCTCTTGCTTAATTGAGTAGATCCAGGTGGTTTGAAATAATCAGATATTTGGTCCGATACCCGGTGGAGGCACATAGTGGTTGGATGCCACTTTAAACTGTAGTCCCATTCCCTATTAGCTTTACTGTGCTGTGCACTCAATCAATAATCAGATATTTCAACAAGAAGGACAAAACCTTTCAAAAGCTAAAAATGTCAACTTTCAATAAAGACTTATCAAAAAAAGAGTATTTAACATCACAATTTTCCTTTTCAGTCCACAATTTCAAAAAACCTTTTTTGTTTGTAAAAACGCCAATAATCAATAGGGATCCAGCAGTAAAAAATTCTAAAAGAACACATCTGTTCTTACATATTTATATTAGGTGGTGAAATGGTAGTTGCAATGCGATAAAGGTAATATCCTCACATACTTCTTCCCATTTCTAGGTCCTGACATCCCATTTCTAGGTCCTGCCACTGTTAAAATAGAGCCACCTGATTTTGACAATGAAAAGGTTCCTACAGTGCCATTGGCCAGCAATGTTTGTCTTCTACTACGAGATACTTCCTCAGGAATTCAAGCTGATGAAGGAGAGACTTTGAATAACAGGCCATTTAAAATGCCACAGACACCCCACACGCATCGGACATGGAAGGGTATTTACGAAGTTCCTGCTAGCCGTACAAGCCAAAGTTCAACAGCTATACCGATGAATTTCAAGGAAGCGACAGACAAAGCTAGTTCAAAATTTGCGAAGTTCTGGACAAGCAACCAGTTACCAAAAATATCCAAAATTAGAGGCATGGCATCTCTTACGAGGGAACGAAGAAGGTTCCTGTTTCCAAATTCAACATTCAGTCCATCTTACATTGGCTCATCGAAGGAAAAAATAACAAGGCCAAATGTTATTGATATGGATTTGGAAAATGAAGCCGGACCTTCCAGTACAACCAGTTCACCTAGCGACATCATTGATATGGACATAGAACATGTAGGTGGATCATCAAAGGCAAGCACAGTCACTTTGCCTTCCAACACCAATATAATTGATATGGATGTGGAAAACATCGAGTGCATTGGCTCTGCTGTCAACAGAAAGGATTCACCTGCAAGAAAATCACTGAACGTAAGTACGCCATCGCGGCAGGATGAAATAGTGGTCCTGGATGAGGAGGTTGGACTTCAGAATCAAAATGCACCCTTGCCGGTGACAGAGGAGACCAAAAATAAGTGCAGCGATGATTTGAATAATCATCTGATGCCTATTCTCGAATGTGCCGTGTGCTTGGAGTATATCATACCCCCTATCTATCATTGCCAACGTGGTCACCTCATCTGTTCCGATTGCAAATCTCAGCTCCCCTGCTGTCATACCTGTAGATCGCCTTTCTTGCAAACAAGAAATCTTGCCATGGAGCAAGTGGCTCGCCAGCTGAAGTACCCTTGTAAATACCACTTAACCGGCTGCATAGAACATCATAAACTCGAGGACAAGTTTGAACATGAAAACAACTGCATGTTCCGTGCGTACCTATGCATCCAACATGGATGCGAATGGAAAGGATTCCTCCCTGAAATCCTTGCACACATGAGTACTTCCCATCAGGATATGCTGTTGTATGGTCCAAGGTGTAGTCTTACCATAAATCTCAACCCAGCAGGAAACATAAGCGAAAATTGGTTTCTGACAGCTTTTGACGAAATTTTCCGTGTTAACTTTATGCAGAATGGTGCCAGAACCCAGATTTTTGGTGGTGTTCAGTACTATGGACCGAAAAAGAAATCAAAAAATTTCATGTACACTTTTGAGGTATCGAGCGAGAGTGATGTTTGCAAACGTGTTATAGTGTATACGAGAACGACTCACAATGATTCCAAGAAGATGAGTGCTTACTATGCAACTGGCGACTCTTTCTTCATACGGCCACAGGCTGCACACTTCTTTGCATCGGATCATAAGCTGAAAGTTTCACTTAAAATAGTGAGAACGAAGTAATCTTCATTTATTGATCAAAAGGAGTATCATTCAGCACATTTTACTTCTCCCTACTTTTACTAACTGAACACACACTGGAAATTTTTTTCGTTTATAGTCTGAGAATATGTTTTTGTAGCAATTGCCCTCAAGATGCAGGTAATATTCTTTTTATATTCTGTATGTATTTGGAATAGCACAAAGCTGTTTGAGCTGCAAGAAGAAATAATAATCTTTTGTTAAGATTATAGGTGAACGAAGTTTGTATAAACATGCCACATTTGTAGTCTCCAGACAGGTTAATCATATATGCTACATTTTGATTACTAAAAGGTGCAGTGAAGTGCAGCAGCTGAGTATGCAATTTTCTTAGATTTCTAGGATTAATGTTTTTGCACCACACTACTAATCTATGACTTGTGTTGAAAGTGTGTGCTGTTTGAGCTTTATTAATAGTGAAAATCCATTTCAATTTCGTGGATAAAGATATTAAATCGTTTTTAGCTGTACCATTGTAGAAGACAAAAATTCCTTCATAAAGATGTTTATTTTTGTAAAAAAAAAAGAATTGATAGGAATGTGTGTTATTTCAATTTAAAATATGTTTGTTGTACAATATTATATAATGTTTTTGTTTGTTTGTTTCATTAAGTAGAGTATTAATCACTTTTCATATATTTTTTTTGAAAAAGTTCCTTATTAACAGGATTGAGTATTGATTTAAAAAATATACAAAATAATTGTTCTTGTATTAGAAGTGTTAAGGGACCAAAATAAATGTCAAATAATGTTTATACGTAAATAAACTATGCTACAATTTTTCCTTAGTTACTTCATTGAAAAGTGCTACTGTGTTTAATTTAGTGTTATTTTGTGTATAATGGTTGGAACGTTTGACTTGTATCAGTGCTGATGTGTCAGACGATTACTTGGAACCTCCACATTGTTGCAAGATGTTTCCATTTGTTGTTTTTTCTTCTCCAGTCTACTGAGACAGGATTGATTTAAATTATTGAAATTAATGTTTTAATTTGCATTTCTACTGACTTGTCTGATATAATGGTTGCTCTGTGTGAAGCCTTTCTTGCTTTGATGTTAGGCAGATTTTAAGTAAGGTCAACGAAAGTAATGCTTTTGAACAAAGAAATAGGATGTCAATACAGGAGCCAAGAGGATTGAAAAGAATTAACTCTTATGTAGGAGAGTTGGTCCCCCTATGTGCCACATACAGATGCTGCGTGTGTAGTAGCTTCTTCTCAGTCACTCAGATGCATGGTACAAACAAAGAAGACCATGGAAGCTTCCACTCACTTAACCACTTTTCTTTCATTGTTCTACCACTTCTTCATTGTAAGCTAGCTCATAACATCAGTTAAGTGTCTTTGTACAATTGCAACCATTATATCTCTTAACACTTCCAAGATATAACGAGTAGACCTCGGATTTTTTTGTTCTAAAAAGTATGCTTTTAGGTTCCTATAATAGCCTCCAAAAATCCATAAGTAGGTTCCAAAAAACTTAAAATGGTTCAAAATTCCTGAAAAATACCGATTCGCTACAATCCACAGTGATCCAGAATGCTCCCCCCAAAAAAATAGAAAAATCAGGAACTTGCTATTTTATCCCTAAATCCATACAAATGTGTAAGATTGACATTTTTAAGGAGAAGAATTTTGGTGCACATAATTCACATGAGATTGATTATTTAGATTATAAGTATAACTTTGTCCTATTTCAATACACACACTTGGGACCACAGTAATGCTAACAATACACTTGGAAGACTGAAATACATTCCCAGAAATAGATTAAATAATCATAATAATAATGATAACTATAGTAATAATAATTTTCAAACTTATTGTTAAAATCAATTTATGCACAATATATTTTTAACGCCAGGAAAACGGACTTCCTATCAAATAACTTTCAAGAAAAAATAATGTATTTTAAGGCATTAAATAATATTTATACACTAGTTCCAATACCTTTCCTTATCCTTCCTCCTTTAAATGTGCTTTGGTTGCAAATGTAAGTTCCTTAGACATATTTTCCCGCCAAAGTTCTTCAGTTATCGCTTTTTATTTCTGTCACTACTTTCTTCAAAATTGACAATATGCTTTTAAATGTGCGTAGAATAGAAGAAAAAGCAACTACAAACGCTCAATTTTTTTAAAAGCCAAGTGAAATTATTTTTCAGTTATTTATCTTCTAATCGGCGGCAATTTTCTTATTCTTAAACACAACAACACTAATGTTCTTAACACAATCTTGAGCGATATTGTCTTTATAGAATCTAACACAAGTGAAACAAATGCTTAATTTGATCATTCCTATCTTCATAAAATTTTTCATGAAGAATGTTTTGTGTATTGATCCACCACAACCATCATTAACCCCTAAGGACACGTGAATGGGTACAAATGATCTAAGCAATTTTGAAATATTTTATAATCTTTGCCAAATGAGTGCCTGAGGCAACCCTTGTCAGTACCTTTCCAGTGACCCCTTCAGAATGTCATGCATGCATGTCCTTGAATCAGCTATTGGGCTCCGTTACTTCCTCTGACAGTGCCGTAGAAACACTGCCTGGGTAAATTTCACCATACATGTGCTCCTGCGTTTCAGTTTGGTATGAAAACGTTCTTTTTTTCTCATTTTTATCAATTTTGAAATACAATAAAAATGTTCAAAACTAATACAATTAGTTTAGCCAATAAAGGTATTCACTCAGTGAACCATCGGACTTCATCAAGACTCTGCAGAACTTCTCCCGGTGACCTTCTTGTTAGTTTCGACGTAGTATCGCTCTTCACCAGAGTGCCTCTTCAAACATACCCTGACTTCAACCTACTTCAGCTACAAGGGAAGGTGCTACGGACAGACTCACGGAGTGGCAGTGGGATCTCCACTCTTGCCTGCAATAGCCAATTTCTTCATGGAAAATTTCGAACATGAGGCACTCAGTTCAGCTTCACAGAAACCTCCTGCTTTTTACAGATACGTAGACACCTTTGTCATCTGGCCGCACTATGAAGCAGCGCTACAAACGTTCCTGGATCATCCCAACAACCACCACCCAAACATGAAATTCACCTTGGAGACAGAGACCAACGGTAGCCTTCTGTTCCTGGACATCCTCATCACACGCAAACCAGACGGGACCTTAGGACACAACTTATACAGGAAATCTACCCACACACAGACCTATACCTTAACGCCAAGAGTTTTCACCATCCATCACAGTGATCAACCGAACTCTCTACATTGTTTCACCAGACCATCTCCATCAGTGACACAGGGGTGTAAGGGGCGACTTCCACATAGTACACCCAATTGTCAGCCTCACTTCCACATAGTACACCCAATTGTCAGCCTCACTTCCACATAGTACACCCTGGACTGCTTTGTGCAGACTAATGAGGCTCTGGCGACTGGCCCTATGGCCAGTATAATTGTGTGTGTTGTCCTGTCTTTTGTCCTTGTGTGTGCTGAGTGCCCCTTTACTGCCTCAGCTTTTAACCTAAGTCAGAATGTTTTAAGATTTTAATTATGCAACGTTACAACTATGTTATTTGTTATGGTGGGGCTCGACCCCGTATAGCGTGACAGGTGCAAAATGGCCTTAGTGCTGATGCACCCATAATTTTAAATTCAATTTCAATTTCCATCAGCAACACGGAGCACTTCAAGATGAAATAAGACATCTGTGCACAGCTTTCAGACAGACTGGATACAGTGAAGGCATCAACAAGACACTAGAGTGAGCAATGCACAAGAACAACCAACAAACAAACCTAGATCCCCCTGATAACCAAGAAGAGAAGAAGATAGCTATCATCCGAAATGCTGAAAACCTCTCCGCAGTCATCAGTCACATTCTTTCAAAGCACAAAATTAAGAAGTCAGTCGCATCCTTTCAAAGCAGAACATTAAGACAATCCACAAATCGCCACCAGTCAGATTTCAGAACCAGACTTCGAAATCAAGCAGAACATTTCCATCCAGGAGGGCCATAGAATTGACTTCACAATCAACAAGGCATCCAATTACTGGGACCGTATCATCAAAGAAGCAATAGCCATACACGGAGAAAAGGAAAACCTCAACAGGGACACAGGACTAGAAGTAGACCCAGCCTAGTTAGCGATAGTAGACTGGGAGCGCGGACGTCGTAGAGATGCCACCTGCACCGGACCCCTCCCACACCAAATACATATAACCTGCCCTTGCAGCAAGTGACTATGGGTTAGATTACTGTGTCCAATTCACATCCTGGTGAGAAGAACATCTATCTCTATGAGAGGGATGGGACCGAGGAATGCCAAGCATCTGTGGTGGCCTTAATAGCGTGAAGCTTGTTCCCGGTGACCGCATCCCAATCTTCCTGATCATCATGGACTTGGAGGTGGGAAATGGACAGAGAGTATGTTTAAAATGCATTAGTCATTAAATTTTTTCAACACCAAACAGAGCAAATACCTTTGTGTGATATAAAAAACTTTAATAACTGTTAAATATATAAAGACCTAAAAAAAGGTTTGATTTAGGTGCATATACCAGGTGTGCCGGTTAATAATTCTTAATTTCATCGCTGGATAGCGCTGGAAGCAAGGGTTGGTGCACAGTCTCAACTGTTACGTCAGTGTGTTGCCATGACAGTACCTGTCAAAACGCCGTGGATGTGCCACCGAGTGCGAGTGATCATGATATTGTGTTTGTGTGAGAAACATGTTGACCTTCAAACCAAATAAGGAGCATGTGCGACACGTTCTGCTTTTCTTGTTCAATCAAAAGAAAAATGCGAGCGAAAGCCATCGTATCCTTGTGGAAACGTACGGTGACAATGTCCTAATGCAAGACGCGTGTGTGCTTTGGTTTCAATGATTCAAAATGATGAAAAAATTCGAAGACGCCGAATTGCAATCACTGTTGGACGAAGACGATATGCAAACACAACAACAACTGGCAGAGAAGTTAAATGTTGGTCGCCAAACCATACCATATCTGATCGTCTTCATGCCATGGGAAATATCCAGAAGGCAGGAAAATGGGTCCCACATCATCTGAACGACAGACAAATGGAAAGCGAAAAACTGTGTGTGAAGTGTTGCTTTCTCGACATGAAAGAAAGTCTTTCTTGCATCGGATAGTGACTGGGGGCAAAAAATGGATCTACTTCGAGAACCCAAAATGCAAAAAGTCATGGGTTGACCCAGGACAACCGTTAACATCGACTGCAAAACCGAATCGCTTCGGAAGGAAGACAATGCTGTGCATTTGGTGGGATCGGAAGGGTGTGGTGTACCATGAGCTTCTGAAACCAGGTAAAACAGTGAATGCCGTTCGCTACCGTCAACAAGTCATCAATTTGAACCAATCATTGATCGAAAAATGCCCAGATTGGGCGACAAGACACGGAAAAGTGATTTTGCAGCATGACAACACCTCATCACACACAGCGAAAGGCATCAGAGACACCCCCGATGGCGCAGTGGTAGCTTCTTCGCCTTGTAATCAAGGCGTTCCGGGTTCGATACCCGGCGGAGGCACAAGTGGTTCGGATCCCACTTTGAACTGTAGGCCAGTCCCGATTAGCCTTACTGTGCATAAAGTGGACTTAAAACACCAAATCAACCAACCAAGCATCAGAGACACCACTTCTGCACTGACTGGGAATTCTTGCCCCACCTGCCATACTCACCAGACTTTGCCCCTTCGGACTACCACTTGTTTTCATCGATGTCTCACTCACTTTCCCAGCAACACTTCAACAATTACGAAGATGTCGAACAATGGCTTGCTGACTGGATCACCTCAAAATGTGAACGATTTTTCTGGAAGGGCACCCACAATTTGACGGACAGATGGGCACAATGTATAGCTAGCGATGGCGCTTACTTTGAATAAAGCATTTGTTACCTTTCCCCCCAGATACACTTGTTTTCTTTCGGATCAATTAAGAATTATTAACCGGCACACCTGGTACCTAAAATGTGTTCTAACAAGCAAAATAGGTTATTTTAGGCACTACAATACACCATTAGTTTTTTTTAATGTAACGATGACACCTACAAAGGAAAAAAATAGGTTAAAACCTAAAATCCGAGATCTAATAATGAGAAAAACAAGCTTTTTCTTGTGAATCTTTTATTATGAGTGAACAAATAAAAAAATGTTTCTGACCAACCCTAGTCGTGAAAGATAATGAGACTAAAATGTAAAAACTTCAACTATACATACTGTTTCAACAACTACTTTCAAACAACAAATAAAGAATGTGCATAACAGCTTAACAAATGTGCAAGTTATGTGAATAAAAATTTTCAACATACACAATACATATACAGGGTGATTCTAGAGGTATAGTACAAACGAAAACCACAGATACCTCCCATGAAATAGACGAAAGTTCCCCTTCCACTTTGCCGAGAGATGCCTCCGTGAGGAGCTAGACAACGCCGAAAACGTGTGAAAATGAACTTCACACCTCTGTACAGCCAGTACCAGTGAAGATAGAAAGGCGGAACAAACGAAGTCAAAAGGAACACCAAAGTCGCCCATCCAAAAAACACTAGGCGGCAGCTGTGCAACGCATGCGCATGGGGTTCCACAAAGGAAATAGGAGTGTCCCGCAAGACAAGTGAAGGGAAAGGGTAGCGATCGACAACGGTAGGGAGAAAAGAAGCTATGAAGCATGAAGTAACAATTGCACAGCTGGAAACAAACACCATGACTGAAGCAGTGCAGTCGAGAAAAGTAGTGCGGGGTTGCAGAACCACGGGAGGACGACGTAGGATGTAAAAACACACCGAGAATGCAAGCAAAGTGGTCTGTGACACTCGACAGGCAACAGACGCGTACATGGTTCGGGGCAGAAATGGCGGCGCTGGCGGTGCAGCGCAAGGGGAGTCCCCAAAACACAGTGGGGAGACACCGCAGCAAGAACAAAGCACGGTGCAACAAAAGAGAAAGGGGACCAGACGGGGAATGGTACCTGCCAAGGAGACAACAAATGCGGGACGAGGGATTCCCCGTAGCAGCACCGAGGGGATGTCACACAGAGGTCGTGCGCCAGCAGGACAAATACAGCAACTACGGGCACAGGAGGTTATTGCTAATGAAAGGTGCACGTACAGATAGGACCACGTACCCCGTACTGACGTTGTAACAAACGTCGTGATGGGGCCCAATCAGCCTCTTAGAAATGAAGCCGGAGGCACCTCGCTGGGTGGGAGTGGGCGAAAGGCTGCTGGAGTGTCGTACAGACCCCACCACTCCGTACGGTGGACGACACTAATGGACGAGGTCGGAATGTTTCCATCCCGATCACCAGGTCCACCGTTCCCAGACCTGACGCGGCTGCTTGCTTCCGAGCGCAACCCCAGCTGAACCACTCGAGTCCCTCCTCGGCCACAGCCTTCCGCTTTGAAACCAAGCGTGGCCTCACACCACCACAGCCGCACACTGCCGCGTGGGTGTGAGACCGGGCCGAGCAAGGCTGGACAGATAAACTGCGTGGGACAATCGTGTAATGAAGCTATGTGGGGGTATGCACGTCTGTTCAACTGCTGGGTTACCCCACATTGGTGTACACAAACACCACACGATCGTACGTAGTGCTCCCCGTCGGCTCGAGCAAGACGGACGAAGTACGTGTTGTGGGTGAATGGGGCAAGAATGAAGGACGCTACATGTGTTCCACGATGACAAGGCCCCAGAGTACATGGCCCCACCTGACGGCAGTGGTCAGGTAGTGAAGAGCACAGGCACGGGGGCTCAGGAACGTCAGCTGATTGTACCACAGCGCTGTGCGGACGTGTGGGCTGATTGGAAGTGCAGCTTCAGGGAGCGTGTCAGTGAAAGAGCCGGTGCAGTGGTGGTGTGCTTGACGTACGACAATTGAGTACGTTGTTTCGAAGCCGTTGTGACCAGTGTGTGTGTGTGTGTGCCACCTGTGCACTGCAGTACAGTATTCCATAATTGGCACTATCCTCACCGTACCATGGAACGCTACACATTTGTAGAACTGAGGGACATGCATTTTGTCTACGGCCTTGCAGATGGCAATGGCCGAGCAGCTGCACGCCTTTATCGCGGACGGTATCCGGAGAGGCGACAACCCAACAGCAGGTTGTTTTCGAACGTGCACCGTACCCTTGGTGAATCGGGTGTGTTACGTGCAGGCCATCATGTCGGTCACCCAAGACATGTGCGCACCATGGCGGTCGAGGAGGACGTACTTGCTCGCGTGTACGACACACCGTCCACTAGCACCCGTAGCATTGCACGTGCACTGGGAGTATCATAGTCGACAGTGTGGCGTGTCCTTCATGATGATCTGCTGTATCCCTATCATCCACAGCGAGTCCACGCGTTGCAGGCTGGGGATTACCCACGACGTGTGGAATTCTGTCAACGACTGTTGCAGTTTTGTACCGACGATCCCATTTTTTTGCGCCATGTGCTTTTCACGGACGAGGCAACATTCACCCCTGAGGGCATCTTCAATTGCCGAAACAGCCATGTGTGGGATTATGAAAATCCACATGCAGCAGTCGAGGTGCACCATCAGACCCAGTTTGCAGTGAATATCTGGGCAGGTATCATCGATGAACAGATTATCGGTCCATACCTGCTGCCACCACGTTTAAATGGCCGCCTCTATCGCACCTTTCTTGCATCAGTCCTTCCAGAGCTGCTAGAAGATGTACCCCTCCACGTGCGACATTGTATGTGGTTTCAATTGGATGGAGCGCCTGCACATTTTGATGGCACAGTGCGAACCCTTTTGCACCATACCTACCCACAGCGCTGGATCGGCAGAGAGGGCCCCATCCCCTGGCCCGCCCGTTCGCCTGACCTCACACCAATGGATTTCTTTTTGTGGGGCCATGTGAAAACACTCGTCTACGAGACCCTGGTGCCTGACAAGGAAACATTGGTAGCGCGGATACTTGCAGCATCGGCCGAGGTGTGTACCATGCCAGGGATTTTTGATAGGGTTCGCCAGAATTTCCTGCGACGCTGCAATGCCTGCATTGAATGTGGTGGTCGTCAATTTGAGCAACTTTTGTAACAACGTCAGTCCGGGGTACGACTACGTACTATTCCTATCTGTAAGTGCACCTTTGTGTGGCAATAAACCTCCTGTGCCCGTAGTTGCTGTGTTTGTCCTGCTGGCGCACGACCTCTGTGTGACATCCCCTTGGTGCTGCTACGGGGAATCCCTCGTCCCGCATTTGTTGTCTCCTTGACAGGTACCATTCCCCGTCCGGTCCTCTTTCTCTTTTGTTGAACCGTGCTTTGTTCTTGCTGCGATGTCTCCCCACTGTGTTTGGGGACTCCCCATGCACTGCATGTGTTTGTTTCCCGCTGTGCAATTGTTACTTCATGCTTCATTGCTTCTTTTGTCCCTACCATTGTCGATCGCTACCCTTTCCCTTCACTTGTCTTGCGGGACACTCCTATTTCCTTTGTGGAACCCCATGCGCATGTGTTGCGCAGCTGCCGCCTAGTGTTTTTCGGATGGGCGACTTTGGTGTTCCTTTTGACTTCGTTTGTTCCGCCTATCTATCTTCACTGGTACTGGCTGTACAGAGGTGTGAAGTTCATTTTCACACGTTTTCGGCATTGTCTAGCTCCTCACGGAGGCATCTCTCGGCAAAGTGGAAGGAGAACTTTCGTCTCTATTTCATGGGAGGTATCTGTGGTTTTCGTTTGTACTATACCTTTAGAATCACCCTGTATATTACAATGAGTAAATATGAATTACATGCGTCATGTAACTTCTTTCCTCAGTTGTTGATATGTACTTTCCATTTTATCTTGTGTTAAGTTGAGCAAGTTATTCAAGTCCTCTAACTTGAGATGTGCAGTTGGTATAGGTGGCAGCAGTTGTACTGGAACTTTGACTAAAAATACATTGAATGCATGCATTATAAAATGTACTATTTGCTACATAGAGGAATAACAAAAATAAAATTATCAACCACACATACCTCCCTGATGGCATAGTGGTAATGTAATCGTCGAAGTCATGCTAGTCAGTTGTCTAATGACCTATCTGTGCATAAAGTGGACTTAAAAAATAATTCAAAATCAACCACATCATATTAAGTGGCTCATTCAAAATTTTTGATATATCACGTATTACCGTCCCGTAAAATTCAGTTGCAAAACTCCTACTAAACTTGTTTAAAATCAGCCCACAATATTACAATGAAATCATATGTTGTTTAATTTTCCAAAATCCATATGATAGAAGTATCAATCTCATTTTCTAGGCCATGCTTTACAAGTGCAGATGAAGAGTTCATTAAAATTGTTTTTAGTATTTTTATTTGTATTTTTGTTATTTTACGTTGTTTTTCTGTCACTGGCTAATCATGACAATTGAAATTATTGAAGGGACACTCACAAAAAACAACCATGGCCATGCCAGGACTCAAACCTGGGAACTTCATTGGCAAGATCGAAAGTTGACCACTGAACTCACTCATCCACTGAGCTGCCACTAGTCCTGGCTCAAGGGATTGAATTTTGGAACAGTCCAGTAATGTCATGGACAAGATGTAATTGATTTATTATTATAATTATATGCATAAACACTGCATTCAACATGTTGTTCCTCTGGGTAAGTACTTTGTCAAAAGTGCAGTAGGATTATTTTCACTCACTCTGTCCATCTACGTGGCAAATAGAAAGCAAGAATTGCTGTGAGTGTGCATGTGCAACGTTCATTATCTCCCTGAATGGCAGGTGTTTTGAACTGAATTCATCATGGAATAGCCTTCTGTGGATATGCATTTGATGACATGTCTTTCGAGATCAGACACCATTACTGTTACCTTAAGTAGCTCCCTAATTATCCTGACAATGCTCTGTCAAGTCTTGAGATTTTGGAGTTCCCACTGGTAGTACTCACGTTCTGCATTGTGGACATGCTGTCTAAGGCATCATGCTTTGGGCTCTTGGTACGGGATGTGTGCGCGTGCAGGTTAGAGTCTCTTGGAGGAAGCATAACAACTTTTGTCCTGAGATTTCGGCCTGTATGGCCACCCACCATCGTGAGGAAATTGGGGAGCTATAAATGAATAGTGTAAATCGGTTGCGGAAACCTACAACAACGACCAGGGGTTCATCGTGCTGACAACAACAACCCATAACTGGTGAAAGGATCTCCCACTTCGGCAGGTGGGAGTGAGGCCGGCAGTCGGTAGGCAGGCTCTGCTCTGGCCGTCATGGGTTGTTGCTCCACAGGTGGTTGTTATTTATTATTACTGGTAGTATTTGCACCATAGGTGAGAGTGCTAACCATTCAGCTAAGCCAGAGTACAATGCTAAATGGAAATAACTAAAATAGCTCATGGAGCATACGTATATTATGTAATGCATAAAAAAAAATACTGAAAATTGTCACTCAACCTGTTGCCTTGCTAGCAAAATTGTGTGCTGTACTTTTGATCTTGCTACTGACAGTCCCAAGTTTAAGTTTGGGCTTGGGCATTCGTGTTTCTTTGTAAGTGGCCATTCATCAATTTCACCTAATCACTATTCGTTCATTGTACTCACACAAGTACTTAAATAAGTAAATTCTGTAAACCAATGTTACTGCCGGACCTGACAACAATTATACCTAGGTGTGAGAGATTCTGAAATTTGTCATTTTAGTTTGTGCAACCATTTTCATTAACAAATATTTCAGTTTTAAAAATGCAACATACCTATGAAAGTCTACTTATCAAAATTAATTTGATTATATTGACTTGAAGAAACTACAAAGTTTCATTTGATCCATTGGTTGACAAGTAATTAAAACCTGATTTTATGTTTGTTTACAAGCCTAGAAACAATTGAATTATGATTGTACCATAATTTATTAATTAATATTTCAATTAGAGTTGCATGTTAATTGATTTATGAAGTAAAATTGTTGGAATCAGGGCTTGACTTTTTAGAAAAAGAATTTACCAAGTCGTTCCCTCACAAAGTTGACAACACTACTGTGAATAGTACCTGTATACTTGGTCCACCTTCCATTTTCTAAGAATGTGTATGGAGCAATAACCATAGGGAGTATTGGAATTTTGTTTTCTATGGCAATGTGAAATGCTCCCTTTTTAAATGGCATTAAAGTCTTCCTTGCACTGCCTCCTCTTGTACCTTCTGGGAATATGAGTAGTTTTGTCTGAAATGTAGGAGAAAAATTACAAGTACTCTACCAATGTGCAAGGGTGCAAGGCAAAGTAAAATTTGGACTGATGTTGTTTATGTATACTTCCTCATTTTCAAGGCGTATACATACATACTCACATTATGTATATTAAAAGTGTATATAAAAATTGAAACTTGATTGCAATCTTTATCTTTTCAATCGTCAAAAAATATTAATGGATGCACAACTTTTTTGTGTATGTTTATACAGTGTTTTGAGGGAATGCCGTCCATTGTTGGAATAAGGTAAAAGAGGAATGTTGTTTTAAAAAATGATTTCCAATCCTTGCTGTTGGTACAGTGGGATGCACAGTTATTGCACGGCAAATTTTCCATGACCATTTTTGTTAATTTTTCTCTTGCATCGTAGGTATCTTTAAGAAATGGACTTTTAAGAGTGTTGGGTCAGAGACTGAAGCATCTTGTTTGGTGTTTTGTTTCAATTCTTGAATCTGTCATTGGATAAAACAAAAGAACATGAACGTGGTGATTAACAATTTGCTTGGTAAAACTTAATGCAGCCCACTGTACTGACAATACAGCTAGTACTTTTAGGAGATTATGAATGTTTGGAAATACATTTTTGTTAGACTTCTCAAGGATGATAGAAACATGCAGACTTTCAGTTGTAGATTCTGAAGAAATGGTTCCCACTTCTGGCTCCAAACAATATATTTAGCCTTTAATGTTGACTTGTCCACATTGCTTTATATTTGTATCTAGTATTTCACAGTTGTATTAATTATTTCTGAACAGATTTGCAAGCTTCACTTGCTGTATCAAGATTTGTAGAATTTCTCCCTCTGTTTCACAATATCACCTCCACAATTATTTGCATTGCATTCACAACTTATGTTGAACAAGTTATGCAATGCCATATGCAAAATTCAAATGCTCAGAATACATATCAAAATTAATTTGATAGAATGCACTGATCGTGCAGTTAATGTATTAATGGACTTCCAACTAATTAAATTAATGATGTGTGCTAAATCTCAAAACTGAAGATATACAGTATGTAACATTCTTATTCGTACACACAGATTTTCAAAGAAAATGCTTTAATATCTGAAAGGAAATACATTATTTTGAAATTGTTTCTTTACAGTTCAATAACTAATATCATTAGGAACATAAAATCTTACCCAAATTCTATATTACCAATGACAATAATAAATTAAATGAAACAAAGAGAAACATGCCATTTTTTGTACAACTTTTCTA
This sequence comes from Lepisma saccharinum, assembly GCF_977018435.1. Lineage (NCBI taxonomy): Eukaryota > Metazoa > Arthropoda > Insecta > Zygentoma > Lepismatidae > Lepisma > Lepisma saccharinum. Next base: position 41,317,528 of record NC_139245.1, read on the forward strand.
TTCGTACACTCGATAATATAAAAGAAAAAAGTATATTCAGACCAAATTGACTGACAGTTCTAATACTTTGATGCGTATCCTTTGGCTTTAATTACTGCTTGACACCTGTTCTTCATAGAATTAACCACTTTCCGACATGTTTCGGAGCTTATTTTATTCCACTCTGCTTGTACGAGGGCCACTATTTATATTTTGAGCCTTGGCAACACTGAATGAAATTAGGCACGTTTTGACGTTTGCACTGAATCGTCTGGCATTATTGACCATAACGTACTTCAAATGTTTTGTCAATAGCTTCATTTGTGTTGTTTATGTTGCCTTGGAGATTGCGTGACAGCAATAAAATGGAATTAACTCGTGCGATGATTTTTTGCGATTTTCGACGTGGATTATCAAGACGAGAGTGCATCGATCAACTTACTTCCACATTTGGCGATGAAGCCCCATCCTTTGCCACTGTGAAACGCTGGTATAACGAATTTAATCGTGGCCGCCATTCGCTCACCGACGAGATTCGCGAAGGTTGTCCAAAATCAGTTGTTGTTCAAGAAAACATTGATGCTAACATTGATGCTGTGCAAAACCTAATACTGCAAGATCGTCATGTGACGTACTGTGAGATTGAGGCAACCATAGGCATTAGTTCCACCAGCATCAGCATATATAAAATATTACATGATCATTTAGCTGTGAGAAAGGTATGTTCTCGTTGGATCCCACACAATTTGACAAAAACTCAAAAAGATGCTCGTGTCAATTGGTGCAAACAAATGCTCAATAAATACAATCGTGGTGCTTCAAAAGATGTATATAAGATTGTAACAGGTGACGAATCATGGATATATGCATATGAGCAGGAACGTAAACAGCAGTCGACTGTATGGGTGTTTCAAGATGAACCCAATCCAACAAAAGTTGTTTGCGCTCGAAGCACATCGAAAGAAATGGTCGCCTGTTTTTTCGGGAAAACTGGTCATGTGGCAACTGTGCCTTTAGAGGAACGTAGAACGGTCAACTCTGAATGGTACACAACAATTTGTTTGCCAGAGGTCTTCGGTCAAATACGGAAAACAAACAAACGCCGTCGGATCATTCTTCATCAAGACAATGCCATCTGTCACACATTTCGTCTAACAACCGACTTTATGAACAGTCAAAAAATCGAATTGATGGGTCATCCGCCGTACAGTGATGCGTTCAAAAACCATATTATGGAGGTGTCTCAAGAAGATTGGAAAAACTGCTTTGACAAATGGTTCGAACGAATGCAAAAGTGTATTGACCATAAAGGAGAATACTTTGAAAAACAATAAAGCAGTTTTCAATGCTAATTTCCTGTTTTTTCATTGTTAGGCTCAAAATATAAATAGTGACCCTCGTACAACAGTTTTAAACTCTTGTTTGGACTCGATGCCTGCTTTATGGACTCACCTCTTCAAAATTGCCCCTAAATGATCAATCGGATTTAAGTGTGGACTTTGAGCTGGTGTTTGTAGTAGTTTGGGCACATTCCATATTAGCCAATTCATGTTAACTCGCACCTTATGCTTACTGTCATTGTCTTGTTGGAATCTGTAGATAGGCAACATGTCCATTTTTTGGGCACTCTGCTTTACATTGTTCTTCAATATCTCCAAGGATGACATACAGCCCCAAATCATTAATGACCCACCACCGTGTTTAACTGTTGGAACTGTGTTAATGTGACCATTGTCTTTATTTGATTTTCTCCAGACCCTATTTATCCCATCTGACCCATATATATTAATCTTGGATTTGTCTGACCATATGACACTATCCCAAACTTCCTGGTCCTTGTGGATGTACTCTTTCGCGAATGAAAGTCTATTCCTGTGATTCGCCTTATTTACATACGGCCTCTTTTGTGGTGTTCTGCCATGATATCCATGCTTCCACAAGGCACGTCGGACAGTTTGATCGGACATCATCTTGCCAGCAACATTTTCTACTAACAGTCGTAACTGAGGAACACTTAGTCCGGGGTTTTCTCACGTTCATCACGTTTATTCAACAGTCTCTCTTTTGGTTTTCTCGACAGATTCTGTGTTGAACCTTCCTCTCTAAATTTGTTTACTTTGTATTGAACTGTGGAGTGTGATTTATTGACTGTTTGTCCAATTTTTCTTAACAAATAACCTCTAAGGGTCAAATTTATAATAACATCCTTCAGATCGGAACTAAGTTCCTTCACTTTGCCCATTTCGAACATGCTGATAGATAGACGGTAGTCCTGCAATACCACCTACGCCAGCATTCCGCTTGACGGGGAGTGCACCTGCATGTTCAAACTTGTTACAAAGTTGCAAACTGCACGAAATTGCCCGAATAGCGGTGGCTCTGTATGCTAGGAAGATTGAAACTCTTGCCTGTACGAATAACAATGTTGCATGAAACTTCTTGTTTTTCTCTTTTCGCACAAATTATATGCTCTGTTTATACACTTTGAACATACATTTTTATTGACATTTGTTGGTGAAACCTTCATTAACATTCATTTCCAGGTTATGATTATATTTACTAGTAGATATGACATTTTTTCCTCGGAAATTCTATGTGTACGAGTAACAATGTTACATACTGTATGTATAAAAAGCAGCTTCAAATATTTACATCTCATGGAAACACCAAAGAGACGTGATAAGTTAGAAGGTGCATTTTTGCATAAGTGCCTAGTTTTATCTTTTACAGAAATGTATATGCTTTTGACAGAAATTGATTTCAGCGTGTTTGGATCACATTGGAGATTATTTTTAATAATCATAGCTACTTGCCTTTGTCTTCAGTGCATAACTAGCAGCTTTATTTATAGTTGCATGTCCTTCAGATGGGTTCCACCTATCTAGGAATGTAGTACCAATGAGCCACAACATTAATCCTAGAGGCCAAACGTAAAATAATTCTCTTTTTGCAACAAAACCCATTCTTTCAATGATGTACAGAAGTATATGGAAAGCTGAAAATAAGAGGTTATTGTGAAGTAAATAACATCATCTTAAGGTACACATTGACATCTACGAGAGTGAATTCATCAGAATGTTATAAGTACAAGCAGAGAATTCTATACTACATTTCAAGTCAGGTGTACCACTATAACCTTCTTTGTAAAAATCACACACAATTTGTTGTAATTCCCTGAGTGTGCAGGAAGGTATCATCACCAGTGGCGAAGCGTCCTATGAGGCCCGGAGGCCGGGCCTACCCTAATATATTTGTCTATAACGGATTATTTTATTACTTATAAATTTCATTAAACAACAAAGAAAACTGAAATTCTTGGTCTTCCGATAATTACCGCAAGTTTGCAACCCTGCCTGGAACCGTATCTGAGCATTCAGGGAAGCCCGCCCGAGACTGCCTCAGCTGGTCCCATAACAACCTATGTGATTCGTGCAGGAAAGCATAATTTCAGGGGTGCGTTCGCCTGTAATGTAACCTGAGAGGCCAGCCTCTTTTCTCTCTCTCACCCTCTCTCCCTGACTTCCGAAGAGTGCCGATCGTGTACGATCGCGTGACGAAGCAGGCAGTGGACGTACAGAGCTTGTTGAAGCAGTGTTTCCATGGAAGATTCAGAGCTGTGCCGGGAGCAGAGCACACCCAGCTGCTAACATGTAGCGAAAATGTGTTGCTAACACCTCGAAGCCTGGCCTCCTAACCTATCAAAGCAGGCATTATTCGAATTCTAATTGCAAATAATGCATGCAAGTTGGTTACCAGTGTTAAGTTTGGTGCTTTCAACCCTTTTGAGGAACTGCTTTTCGCGAAGTGTTAGCTGCTGGATGTGCCCCACACCAATCTCGATTCAGAAAGGGAAAGTATTTTATTTCTTTGAGGAAAGGGATATTGAGACGAAATTTCCTTTCATGATTAGTGACAACTGAAAACGTGCTACTTTTAAAATGGGGCAAAGTACGTGCAATACAAACATATAGAGAAAATCCATGTTACTGAAATTTTTTGGTCGGTGTGTTACACTGTCCGTGTTCTCATTTAGCATTTCATCATTTTCTAAATCATATTATATTTTTTAAAAAAAGTCGCCTGTTGAAGAAGAATTATATCCATAAAAATGTTAAAAAGAAATAATTGATTGATAGATTTAGTTTATTTTACTTGGCTTTCTGCCATTTTTGGCTAATTGGGAAGATGTGAATGCCCAGGTGGGAATTCGAACCTGAGACCCTTGTCGTAGCATGCTGTTATAACCAATCTGCAGCGGAGGTCAGCTTTAAAAAGAAATAAACGCTAAGTGACGATCAAGTGAACCAACCATTTCTGTAATGCGAGAAACATTTACAATACTGTTATTGAAGTAGCAAATAATTTTTACGAGCAGCTTTAATCTAACAAATGTAAGACGGCTAGGGCCTGACAGAACGGCTTTTTCATTGGGTGACGCGGGGTCAGAACATCGAGTCTCATTGTCACTGTTTTCTGACCTTCGAGACAGGAGCGCCTTTATTCTCAGATATCTAATCGAGACTAGATTAAAGTAGAATCTGAACCAATGCCTCCAGGAGGAATCGAACCTTCTACTTCTTGATTATAAGGCGAGAGCGTTAATCACTACATTATCCTTTACAATCACTATCCCGACTTAAGTAGACGAGATTCGGGCGATATGTTATCTTTTATTTTCTAGGGGCTATATTTTAACATACTACTGTTAAAAAAAATCCCATCTTCCCCTCCTCCCAAACCCTGCTCCGTCCTGTGCCTACCCTTCCAGAGACAGCACGCTTCGCCACTGATCATCACCTTGTAAACAAGGGTTCGCAGGGTTGATACCTGCTAGTGCAACATAGTGGTTCTAATTCCACTTTGAACTGTAGGCCCAATCTTGATTAGCCTTTGTGATAAAGTGGAATTTTTATAAAAAACTCAATTAAATAATGCTGGTCTACATGTGAATAAAAATTCTGCTGAACTGATTTTTGCATAATTTGAGGCCACTGATTCCAGACATGCAAACAGAAATCATGTGTGTTGCCTCAACTTTGCCCAATTAACAGTTATGAATTTTTGCAAGATTCAGCCAGATTCCAGTAGTTACGTACAGAGGGCTGCACAACGGCCAGAATCGCTTACTAGGCCCGCCTGGTTGGTCGGGCGGGCGAGTAAAACTATATACCTGGGTTTTGACCCGTCAAGCATCGAAAGCCCACGGGTAACTGGAAGGCCTTGCAAAACGAAGCTCGCTTATCTTCAGCGAACGCTCATTCCGGTTTTGCACCGTCTCCAGATACATGAGTCACGCAGTCACCGTTGCCAACTTTTAGATTCTAAACTGTTCTAGGAGCACTTAAAATGTTCATCACTTTTATCAATTTGAAATTGCAGACATTTATTCCTTGCTAGAAAACATTTGTATCGCTCACACCCAGTGGCGGCGATTGGGTTCCAAAACTAGAGGGCCAAAGTGCAAATGTACGGGGGGGGGGCAAGGATAATTAATTTGCCTTGGTACATGAGGTTAGCGTGGTGCAAAAGTAGCAAAAAGTGGGGAGGGGGGGGGCAACTGCACTCTCTCGGCCCCGCCCCTAATTGCTGCCACTGCTGACACCTGTACAGGAGTACGAACCAAGTTTCGCAAAAAGTGCCATCGTAAATACTTTGGAACTTTGTGTGACTGGTGGTTGTTCTACATTATACTTTTTTGGGGGTGCTCCCCTATGGCGCAGTGGTAGTGTCGTCGCCTTGTAATCAAAGGGTACCAGGTTCGATACCCGGTGGAAGCACATGATGGTTCAGATCCCACTTTAAACTATAGGTCCAGTCCCGATTAGCCTTATTGTGCATAAATTGACCAAATAAATGAATCAATCAATCAAACAGATTTTCTCTCTGGTGCAATTTTGCCAATTCAATATCCGAATTAGTTGCTCAAGATCCCCCCCCCCTGAACACTAAGGCACGATGGTCCATAAAATGGAACATGAAATCAGAATTTGCATTATAAAAGGTTTTTGAATATTGTCATCTCTTTCAACACATCGTCGTTCGCTAGTGTTGTTGCTAGTTATCTTGTTCTCAGACCGCATTGATAGTAATACGATACAAAATATAATTGTTAGCTTGTATTTTCACACGGGTGCAAATAACAGGCAATGCTATTTACACATTTCAACAAACAAACAACGTAAAAATGAAACCGACAGAAGATTTACGATTTCAAGACCAGAAAGGTGACATAAAATGAACAAGACACACAAACCTATTTCAAGACCATCGAAACAAATTTAGAAAATATGTGGTAGTTGGTTTGACATAATAATGACACTAATTTGAGAAGTTACAAAATCTTAGGTGCAGTGGCTTAGCAACATATCGCGAGGTCCTGGGCGAGATTTGAATGCAAGGCCCCATCGTTCTTTAAGTTTGAAATATCAATGTAAATCGATGCACAGTCATCAAGGAAACGTCAGCAAATTATCATATTTATATAATAGCCTACAATAATAATTAATTTCTGACGAAAATTATATTTGATAGTACGCGACAGAGAAATTTACACTTGGCAGAGCTACAGTAACACGCTGCTGGAATTTTCATTAACCAAAGTAGTAGTAATAGTACGTTTTTTAAGATGTTCTTTAGGCAGTAAGATAACTGAAATATCCTTAAGTGTGCTAAACTTTTTTTTAAAAAAAATCAGAAATACAAAGTAAGAATCTTGAAATATAACCTATATATTATTTAATGAGTCATTCTTTGTTTCCTCATTTCGAAGTTTGTAGGATGTAAATGTCACAAACCATGGCTTAAGTAGAAAATATGGAAGGACGCACATAAAATGTCAGTGCTTGATAGAGCGGGGGGAAGGGAGTGCGCTAAATCACAATCCTGTCCAGGGGCCCAATGTATCTACCTACAAGCTCTTCTACACAATCGGTGTCAACATCAGCAAATCTTAAAACGATAGTCATTTGCACAATAAATGTGAAATGTTTGGTGTAATCAACTGATACAGCTAATTTGACCTTTTTTTTAAATTAGCAATTTTGACTTTTTTTAATTAGCAATTTTGACTTTGTTGCACATAAATTGTACCAGTTAACTTTGAATTTTAGGACTTAGATGATAATAATAACTGTGAATCTCATTTTGTTGTTACGTCTTAATGTTCTTGTAATATTAAATATTTGACGCAGTGGCGTAATAAAATCGTAAAGTACGCGTCCGCAAGAAATAAACTTGGGTCCCTCAAGTACAGTCAGCTTCTTCCAGGAAATTTACGTAATTACTTAGAATGGCTGGTTGTGGCTGCACTTACATTAATAACTATACAAATCGATGCTCTAACTCTGAATTTTCACATATTACAACATATCTTTCTTTGACATTTATGTATTCAAAAGAAGAAAATACAAATACTTACTTATCCCTTCCCCCAAACAGAAGGTGGTACAGGATACAGAGAACACTGGAAGTTAGTGTAGAGCTATCAAGGAGAAGAAACTTTCCTAAAGCACTTGATTTCAGATTTAAGCACATTCCTGAAACATAGAACTTGATCAGGAAATTCGGAAGATAAATCATCTTCGTGCCCGTTACAGAGGGCAATAGCTGCGTCTGAAGTTGTAGGAACGAAGGAAGAACTGCTAATATTATCCATACCCTTCTTCAGTTTAAAACACCAGAAGTATTTAAATGCCCCGTACTTTGCTCCGTGGCAGTTTGAGGTACTTTACCATTAACATATTAAAATCGGGTAGGCTATGCAAGGTCACGACACAGAAGAAAAATGGATAAAATTGTCCAAGCAATTTTTGCGTTGATGTTTCACATGAGAAATTAGAATTATTTTGACTTTTTCGGGGCCCCTTAGGCTTAGAGCTCCCGCCCGCCTCTGATTTGACGTATTCATTCAAATTATAACGTTAAACTAGAATATAAAGCCAGTTAAAAATGTCTTAATTTTATTGCCCACAAAAATTAGCCTTTTCTATCTTTCTCACTTTCATTTATTACGTTTTTCGTATCAACCTCATAGGACGCGAGGCCCCTATATGCGCGAGGCCCAGGGTGGTCGCCCACTTCGCTCACCCCTTGCTACGCCAATGATTCTACAACCTCAAGGCACCTGCGCCTAGCAGAAATTCAAATATTTCCATGCGTAGTGAAATATAATGGCCGTTGGCAACACTGACAGTAGTGCTCGCCGTCTACCTGCAAGAACTACATCGAGTCTCACGGGTCTTCTTAAGACCCGGGTAATAGAAAAACCTGGCAGGCATCGAAGCCTGTGCAACACTGTGACGTGAAGCTCGCTTGCGCGATGTCGAACACCTGGGCTTGATGTGCGTGTTGCATATTATTGTAGGCGCGCCTCCTCGCAGACGGGTTTTCTCCGGGTCTTGTGCAGGCCTCTGGTTACGTAATGCCTGGAGAGAGAGACAAAATACTGTTGCCTCTGCGATTTAAGTTGTCGTAACATCGTTGCCTTCTAATCAAGGGATCCCAGGTTTGATACCTGGTGGAGAGACAATGGTTCGGATCTTACTTTCAACTGTAGATCCAGTCCTGATTAGCCTTTCTGTACATAAAGTGGGCTTTCATAGAAGCTTGAGGGATATGTGGCCATTATTACCATGGAAGCATATGGCAGATATGGAGATAAGGTCCCACACTTCCACGATTTTGGCCATTTGTACAAGTAATGTGATCAGCACCATACTACGGCTCCTCTCCATATATAAGGGGAGGGTTTAACAGGTCTGATTTCCCCCTGTTGCGCTCGTTTAGTAAAAATTTTGCAATTACACAATTCAACAATCATTTCATTATATTGCTTGTAGAAACTTGAAAATGTATTTATGGTTTATTTGTTGTGAATGGTCACATAGTCTTCTACAATAAACATTATTGTTAATATGTGCACATTGATATATTCAAAATAAGAGAGTTAATAAGGAAATATTTTATTGACTAATTGTAACTGTTTAATGATTATGATAACAATAATTGGTAACTCTTTTACAAATATAATTTATTTAATTAAATAAAATAATATTAAATAATATTTATTACTATTATTAACCATTAAAAGTATTCGGCCCCTGGATACTCACTAAAAGTATCACCTGTAAGTTCTGTTTGTACATAATATTCAAGAGGCTTGTATTGGCTTTTAGTGTATTAATATCAATATGAATGTTTTAATCCTGAAAGGAATGATATGATTACTCACGCAAAATATCCAAGCCTGCTTGGTGATTGCACAATATGATACACACATGATTATCATCTGGTATATTCTCTTTACCTCTCACATCCCAGTTAATGCCAAGCAACCTTGATAAGATTGCATATGGCTGTTTAGTGAATCTGTGAATAAGAAACATAAATTAATGCATACATACAGGGGATGGACAAAAATATGGAAACACCTGTGAAGAAAAGCCAGAATGCTGTAGCTAATAAGGTGCAGGACCACGTTTAGCTTTCAAAACGGCCTGCAGTCTCCGAGGAATGGACAAATACATGTCCTGGATGGTGGATAATGGGATCTTGCACCATTGTTCATGCAAGACATGGTCACAATCCTCCTCAGTGTCCTTCTGTCCCTCAGTGTACATTTTCATCCATGCAGATGTTTATCTGATGATGTCTTTCCGGACACATTATTATGTCATCATGATCTTGGATAGAGTCCCTCTCGATATGCCAAATAACATGGCTACTTTGGAAACAGAGGTGCCTACAAGGCAGACACCAACAATTTACCCTCTTTGAAACACTGTGGACTCCTACCAGTCCTATCTCACGGCACAAAACAAAATAATGTCGCACCTTGTCCGATTTCAAGTGGAAAAATTGCATTGATTTCACCAGTTTTGATGTCGTGGGGTTTCCATATTTTTGTCCATACCCTGCATATGTGCAATGGCATGCTCATGGGTGGGAGGTCATAACCCCCCCCCCTCCATTTTGGTCCATCATTCGTAAAAAAAATGTCAAATGCATGATAAATGGCAAAATATACTGCTAGATAAAAGATGACCCAGTGTGGTAATATCTTAATACATATTATGACAATCCTGGGCATGCCACAATGTATGTGAATGTCCATTTGGATCAAATAGATTGATTGGTTGATTTGTTTAATGTTACTTCGCTTTTCTACCACTTTTAGCTAATCACGAAGATTATGATGAGTGATGATATGATGAAATTGAAGATGGGAAACACAAAGAACACCCATGCCCATTCCCTGATTCAAACCATGGATCCTTGGCATTATAGTGCTCTGTGCAAACCACTCCATTACTTGGATCAAATAGAAATCACAGACATATCCCCCAAGCCATGGAGAAATTTAAAAATGGAAAATATTTGTGAAAGGTCATACATACTCTGCATTATTTTATTTGTATATTTATGAGTAGTTAATAAGTCGCGAACTATTTCTCTTGAAATCCTGTAGTTACCATCACAGGAGGGCACAAAGTGCCCACTTTGGACTTCATTTTGTTGAAGAAAATAGGGCAATGTAATTATTTTATACCCATTCATATTTAGGCAAATATTATTTTTTCAGCCGCAGAAACCTACCTAATATATATGGGTACACTTCAGTGGCGGATAAACGTCTATCTCTCGGAGGTTGCGGATGCGTTTATTACAACACTTCCGAAAAGCATCACCCCCGCCCCCTTTGTCTCATTGTCACAACATAGCGCTATGACGTCAGGGGTCATGGGTTCGAATCCTGGCCTGGGCATGGATGTTTGTGTTTCCTTTCATAAATTTCATCATATCACTCATCCCCATCTTCGTAAATTAGTGAAAAGTGGCACAAAAATGTAAGTAAAATAAAAGCAAATCAATCTATGAATCAAAATCATTGTCACAACGTTAAACCATGGGAGCATAGCTCAGCAAGCTGTAAGCCTCGACCAAACACCCTATCTCATAATTTCCACTTCCAGCGATGTTGAAAAGCTTGATGGATTGATTAATTTACCGGCCTCCGTGGCGGAGTGGTTAGCACAGCACGCTACGACAACATGGGTCCCGGGTTCGAATCCCAGCCTCGGCATGAGTGGTTGTGAGTATTCCTTCATCAATTTCATCATCTCATCCTCATCTTCGCGATTAGCCATAAGTGGCAGAAAAGCGAAGTAAAATAAACCCAATCAATCGATTAACTTGGTTTATTTTACTTTGCATTTATACGACTCTTGGCTAAACGCGAACATGAGGATGAATGATATGATGAAGCGACACACACAGAACACCAATGTCCAGACCGCGTTTCGAATCCGGAACTTCTGGCGTCGTAGCACGGCGTAACAATCACTCCGCCAAAGAGGCCGGCTTGAAAAGGTTAAACGCTTTACCTTGATTGTTAAAATGAATGCACTGGAATGAAAATGAATATGCTCATAGAGTAGGCTTACCATATTTTTTGGAGTCCAACCCAGGACATATTCGCGATGAACTCGTTACTGCTGAATTCAGTATTTTTTTTTTACAAAAATAATTGAAGTTACTTAAAAGCCTTAACATTTTATTGGAACATCAAACTATAAATTGTACAAGATAAAATATTAACATTATTTTCTAAAATCAATCAATTAATTTTCAAATATTTAATTGAATAATACATTTTCTGATCTTTAGGAAACCTCTTTGTTCTAGGTTGACTCAGTTTCACTAGACATGACTTATTTCAGAAATGGCTAGTTTGTTTTAATAACATCATAAAATTCACAACATGAAACTTCTGAATTAAGTTTAACATTCAGCAGATGTTTAACAGTGGATACTAGAAGTATACCTCTTTCTGCAGACCAAATATTCCCCATAATTGAAAAGACTCTCTCAACTGGAGCAGATGTTCCAGGCAAAGACATAGCAAACTCAACCATTTTAGAAATGTTCGTACATGAAATATCAGTCTTTTAAAACAGCTTAAAAATTGGTCGTGAATATTCAATACCTGTAGCTATTTTCATGTTCAGATTCTCAAAACCCCGGACATTTTGCAACCCCGGACGGCACTGAAAAACAGGACTGTCCGGGCTAATCCCGGACATATGGTAAGCCTATCATAGAGACAATTTATATTTACGACGTGGAACATTTCCACCCGGGAAACTTTTGTTTGAACTTCACGTGCCGATTGCGTTAATACATATCGCCTCCTATTATAAATCTGGTAAGTAAATCATTCTTTAAAATAATTACGGAAACTGTTGTGCGCTTCCTTCATCGAGGAGGGGGGGGGGGCAAAGAAGGCATATTTTTCTTCAGTTATTTTTCTGTGACAGAAATCAAATTATATGTGTGAAAAATATTTAGAATTTTCTAGCTTGACATCCATTTTCCAGGGGAGTCCGTGGCCCATTCTTCCCACCCCTTCTGGACGTCCATGACGACATATAGCTATTACGTCTTACATTCCAAGAAAGTGGCCGTAAAATTCACACGCACGTTACAGTCTTATTGAATTATGTAGTGAAATACAAATACGAATACATTTTTTTGAGCCTTTGCAATACAACCAATGGAAGCACAAGATTCAGTTAATCAAATGTTAAAATGCGGCTTATCTTTCAGAGTAGAATCAATGAATGCCTGTTTTATACAATAACAGTGGCCTCACTTCCGCTCAATATGACGACATGGCATAATATTAACACTGTAAGAGTTAGTAGTGTCTTCGGTTGAACAGAGGTTTTGAAAAGGGGGCGCGAAAGAAAATGTACACTTACCTTGCATTTCTAACATCTCCTGGTTTTGCTATCATTAATGGTATCAATAATAGTGGGATGACAAAAACAAAGCCGATTGCAAAGAGGATGCTTCGTAATACAAAACGAATTCTTCTACTCAACATATTTAATCCAGAGAGCAGGATGACTATGCTTCCTATGTAGACACACCAATAATATAGCACCATTTTGGCCTCGGCTAAGTGATAATTAATTGTGTCCCTGAAAGAATGAAATTAAAATATATATTAATTGGGTGACGCTGCTTTGAAGGTCTTGGGAGATTGTATTAAATTATCATCACTTTACCTATCTCAGCTGAAATGTAACTAGTGGCGATCTCAACTCAAGGAAGTGGTAATACCCCTTCCTCTTTTCTTATGGCCTGGTATTCATTTAAAATAATAATGTCAAATGCTGGAAAAGATGACAAAATTCAGGACTGACTATTAAAAAGAAAGATATAACCAACACTTGGCCACAGATAGATATATATTTATTCATTGTTCGAATGTGTAGCCCTCCCTTCCCCCCTACGTTTGGAAACCCTGGGCATGCCACTGAGTATAGCCAATGCCATGTGGAGGAATGACAAATATCCGGAGGGGGTGATCGATTGACCCTAAAAGGGGGGGGGGGGTTGGAGGCAGGAAAAGATAGAAAAATAATATATAATATGAAGTGGGAGAAACACACTGGATTGCTGTGCTGGCAACGCTTTCAACAAGGCCCTTTTAAGGTAAGTTATTTCATTTAAAACATTCAAATGAAGACTGAATTAAAAAGGTGTTTATTTGGTTAAATAACACCTCCGTGGTGGGGAGGGGACGCACAAGTCTCGGTGGCGTAGAGGTCGTGACTCAGTTTTGTTGCTACCTTTTTTAAAATCCTAGTATCAGGGTCAATATTATTTCATAAAAGATTTTACAACGAGAAACTATAGAACTTTTATCGCGGCAAACAGAAAATGTTAATTACTAGAAAAGTTGAAACTGAATCACAACATTAGTAAAAATCTTTTATAAGCCGAATAGTTCATAGTTCACACACCCATTGATTACGTGACTGAAATGTATGTAGATGACAGCAAGAAATTGCACTGGCAACGCTCACCTTTGCCTACCCCTCTCCTGTGATACTCAGTGCTACTCATTTCAACGACCCCTTTACATCAAGGTTTTGTGAAATTGTGCTGCTCTCGTGTACAGTTACTTTGTGGTAGAAGTGAAATGTTTAAAAACTAAAGTCCAGAAGTTGAAGATTTGAAACAAAGATTCCAATCAACCGATGAGAACGTCTACTGTGTAAGTACAAGTTGATTCTTTTAAAAATATAGGATGTAAAAGAAAAAGGAACGAAATAAGCAACTGGCAATTTTCCCCGATTGTACTGTAGATCGCTCAAGGAGAATAAGGCTTGATTGACATCTACGCTCACGGTCAGGGGGTATCCACATTAGCGGTCAAGCTTCGCATCGGTGAAGATACGATCAACGTGAGTCTTGTGTTGATTTCTTCACAGAGTAGAGTACACCGATTTTTCTGTATAAAAAGCTTGCCGATTGTGCTAACTACAATGTTTAAGAGATTTTAAACGACGGACTTTGATGTTGCAGCACTGGCGTTAATTAGAAGAAAATGATAAAGAAGAAAAATAATTGCGAAAGCGTGGATTCATTGACTTGGTTGATTTACTTCGCTTTTATGACCATTTTGACTAATCTTGAGGATGAGAATGAGTGGCGTGCGCACGGGGGATCAAGAGGGGGAGCATTATACTTTATGGAATAATCCTTTGGGGGAATTCCTGTCAGGTCAATGACGTTTTGCTATTGCCAAAAAAAAGCCATCAGGGATATTTCAAGTTGTTCTTATAAAGAACATTGTAGACCTTTGTTTATTCATTACAAAATAATGACTAATAAATTTATATATTTACTCTGTTTTGATTTATACTAAAAATAGGTTGCCTGAATTGAAATATAAACAAAACGTACATAATTACAATACAAGGTATAACAGAGAACATTACTTATCTCATCATAGATTGTCTAAGTCATTAAATAGTTATAAAGTAATTGGCCAAAAACTTTTCAACAAAATTCCATTCTACTTGCATAATGAATCGTTACAGGGTTTTAAAAACAAATTGTACAACTGATTAGTTTTACACCCATTTTATGATATTAATGAGTTTTTCGAATGTCTAGTAGATATATGATTTAGTTTTGGTACATATTTTAATTGGCTTTGCATAGCGTATAGGTTTCACACTATTATGTGCGTATCTTAACTATTGACTTTGTCTATTGCTGTACTTGGCCTAATGACAATAAAATTTTATTATTATTATTGCCCTCCTAATCATGGACGTCTGCAGATTTTTTTCACAGAGGGGCAAGCAAGATAAACGAGGCATATTATCCTAATAATTGTGTTGCCTTCTCAAAAAATACCACTTGAATTTGTATAATTATCGCGTTTCTTCATCCCCGTTATAATAATTAATGTAAATTACTGACTGAAATCAAATTACACGTGAGAAATATATACTTTTAGGTTGACATTAGTTTTCTAAAGGGGAGGTGTGGCCATCCTTGCCCCCCTCCTTTCCAGACGTCCATGCCCCTATATTATTATACTTTAACCTAGAAATTTAGTGGAGAGGAATCTTATCGCCGGTATTAAACGATAGATGAAATTCAGAGCAACTGGGAGGGGGGGGGTGCATTATTTTCTAAGTAATTGGACTATCCCTCTTCGTTCTCTGGCAAATTTCTTGTTATTCGTCAGTCATGCTGTTTCTATGTTGCTGCATTTA
Source organism: Lepisma saccharinum (assembly GCF_977018435.1). Taxonomy (NCBI): domain Eukaryota; kingdom Metazoa; phylum Arthropoda; class Insecta; order Zygentoma; family Lepismatidae; genus Lepisma; species Lepisma saccharinum. Next base: position 41,333,085 of record NC_139245.1, read on the forward strand.
ATTACATTACATAATTACACTAAGGGGATTTTCGATTAGTCCGGACACATACCAGGTGGTTATAATTAAAGTGACGGTGTTCAGAGTGGTACAGCACGGGCTGTAATGAGAGTAGCAGTCTGAAACTTCGTAGATATGCTAATGAAGCAATGCGCTTGCGAATTATGCCAAAAAAAAATAGTTCCAATTCTCGCCACCAGGGTAAGAAACGGCGCTGTAAGCAGTCAAAACGTGGAATTTTCCATAACTCTGACGTCAAAGTCGGTGAAATTGCCTAACCATTGTGTGAGCTCCCTGGTTGTTGTTGGTGACGCTTGTTGCTTTTTCCTTTAGTAATGTTCATGTAATTCGAATAGTGAAATTGTAGCGATATTTTATTACAAAGAGTATTGTTTTCTGCGATTTATAGTGTTTTTCCTGTAACTATACCAAGTTTTGACTGCTTACAGCGCCATTTTTACCCTGGTGGCGAGAATTCGAACTATTTTTTTTTTCTTAATTCGCGAGCGCATTGCTTCATTAGCATATCTACGAAGTTTCAGACTGCTACTCTCATTACAGCCCGTGCTGTACCACTCTGAACACCGTCACTTTAATTATAACCACCTGATACTATACATATACGCCCCTATTTGCCCCCTAATCAGAGGGTCTGCGCACGCCTATGGTGGTAATATGATTAAATTGATGAAGGAACATCACAATGAACATCCATGCCCAGGCCGAAATTCGAACCTGGCGTCGTAGCTCGCTGTGCTAACCACTCGGACAGGAGGTCGGCACACATTTCCCAGTATCTCATGTATATACAAAACGAGCAAAACTCGATGAAATTGGTGCAGCGTTAGAACGTTCTCCAAACAAACCTCTACGCCGTGTTTCACAGTAGATGGGCGTGTCAAAATCATCAACACATACAGCCACTAAGCTACTAAAATTAAAACCGTACTCTTATAACACAGGTTAGTGCTCGTTTTGAAATATTTATATAAATGTCTGCATATGTCCATAAAAGTAAGCGGGCATTACAGGTCGCAAATTTCGGCATCTCCGTCAGCGCCACCCGCCACGCTTCTCTCGGCTGAAGATCGAAATGAACGCACGGTACCTAGGTATAATGTTGTTTATTGATGTTATACTTTTGGTTTGAAAGCGGCAAACGTTTATTTGCAACTACAATGTGCAAAACTGTAAATGTCAACAATGGTAACACTAATTTGTCGGTTTAGGTTTAACATGAGTTTCGAGCTCATTGTTTGATATCGACATTGTTGATCATTTCTTTTATTAGAAAGTTTCCGATACAACAGGTGACAAATATACATCAGGTTGTAAGCATAGTTTCAAGGACCCGATTGTTACGCACGTCGTGTGGAACGTTACCTCTGTAGACTTAAAAAGAAAAAATAGGTAGTAATTTTGTATTGTGTTCTGTAAACGAAGAACAAGTTCGTTGTTTAATGTTGATTTGGGGCTAGATGTCAAGAATGATTTTTGCCTTGGCAGAGGGTCGACCACCACCTCCTTTCCCTTTGCACACACAAAAATGACAATATGGTTGTCCGGGAAATTATGACCGCCAATAGGTTAGCTTTTCGATTTAAGGATTTTAATTGATGCAACGGGTTGGAAAAAGGTCGTTACAACTAGTGTTTATGGATCATATTTGTGGTTAATTTATTTTTTTTTCATTTGCTAATTGTAATTTGGTTGTTTCAGTCAGTTTTTTTCCCCCTTAAATTTCTTTTAATCGGGTTCATGAAATCTCATATTTTGACCGATGTTTTACAAATAGAAGTGGGAGGAAAATATTGTGGGATTTTTTTTTGGTCAATGTAAATTTTATCATTACTCGCCTTTTTGTGTTTCAATAGGTCTTTGCCTTCTGACGGCTCATCTTCTACGCACAAAACTGGGTTACATATCCTCTGCAACGGGGCTGAAGACTGGATGATACTGAACTTTATCAGGCGTTCACATCAACGATCCAGCTTCGCAAAGTCAAGCTCCGCCCCCGAGCTGAACGCGATTGAACGAACCTTAATCGGAGCGCCAGGTGTGAATGATTCTTTTTAAAAAAAAACATTCAACAATATTTGACCGGAGGCTGATCCGAGCGTTACTAGAGCGTAGATGTGAATCAAGCTTAAGATATTTACGTGTCCAGAAATTGGTGTGATTTTGCAAGAGGTGGATATCTAATGGAGGGAAATATACAGTGGCGTGCCCAGGGGGGGGGGGTTGGTGGGGGTTAAAACCCCCCCATTGGTTTCGTCATTTAAAAAAAATCAAAGCAGAAATACATTTTATTTCATAAACTGCCAATATTGTAAAATGTTTACATTTGGCAATGAGAAATGTATTGCTTCTTCAATTACTTTTGATAATACTGGAGTTGAGTTACAGCAATGCACAGGCATTCATTCATTCCTTAGTCACTGAAAAGGAAGGAGAATTTCCTTCCCAGTATGGTCAAGAAAAGAGCCGTAACCCTTGGAATGCGAACTGAAGGAATCCCTCCTCCCCTTTCTTTCACCCACGATGACCCTCCCTTTCCTGTTACGACAGTGCTGCTAACTTCCCTTTTCTTTAGTTCCCCCTTCTTATACCATTTATGCCAGCAGAGCAAAGTTCTGTGAGATTTGAATCACTACAATTAGTAGCAAAGTAAGTCAAAATCTTATTTCGCACCTGGATGCATATTTATTTCAAAATATCAATAATTATAATAATAATAATAATTGTTGCAGGCAGTAGCGAGGCATGGTTTTACGAAGTAGGCAATCGATGTTTTGTACAATAGCATGCCGGGAGGAAGGGAGGGATGCGTTATATAGCGCAACTGGCCCAGTCAGTTTCATAAACAAAATAAAAGCAATTAATATGCCAAAATATTATACGTTTTACTCTTGTGCTCTTTACAAATTAGATATTTTTTTCGCAACCAATTTCCAGCCTTCAGTTTATTGAATTTTCCTGTAACATGTGTGAAAGATCTCGCTTGAATTTGTGCGTAAATAATTTAGCAGTTGCCAACACTACTGACACTGACACTACTGGTTGCTGTCAACACTGGTGACGTAATTTGAGCTGGACCAAGCTGGATGCATGGTTCAGACATTCGACCGCCCGGTATCTTTCTCCCAAGTCCTGGTGTTCACTGGGGTTGTAGCGAGTTGCAGTCTGCAAGGTAGCAAGTCGAAGTGGTCGTGTTGTGTGTTACGTTTCTGCATGTGTAATAGATTTTTGACGTGGAACTAAAGATGGATAGAAAAAAGAGGAGAAATACATTATTAGATTATTTCAAAAAGAAACAAAAAATGGAAGTTGAAGCTTCACCTTCCACAAATAGAACGTCAGAAAAGGTCGATTTAAGTTCAGAGGAATTCCATCCGAATTGCGAGAGTGAAACGTGCGAACTTTCAGACTCTTGATATTCAACAAGAAGGCATAACAGAAGATATTGCAAACCTTGTTGCAAAATTATGTCAAGGAACTGTCGAGGTAAGTGACGTTCATTATTTGATAGCAGATATATCCATAGGCGGATTTAGAATTGTTTTTCTGGGAGGGCACAGCATGTGCTGTAAGCATACAATCGTGTGTGTGCAGGGGAGGGGTGTGCCCGCGTGTGTATGTCTGGAAGACGTGTGTAGGATGTCACCCTATATCACCAATAAACTTTCGCAGGGCGAGAGAACATTATGATGAACAAGTTTCCTCAATGATTTCAGGGGCCTCACCGATGGTGGTGTAATCAAAGAGGTCCTGGGTTTGATCCCCTGTGAAGGTGCATTGCACAGTGGTACGTATCCCGATTTAAACTTTAAGACCAGTCCCGATTAACGTATCTGAATATAAAATGGACTTTAAAATCATTTACTTTTTGTTTTGTTCACGAACCCTCGAAAAACGATATTACCTATCTTATAGATCCACCAAGGTATTTGAAACCCTGGCGTCGGAGCAGTGGCACTAATGTCGCGTTATGCAACCACATTATGTATGCAACCACATTATAAAATCACGGTTGGCATGGACAGTTTTATTATTTTGTAGGAAAGGGATAAAGTTTGTATTTCGACACGGGATAGACTAGATAGGCATCCTATTAACTGTAAATATTCCTTACAAATCTTCTGAATATTTCTCTTGTACAAACGCAACAAATACAATAAGTAATATACGTGTGCAGTAATAAATTCATTTTCTGAAAGCATCTTTTCTGGCATCAGTGGTCGAAGTAGGGGATGCTGCCTTCAGTTAAGAAAGTTTCACAAATCATACCCCCAATTAGAATAATTTTCATATTGAGCATCCTCCACCTACTGTATTGTCTCCATGTTGATCCATACAAGGATGTACCCCCTCGTATTTCCAAAATCGATCAAACATCCCCTCCCTTTTCGGCTACGAATTTGCATTTCGAGCACTGTCTGGCAAGATTTTGTCGGGCTCAGTGACAGATCCTGTGGTGCGGTACTGGGCTTCGGAGCGGAAGGGGGGAGTGGCCCCTTCAACAGTTGGTTTCGCAGTTCCATAACGTTAACATTATACAAAATTCCTCTCCATAGACCTAATATGAAAATGAATATGACACATTAATGACACTGTAGTAGAAAATGTTAATTACTGAAGCGGTTCGTATTTGTTTGTCGACTGTCAAACAAATGTTTTGACCAATAATATAATAATACAATGCCAAAAATGTACACAATATTTAGCAAAACCATCTCCACAACAAGTACAATGTTGATTGAATTGATGTTTTAAATCCACTTTATGCACAGTAAGGCTAATCGGGACTGGGCCTAAAGTTTAAAGTGAGATCCGAACCACTATTAGCCTCCACCGGGTATTGAACCCGGGACACCTTGATTACAAGGCGACGACGCTCACACTGAAATGAAACTGTGGTATAGTCATCTAGCAGCAATGCAAAGACGTCTAGTAAATGCTCTTGAAGCAATTGATATGTGCAGTGAAGTAATATTTCCCTGGGTAAACACACGTTTGCTCATATTATGTACAATCCCGGTAACAACAACATCAAATGAGAAATCATTCTCAACTTTGAGGCACTTGAAGACCTATCTTCGAAATACCATTTGCGAAGAAAGATTAAATGGGTTAGCTGCTCTGAACATTCACCGTGATATAAAAGTTACTTGTGACGACATACTGTCAGAACTCACACAGAAACCTCGATGCCTAAATTTCAGAATTTAAATTGTTGAACTGTGGTACCTTATTTATTAGTGTCTTTAAGACATCAAGTAGTCTTAATCTCTTTAATGTTGTTACAATGTTGAGTGCACATACTTTTTGTTTAAAAATTATATTTGAGCAATTAAATATAAAATATTAATAATTTGGAAATATTCAAGCAGGTGCTTTTATATGATGCAATAAAAACATGAAGCATCCATAGCAAATACATTGATTGCGTTCATTGGGGTAAAATCCAAGTATATTAATTATCTAATTTATTACAAGAAATTTGACCTGTGAACTGGAAAATGTGTTAGATTCATAACCCCCCCCTTACGAAAATCCTGGGCACGCGCCTGGAAATATACAATATATTAATGTAGAGAAAAATACTCACGTGCGTATAGTCTGTGTAACTGAGGATCTCCGATCGCTGTGTTATCCTCCTATTCGACGTGTAATGAATGATGAAGCAAATATGCTTTGCATTATGACAAAGCATTTCTTATTCGTTGAGACTATTTCCGAAGGCAAGTCACGTACATATAGTCGTCAAAAGAAGTCATTTTCAAAGATAGCTTCTTTTGCTATTTTTAATTTAGCCGAAACGACAGCTCAAATGTCTTTTCTGTAAGAAAGGTTGCGCAACAATATCAGCGATTAGACTGACTTATTATGCATGTGATTTATAAGGCTTCTGTTTTGCTGTTTCGATAACTGTGAAGTGGAAAGAAGGGACAATACATAAGAGGAATCCCTTTTGTCTTATTGAGAGATTCTCAACAAATCAGACTACACAACACAAGTGTTGCCCCAAGCTAAGGGTACAATTTCCTTTTGCAAGTGACAAAAATTCCATTTTTTGCCCAATTTTTATCTTCATCAAAAGAAATCACATAAGAATAGCAATAATAAGTCGACTAATAATAATAATAATAATAATAATAATAATAATAATAAACAGTAATTAATTCTAATAATAGCAATAGTGCTTTCATTGGTCCACATTCGTATATGTGAAAAATGTTAAACAAATTCATTATATACATGCTTATTTCCAACTTTTTTTCTACCGAACAAGATGTCCAAGTTCGAAACCTGGTCAAGCAGTGGCGCAACTACAGGGATGGGGGCCAGAGGGCATCGCCCACAACTATGGAAGGAAATCAATTCAAGGGGGCCAAACATTGAAGCAAGACTAGCAGAATCTAAGAGTGGCACAACAAAATTATACTCAACATGGAATTAGTTTTCATATATTTCTTGCATTTTTCTTACAGACGGCCAAGAGCACCTGGAAAGGGGGGGGGGGGCACAGAGGAACAATTGCCCTCTCGATTTCAAATTTTATGCAAATATAAATACGTTTCGTAAACGTGAGAGACAATTTGTATCATTTTTGCTGTTGGTTTGTTATGAGCTGGATGAATTAATGTATTTAAATAATATACATACGAATTAATGAAACATTGAATACGTGCGCAATTTATTCTTAACATGTTGCCAGCATATGTATTTTCTTATTTTACTTCGCTCCATGTTGAATATGTGTAAAACATATGTTCTACATGAAAGTTACACATGTCATATGTACAAACAAAATTGTATTAATCATTTTTGTCTTTCAAAAATACAGTTTGTGTGCTTGTTCTCCATTATTAGCTAATGTAAAATTGAACATATTGAAAAAATACCAGGAAAAAATGCCAAATATAATAATGCCATTATTATTGTTGTTGTTGGCAAGTTCATCCTCCTGGTAGGCCTACTTGCCCCCCCCCCCCGACTCAAATTCGTTGTTGCGCCTCTGTGATCAAGCATACTTGTACAGTTGTGTTTCTTCCATCGTCCATCTCATAAGTTCATCATTTATCCTCGTCGTCGCTATTAACCGAAGATGTAGAAAAGCGACGTAAAATGAACAAAATATAAATATAAACAGACATTAGGGTTATATTCAAAGGAGTACAAATAAGAAGTAACAGATAAGATTTATAGATATGAAACTGGCATATAATACGAGGGGCACTATTTATATTTTGAGCCTTGGCAACACTGATTGAAGTTAGGCGCGATTTGACGTTTGCACGGAATCGTCTGGCATTATTGACCATAACGTACTTCAAATGTTTTCTCAATAGCTTCATTTGTGTTGTTTATGTTGCCTTGGAGATTGCGCGACAACAATAAAATGGAATTAACTCGTGAACATTTTCGTGCGATGATTTTTTTACGATTTTCGACGTGGATTATCAAGACAAGAATGCATCGATCAAGTTACTTCCACATTTGGCGATGAAGCCCCATCCTTTGCCACTGTGAAACGCTGGTATAACGAATTTAATCGTGGCCGCCATTCGCTCACCGACGAGATTCGCGAAGGTCTTCCAAAATCAGTTGTTGATGCTGTGCAAAACCTAATACTTCAAGATCGTCATGTGACATACTGTGAGATTGAGGTAACCATAGGCATTAGTTCCACCAGCATCAGCATATATAAAATATTACATGATCATTTAGCTGTGAGAAAGGTATGTTCTCGTTGGATCCCACACAATTTGACAAAAACTCAAAAAGACGCTCGCGTCAATTGGTGCAAACAAATGCTCAATAAATACAATCGTGGTGCTTCAAAAGACGTACATAAGATTGTAATAGGTGACGAATCATGGATATATGCATATGAGCCGGAACGTAAACAGCAGTCGACTGTATGGGTGTTTCAAGATGAACCGAATCCAACAAAAGTTGTTCGCGCTCGAAGCACATCGAAACAAATGGTCGCCTGTTTTTTCGGGAAAACTGTTCATGTGGCAACTGTGCCTTTAGAGGAACGTAGAACGGTCAACTCTGAATGGTACACAACAATTTGTTTGCCAGAGGTCTTCGGTGAAATACGGAAAACAAACAAACGCCGTCGGATCATTCTTCATCAAGACAATGCCAGCTGTCACACATCTCGTCTAACAACCGACTTTATGAACAGTCAAAAAATCGAATTGATGGGTCATCCGCCGTACAGTCCTGATTTGGCACAAAATGACTTCTTGTTCCCGAATGTCAAGAATAAATTGCGTGGACAACGCTTTTCGTCGGCGGAAGACGCCGTTGATGCGTTCAAAAACCATGTTATGGAGGTGTCTCAAGAAGATTGGAAAAACTGCTTTGACAAATGGTTCGAACGAATGCAAAAGTGTATTGACCATAAAGGAGAATACTTCGAAAAACAATAAAGCTGTTTTCAATGCCAAATTCCTGTTTTTTCATTGTTAGGCTCAAAATATAAATAGTGACCCTCGTATAATACGCATGAAAATGGAATTTGAAGCTGTTACTAAAACTTTGAAATCCAATCCAAATAAATTGTCGTTATGTTATGTTTTAAATACAAGTACGAGTGCAAGACGTAGCTATATACCAATAAGTTTCTCAATTTTCAAAAATATGAGAAAGAACAGTTATATTTTTAAAAATTTCTTAGTGAGGGCGTGAGGTGGCTGTATAAACAATCTTCAAAAGATAATGACTTTGTGCTGAAATATGCAAGAAAATTAAAGTTTAAAATGTAATACGTACATTGAAACTAGCTTTTATATTACTAACTTACTTCGTAAGAACATACGCTTTTTACAACTGCGCAAAAAAATGGTTTTCTATGCAAAGTAAATTACGCGTAATTTATGTAAAAAACGTAACCAGTAAATTACCTTGCAAACCCTGGTTTCGGCTTTTCTTGAAGTCTAGTGTTGCCCACGAGACTGGACAAGCTTTTCAAAATTCGAGACGAGACGAGACGAGACACGGGACGGGACGAGACGGCTCTTGAAAAGTCTCGTTTCGTCTCGAAAAAAATACAAACAAAATAATTAATCAGTTGCGAATATTTATTTACTCGGAATAAAGTATTTTCTTTGGAAACCCAAATCAGCGTCTATTACATAAAAATGGCTATCTTATTTAGTTTTTATACTCTTCCGAAATCCAGTATTACTTCCATTTTTCAATGTATTCAAGCTTAGTAATTTTATGTTGAAATAGTACTCCAGATAGAAGTACTTTGCTAAAATACCGATTCAGATATCTATCTGTAAAAATATTGTGTGAGAGAACTATTCTCGATAATTTCTTTGAATGGAAAATTTATGAAAAATATTGTAAACCTTACGAAAATTACGAAAATTGCGGGCTTTGTTTGCTTTACCATAGTAACGAAATTTATTATTTATTTATCCTTGAAACAGGTTAAATATATTTAACGCCTTTAAAGTAAAAACTGCTGCTATAACGCGTAAACTATACAGTTAAGTGAGACATACAATAGTTGTCATAGACAAGGAATAAGGAATATTCCACATAAATCGTGCCATCTAAGGAACGGACCCAAAGCAATTTTTGTAATCTTCTCATGGAAGAAAGTGATTTTTGACATGTAACCTCCCTTGCTGTTTGTAATATATCCCCATCCAAACCCCCTCACGTTCAGTAATCCTTTTCTCTAGGTATCTTTCCCCATATAACTTTTTAGTAAGCATTCTGTCTGTTTAAACATAAAATTTCCCAGCGGAGGGAAAATTCCCTCCCTTCAAAATATTCGGAGAAACGGGAATTCCCCTATCACCGAAATTTTTACTTGTATGGGAAATATGATATAATGCGCCTCTGGGTAATTGGGCGAAACGGGATTCGGGAAGACACGGAAACTAAAAATGGAGCAGGAGAACACGTGAATTCTGCGAGAAAATGTAATCAATTTGTGGCATAACTTCCCTGGGTGATCGTTATCCTCTCCTGCTTGTCGCGGCGCGTCGGCACGAAAGATTGCATTTATTACTGTTGGTTCGTTCGCAAGCGACGCTTTTCGCCTGTCGCGTGTTGTTTGTCGCATACGTCATACCGAATCCACTCCCGATTAGCCTTACTGTGTATAAAGTGGACTTAAAACATCAAATTAACCAACCAAGTTAATGTAGCAAAACCCGCGAGAGAAAGCACGAACTTCAACAAAACCTATTCGGCATAACCATAGTTCTCTATGCGGTCCGCGCGAATTATATACAGAAGGCCCAGAAAAGGATAGCATATTTTTTTCTGCACCTTTTTAAAATCATTTTTAAAACCTTTTTTTCCCTCTTCCGATCATAATTGTGCACCTCAAAATCCTTTCCGTACTTATTATGCATGTGATTTAGAATGCTTCTGTCTTCAAAAATTGCTGTTTCGATAACTCTGAAGTGGAAGGAAGGGACAGTACATAATACGTAGAAATCCCTGTCGTCTTATTGAACGATTCTATACAAACCAGACTATGCAGTAGAGCAGTACAGTGAAACAAATATGTACAGTACATGCACTGAACACACAAAAATAACATGTGGAATTCTCTTTCTCTATGCTCTGTCCAGGGAATCTTTGGAGCGAGCGAACGAAAGCAAGTCTCTGCGCAAATGGTGAGTTTGGTGACTCGAGAGGGCTTGACCAATGAATATATGCGAGGGAACGAGATTGAGTGGAGGGGGAAGTTCGACTGCACCTAACAGCCTTCGCAGCAGCATGTACTGCTTCGCTCCGCCCAGCCGCTTTCTCCCCCTCTCTGCCGTTATGCGCGGTGTTGCTCCAGAGAATCCTGAGATAAAGTATAGGAGAAGAAACAGCCCCTTTTACTGATCTCTTAGCGGATCGTGTATTTTCTGAATGAAGCTCGTCCAGGAGTGCAACCAGTAGAGTCGTAATCTTCCCCAAAAAAATAATGTCAATGGAAAACGCCCCTCTGATCTACATACCCTGCAGATCCAATATAACCTTATGGACGAGGGGAGTAGCATAAATCGCAGGATACATATTTTAATACATAATATAGGAAAATTATACCTGTTTTTAATCACGGCTGCTATTTGTGGGCACACACTATAGCCAATCCACTTCCCTTCCTGGTGTTTCGGATTTTCTTGAAGTCGCTAGCTTTACGGCAAATAAGTTGGGAAATTCACCCAGTAGGCAAACACCTTCAGCCGATCAGGCAAGAATATGAAGAGTGAACAGAATGTGAGGAAGACCTGATTCCCTTGTTTGCTTTTCCAGACAAACGTCCTTTGCTAATTTAATTACCCATATCATACGAACATTTCCCACGAGATACTTGTTGGCGGAACAGAAATTTGTTTTATGAGAGTATTGCTTTATTCTTGCACAACAGTACAAGAATTAACAACAATTAAGAGTGTTTTTTGCTTCTTTGGATTGGGTTTTATAAGCCACACTTCCACCAATTTGAACTATTCTTTCTCTCTCTTTAAACAAGAATAATTAGGCCTATTTTTTAAAAAAACAAAGCATAATTGCATTGTGTCGTAACTTTCCGAACACCTTCTTGCTTAATGTAATGTTCCCAAGAACTATAATTGCTAAATTCTGGGACCTACTTCATAATGTTTGTGTTTGCCTTAAATATCGACGGCATCACGTTGTAACCTTCGTAGGTCAAGGCGAAGTCTTTGCGAAGTAGGGTTCAAAAGCTCCATGCTGGGCACGTGTGATTGTGAGCGTGCGTGTTTGGGACGTGCTCATTCCTCACCTCCCCCTTTCTCTCTCTATGGAGAAGAGATCTTGTGGCACGCTTCCTAAGTAGGGTGACCAGACACATACATGTAAAAAAAGAGGACAGAGCATGGTGGAAAAGGAAGACAAAGTCATTAAAAAGAGGACACCGCAAAAAATGGCAACCCATTTGCCATTACTCATAATTAGGGACGTGAAGTTTTCGTTTTATTTTCAACTGAATTTCGATGTTATTTTTTACTGCAATTCGGTGTTATTTTTCGCGGTTTAGGGCAAAATTCGGTGTTATTAATTTAAAATCGGTTATTTTTACATGCATTTTTACTGTTCCTTCTATGATTAAGATTTTCACATTAGTTCTGGAAAATTGAGGCAATTTTTTCAGTTTTAATGAGAAAAAAAAAATATTTAAGGCTTACCTTTTTTAGGAATTACCAAATTTCTTCCATTTGGAAAACTATTTCGTCTCATCAGCCAGTAAATATGAAATGTTAATTGAATGATATCACCCAAATCTTTGAAAATAGTCATACATATAACTTTCTCCAACAATGCCAGGAAAATCCCTCTGCGACCTCAAATTAGGCGTTTTGTGTACGCACATTCGCATACACAACCCCTTCCCCTCTCCCGAAACACAAAAGGTGCTTCTCCCTGAAAATTTTTCCGTTCCTAATCAATTTCCCTTCTGTGAAGATCCCCCCCCCCCCCGAGTAAATTCTATTTCAGGAAGAGGTTAAATAGCGTACTGTCAGTCATATCTGTGCCAAACTGCAATAATGAAGCGTGACAATTTCGATTTAATCGAACTTTCACCAGCTAGACTAGAAACGACAGATCAAATAGCACTTCAGGTAGTACTATTGAACAAAAGAAGTGTTATCCCTAGTTTATATTGCATATTTCGCGACGTTTTTCGTGTTAAAGTGTAAAATGGGATAATTCCAGTTATTTCGCGATTCCGAAACACCCAAAACTTGCCTCCTTAAAACGAAAACTTCACGTCCCTACTCATAATTTAATCAATATAAATCTGATGATGTTTTAATTAATTTCCTATTACCTTTAAGCAACGAAAGGAATCTCCTAATCGTATTATTTAGCACAGGACAATCATAATTAAGAATTTCTATAGTTTGAAGCACAGAATTTTACTCTTTTTACAATTCTTGGATATTAGAATGCAATATTACCATAAGTGAATGCAAATCTGACAAGTAAGCTTCACTTTAACTTATTTCCAAGAACAGAACTTAAATTTTAAGTAGTTTAGATTGTGTCAGGAAATATGATTTCATTGCCACGAACTTTTTGCACTCTTTCAACAGGAGGGGAAAGTGACAGCCACCTTACACTTTACATCATATTCGTTTCTTCCATCCTCTAAAAGCTGGATATTTTTTTTCAAGATCATTGATGAATTTACACTTTCGCTTCGTTATTTTATAAAAGTAAATATGACTTAATAATCAAAATTCTCACTACGCGTTTCTGTATCGCGTATATTTGACTCTAAAATGAACTGGCCGACCTCTGTGGCGGAGTGGTTAGCACACCGCACCGCAACTCCAGAGGTCCCGGGTTTGAATTCCAGCCTGGGCATGGGTGTTCTTTGTGAGTCCCCCTTCATCAAAATCATCGGTCATCCTCATCTTCGCGATTAGCAAAAGTGGCAGAAAAGGGAATTAAAAGAAACCATATCAGTCAATCAAAAATGAACTGCTCAAATTACATGTGTTTCACAAGTCTCAGATTGCGAAGCAACGAGTTACAATAATACATACTAATGACTAGGGGTGTGCGGAACAGAACATTTTTTGGTCGGGACGGGGAATTTTTTTTAAATGACGACGTTTCGGACGGGTAAAATCCTCAATTTCCCGAGAAATCTTTAGGAACGGGTAATGATAAAACATTCCCGACGGTGTGGAAATCGCGAATTTGACGTCATTTCCCTTTCTTTCGATTTCTGAAATAAAAGCTAACAATTTCAGAGAAGTGTCAAGACACTTATAATGCAGAAAACATCAAGAATTTACCAGTTTTTAAAACGACCATTTGGAAGTTTAGAACTGCTCGGGATCTCGAAATGTCTGGAAATCATTTCCTGAAGTCGGGATCGGGACGGGAATTTTTTTAACCGACTTTTCTGGATCCCGCACACCCCTACTATTGACTCAGGAAAGTGATCATGTTCAGCTCCCAGATGCTAGGTGAGCATTGCTATCATATTTAACGCGCCCCAAGTGATATGAATATCATTATGTGTGGAAGCATTCTCTATGCAGAACATTGCTACGGTAGATGCTATACTCTTTCTAAAAAAGGACATTTACCGATTTCTAAAAAATCCGCCCGGACGCCGGACAGACACCTAAAAAGGAGGACATGTCCGGATAAAAGAGGACGTCTGGTCACCCTATTCCTAAGGAGACCTGTTTGTCAACACACGACTCTCAAGAAAGTTAGAATGAGGGTGTAGTTAGTTATAAGCTCTGTCCCCTCCTTCCCCCCTTTTCTCTCTCTCTCTGTTTCTTCAGCGAAACGAACTTGCAATGTGCCACCACTCGTAACTCCAGGGTATGGAGATCCCAATTGGCAACACACCGCTCCTTGCTCCAGCTGGTCAGTTGGGAGCACCCAGGGATCGGGATTAAGACGATCCCCATTCCTCCAGGAATGAAACCACCGAAGTGCGACAAGTGACAGTAAATAACATTCAAATACTTTATAATTAATATGTCCAAAATCTTTAATCACGAATCGCGCGCGTACATACCGATTTGCACAAGTTAAAATTATATTTTGTTGGGCCATGCACGTTCGTAGGCAGTGATAAGCAACTTATTTAACACTGGAGTTCGCGCACCGCCTTCACAGTTAATAGCAAGACCTCAACTGTCTACCTCAAGCGCGAGGCGCAGCATAACAGATTGTTCTATCCAGGCACGTATCCAGGAATTCCTTTGGGTGGGGGGGGGGGGCTGAACACCTTTTTTTAAAGGGGTATAGATAAGAACCTCACAATTGTATGTTCAAGGCCAGTGTGGCAATTTGGTTTCAAAACGGGGGGGGGGGAGGGGGTTACAAGGAAAGTTTACTTTCTCTTGGTAGACAAGAGGCCATAGTGTGGAGGCAAAAAAATGGGGAGCAACTATCCCCTAAATCGTCGCCACTGTTTAAGGCTGCCATTTTAATCAGAACGTGAAATCCGGACATTTTTTACCACTCGACTCCTCTGTTTCCATGCATTAACATTGTTTGCCAGAACCATCTCAGCATGTGTGTTTGTCCATTTCTTCTCATCAGGCATCAAACCATCTGTGTACCAGAAGTGTTTTTACGAAGCTGCTACACATGTACGGGGATGGACAACCCACTCGACAATGCGAGATTCAAACTGTGGTCCGAGAGGTGGACGCAGACATTTCTCGAATATTTCTCTCAATCGAGCCTGAACACCACTAATGTGTCTTGTCCTCCCCTGTTTGCAGCTCTTATAAAAGCCGAAACCCACCAAATTATTCATTCAGGCCTAAGCATCTAGCAAGTGTTCAAAATTGTCTGTCATAGCTTCCGCAGTCTTGTCTCACATCAGCACGAAGCAATTAAAGGAAGTCTTCTAGAATACAGCTGGATCGCAAAACAATTAATGCACAGTGAAATACCTTCCGTTCCCAACACATCTAATGTTTCGTCTCCCAATATGATTAAATGCGTTCGATACCCGGTGGAGGCACATAGTGTTTCGGATCCCACTATAAACTGTAGGTCCAGTCCCGATTAGCCTTACTGTGTAAAAAGTGGACTTAAAACACCAAATCAAACCAAACCAATGATTAAATGCTTACTCATGTATCTCCAGTGACGTGCTCAAGGGAGAGTTGGTGGGGTCATAACCCCATTTGACCCAGTATTCCTTAAAAAAAGAATGTCAAAGACAGGAAAAGATGGCAAAATGATGCGTAACTCCTGTTCCTTCCGAGAATCCTGGGAATGCCACTCTATATCTCGTATACATTTTTTTTTAAATCAAGTCACCAGAAGTTTTTATCATTTCGTATTGGAGGCTGAAGTAAAGCACCTTGTACACGAACAATTAAATCATGAACAAGTCCTTGAATTGAACACTTAAAAGGAAATGACGTCAGAGACAACGCCATTTTTCTAATTGGATCCAAGGTTCGGTCAAAGAATATCTATTTAGGAATGGTACTAATTAACGCGTATTTATATCCTCATTATATTCTAGAACGTTCTGCAGATAAACGATTCATAAATATTGCCAGTAGTTCGACTCCTCTTATTCAAGAACATCCCCCCTCGCGCCTTCCAGACATTAGAAATTACAACGAATCGTCCTACGTGTCCTTTGTTGTGCAGCTCCCAAATGCTGACAAGTCTCTACATAGTGCTCAAGTTCGCTGCGACAACACTGAAAGCTCAATAAAAGTTTACATGCAATATTATCAATTATCAACAACAGAGTTAAAGAACATTCTCAATCTTTCCTTGATAAGTATTTCTCTCCTTAAATTATCGTCACATTATTCAAGAAGACAAAAAACTAATTTTATCTAGTGTAAACAGAAAATTTTCTTGAAAGTGAGAGGAGGGCTCGAGCCCCCTGATTTCCACCTTGGTTACGTGTTATTAACATTAACAAGGTTATAGAACATTCTCCGTCTTGCCTCCATAATTATTCCTCTCCTTAAATTATTAGTCACATTATTCAAGAAGCCGAAAACCTAATTTTATCTGATGTAGACTGAAAAAAATCCTGGACGGAGGGAGGCTTAAGCCCCCCTGTACCACACCTGGATTGCTATTATCAACAACAGGGTTACAGAACATTCTCCGTCTTGCCTCGATAATTATTTTCCTCTTTAAATTATCGTCACATTATCTTATTTCACACCACAAGAAACAAAAAACCTCATTTTATCTAGTGTAAACCGAAAACTTTCGGGGGGGGCTCGAGCCCCCTAAGCCCCCCTTGGATACGTGCCTGGTTCTATCTTACAATAATACAAACTCATAACATAAAATAACACAAGAAAAACTGATAATTTATATAACACTTCAATGTTGATTAGCGATAGTAAGCTAAAGTTCAGGTTGGCAACAATTAAAAATGCCAACGTGGAAGTTTTTACATCGCCAAGAACACGTAGCCTGGTTGCCCCACTCCTAACATAAACAGCCAATAGGAAAACGACATTTTATTGAAAACGAGGGAGAATACCTTGCTATAATATTACAATATTAAACTATATAGAAATAACTAAACTGATTTTATCAAATAATTCATATTTGCCCTTGCACATAAAAATGATTAAATAAAGATTAAGTTTATAACGAAGACAAATTACTTCAATCTTGTACAAAACAAAAATCGATATTAAGAAGAAATTTATTTAACTTGTGCTTAAACAACAAAATTTGCGTGAAAGATAGTAATAAGCCTAGCCATTTTGGATTTGCAAAATAATGAAAACGTTGCATATATTATTTGGGATAATTATTAGCCTATAAATTCTGAATAAATGTTGCAAAAATACGCGAATAATATAATAACATAAAATAAAACTTAAATATATAAATGAATTATAAAAACAATTAAGTATAAATAATTTAATCCAAGTTCTTAACTTGAAAGTATACGAATAAGATAAATGCCAATATACGTAGGACTGAAATCTACCTAACATGGCGGTCATTACAAACTCATCACGGACGAGACTCCAAAAGCGACAGAAGAGACAGAGAGAGAGGGATATATATATATATATATATATATATATATATATATATATATATATATATAGAGAGAGAGAGAGAGAGAGAGAGAGAGAGAGAGAGAGAGAGGCCAACTGATGGAAAAGAGATCACGTAGCGTCACACGTTCTGCAAAGGCTTCCTCCGTCGAAGAAAGTTCCCTCAACTCTGGGAAAGCGGCGGCGTCCTCTGAAGCCCCGTGTGACGGGGGATTCAAAGCGAATCACACACTGAGGGATGAACGCGTAAATTGTCACATGGCGCACAATGTGGAACGGATACAAGGAACAATAAAAACCAAGATCTTCCATCTCATTCCCAACAAGGAAATTTGCACCCTCGAGTTAACAAGTATCTGCCAATAGGAAGGCACAACGCTTCCTATGGATATTTTGAAATATTTCTTTAAAATGTATTTTCATACTTTTGTATTAATAATTAAAAGATGTGGAATTTCATTTATGCAGTTATACTTGTGACTGATCCAAAGATGTTTATTTATTTCATTTATTACGTTTTGTTTAATTTTGTGTTTAATACGCACGATGATATATCTATGTTATCAATTTCTGTTTTGTTATATTTTGGAAAACGTTGTTGCATTGATATGATGTATAATTAATTATTATCACATTCTTGATAATGTAAAATTACGATGTATACATTTCTATATACATTTTTGACCATAGCAACGAAAAAGAAACAAAACACAGTAGATCAATATGTGAAAAAATATATGGGAATTTTAAATAATGACGTCCGAGTTTCATTGAAGTTATCAAAATCCTAATTGGGTTCTATACACTGAAGCTTGGGAAACGATTGAGTCTGTGGTTACAGATGTGATTGTGTAAGTGATTTGTTGCAAAGATAATTTTGTGTTCTAAGTTAGAATTTGAGACTTTATAGTTTACTGTTTGAATATTAGTGTGGTTCTAAATATATGTGCGACAATGTGAACATTAATTCATGAAAAAATCTAAAGGCCGTAAAGCCAAATTTGCTGGTACAAAACCAGCTGAATCCAACATGGACACGGACATTAGTGTCATGGAACTTTCCAGCAACGTGGAAATCATAACTTCTGTAGAAGAAGTTAATAAGTTGAATTCTCAGTGTAATAATATAGATTACACCCAACAAATAAGTAAATCAAGTTCCAAAAAAGTTTATGAGCAACAGGTATTGAAGTACAGAAGTAATCATTTAGGTCCGTATGAAATATTTGTGAAATCTAAACATCAGGATGCCTCAGGTGGAAATGGCAAAGGAAACATTGGTCAACTTCACATTTTAAAATTAGGCCAAATAGTCAGCAAAGAAAATATTAGAGGTTTGAAAGAGATAGATAGCCTTGGGAAAAATCTAGCTAGACTTACATTTACGACATCTAATTATGCAAATGATTTCCTTTCGAATCCATTACTGTTACAGAATAATTGGGAAGGTTTTGTTCCATCACACCGAGTACGAAGAATGGGAATTATGAAAGATGTACATCAGTCAATAAGTGAAGATGAAATATTGCAAAATATAAATTCATCAACAGCCAAAGTAATAAAGGTAAAACGCATTGTGAAGTATAAGTACGAGGAGGGTACTCGCGTTGCTGTTCCAACTCGAACGGTAATTGTAACATTCGACTCGCAATCCTTACCACAATATGTCACACTGTTTTACAAAAAGTTTGATATTGATAGGTACATTCCCTTGATTAAACAGTGCACTAATTGTTTTTGTTATGGGCAGTTCAGGGCTAATTGCAAAAGTAAATTAAAATGCAAACGCTGTGGTGAGAATCACGAATCGTCCTCTTGCACAAATAAGATCAAGTGTTTCCATTGTAATCAGGAGCACACTGCAATTGACAAAGCCTGTCCTGAAAAACAACGCCAAAAGGAAATAATCAAAATTATGACAGTTCAGAATGTTACGTTTAACGAAGCTATGGAGAAAGTCCCAAAAATTAACTATATGTATGGATATGAACAGATATCTACTGGCCATGTTCAGGAAATAGAAAAGACAGTAATGCCATTTACATATGCTTCGATATCTAACAATTCGAGTAGCACCTCATATCATAATAATATAACACAAGATCAATACAGTGTATCTAATAAAAGGCCATTGTACAGTTCAAAGAAAGCTGGAAAATATTTGGAAGAGACTGAGTCTTCTCAAGGAAAACGCCAGAAATCTTCTCAAACATTGAAACCATTTGGACAAAATGAATATAAAAAGAGAATGACAAACCATGATTATTCTTTGTCAGGATCTCGAAAAGACAATGCTCCGGATTTGTCGACAACATGCCAACAAAATAAATTATTTGTTCTTGCAGAGGCGGCTCAAGCTATCCAGCCAAATCGGGCACAAGAACAAAATTCTACAAAATTCCTAAATAATTTTTCATTATTTATAGAACAATTATGTAGCCTAGCAGGGACTTCGACATTGAACGTTAACCAGGACTGGACTTGCATTGCTACAAGTATTTTACAATACTTATTTCAACAACCAGCATGCCAGACAAAGTCTTGAAAATATTACAATGGAATATACGAAGTTTAATTCCTAATAGACATAATTTACAAAACATTTTATCTTCTTTTTCTGCAGATGTCCTTCTTATACAAGAAACGTGGTTGAAAACTGACTCAACATTGAAGTTTAAAGGTTACAATTGGATAAGAGATGATCGTTTAGATGGATACGGTGGTTCAGCTATAGGTGTTAAAAGAAATATACAGTATGACATTATTTTGTTTCAAAATATAAACAGTCAAATTCAGATTACAGGTGTTCGGATTGCTGATACGTCTTATGTATCAATTTACTGCCCTCCCACAGTGCACCTCCCTGTTACAGTGTGGCAGAATATCGTTGGGCAGCTTCCACCAAACACTTCATTTGTGCTGGCAGGGGACATTAATGCACACCACCCTATGTGGGGCTGTTCTCTAACTGATCGATCAGGTAAAGATTTGTATAATTACTTGCAAGATTCCTCAGCTGTATTACTCAACGACGGAACACCTACAATAATCTCAAGACCTAATGAACAGCCGAGTGCTCCAGACATAACTATTACCTCAAATGATATAGCTTCAAAAATCCATTGGAGTGTATTAGAGAAGTGTTACAACAGTAATCACATGCCAATTATGATAAGCTTTCAACATAATAAAAATATAACGTGGTTTACTATGCGCTCTGAACAAAACAATAGTCAATATATATCAAGAAGGGTTGAATGGCAGAAATTCTCCGGAAATGTAAACAATGCAATAAAGAATGAATTGCTGAAACAAGAAGTATGGTATGACACATTGGTGTCTCTCATTCGACAAGAACAAATAAATGGAACAGTATCTAATTTTGGATCTAGAAGAAAAGTGACTCCGTGGTGGACAACGTATTGCCAGAAATGGGTAAACGAACGACAAAAAGCATACATAAATTATAAGGAGAATCCTACCATCAATCATTTTAATAGATATAAAGTAATTGCAGCAAAAACTCAGAGGTTCCTAAAGAAATCAAAATCATACTTTTGGAAGTCATTTTGCTCTACATTAACTAAAGATTCTTCTATTTCAGTGACTTGGAAAATAATAAGAAGTATGTCCAATAATAATACTTGTCATTATTTTGGAGGAGATATCAATTCAGCCTGGATAAAAGAATTTCACCGCAAGTTGACACCAGATACGGTTGAAACTAATCTTTGTCAATTGTTAAACTCTATGAAATATCCAGAAACATCCACGTTAGAATCGCTATTCACTATGGAGGAATTAGAATATGTTGTTCACAAACGAAAGAAAACGTCTCCGGGTTTAGATGGTATTACATACGAATGTATTCAACACTGGCCTTTGAATGGATATGGAATTTTACTAAATACATACAATTCAATATGGAATAGTGGAGAAATTCCATCACAGTGGAAAGAAGTGGTGATAATACCCATATTAAAACCAGGTAAACAATCAGGAATACATACGAACTATAGACCTATTGCAATGTCATCATGCCTTGCTAAATTATATGAACATTTAATACTGAACAGACTCACATGGTGGGTCGAATATAATCAGAAATTACCGAAACATCAGATGGGATTTAGGAAAGGAACTGGAACAGTAGATGTATTAGCAACACTAATTTTAGATATATGGCTATCTTTATACGGCGGGAATTTTGTATCGTAGTTTTTCTCGATCTAAGTAGCGCCTATGATTCTGTCCTTCCAAATTTACTGTTACAAAAATTGGAGAAAATGAACGTTCCACGTAATTTTATAAAAAGTATTCTTGGATTATTATTGGCACGTAAGTTGTACATTCGATATGGAGGACAGTTATCCACCGCACGTTATACACATAAAGGTCTACCACAAGGCGCAGTGCTGAGTCCCATGCTATTTAATATGTACACGGCAGATTTAGGCTCAAAAATTCTTCAACACACTCGTCTATTACAATATGCAGATGATATTGTTATATACACTAGTAGTAAAAATATTCAAGAAGGGGCTCAAAAAATTCAAAAATCTCTGGATGAATTATCATCATGGTGTGATATCAATGGAATTGAAGTAAATCCAGATAAGTCTTCGGTGGTAGTTTTTAATAAGAAGAGATCTCATTCATGCATATCAATAAATATAAACGGAAAACCTATTAGTCAACAAAGAAGTCATAAATTTTTGGGACTTATATTAGATGAAAAACTTAAATGGAAGTGACAAGTAGAACTGGCACAATGTAAGGGATCTCAAGTGTTTAACATAATAAAAATGTTGACAGTTAAGAAAAAGTGGGGTGCTGATCCTAAATTATTACATCAGATCCATAAACAGATGCTAAACTCAAGACTAGAGTATGGTTCCTTTATGTACAATGATAATTTAAGTTGGGCTTTTAACACGCTATCTTCTATCCAATATAGCAGTTTATCCAGGATTTATGGCCTTTGGAAAGGAACTCCAAAACAAGCAACTTTCGTAGAAGTGGGAGATCCACCATACAAACTTAGAGTTAAATATCTTGCGAGCAAATTTTTACTTAAGAAAATTGCCAACACGACATCTCCGATCATACCAAAACTCCAATTGTTAGACTCTTTGATGCTCAACAGACGTACAGCAAAATATAAATCCAGATTACCTATACTATATTATGCTTATAAGGACATTAATAAATTTCAAGCTAATGTTATTCGTTTACCTAATGCACCATGCTTCATGACAGACTACTTTAATATGATATCTCCCATGAGGATTCATTTTCCTGCCTACCCAAGTAGAGTTTTCAGGAAGACAATCCCTACAATTTCAAATAATATATATATCAAGATTACATACATTCAAAATTACAATGTGAATATCACATATATGCAGATGCTTCAAAATCAACGTCTGGAAAAACAGGAGCAGCATTTTACTGTGATAATTCTGCAGAATTCAAAATTTTTCCTTTGCCATCGTATCTGTCCATTTACACTGCAGAAGCTTTTGCAATACGACAGGCATTGCTTTATGTACAAAATAAGAAGTTAAATTCAGTTCTAATTGCAACCGATTCAGCCTCTGTGCTAAATTCTTTACAGTTTGCATCATGGTCATGTCATACGGAATGGTACATTGTTAACATAAGAATACTCACACTGAAATTAACGAGATGGGGATATGATATCAACTTTATTTGGACACCTGGACATTCTTTAATAGAAGGGAACAATATAGCAGATACTTTGGCAAAATATGCAGCGAATCAAACAATCCAACGGCCGCTTTCAATAAAGATTCCGTCCGTAGTTTTGGAATCACACACTAGAAAAATACTATTTACTGACTGGCAAAGCTTGTGGACAAATACTGGCACTCAATGCGGTAAGGCCTACTATGCTATACAAGAAAGAATTCCAAAGGAATGTTGGTTTAAACAGATTCAACTCTCCCGGAGTTCCCTCACAACTATAATGCGCTGCAGGTTAAATCACACTATCGCCGCAGCTCACCTTTACAAGAAGAATTTAGTGACTTCACCAGTTTGTTTGTGCAATGAATATACTGCAACTCCAAACCACATTATATTTCAATGCAAACTTTATGAAACTTACAGAGAACCATTTTTACAGGAATTGTACAGGAGTGGACATCAAGCGCCACTGACACTGCCTTGTTTACTGACTTCACCTTCATCCTCGGTAATTTATATTCTTACAAATTATCTTAATAAGTCTAATATAATTCTGTAAAAGTGTAATGAAATTTGGAAAGTATTTATTATGAAAGGAATAATTGTGAGTAAATATTATGTGCATACATGTATATAATACCAATTGATAAATTGTTAACTGGTGCATGGATTTTGTCCACAACCAATAAATATTTTATATAAAAAAAAAATCCTAATTGCTATTTCGTAAAGTGAATACTAGGATGCTTCGTTGAAGTTCAAGTAAAAGGCTTGCTTCATACTGAATTAGAAGTTTCAAAAGTGTAATATGACTACAATCTCTTGTAGTTTGTACGTCGTCATCTGTCCACCTACTCAACTTTATTTCCTTTTTTATCTCCTCCTTCGTCAATATTCCAATTCATTGTGTATTGAGAGTTGTCTACCTATAGGGATTGAGTTCCATCACAGTCATAGTTTGTTTCTTATCTCAACTCACTTTGTATTGTGACTGTACAAACGTACCGACATATATAACTAGCATTCCCTTTTTAGTTCCTATAAATGCATTAATTTTATAATCTATTTTATGTGAGTCGCCTGTGGTATATATTTCCCACCTATCGATTCTGCAAGATTTGTATTAGAACAGAGCTTTAACTTTTCACTTCTTGTAATTAGGTTGCACTTGGCAAACAAAAAATAAAAGTCCTATTACTGCTAGATATACATAATTCATTGACACTACTGGAAGTAAATGTCGTCAATTATATTTGTTTGTTGCAATGACACACATGTACAGTCAACGGCAAAGATAATGGTAGGCATTTTATTTTATTTTTTTAAATTACCTTTTTATTCTACATCTTGTGTTGTTTTAAGGAATGAAACTATGTTGGTTCGAAGCAGGCATTGTTCTCTGCTAATTGACGTCATTATTTCAATTCATTGTCATCACAATGTGTAATACAGACCGAATTAAAATGGTGGTGGATAATTCGCCTACTGTTTCTTTCGCCGTTGGGTGTACAAATGTTGCACACTGCACATGGTACTATAAAAGATCGAATGTGTTTAGAATTCGCAAATAATTTTGACGGCATCGTGCAAGTTTGCAGCTAACTGCAAATTAAGTTTTTGTTTGCCTATTTGTCACCTTAATATCTCGAACATGCGTAAAGTCACACGTTAAGTACTGCATATCCTGCCAGATGATGCTTTATAGATTCAGCTGCTATGATATATAGGCTTTGAACTTCTATTACTACTCGCTTGAGGTAATCGTTCGCAGGAATTCATTTCTACATTACAGTGTTCGCTGTTGGTGGGATCAATTTGTTCCCATAAGTAGTGCAGGTTGTTCATAAATAATTTCTCTGATTGTAAAATGTTATAAATCTTTAATGAACACTTTCAATTAAACAAATCTTAAAATTAGCACATCAACACACAATATTTTATTATCAAGGAGATGATCAACTTACACCACACATTCTTCAACTTTTGTGGTGTGACTCCTGCAATTGCTTGTGTTATGGCCTGTCACAATATTTGTAACTGCTGTTTCGTAAATCACACCTTTCACCGTAATCAGAGATATTGTTTCTGTAAGCCGCACGACACATTGATGATCATTTTATTGCACTGAAGGAAATGGACGGCGTTTCTAGTGACAAACGTGGTATACAGAACACCAGCAGAGAAATTTTATGACTGTCCAAGTTTGTGTGCAATATAAATTCCTCAGCAAGTTAGATAGGCAAAATATTATATTTTCTGAAACCTTGTTTCCATGACATAAAAATTCAATATGTTGACCAAGGCAGTAATTAAATTTTATTATAAAACATAAACTAAACGTAACGTTTCAACCTTATAGCAAGGTCTTCTTCAGACTCTGCACCAAGTACAAATGTAACAAGATACAAAAACAGGACGATATATATACACAAACATTACTCCCCTCCAGACTATTAGAAAGTTGTTCTGGAACATTCTAGCAGGTGGCTTTCCCTTGTCAACTCTACTTTCACCTAAAAGGCTAAACATATTAACTTCCATATAGAATGTGGTTTGACTCCTTTATCTCACGCTCTTTTTCCTTCATTCTTCTTCCTTCTTCTCTCCTCTTTCTCTCTTGTCCTTTCCACTCTTTCTAACACATTCTTCCATTCTTTGTTTAACTTCAGTCCCCCATTCCAGTTCATTGTGTCTTCTTCACCTTTCTTCTCTATTTCCTTGGCCTCCTTCCATTTTCTCACTAGTATTCTCTTCTCCCTTCCTATCTGCTTAGCCTCATCTCACTCTATGTCATGTCCTGTTTCTCTCCTGTGTTTAAATATCGCATTTCTCTCTCTCTTAAGTCGTACATCATCCTTATGTTGTTTCAACCTGTCTTTCAGCCTTTTTTTTTTGTTTCTTCTATGTACACACTCTGACATTCTTTACATTTCACTTCTTAGATATTCCCTTCCACTTCCTCTTCTCTGTTTTCCTTT
The DNA here is from genome assembly GCF_977018435.1 of Lepisma saccharinum. Lineage (NCBI taxonomy): Eukaryota > Metazoa > Arthropoda > Insecta > Zygentoma > Lepismatidae > Lepisma > Lepisma saccharinum. Next base: position 41,359,315 of record NC_139245.1, read on the forward strand.
TTCTTGTTTGCATTCTTCGCTATTCTTAAGATGCTTCTACCTCCCACCTGCTAGAATGTTCCAGAACAACTTTCTAATAGTCTGGAGGGGAATAATGTTTGTGTATATAAATCGTCCTGTTTTTGTATCTTGTTACATTTGTACTTGATACAGAGTCTGAACAAGACCTTGCTATAAGGTTGAAACGTTACGTTTAGTTTATGTTTTATAATAAAATTAAATTACTGCCTTGGTCAGCATATTGAATTTTTATATCAGGGAAATTATTTATTGACACCCTGTAAATATTTATTTCTTGAATATATTCGGGTGGGCAGATGATATTGGGGCGAGCCTCTGGCGCCGTGCCTGCTTACTATACATGCAAACAAAACACAAACGCAAAGAAACAATTTCACCCCTTCTTTTCTCCAACAACATCGATTTTGATTTTACTTAACAGGCTTTACACGGTGCATTTAGATCACTAACTTTTCCAATAAATACCAGTAATGTGACGTAGAACCCACACGAAGCACTTAGCGCAAGCTATCTCTTCCTGCGATCTAAATGGACGTATTACGCAGTCAAGCATCGCTATAAAACCTAACAGATTGTTTCTTCGGATATCGATTTGTTGCAAAGGTTTTCCTTCATTCCACAAAGTGTACCTGCACTGCAGAGTTATTGTTCAAGAATTAGGTTGATTACAAGATTTAAAAAAAAATGCCGCCTAATATGGGTATAAGATTGCTGAAGGAGTATTTGGATTCCAGCACCATACATGGCTTTAAATACATCACAGAACCTAGGAGGAATATCATTGAGAGGTATGAACCCTTTAATGTCATTTGTGCATGGCTTAATACACGAAAAAATACTCAATACAATTGTTCTCAGAGGCACAACCACGAATGTTTGTCGGGGGAGGCTAGTACCAGGATAAACGTACCGATAATAATAATAACATTATTATTATTATTATAGTAGTAGTAGTAGCAGTAGGGGAAATAACTTATCTGTGGTAGAAGTCTGTGCTAACGTAACAAAGCGTAAGTCTGTACATTTTCTAAAAGCTACAATCTGACCAAGGTTCGTTCACTTATTCTACCAGCCAGTTGCTCTTCTTAGGCATGTCAATAATGCAGAGTCAAGTGTAAGAGACTTCCTGGGGTGCTGGTGTAGCAAGCTGCTCACAGGTAAACCGGTTGCAATTTTGCTAAGATATAGGAAGTCAAAACTTGACGAATCGGCGTGAAGAAAGTCTCCACTGGTAAAGGAATAGAGGAGAAAGGTGGAAGGATTGGATTGGAATAGTGAACAGCACTCTTTAGTTTTGGTCTGCGAAGAAAATCAGTGTTACTGACTTAGCCTGACAAACAAGCTTGCAGTACAGGCTTACACCCTACCATGCATGATTCAGGTTCAAAGGTTTTAAAATTGAAGAGTTAACTGTTTGCCATTTCTAGTGTTACTTCTAGTTGTCCATTTAGTGTACCATTTATTTAAGTATCTTTTGCTCTTTACCATCGAGCTCACTATGAGCAGCAAGTTGCTGTACCATCTAGGATGAATGATGATTAGTGAGCTAGATTGCCAAGAAGGGTATGATAGTTGTTTATATATATATATATATATATATATATATATATATATATATATATATACGTATATATACGTATATATAAATAATAAACCTTTGAACCTGAATCATACATGGTAGGGTAGGCTAATTACCTGTGTAACGTGAATTCTGATGATGAAGTCGAGCTGAAGTTATAGAACGAAGTGTAAGCCTGTACTGCAAACTTGTTTCTCAGGCTAAGTCAGTAACACTGACTTTCTTCGCAGACCAAAACTGAAGAGCGCTGTTCACCATTCCAATCCAATCCAAAAAGTGATCCTTCTACCTCTGTTCTCTATTCCTTTACAAGTGGAGACTTCCTTCGACAAGTTTTGACTTTCTATATCTTAGCAAAATTACAACCTGTTTACCTGTGAGCAACTTGCTACACCAGCACCCAAGGAAGTCTCTTTACACTTGACTCTGCATTTTTGACATGCCTAAGAAGAGCAACTAGCTTGTAGAATAAGTGTTGGCACAAACGATTTTAATTTTATTTTCAAAACGTTCAATTTCACATTAATATTGAAAAACAAGCACACAAACTGTATTTTTGGAAGACAGAAAATGTATTCCAAATAAAATTATTGTATATATACTGCTGGACAAGAAAAACCGGACACTTGCATTTTTTGTTTTAATGCATGGATTCTGATTCGAAGGCTAACTAAATTATTGGATATATATTCAACAGAAAACAAACTTTGAGGATGTTCTACATACATTAATAAGTTAAATTAGAACGAAAACGAAAATTACAGAAAACAATCAAACTGAAAGCGAAATTCATAATTCAGATTTCAAATATTAAGGTGTCCGGTTTTTTTTTGTGCAGCAGTATATTATACACAAAAGATGTATAACTTGCACGTACAACATGTGTTTTACACATATGCAACATGGAGCGACGTAAAATAAGAAAATACATGTGTAATTTGTTTACACTGATTGTGTACGTATTCAAAACTTCTTTATTACATATATGTACAGTCACGGACACTGTAGGGTTGTAATAAATACATTGACTTTCAATGGAAACGTTACAACCCAGCAAGCGGATTATTCATCTAGGGGTGCTGAGGGGGTGCGATTCTGAAACGAAACACGCATGCAATCTTTCAAACTGCGGGCGCAAGGTGCCAAACGGCGGGGGGGGGGGGGGGGGCAAGGACAAGTTACTTTCCCTTGGTAGATAAGGTTTAGCATAGTGCGGGGGCAAAAATAGCAAAACGCGGGGGGCAACTGCACCCCTAATAGCCGCTACTGATTAACTGACTGAAATTAAAACTACCCTTCATGTTACAACTCGCATTAAATAATTTCCCGAGCACGACCTTAAAGGCAGCTGACATTTTTGCTCCAGTGTAAGGAAGAACAAGTAGACAGAAAATAAACCGTTTACCAACAATACAATAAGGAAAAAACATAACTCACATTAAAGCTATAGGCAATTATCAAAAACCACGAACAGACTAGGGATGGCCAGATCCGGATCCGTGATTCCGTAATTTTCGGTTCTGGATCCGGATCAATGGATCCGCATCCATGGATCAGGAATTTTCGGATCCGCGGATCTGGATTTCGGCAGAAAGGCTAAGGAAATGTCTGAGAAGTGTCAATGTAGGATTCGTGTCCTGGCAACCAAAGGTTTATGACTTGTCACTCTCTACAGTCGGGCCGCGATAACAAGCGGTGTGCAATCAGAACGCAGAACGGCAGAACGTGACCAAATTCTGTCTCCTCGTTGGCTGCCATGTGGCTGGGGGTTGTCTGCGTTGCCACGTTCGCACAAACAGGCAGACAGGTTAATCAGCTGTTGGCAAGCTCGGGAATAAAAATAAAACATCACGCGAAATTAAGCACGTACGAGTACGTATCAGTATGCTAATATATGTTATTTCCGTCGTTAAGTGATAAATTAACGAATCTAGAAGTTTGAATTTTAAGTTTCTTGTAGGTTAACGTTAACTTCCCGTGTGAATTTTACTTTCTGGCAAGCATGAAACTTCCTGCTCGACACAGCAACCGAAAACCTTCACTGAAAGAACCTTTGTTGTGTTTTTATTATGGTACATTGCAAGCATGAGCTACCGGCATCTTTTTACTTGTGTTGTATCGTATCACAATTACCTACAAAATAAAATGCATCTTGTGTTACGAACAACTGTGGCAAATTGTTCTATTTTGATTTCATGCCGCCTCTCTTTGCCTTTGTCACACCGCGACGTTTCGCAACTCGATACCGACCGCAGCTATGCCAGCATATTGTTTTTGTATACGAAACTCACCCTTTGATATGTAACAACATGGAATTTATTCTTCTGTGACATTGTTTAAGCTTCAGAACGTATGTATTTCTTGGAAATTACGTATAAACAAATTTCGTACAACTTGGTTTCGTTAACAAGTTTTTAAATTATATTTTGCGGAACCACAAAAATTTACCTCTGAAACAGAATTTCAGAGAAGTGAGTTACTGTATTACGGAGAAGAATTTATCAAGAACAAATCAATTGTGTGTGAATTGATTGATTGATTGAGTTGGTGTTCTAAAGTCCACTTTATGCACACTACGGCTAATCTGGGATGGACCTACAGTTGTAAGTGGGATCCTGTGTACCAATTACTTTCTTTCTTCTTTCCGACATTGCAGTACAATTTCTCCAAACAACTCTTACAAACACACACACGAACGCCCGCTCACGCACAAAAGTATTCAATACAGAAATCGGACTGAATATTAAGAAAAACTAGCTTCATTCAGCCAAAAGCTCTCCGCATATTAACGTTGTTTCTTCAAATATGAACAGAGTCGGAATGAGAACAATGGAAGTGTCCCGTTGTTGACTGTTTAACCAGATGTTTAATCCTACACGTGTTTCTATGGGCTCGCGAAATTTCTGAAGGAGGTCAATCCGGCAATAGCGCGTCGCTACTAGAGTGGATGGTTTCACGCCGGTTGCTAGCGCGTCCCGACTGTAATTGCACCGCGAGCCGGCCTCCTGGCGGAATGGTTAGCACATCGCGCTACGACACCAGGGGTCCCGGGTTCGAATCCTGGCCTGGCCATGGATGTTTGTGAATGTCTATTCATCAATTTTGAACATTTCATCACTCATCCCAATCTTCGCAAATTAGGCAAAAGTGACACAAGAAGCGAAGTAAAATTAAGCAAATAATATAAATAATATATAATATAATTGCTCCGCGAAACGGAAACGAGTTCTCGAGGAAGAGCTGTGCCCCCCGAACTAAAACAAAAACATATGTGCTTGTTACCGTGGTGCAGGATAGGCGAATTCGAAAAAGGGGTCTCCATGATATGGACTCTGAAATTTAATTCCAGATTTCACGCTTCTATTTAATATGCCAGTGTTGCTGGTGAAACGAGATTTTGATCTGTATCATCCCGGAAAATATTGTTTTCTTGTTTAGTCCCACAGGGCACTGTACGAGACTTTGGCATGTCTCCTCTCGAGAGACGCGACTCCTTCTTCTCTTGCCTTGTCTGTCCCACGAACAACACAAATGGGCATGTGTGTTCAGTTTCATCATATCATTACCTACTTACTTACAACACTATGGTCAGGGCTTCCCTTACTGCGTAGTGGTAAGACTATTGCCTTGTAATCAACGGGTCCCTGGTTCAACACCCGGTGGAGGCACCTAGAGTTTCAGATCCCACTTTAAACTGTAGGCCCAGTCCCGATTAGCCTTCTTTTCATAAAGTGGAATTAAAACAACAAATCGCCCGACCCTGTGGCCGAGTGGTTAGCACATCGCGCTGCGACGCCAAGGGTCCCGGGTTCGAATCCCGGTCGGGCTTGGTTGTTTGTGAATGTCCATTCATCAATTTCATCATTTCATCACTCATCCCCATCTTCGCAAATTAGCCAAGAGGCACAAAACGCGAAGTAAAATAAACTAAATCAATCAATCAATCATAAAACAACAAATCAAACAATCAAACAAACGACGCCATTTTCAATGCTGTAGTTTGAGTTTCTTGACATCATTGACGTCTAGAATCCTCTTCGAATTTCATTTTGGTGTACAAGAAATTGCACGAAATTCCTCCTGTAAACGGAGCATTATTCTTCCATTTGGTTCTTAAATGGTCAAATAAAGTTTAAATCTAAAGAGTTTTAACAGTACCAGTTTCAACGAAATCATTTAACTGGAAGAAATAGCCATTACGCAATTTTACAGGCAATGAAAAATATAGCAACAACGCCGGAGTTATATTCTATTTTGATCTACTTCCGTTAGCTCAAAAATAAAACTACTCGAAGATCCAAGTTCAGTTTCGAATATCCCCTCTGAGCATATGTGAATTATGCATACTTGTACATGCGCCAATATTGTAATTTGTAAGTACTGACAAAACCCGTTTACATGCGTCAAACGTTTAAGCACATTTTATGCTCAAAGAGTTAATGGGGGGGGGGGATATTACACGTTAAGGTGGATTCTGAAAAATTGTTCTATGTGACTTTACCCGGCTTAGAAGCCCGCGCACCTTGAAAACAAGGCAACAGCGTTGGCAGTACTTTATTGGCTAGATAATAGCAGGCAAATTGTTACCTACTAATATACATATCTCGTATATATATATATAGCAGAGGCGTGGCGTGCAGTAGGCGCTGTTAGCGCAGGTAACACCAAAATATAAAGAATTGAAGAACCTGTCTTAAAATATTATTACGTACATAAACTGGTAATATTGCCGTAAAGTAAACATTGCAGACTGACATTTTTTCTGACACCGGCAAAAGCGAAGAGGTACCGGTACCCTCCACAGGCAACATGAGGAAAGGGTCCTGAGCCCACCCAAGGAAGACTTTCCGTCGCAGCAAAGACTGTTACGGCGGGAGGAGGAGGCGGGTTAATGACATGACTGTTTAGCCGCCGCAGTTGCCGGTGATCCTTACCGAATACAGATCAGTGTTGCCATATTCAAATGACAGAAAAGAGCTCAGTCGCCTAATCGGATCTATCTTACTCTGAAGGTGTCCAGTCACACTGGGGAACGATGGCGCAGTGGTAGCGTCACCGCCTTGTAATCAAGGGATCCCGGGTTCGATACCCGGTGGAGGCACAAGTGGTTCGGATCCCACTTTAAACTGTCCCGATTAACATTACTGTGCATGAGTGGACTTAAATCGCCAAACCAAATTTTAAAAAATAAAATCACACTGGGGGAAAAGCAAAATACCAAGTGATATTTTGTATTTACTCTAAATATCAGCGATTACGAAAGTCCTCTTTGTCCTTCTTCGACATCATGGGCGAGAAGGAGAGGAGAGGGATGGGTATGGTCAAGGGGTCCGCTGTCCTTCTAAAAATGTCAACCTAAAATTCTATATTTCACACACATCATATTATTTCGGTTACAGGAATTTGTGATAATTGTTGAAAGGGCCGATTGAGATTGACATACGTTGTCGCAGGAATGCGATAATTTCGGATTGAAGCAATGTTTTTGAGGTGGAAGAACTGTTTTTGGGTGAAAACATTACTTGCAATCATAATTTCTCGATTGTTATCTTAGCACGCTCTGAAGTGTCAGGTGTCGCAGGTTCCAATCCTTGGCAAGAAATGGTTATTTCAATGTTCGTTGTTATTATGTTACTTACATAATTATAAAAATTAATAATTACATACACAAAGAAATAATAATTTTATTTCAATAATTCACCATGCATCCTCATCGTCACGATTATCCTATAAAGCGAAAGCCTTAAAGGTAGCAAGGGACGTAAAATATACGAAATAGTAGTTGTGTCAGAAATGAGATTTCTGTGGATTTAGCGAAACATGGGAGTGAGAGTAGTTAGGAAACAGATGAAGACTACATCTACTCTACTTGTCTTATTTGAAACAAAAAGTTTCGCCATTTGGGCAAATCTGGTTTCAAAATAACTAAGACGGCAACAGTAGTAGAACTGGACTTCTTGCAGGTTCCGAAGGAAATATTGGGGAAGCGCCGATGCTGAGAGGGGAGGGGGCAAGGAGGGTGCTTCACGTGTTACAAAAGTAAACAACGGTTTGCGGGAGGGACTGTGCAATGCGAGTTTTGTGAGTGGTGTCTTTCGTCTTTATGTTGTTTTCGGGCATTGTCAATTAATTAACAAGCGGAATGGAGCTTGCTCCGAGTTCCGAGGTGGCGGGTTCATCCTATCTGAACAGTGTGTGTAATTGTGCGATGTAAGATATTTTGAAGCAATCTTTTGGTTCGTTCTTTTCAGGGACGTCGTTAGGGGGGGGGGGCCGGGGGGGCACTGGCCCCCCCGAAACGTTCACGTGGCCCCGGCAAACTGTTCTACATTTGCTGAAAATTTTACTTTCATGACAAATATTGCAAAATAGTTTTGCAGTAATTTTTCCTTTCAGTTAGAAACGCTGTTCTTAATTTGAGTGGCACGAACCCAAAACCACATTTCTTTCTCGTTTTCCTGGTTCTAGCTATAGTGAATGTCAGTGTAGGAACCTAGAACTTCGTTGTTTCTCGAAATTTTGAGGGAGTGGTCTTTCCACCCCTAGCAGTCGCAGGTCAACAACAGGCAGGGTTGGGCGTTAAGGGGGTTCTAAAGCCATGCTAAAGCATAGACCCAAATTTCTAAGGGTAACCGTACAACTAATATAGATTCGGTAAGGAAGAAATTTTCCGATATAAAAGATTGTTTTATTCACTAGAACATGTGAACCTTATAATTTTGTTACGATTGAAGGGATTTAAGTAAATAACAGAAAATATAAGGTCTGCGTCATGTTCAAACTGCTGCGTACAGATGGCGCTGAAGTGGTAGTTTCGTTAATACCGGTGCATTTTCTTTCTTTTATGACTACTATGGAAGATTTCGTGGTGAAACAAGGATCACATGTTCTTCCCGCAAGCATCTGAAATACTATGTGAAAAAATGAAAACATTTCGTACCTTCAGAGAGTAGTGCTTATCATTAAAACTTTTGAAGTGTCGTTTCGTCGCAATATACTCCGTGGTGCAGATTTTAGCCAACACTGTTGCCGAGATTTCACTCCGTGCTTTCTAACGATATGATCAATGCAAGTTCTTGAAAGAGTGAAAATCAAACCAAGCTACCAGAGGATATCGAATTCCGTACAGATACGAGAACAAGGGAACAAATATTCCACGGAGGATGTTAAAAATCTGAACAAGCTCGAAGGTAAGTCTTAATATTTAATTGCTTGTTGCTTAATATTATCCATCAAAGGCAAAATGTTTGAAATATAGGCAAAATGTATAATTTATTTACATGTTGAAGAAATATCTTCTGATGTAATATCGGTGAGAATATCGCTTGACACTGCATGACTTTTTTAACTTCCAAACGAAGTTGATAATTCTTTGTAAATGTAAAATCAGAAAGAATGTTATATTTTACGTTAGGCATTTCTATAGCATAAAGTATACGTAGCTTAATATAGATTATATCTGATATCATTAAATCAATAATGCATAAAATGCTCTATTTTCATTCCTGTAAGTTAATTTCCAAACCTAGGAAACTCGGCTATTCACATGTACAACATCGGAATGTTTATTACAAATCAGTAGTTTGTTTAAATGTTTTGTACTTTGCTCTTGTACATGGTTGAAACGAGTACTTGCTGACCTATTTTCTACAAGAGTTTTTCTCTTTTTATTTTTGAAGCAGCTCGCAAATATTCATATGTATTATGTAGGTCAGGCTGAGTTAGGTTTGATTCGAATAGATGTAATGTGAGATCCCTGAATGTTTGCAAGTTTCGGACACAGTTATGTTATCTTCCTTTACAGAAAAACGTCAGAAAATCAGTTTTGTAAACTGTATGAAGCTCTTCTGTTTTCTTGTCCTTTTATAATTTAGGACGGTTCATAATGAGAGTGCATTTCGTCCAATAACTTGATGCTGTATATATTTAAAGTGTAAAAGTACACCCTAACAGTTATGAGACTAAAATTTTACCGTCTATCGAACACAAGTCTGTATGTTTACTGAGAATTTCAAAATGAGTACCGGTATAGATAAATGTTCCCATACTTGGAAGTACAGTCATGGAAAAAAGTTCTTCCCCATAAGGCTTTAATAGGAGCAAGTAATGCAGGAGGGTAGGCAACACATATTGCACCCTTCGATGATCGGGTGATTTTGCCTGTCTTAACACCGAGAAATGTGTTCCACGCGAAGGTCAACATGACAGGAAAGCAAAGAGGGTCACGTGACTATTGGTTATGTGGAGTGTTGTGCTTCTCCACGTCCCCAGTTCTTGATCCACATTGCAGAAAAAGTAGAGCTGCATGCAATATATGAAAATAGGTTGTTTTCAACTACACGCTTAATTATGATTTTCCCAATTGTAAATCTATCAGACGTGTCTCCCGATTTAGTCGGGACAGTCTTTTACTTTGAATTCCTGTTTGTCATAGGCGTAACTTGACGGGAGCAGAAAGGGCATTTGTAACCCCCCCCCAAAAAAAATCAGGTTTCTTAAAGCTGCTAAAACAGGAATTAAATACTATGATTTGACGCGTCCAAAAAAAGTATTATATTGAAAGATTTTTCACAAATACGTAGATAGAAATTTAATACTTTGAAAGTGTCTCAGATTTGTTTATTGTCACAACTTAGTGTGGCACAGGTCTACTACAAAAGTGGAATTTCGTAACAGAAATATGAACCCACTCCTTTTATTTCGTAGCCGATTTCATCTTGAAACTGAAATTAAGAATGTTAGTTAATAATGTAATTGGTAAACAATAAAAAAATGTGTTAGACCCAATTCTTTAATACCTTATCATAATCTTTATCGCAAGTTGGAATTTTGTTGTAAGTCCACTGTATGCAAAAAAAAAAAAGGTAAAGTTCTCACCTGTGCTTGGCGCTACGCCATGAAGGCGTATAGGGGGTGTGGGGGTAACGCCCCACACTTTCTTGATTCGTTCGTGAGTGGGGGTGATGTGATCAGCATCACGCCGCCCCACACTTTCTTGATTCGTTCGTGAGTGGGGGTGATGTGATCAGCATCACGCCCCTGACCGCCTTTACCACCAGGGTTTCCCCCAGGTACCCATGTCATTCGACGCTGGGTGGGCGCTGGGGCCGCTTCCAACGTTAGAAAAGTTCCCGGGCTTGAACCGGCCGGGAATCGAACCCGGGACCTATAGCATGGTAGTCAGACGCGTTACCGACTGAGTCACCGGCACAGATAGACTAATCTGAAGTGCATACAGTTTAAAGTGGGATCCGAACCACTATGTGCGATCACCTGGTATCGTACCCCCAGACCCCTTGATTACAAGGCCTTACCACTACGCCATCAGTGAGGCGCACACAATCTTTGTATTTTGACCTTTTTAAACCTATATGTATCATATAAGAGGTTGTTTAACGTTGCTATGCCTCTATGGATTATATTTAGCCAGTATTCGAGCACATAGCGTCAGGTTTCATAGAATATAAGCTTCTCTTCCATGTTTATGGTTTCCTGTCTGCAGTAGAAAAACTGGCAGGTTCCCATAGCTTTTCTTTCAATAGTCTTCCAATGGTTGCATATCATATCACTCAAATTTGATTCATTCGTTTCGAACACAATCCCCGATGGCGCAGTGGGATCGTGGGCGCCTTGTAATTAAGGGATCCCGGGTTCGATACTCGGTGGAGGAACATAGTGGTTCGGATCCCCCTTTAAATTATAGGTCCATTCACGATTAGCCTAGCAGGACATAAAGTGGACTTAAGACACCAAATCAAGCAACTAACACAATCCCGTTATTGTCCAGATTATCGAATCCAGAACCTTCGTCACGAATAACATAAGCAGGAAGACAACGTGAAATAACCGAACAGAAACAGAACCTAAAACCTACATAGGATAGATTGGATTAAGTCGACGATACAGCACGGGTTCTGAAATGAAAAAGAATACGAAAGTTGAAGGACCTCTATACGCACCCACTTTTCCTCCACTCAATGGGGAAGATATCCTTCTAGCTGAGAAGCCTTTACGTAGGAGTGCCCTGAGGGAACTTCAAGGCCACGACGATAAAGTGCAATGACGGGACCAAAACATACGGCAGATAGCTGTGTTCCTCCTTATTTCGTACGCCATTGATAACTGGAACACGTGACCTCGTCTTTGGTAGAGCAGAAGCCTGCTTGCTTGCCACCACCCTTTAGTTCAGTGACCTTCGCCCGTAGTCAGAAAGAGTGAATGACTCACCATATACTTGTTGTCTGTGAGGCTACACAAGAATAGATATTTCGATAGTGGCTGTAAGTATTGTTTCATCTGCAGTTATATCAGTTAACATTTCAATAGTTTCCTTCCTAATGGTTACGTTAGTGATAAACATGTAAATTAGTTCTCGAGAGTGAACGTTTTATCTATTTGAACGGGGGATTCTTATACAGCCTGCATGTATTATTTTTTCCTGAAACAAGAAGAAATTCGAAGACGCAAAAAGAGTTGTATAAGAGTAGTTAACAAAAGGAAAAAAGAAGAAGAAATCGAAAATGTAAATGCTGAAATAAATTATGGTAGAGATCGAGTGAATAACATTTTGTCATGGGGCCTCCTCGATGGCGTAGTGATAACGTCGTCGCCTTGTAATCAGTGGATCCCGGGTTTGATACACGGTGGATGCACATAGTGGTTAGTATCCCACTTTAAACTGAAGGTCGAGTCCAGATTAGCATATCTGTGCACCAAACCAAAACTAAGAAAGAAATTGTCACAGTGTAAAAAAATTTCATGTTCAACCACATACGAAACACAAGGGAATAATATATTGCAGTTTGGAGTTCACATCTGTAGCATCTAACCAGCACAATTATGAATCGCAACATATCGTATCAGATCCATTTTTATTATACATGTATGATAATATAAGGGAAGTAGAGGAAAGAGAAAACCAAGCGAAACACGGACGCCTTCTCCAGAATTTCAAATCTCGTTACATAAGGTTCTGGGTTGGAGTCCCGAACAGGCATGACTTTCTTTTTCTTGCCCTTTTATCTGCTTCATTTCATCATAATTCATCGTTATGGTTTACCTGCAGGGGAAGAATTATGACAATAATTGCCAATACAAAGCCAATGACGAACAGAACAACTCGATTACGGAGATGCCAAGAAGAAACGAGACTTGACAGTTTCTCCGCCTCTCGGTTTGTCGAATTGAAAATTGCTCTCCCGTTCTCGGTCTCGATTAGTTAAATATAGAAATCGAAAATGTATGTGAATGAATATACATGTATTTTATATATTCCGGTTTTGTAGGAGATTTCGTGAGAGATGAAATAAGTACTCTTCCATCGTATTTATTTTTATAATTTTTATTCCCTGTTCGATGATCGCGACGATAAGGACGAGTGACCATTACATGAAATTGATGACGAAATAGTCAAACACCCGCGACAAGGACGGTACTCAAACCCGGCAACTTTGGGGACGATATCGAATGTCAATCACTTAATGAGCTTGACCACCGAGCCTGCTTAATGTTGTTTCTGTCAGGTAATTCGTAATAATATCCCACATTCACTATCATTTGCTTCATAATTTATCTTATTGTTGTGATTAACCTGAATTCAAAGAATTAGTTGAAAGGCAAAAATGCAAGATTGAATGTCTCTGATGTTACTTCGTGCCGAATAATATGACGTGGTATTATGATATGAATTTATTAATCATATAATATGCCTATTCATTCCATTGATTGATCCCAATTGAGCACACAAAATATGCTATAATGTCCACTCCATGGAGGAGTGGTTAGCACAGCGCGCTACGATGCCATGGGTCCCTGGTTAGAATCTCGACTTGGGCGTGGGTGTCCTTGGTAAGTGTCCCTTCATCAATTTCATCATAGCATCACTCATCTTCATCGTCGCTATTTGCCAAAAGTGAAAGAATAGCAAATCTAAATAACAAACATCCAATCAAATCGAACATCTCTACCGATTTAATTCTATACGGTACCGAATTCCCACTTTATTACTGCATCTTAAGTCATTTTACAGCATCTCAATTGTTTTCCGATTCGAAAACATTTGGAATGTTGTTTTGTGCAGTTGATTGTGCATTGTTTCGTTGTTTGGATTGTTTAATTAACGTCGCATTAATTAGTTTTAGACCAATCGTGACGGGGGAAGCAAGAGCACAAAGAAAGCAAAAAAGACAAGGAAGAGACCACGGCTTTCTTTAAAGATAGCATCCCGTGAATACAACTCAAGTGACTGCAGAATATTATGAATAAAATTTATTTCGCTTTTTCCTTTTATTTCTGTTTCAGTTATTTTACTTCGCTTTTCTTCTACCACTCGCGTTACTCGTGTCGGTGAGGAAGAATTATAAACTCGTGAAATGGACGATGGTACAAAAAAATATATGCCTCTCCCACGGTTCGAAACTGTCAGTACAAAATATTGTCTTATTTTTAAAATTTACGGGCAAATATGGTTTGTCACGTAGCAATTTTCGCTTATCTCTTTCTCAAGGGGTTCCATTGCCTCTCTGATGTCGTAGTGGTAACGTCTTCGCCATGTAATGAAAGGCTTCCGAATTCAATACCAAATAGAGAGGCATTTGGTTCGGATCCCATTTTAATCTGTAGGTCCAGTGCATGAACTGGACTTAAACAATTAACGTGTGGCATGTGGTCTGTGATGAGAACCATCATTTCAGCGAACCTCTTGACAATGACTCTAATATCACTTGAAAGAATAGTATTTCTTTACGAGTAGGTCTTGTCAAGAAACCAGTTCCTGAAATTTTCTTCTGGAGGCATCGTAGCACCCAGCTGTTTGTTGTGGCTGGGGCACGAGTCATGTGACTCATGCTATCAAAGCTCAATCCTTCCCGAGAACTCAGAATCACCAGGCAAACTTAAGCGAATATTTTGTTATTTGGGTTGCATAAACAACAGGCTTTAAGACGTTACGAAATTCTACGTCCCGTGGCCCAGGTATTTTTTTCTAAGACTGTACAAGGGCAATAATTTAATTGTGGATGACACAGAGCTTCATAGAAATCATAATTTGTCCTGATTATGCTACGTATATTTGGTTCAATACCAGATTGGATTTCAGTAGCCGTTTGTACTAAATAGTTTACTTCGAATACCAGCGAGTTTGAAGCTTGACTAGTTTCTCTCTCAGACCTATGACTGATTAATTTTGCATGGATGCCTATTATTAACATTCCATGCAGATAAAAGTTTTTTTTAAGCTTTTTTGCTTCTTGGCTGGTCTACTATAATAATTCAAATAAAAATATAGTAGGAACTGAATTTCCATTTCATAATGTATTTCTGTTATTTTACCTCCAACTTCTGCTCCTTGGAACAATGATGATGAATAATGATTTGATAAAATGGATGATTGGAACAAAGATAATGATTAAATACATACATGAAACCAGGATTCGAACCTAGAGGAACCTCACTCCATATAGCGTTGCAATCATCACTCTACTATGAAAATATTTCTAACAATTATTTTGCCAATTTCTGTTTTAGGCTCATCATATTTAACATACATTATAAAGTTAGATCATTGAAGTGAGCTCATATCGTGAACCAAACTGCCCTTTAATAACATGACGATATCGTTAAGCATTATAGTGCCAATTGGATCTATTATTTTCAAATCCATTTATTCAACATCTGTAAGTTCCATTATTAACTCAACTTGTCTAAGGTTGTAACAATGTAATATCAATATTTTTTAAACATGTTTTGTAAGTTCATAGTCTCATATACGATGTTAACACTATTTTTATTTGTTCCTTTTGCAGATGAGGATTTGAGAAACTAATTGAAGTGTCTTCTGTCCATTTAGTAAAGAGCACTATTGGAATTTGTACAAGAGGACAATAGGTTTGACCGACAATGGCAGTTGCGTACCATGGCAGTTGGTGTATAAGCTTCTACGGAATGTACTGTAAATCAACAAAGTGGACTGTTTGAACTTTACATGGAAGAGTACATACATTTTTGCTTGCTAGCGTAGACAGTTGATTGAATGGTGATGATTTACTAGAAATCAAGAGTCCAAAATATGCTCAAGAAATTATGTTTCAAGCCTTAATAATATCTTATAGCAAGTGGTCATCAATTGTAAATTGTATATTAGGGGAAACAGGAGAAAAAAAAACAGTACCAGGGGTGTGACTTACTTGTGTTGTCTGTCAAGCATTGGTACGCATTCATTTATATTCTTGCAAGTTTAAATTTTTAGAGCTATTTTCAAAAATCCTAAGAAAATAGATTTCTTCCTGAATACGATGATGATTTGCAAAAACCATATCTCTCAGACAGTGGCGGCAATTAGGGGGAGGGGCAGATGGCCCCCACTTTTACCGCAATACTATACAAAACCTCATCTACCAATTGAAATTAAAGTGTCCTTGCCCCCTTCCAGTTTTGGAACCCAATCGACAACACTGCTCTCAGAGAACGCAATAATGTTTTGCAGGGTACGATAAAGAAAAATAATAAATATGTATTGAAACAACAACGTAAATATGGTTTTATATATCCCGAAAATCTAGTTTTAGTAGTCCCTGTAAACAATTATTTTGTAAGCTATTGAACTTCTATTCTAATGGTATTCATTACTGTATTGTATCTTCCCTCGAAATACGATTTTTAAATCTTCTTTATACACAGAAAGGCTAATTGGGACTGGACCTACAGTTTAAATTGGGATCCAAACCACTATATACAGTCACCGGCAATAAAAATGGGACACCTATATCCTGAAATACCCGCATCCCTGCAATGCGTTATGTGTGTTGCCTAACTCAACGGCAGTGACAGAACTTGCCATTGAAAATTTGCTGTTACAATTCACTCATCGCCGTAGATTTAGACAACACACAAGACGCATTGCAGAGAAGGGAGACTTTCAGGATCTAGTTGTCCCATTTTTATTGACGATCACTGTACACTCACCGTCTATCGAACCTGGGACTCCTGTATTACAAGGCGATTACGTTACCACTTTGCCAAGGGGGAGGCTCAACTTTCCTCTCAATTCATACCAATATGTTGCTGAACTCGATGATATATCAGCAGTGTTTGAATAGTTACTCTTTAAAAGTAACTCCGAGTTAATCACTTGAGAAAGTAATTCGCATATAATTACTGTTCTTTAGAAAGTACTTGACATAGTTATTATTACAGTTACTTTACTCTACATTTGCTTCATCTCGTAAGACGTTTTTCGGATCATGAGTTGCAAGCGCGATGTCCTTTTCGCCACCGATGACCACCAAATGCTTAGCATTAAGTTTCATGAAATTATAACTTATTTCTTACATTTCATGTACAAACATTGAGGCAATAAAATTCACAGTAAACGTCTGTTTCAAAGCAATGACGATTAACATTTCATTTCATTTTGTTGAGCAAACCAAATATTTTTTAGAATTTTTGTTGAACTATAAAATTACTGTGTGTCCATGAGAATTGTTGGAGATTATGTATGTAATCTTATATGGTAAGTGTTCTAATACAAATAAACTTGGGATACATCCTGGCTCTTGACGAAAAAAAATACAAAATTGTCCTCATGGTCTCGAGATTTTAATAATCATCGATTGATTGATTGATTTGCTTTATTTTACTTCGTTTTTTGTGCCACTTTCGACTAGTTTACGATGATGGAGATGAGTGGATATGATGAAATTGATGAATGGACACTCACGAACATCCATGCTCAGGCCAGGATTCGAATTTGGGACCCCTGGCGTCATAGCGCGATGTGCTAACCACTCCGCCACGGGGGCCGGCTTTAATAATCGTCAATTTACCCATTCTTTGAGGAGAACATTTGGTTTAAATTAATATTTCTTTCCATGCAGTAAAGTAATTGTACAACTTACTAGTTAGGTGGAAAAATAACTGAGTTACAATTACTAATTTCATAACGTAAGTAGTTCACAGTTACTGTTACTTGAAAATGTTACTGATACTTCCAAAGATTCTACATCAGCTGCAGAACTAAAAGCCAGAATAGACCAAATCCGTAAAGAATTATGAAACAGGACATCGTGTGCTGACATGACATGCAAATAAATTAGATGCGCTACAAAACTGTATTTAATATTGAACTATTATAAAAATAACAAATATGTCTTCTATTGTGTATCCAGGATTATTCTGACATTTTTCTTTCAAAATCGCGATATTAAAACTCAGTAAAAATAAGGGTGCAGAATTACATGTTTATTCACTTGAAGGATAAAAGATTGAGGATCGTTAGAGACCGCTAATATTTATAAATATTTACAAGATGTTCACTGAAATTCTGCAAATTTATGAAGAAAATCTGCTAACGTCACCGATAAAAGATATAAATATGTTCAAGTACTGTCATATAAAGTGAATTCTACAGTCAATGCAGCATTCGCTTCAAACGTAATTGCAAAATGTTTTCAATTATTTCAATAACTCTTCTTACTTTATGCATTTCGTGTTTGAATTAACTACAGCTATCTTTGTATGTTCTCTTCTGCTTTCGAAATATTAAAATAAATACATAATACAATACAAGGGATTTTATATTACTATTACGACTATTACTATCTTGCATTGCTGATAAATTGTTGTCGGAGATCTGGCAACATGGCCCTCGGTTGCCATGGCAAACGGTGCTGCCATCTGTTATCGAAAAATTACCACAAAATTGCCTTTAGTACGGCCTTAAATATATTACATAATCAATTCATACACCTCATAATAAACCAATAGCAAAAATTATATAAATTGTGTCTCAAATGTGTGTGCTCCCTTCCCTCCAAACAATTGTTCATGCATTTAAGACAAAATCAATGAAGAGAAGCAGTGGCGCAGGAACGTTTTTCATTTCGGAGGTACAAAATCCAGCCTCCCATATTATACGAGGGTCATTATTTATATTTTGAGCCTTGGCAACACTGATTGAAGTTAGGCGCGATTTGACGTTTGCACGGAATCGTCTGGCATTATTGACCATAACGTACTTCAAATGTTTTGTCAATAGCTTCATTTGTGTTGTTTATGTTGCCTTGGAGATTGCGCGACAACAATAAAATGGAATTAACTCGTGAACATTTTCGTGCGATGATTTTTTACGATTTTCGACGTGGATTATCAAGACAAGAGTGCATCGGTCAACTTACTTCCACATTTGGCGATGAAGCCCCATCCTTTGCCAATGTGAAACGCTGGTATAACGAATTTAATCGTGGCCGCCATTCGTTCACCGACGAGATTCGCGAAGGTCGTCCAAAATCAGTTGTTGTTCAAGAAAACATTGATGCTGTGCAAAACCTAATACTGCAAGATCGTCATGTGACATACTGTGAGATTGAGGCAACCATAGGCATTAGTTCCACCATGATCATTTAGCTGTGAGAAAGGTATGTTCTCGTTGGATCCCACACAATTTGACAACAAATCAAAAAGACGCTCGCGTCAATTGGTGCAAACACATGCTCAATAAATACAATCGTGGTGCTTCAAAAGACTTATATAAGATTGTAACAGGTGACGAATCATAGATATGTGCATATGAGCTGGAACGTAAACAGCAGTCGACTGTATGGGTGTTTCAAGATGAACCCAATCCAACAAAAGTTGTTCGAGCTCGAAGCACATCGAAACAAATGGTCGCCTGTGGCAACTGTGCCTTTAGAGGAACGTAGAACGGTCAACTCTGAATGGCACACAACAATTTGTTTGCCAGAGGTCTTCGGTCAAATACGGAAAACAAACAAACAACGTCGGATCATTCTTCATCAAGACAATGCCAGCTGTCACACATCTCGTCTAACAACCGACTCTATGAACAGTCAAAAAATCGAATTGATGGGTCATCCGCCGTACAGTCCTGATTTGGCACCCAATGACTTCTTCTTGTTCCCGGATGTCAAGAATAAATTGCGTGGACAACGATTTTCGTCGGCGGAAGACGCCGTTGATTCGTTCAAAAACCATATTATGGAGGTGTCTCAAGAAGATTGGAAAAACTGCTTTGACAAATGGTTCGAACGAATACAAAAGTGTATTGACCATAAAGGAGAATACTTCGAAAAACAATAAAGCAGTTTCAGTTTTGTTCTGGGCTAATTTTGAATTTAATAGAATGGAAAATCAGGAGTTCGAAATGTGAAAATTGCGAACAAAGATACATCTATATTCATTTTAATGCATGTTCCAATTTAAAGGGTGTGAGAAGGATTCCCACCCCACCCCTCTATCTTGAGCCATCCCAACCAGGAATAATCATCTCCCACCTACTGGATATAGAAACCATATCATTGAATATATCATACATATAGGAGTTCCACTTCAGTTTAGTTCATTTTAATTTTAAGTCCCATGCCTACATATAAAAAATATATTTAAAAAATTCATGGCGTTGTGTTTTTGTTTCATTCGATATCCAATTAGATTTTAAGCAATTAGTGTATTAATTATAAGTATACCTAACACATAGGTAAAAATAAGTTCTCCTCTCTCTGATAAAATCACAAATCGCACTATGTTTTAATGACTAGGAAACATTTCATTTCACCTAGGAATGATATTGCGATGAGACGAGTCGAGAATTGTTACAGCCTCATATCGTCTCCTGTGTGGTGAGGTCCTTCTCGTTCTTGTTTGTGCTTATTCTTGTCTCGGTTTCGGATCAGAAGTTTAAAACTTTTTCTAGATTCACTTCATGCTGAGATAGGCTAATCGGGACTGGATCTACAGTTTAAAGTGGAATTCAAAGCACTGTGCATGTGGGACCAGTCAATTAGAAGGCGAGATATCTCGTCTTGCTTTATTTTACTTCGAATGTCAATGTTTGCCCCCCTAGAATAGAATTCCGTCCAATGTTATGGGAACAATGTCCTCTGGCCCCCCATGTGGCTGCGCCACTGCTTGTTCTGGTTAGTTTTTAGTTACTGAATCACAGACCCGTCTCTGGGACGGCAATAGATTTTAATTGGCGCCATTGCAACGAATTCGGCACACTTGCGACAAATATTATTTTCCTAGTTGTGTATAAGTAAAAAATCACTACCAATGTCAATGAATAATTTCTCATAAGATATAAATTAGTCAAATTATTTATTCTTTTAATTAACTAATCTAAACTAATTCTGTTTTGTTTGTTTGATTTGTTAAGGGTCTTGCGGTGGTACAGTGGAAATAGCCTTGGTGATGACGTGACCATTATATTATTTCATAACCAAGCAACGAGAGAATTATTATGGGTCCCCATCTTTCACTCTGCTTCCTCCTTCTTTCTGACGTCGACTCTTACTGAAAAAATACTAGACCGTAATAGTGTAATACTACTACTACTAATAATAATAATAATAGGCTATTTTTAACTTTAGTTTAGCACATTCAGAGCCTGATGAAGAAACATGTTAGATTCTTTCATACGTACAATTGTTCTGTATGTAAGTCATCACTCACCCATGATTTTCAATGGGATTTTCAACTTCATCCCGTCGTCACCTTGTAATCAAGGAGTCCCGGGTTCGATATCTACTGGAGGCACATGGTGATTCGGATATTACTTTAATCCGTAGGTCCAGTTCCGATTAGCCTTTCTGTGCATAAAGTGGACTTAAAAAAAACATAACCACAGATCAACGTATCTGTACTATAACTTCATCACTATTTACGTGGTATCTTAGAAAGAAATGCCTCTAACATCATCATCGCTATCAACCATAGGTTATTACTGGTTGCAAATCATTTTATTTTCGGCTTTCTACCGAAGTTGAATTATGATTGCGCAGAACCGTAATTGAGGATTTTTCTTGCAGGTTGTATTGGATCGGGTGTTCTGCCTTTTGCTTCTTCGCGACGTACAAACTTTTCCTTGGCACCTGGGACAACTTCCAGAACAACGCCATCAGTTTCACCGTGGACACCGACGATTACTTGCAATGGGACACCAACTTCCCCTCAGTCACCATCTGCCAGAGAGGATCTGAAGACTCCGTGTCAGAGAATATGGACTCGTGAGTACCATTATCACAATACCATAGACCCTCTGATTAAGGGGGTGGGCAGCAAAGGCCGGGCTCAGTGGCTCTTGGGATGCACATTTGTATATGTTACCAGTCAGTCAGTAAATTAAACTATTGCCTTGCGATTTTAAGTATCGGAACCTTAGAATATTGATTCTAACAAAGGCAGGGACGATTCCTCCATGTAGGAAGTGAGGAACTTCCTACAGTTCATTTCTACTTGCTTCCAGTTCTCTACTTTTTAGGAGTTTAATAATAATGCGCGTTATAAAATTATGAGCTCAATGTACGTACAATACAGGGTGGCTCAATAAGTCACTTAACACCCTCAGTACAAGGCCACTGCGGCATGGAATGTGAAAATGGCGATGACCAATCATTGCCTGGCCAAGGGGGAACCACATTGACGCCACCCACACGGTCGGCGGCCATCTTGATGTCCGCCATCTTGAATTCAACTTCAGAATTTTAAATGGGAAGGGGGTAGTGCGACATATCAAAAATCAAAATGGGCTAGAATTTCACGATAAATGCAATGGTGAAGGGTTTTTCGACGTATCTTTAACCAGTAAAAAGTTATGACTGAATTCTTGTACCAATTTGCTACTTTTCGAGGTGTTAGAAAAATGCCTTAAAATTTGTTTAGCGCATCGGTAATGCATCGAGATAAAAGTGACGTCTATGGAGAGACGTTCGCATGCCATTGCACACGATTTTAATCGGATACATCCATGAAGAGCTGCGCATTATGAATGGTTGTCGCAAACAATTTACAGTGTGACGCTTCCATTGAATTAAAAGTCCTTCACAGTGACAAGGCTAATGTTTATGTTCATAAGGAAGTTCATAAACAGAATATTCGATGCTTTTTATCTGATAACCCATTTTCGACAGATCAAAGCTGAATGGTTAGTGTTGGTAAGTTAATGGTGTGGCGTGCTGTGTGGAACACGATTGGTTAGTCAATTTTCCATCAACGGAACCTTAAATGCTTAGGGCTACTTGGATTTGTTAAATAAACAGTTTTTTTCATCCTTGCTTATGGAAGAAGGTACTTTTTACAGAGTTTTTTCAATAGGGAAGAACACCAGAACACTTATGGGAACGTTATGAACCAGTTTTTGTCCAAAGTTAGTTATCATATGACAAGGGTCACATATTATGTTTATAAACTTCCTTATGAACATAAACATTAGCCTTTTCACTGTGAAGGAATTTTAATTCAATGGAAGCGTCACACTGTAAATTGTTCGCGACAACCATTCATAATGCGCAGCTCTTCATGGATGTATCCGATTAAAATCGTGTGCAATGGCATGCGAACGTCTCTCCATAGACGTCACTTTGATCTCGATGCATTACCGATGCGCTAAACAAATTTTAAGGCATTTTTCTAACACCTCGAAAAGTAGCAAATTGGTACAAGAATTCAGTCATAACTTTTTACTGGTTAAAGATACGTCGAAAAACCCTTCACCATTGCATTTATCGTGAAATTCTAGCCCATTTTGATTTTTGATATGTCGCACTACCCCCTTCCCATTTAAAATTCTGAAGTTGAATTCAAGATGGCCGCCGACCGTGTGGGTGGCGTCAATGTGGTTCCCCCTTGGCCAGGCAATGATTGGTCATCGCCATTTTCACATTCCATGCCGCAGTGGCCTTGTACTGAGGGTGTTAAGTGACTTATTGAGCCACCCTGTAGAGTAAGTTAGATAGTCAAGAGTTGACTGCTTTCGCTCGCTCCAGCCGCAGCCCAAAGACGATGGACACACAGGCTTTGCTGCCCCGCCTGAGGAACCTCGCTGGTATCGCTACAAACAAATGGGTGGGAAGTGGAAAAGGGGCAGGTTGAAGGTTGCGGTTTTAAAGCATCCAGCGAAGAAGCATCGAGGGTTTCCTCAATCAGTGATGCAAACCCCAGCAACATGGTACTAAACCTAGCACAATTTGATCATTGTTGGCACCTAGCACCCTGCTTTTGGCATGATGGTAAATATAGCATAATCTGCAAACGTGAGTCTCTGGGATAGGGAAATTAATTCAAAGGGATATGTTTTCAGGAAATAGAAGCAAAATTAGGTCCAAATCTTATTTTTACTTCACCAGCGGAAATGTTTAAAATAAAAGGGAGTATGGTTACACAGCGACAAGCTTTTTACAACCATGCCACGATCCATCCTCTATCTTTTATTTATCCTTCCAGATTTTGTTCGTGAGGAAATTTATGGCAGGAAATAGTTTTTTTTTTACTGAACCTATCTCGTTTGTTGAGCCATCGTACACAATTTCCTAAACCTTTCTCAATTTACCATAATTTCTTCCTACACACCCAAAAAAGCCACGGACCAAGGTCATTAAATCTTTAGTGGAAGACAGCCTGCTGTTGTCTCGGCTCGGTGAGGTTGTCAGTTGCAGAATCAAGGGCGGGGCCAGAGAAACCCCATTCCATTTCAATTTCTGGAAAGTTATTGAAATTCGAATGGTGAAATAATGTAGCAATATTTTGCAACAAAAACTATTGTTTTCTGTGACTTACAGGAAGTAAGTTACAGCAACTATTAAGTATTATTATTATTATTATCATTGAAGTAGGGTTACGTTTAACCTTACAGTCTATTTTACACTTATTATCTAACTATATGAAACAGCTTCTTGTCCTACATGAATTAATATATTAAATATCCAGTTATGCAAATTCTATATATTAGGGTTATTTTTTAAGTAAGGTCAGGCCCGTAGCTAGAGGGGGGGCAGGGGGGGCAGTTGCCCCCCCTGAGAGCCTGCCTTGCCCCCCCTGTGAAAAGTGCAGTACACATTCCAACCTAGAATTCTCACTAATCTTTACAATTATATCATGTGTTACTCCAGCAACGTAAAGACACTTATTGATTTTGTGATTTATTAGGGTGTATATAGGCCTTCCCGATGGCATAGTGGTAGCGTTGTCGCCTTGTAATCAAGGGGTCCCGGGTTCGATACCCAGTGGAGGCACATAGTGGTTCGGATCCCACTTTAAACTGAAGGTCCAGTCCCGATTAGCCTTACTGTGCATAAAGTGGACTTAAAACACCAAATCAATCAATCAATCAATCATTATTAGGGTGTATGGGATTCCCTATAATGTCGTACCAGGATTGGGGGGAAAATTCCCTTCCAGATTCAAACTTCGGGAAATGATTTCGCAATTTCCAGTATCTAGAACAGTTGTGACATTTTGAGTAGTCTTATATTAAAAGCGCCTAATGTGTTCGAAAGTTTTTCTTGGATGTGTCGTTATGAACTTGGAACTGCTTAATTTTTTTGTTTCCCAAGTCTACCTTTTGATAATAGTGATTCATGTGGTAGAGAGAGGAGGGAGTGGATATTTGATTTTTGTTACTTTCCTTTGCTTTTCTGCCATGTAGCTAATCGTAAGAATGAGTGATGACGTGAAATTGATGAAGATACACTCATAAACAGTGCCGCAACCACAGGGGGCAATGCCCCCCCCCCCCACCTTGGACGGAAATCCATTCTAGGGGAAGCAAACATTGAAGTAAAATAACAAGACTAGGAGAATATAAGAATAGCAGGACAATTGGATACTCATGATGGAATTAGTTTTTACGTGTTTCTTGCATTTTTCTTCCAGACGGCAAAGGGCACTTGCAAGGGGGACAGAGGGGCAATTGCCCCCCCCCTCGATTTCACATTTTATACAAAAAAAAATACATTTCGTAAAATTTTCTTGCTCGCTTCGCTCGCATTCCCTTTTGTTCTTACAGTCCAAGCTCAGAGCCATAGCTATGAGGCGGCGAGAGTCGGCCCTGAGAGACAAACGATCTATGCCATGGCATCCTGTAAAGTTATTTGCGCCCTATTAAAACAATTTCTTTCTATGAAACTTATGAATGAAATATTAATGATGACACTGTAATCCAAGAACTCATTGATCAATCAAGGGATTGCAAAACATGCATTTCAACTATGATGTAATACAATTCACACAATATTTTGCAAAATGGTTAACGTAACCAGTAGGCAAACATTGTCTGTAGTGATACAAGAGTCTCCCCTTTGAAGGAAATAGATTCCGTGGTGGACTAAGGGACCCACGTTTTCATGTTTTAGCAAGTACAAAAAACTATATTACAAATTTTTACAACAAATTGTTGGATTCTCGTTAGATTCCCTTGTGCGTAAAAATCATTCATACTGGAAACTAGAGGGAATCATTTCATTATGAAGCATGATTTATGAAGGGCTCCCTTAATCAGTTCTGCAGACAGGCTCAAACATTAACATTATTGACCTGTAAATATCAAGTACAGTGGGATCCATGAGTATTACCGTGCAAATTGTCCATCACCATGTTCGTGCACTTTATTTGACCCAATAAAAGCTTCAATAATTAGAAATAAAACTCTAAACAAGGTGTCGACAACTTCTGCATCAGCATACATAAAAATCCATCGCTTAAAAACGCATAGGATGTCTGAGAATAATTAATGAAAATAGTCATGGACAATTTGCCGAGCAAAACTAGTGGATCCCACTGTACATAACAGTTGGGCTGAAAAGTTCATAGGCTGACTCATAGATGGCGTTACGACAATTAAATCCATGTGATTTTTACTTAGTACTAACCTTCAAAAGATACGTGTATAAATTTCACAGCTGCCGGATAATTAGTTCGTGAGATATAGCATTGTGAGTGAAACAGCTTTTGTTATTGTGAAAAAATGGATAAAAAATAATTTTGTGTGTTAATAAAACATTGCTTTTTGGCGAAAAAAAATACTGTTGAAGCCAAGGCTTGGCTTGATAAATATTATTCGGACTCTGCACCAGGAAAATCAACCGTTGAGAAGTGGTTTGCTAAATTTAAACGAGGCGAAATGAGCATCGAAGACGATGCACGCAGTGGACGCCCCAAAGAGGCTGTTACCGACGAAAACATCAAAAAAGTCCACAAAATAATTTTAAATGATCGTAAAGTGAAGTTGATCGAGATATCTGAGACTTTAAAAATATCAAAGGAACGTGTTGGACATATTGTGCATGAATATTTGAACATGCGAAAGCTGTGTGCAAAATGGGTGCCGCGCGTGCTCACAATCGATCAAAAGCAACAACGTTTTGATGATTCGGAACAATGTTTAGCGATATTCAACCGTAATAAACACGAATTTTTCCGTCGATATATTACAATGGATGAAACATGGCTCCATAACTACACTCCAGAGTCCAATCGACAGTCAGCCGAGTGGACTGCACGTGATGAACCGAATCCAAAGCGTGGAAAGACGCAACAGTCGGCTGGCAAGGTTATGGCATCAGTATTCTGGGATGCGCATGGTATTATATTCATCGATTACCTCAAAAAGGGCCAGACCATCAACAGCGATTATTACATAGCGTTGTTGGAGCGTTTAAAGGATGAAATCACGAAAAAACGGCCCCATTTGAAGAAGAAAAAAGTGCTGTTTCATCAAGACAATGCACCGTGTCACAAATCAATGAAAACGATGGCAAAATTATATGAATTAGACTACGAATTGCTTCCCCATCCACCATATTCTCCAGATCTGGCCCCCAGTGACTTTTTCCTGTTTGCAGACCTTAAAAGAATGCTCGCTGAAAAGAAATTTAGCACTGATGAAGAGGTAATCGCCGAAACTGAGGCCTATTTTGAGGCTAAAGAGAAATCGTACTATAAAAATGGCATCGAAAAATTGTATGACCGCTATAATCGTTGTATCGCCCTCGAAAGCAACTATATTGAATAATAAAATCGAATTTTGTCAAAAAAACTATGTTAGCCTCTGAACTTTTCAGCCCAACTGTTACAGTCCCTATTAGCCTATTTATGTTAAACGTTATATTCTTTAGCAGTCTGGAAAGGTCATATCGAAATATTGCTATTTAATGTTGATCGAAGATTTTTTTTATATTCGTTGAGTTTCAAAATATCATCCCTTTTCTGTTACTTATCTCTTTTGGGGACGGGGCAAATGCCTCTGTGTACCCTGCTATATTTGCCAATGTGACGCAATGTATTAAAAATTTGCCCCCTCTAGGATTGACTTTGCCCCCCCTGCAAAGAATTCCTGGCTACGGGCCTGAGTAAGGTCCTTTATGCAATAACAACGAAGTAAGTAACTTTTTTTTTATTAAAAAAAACATTTTATTTTCTGAATTTACATACACTTCTCTAATTTTCTATATAATTTTCTTGCCGGTTTGAAAATTTATCGTAACGAACAACGAGTTTTTGGATACCCTCCTCATAGAACTCTGCCGCCTGTAACGCCTCACGGTCGTTTTCACTTCATCAGTGTCTAAAGGCTTGCCGACCAGGAAGGTCTTCAGATGGCGGAAGAGGTGGTACTGCTCAGCAAAGATGAGAAAGTCTCTCTGGCGCTGCTGTCCTGTGAGCAACTTATTTGTTCGAGGGTGGGGTCGGGTGGGAGGTGGGGGGTAGCAAGGACTGCTCGATTTCTGACACCCTTTCAATGTTGCCAAACTTACATGGACGAAAGGTCATTGAGTTCGAGTGCGTCTGTTGTGTATGTTGTTTGTACCGAAATGAAGGGCAAGACCGTACATGGTGAGAGCCGAGAGGTGATTTCGAATGTTGTTAAATTTTTTGAGAACGAAGCCAGAGAAGGATGTTACACGTTTCCGGTCAATCAAGCTACAAAGCGTGCGGCTGCTGCAGTTCGAATGTCGGACACTTTCATAAACAAAATTAGAAAGGGCAAGGACGTATTTAGGGAGGGGTATCCAGGGGGTCCGGACCCCACCCCCGAAAGATTTATCAAGTATTAAAATTAAATAATGAAAAATGTATTCGTTTAGGCGTTGTTATATAATTTCCTCTGAACTTATTGTAAGACAAGGATTATATTGGGATCATACGGCTTTGAAGAACGGAAAGGATGTATTTAGGGAGACCGGACCCCCCCTCCCCACCCGAAAGACTTGTTAAATATGAAAATTAAATAATGATAATATACTCGTTTAGCATTTGTTGTATAATTTCCTCTGAACTTATTGGAAGACAAGGATTTGTATTGGGATCATACGGCTTCAAAGGACAGGAAGGACGTGTTTAGGGGGTCCGGACCCCCCTCGCTCCCCACACACACCCGGATGACTTATTAAGTACGAAAATTAAATAATGAAAATACTCGTTTAGCATTTGTTGTATAATTTCCTCTGAACTTGTTGGAAGACAAGGATTATATTGGGATCATACGGCTTTGAAGCACATTACAAGGAAGATTTATGTGCAATACTACTCAAAATAATATGCATAAGATATTAATCAGAAACTTACTTTTCTCCAACTGCATGTAACATCATTTTTGTTATTCTATAAGTATTCAATTATTCATCTATTTGACATCCAATCGCCACCACTGTCTCTAAGGATATAATTATAATTAATAATAAAATTGAATATAAAATCTGTTTCTTAGATGGTAATATTTACTATCGCATAGTAAGAATCACAACCATGACAATATATTTTATTGTTATTAATTATTCAACCATGACCGCGCCACCCTGAACGTCGCGTTTTGCGGTAGGTCCCTCAGAATTCCATCTGTCAGAGAACAGCTGTGAGGCAATGTGGCAACAGCGTACCATTTGAGAGCAGAGGAAAAGAAGGATTTCCCCCCAATTCTCGTCTGCTGCCGTTCACCGGGACAGAAACAAGTGGGAGGGGATTTTAGTTCGCATATTTTCCGGGGGTTTTATCTTCTTTGCTGAACAGTAGTCGCTAGGCGCCAGGTCTGGACTGTATGGCGGATGATCGAATACCTCCCAGCCAAAAGATTCGATCAGATCTTGAGTGTGAACCGCAGAATGTGGCCTTGCATTGTCATGAATCAGTACGACTCCGGCTGACAGCATTCCACGCCGTTTGTTCTAGATTGCTCGACGAAGTTTTCTTAGGGTCTCACAGTAGGAAGCTGAGTTAATTGTTGTTCCTTGCGGCAAAAAGTCCACTAATAAAACACCCTGCCTCTGTTCTGTGTCTGTTTTGCTTTCACTTTGACCGGCTATGATGTGTGTCGCCACTCCATCGATTGTTGTCGACTCAGGATTCACGTAGGCCACCCATGTCTCATCTCCTGTGACGATATGACTAAAAAATTCATCACCTTCCTCGTTGTAGAGGGTCAAAAATGTTAAAGCACTTGTCAATATTTTCTTTTTGTGTTCCTCACTCAGCAGTTTAGGAACCCATCGACAGCACAATTTCTTGAACTGTAAGTTCTCAGACACAATTTTAAACAAAACTGACCTTGACATTCGTGGGAATTCCGAATCTTGGAAATTTTGAATCTCCTTCCTGTCTGTGTGAATGTGGGTGTCAACTGCTTGAACCAACTCGTCAGTGATTACAGATGGCCGACCAGCGCGCGATTCGTCATGGACGTTTTCCCGACCTTACTCGAACAATCTAACCCATTTTCGCACTTTACTGTCACTCATTGCATTGTCTCCGTAAACGTCACATATCTGGCGATGAATATCCGCAGGTGTCATGTTTCTTGCTGTTAAGAATCGGATGACTGACCGTATTTCACAGTTGGCAGGGCGCTCGATTTTCTTAAACATTACGAAGCGTACAGACAGACGCCCTGAATGCAAATGACGTCGGATGCTGCTCAACGAATGCCGGGAACCTGCGCGCGCATTCATTCCCACGCGCAATTTCAAACCGCATTCACAAACCGACCTTTTGCCTAGCGATTACTAACTGGCTATCATCACAGGCGGCAAAGTTCTATGAGGAGGGTTTCCAAAAACTCATAGTTTGTTACAATTAATGTTTAAACTGGCAAGGAGATTATGTAGAAAAATAGAGAAGTGTATGTAAGTAGTGTAAGTTAGGCGTTTCAACGCAGTACTTAGTAGGTATCCTCTTTTTTTATCAATTGAAAATCAGTTTTTGACATATTTTGACAATTTTTTGTCGATGTTTTAACGTTTAGCGATGTTTTTAGTACAAATTTTCACTACAAATTTTTTTTCCCACTCGTACTTCGTAGGTATATCACGATCTTACGTGATACAACTTAACCTATCTTTTTTTCTTACGATTTTTTAATTTTTTTACGATCCTAAGTGATATAACTTAACCTATCATTTTTTTTATTTACGCACTGAACTAACCTACAAGGGACTCTGTTTGTTTTAATATTTCAGTATTTTAAGGTTTTCACAAATTTTATATAACCTAAAATGTGTTGGATGTTGATTTTTTTTTTTAGTATGTGGCAATTTTTTTATGAATTTTAAAACTGTTCCGTCACCCTCTCGTTCTTCACGTCGTACACGAAGGACTTCTCTGCAATCAGGATGACGCTGCACACGGTATCCTCGGGCAATGGACTGTTGAACTCGCAAACGATCTTGATGTTGGTTCGATCGTTGATAGGAGTAAAAAGACAGTTCTACGCCAGAAAATGATGCGTTTTTTGCAACCTTAACGGAAAAATATCGTAAAGGCAAACGCGAAAGTGATAAGATAACTCTGTTTCCGGTCGCCATTTTGGATTTCCGAACATAGGTTCTATTCATATTTTACTCACGTATAGGTGTACGTGATGAATCCGCAAACAGATTTTTCCTAAGTCTTACCGTTTCCAAGATAACCCCACTTCCGGTCGCCATTTTGGATTTCCGAACATAGGTTCTATTCATATTTTACTCACGTATAGGTGTACATGATGTATCCCCAAACAGATTTTTCCTAAGTGTTACCGTTTCCAAGACAACCTCACTTCCGGTCGCCATTTTGGATTTCCGAGCATAGGTTCTATTCATATTTTACTCACGTATAGGCGTACATGACGAATCCGCAAACAGATTCTTGCTAAGTCTTACCGTTTCCAAGATAACCTCACTTCCGGTCGCCATTTTGGATTTCCGAGCATAGGTTCTATTCATATTTTACTCACGTATAGGTGTACATGATGAATCCTCAAACAGATTTTTCCTAAGTCTTACCGTTTCCAAGATAACCCCACTTCCGGTCGCCATTTTGGACTTCCGAACATATGTTCTATTCATACTTTTTGTCACGTATAGGTGTACATGATGAATCACCAAACAGATTTTTCCTAAGTCTTACCGTTTCCAAGATAACCCCACTTCCGGTCGCCATTTTGGATTTCCGAACATAGGTTCTATTGATATTTTACTTACATATAGGCGTACGTGACGAATCCGCAAACAGATTTTTTCTAAGTCTTACCGTTTCCAAGATAACCCCACTTCCGGTCGCTATTTTCGATTTCCGAACATAGGTTAGTAGATAGTATTTGTATGTCCCACAACAACCCTGATTTTTCGACCCCTCAGAAAATCGCATCGAAACCTCAAAATCTCACTTTCTCTCCACGTTCCGCGCCTCATTTATTGCGCTGACGATGTTTCACAGCGTAGAAAAGCCGTGATGAGTGAATTCACTTTCTCATCCTTCAAGGATGAGTGCACCTTATCGTAATTTTTTTCCAAGTCCCGGGGACCAAAATGTTTATATATATCGTGACCTTTGTAAACCTCTCTCTCTTGGGGGGGAAACGATGTGCCACACACGCACACGCGCGTATGCCTCTCATTATTTTTTCCGTATTGTGACGCAAACCAAACAAATAATAATAATTGTTTTTTTTTTTTTTTTAGGATCCCCTGGCCCCTATATAACCTCGCCAGGGGTGCGTGGTGCCCAACCAAAAAAAAGTAAAAGGTTCTCTAACGGCTGCGGTTATAGATTACCACACCTCTATAGAGTTTCACGTGTTTTATTTTCTCAAAGGTCCTATGGGACACCTCTGTTTGTCAAAAATTCGAGATATTTGCAATTTAACGCAGGACTTAGAAAATTTTCGATTGATGAAAAAAAATTGGTTCTATGACGACCTATGTTTATTTTGGTATGGGTAGACAGAGGACACCGAGACTCGACCGACACACTAAACCCAACCTCTCTACGCGTACTCTACGTCACCAAAAAAGGTTAAAGGTTCCAAATAACAATAGTTAGAGTTTCGCCAATCTAGTAAAGTGGATTGGTTGAAATCTCCAAGACGTATTTTGCATTTTTTTTTCAAATATGAACACGTTAAAACTGAACTGTCTCGGATTTTTGAGTTTTGTATTCGCCCTGAGAAAATTCTATATAAAATAACATACCTGAAAATTATATTCACAGTAGATTGATTTTTTTTTGAGTTTTGTAATCACCTGAAGAAATTCTATATAAAATAACATACCTGAAAATTGTATTCACAGTAGATTGAATTCTTGAGTTTTTGTATTCGCACACAAGAAATTCTATATAAATAACATACCTGAAATTCTATTTACAGTAGATTGAATTTTTGAGTTTTGTAATCACTCCAAGAAATTCTATATAAAATAACATACCTGAAAATTGTATCGCTATATACTAGACTTTTTGATTTCTGTGATTTTGGAGAAAGCAACGGCATCCACTACCAGTTTCAATCGTAAAAATGATAAAACTGAATGTGTTACTTGTGGGAAGCTAATCTCAAGGAACAATTTATCGGTACACAGGGCAAGATGTAGCGAAACAGGTTCTAGAATTAATCGTTTGTTACCTTCTAAGTCTTGTGCTCGATGTGGAAAGATGATTAGCATTACAAATTTAAGTAAACACCTCAAAATTTGCAAACCATCGACCGGACAAGCATCGAAAAGGAAAATCGATAATGCAGATACGGAAGCTTCCACTTCCAAGCAAATTAAATTATCCAATGAACCCAAACCAATTAGATCTGCATTCAACAACCAACTCCAGGATTTTTCAATTAAGTCAGAACCAGGCCGTGACATCCTTAGTTTCTTGGATGAAACGAAAACACCTGTACTAAATATTTTAAAAGATAAACTTGAAAACAACTCTATAAAAGTATACGTTGTTCTGTTTTCTGAATACGAGAAAGTTGATGGCACAACGAGTATTTTTTATCATCGTACAAAAAACCAGACTCTTCATTTTGCTGACGTCGAAAATTTGGACAACTTCTATTATAAAGTTTCCAACGAGCTGGTTAAGAAACATGACGGTTTCGAGGCTAAAGGGTCGGGATGGTCTCTGTGTGGAAGTCCTCACACGTTAACCGTTTACGTGAACCGATTCTCACCTCTTCGCGCTTCCAGCTACGTTCCTCTTCCACCGAACATTCAACACAAGAGGGCCGTGTTAAATATACAGAACAGCGATAAAAAGTGTTTCCTTTGGTGTATATTGGCTGCACTGCATCCTGTTCATTGGTCAAATTATCCAGAACAGGTTTCTAATTACAAACAATACGAGACCGACTTTCAAAGTGTAATGTCTGGCATCGAATACCCGGTGACATTGTCGGATATAACAAAGTTCGAAAATCGTGCAGGAAAACGCATCGCTATTAATGTATATTCCTTCACGTCAGATAAATATCTCGTGCATCCCGTCAGGATAAGCGATATCGACGATGACGATGCTCGTGTAATAAATCTTCTTCTAATTTCAAACGAGGATGTTCATCACTACACGCTAATTCGTTCTCTATCACGTTTGGTCAAAAGTCAAACTACCAAGCATGAACATTGCATCGAAGTTTGTCCGAGATGCCTAACCACGTTCGACGATCAAAAACAACTCGATTATCGAAAATACACCGGACGTCAAATTGCTATCGAGAAACTTGCCGAACATAAAATTTACTGCGGCAACAACAGACCGGCTAGAATGTTGATGCCCGAAACGAACGAAGTCGAAGAATTCAAAATGCACAAGGCATTGTTGGAACATCCCGCAATCATCGTCGCAGATTTCGAGTCTTTCCTGAAACCACTCTCCTACTGCGAACCGGATCCTGAAATTTCCTCCACAACGCCGTACCAGCTTCATCAACCTAATAGTTTCGGCTATGTTGTTGTGCGACGTGATAAAATAAATGAAGCATATATATACCGCGGGCCAAATGTAATCGAACACTTCCTGGAAAAAATGGTAGAGGAGGTTGAGGTAATTGGTAGCGTACTGCTTACATCAAAACCGATGACACCTTTAACTGAAAATGAACTTCAAAATTACAATTCCACTGAGGTGTGTCCGGTATGTGATCAAAGTTTCACTGATGAGAACAAAAAAATATTCCACCACGATCATTTCAGCGGAAACTACATAGGTGGAATTTGCAACACGTGCAATCTAAAAATCCAGAAACCTTAATTCATCCCCATATTCTTTCACAACGGAAGCGGATATGATTTTCACCACCTGGTGAGACATCTTGGCTACGATCCGAAACGTATAGGTGTCTTGGCCGAGAATGAAGAACGCTACATTAGTCTCAGCAAGCAAGTGTCGATTCCGGGAACGAAAACAACAATCGAGATGCGCTTCCTGGATTCGTATAGATTTCTCTCTGCAAGTCTGGATGCTTTAGCGAACAAACTCACCGAACGATCAATTTAAAATAACTAGAGCTAGTTTTCCCAACGTAGACGTAGAACTCGTTAGACGTAAAGGGATTTATCCTTACGAATATGTCAGTGATGGTTCTAAATTTAACGACGACGCTCTTCCACTTCCAAGAGAATTTTACAGCAGACTCAGAGAGAAAGGAATCACGGACGAAGAATACCAACACGCGCAACTCATGTGGGAGAAATTAGAATGTAGGACACTCGGAGACTACCACGATGCCTACTTAAAATTAGACGTGACGATACTCGCGGATGTTTTTCAAGCGTTCAGGAAAACGGCAACGAATATTTATAAATTAGATCCAGCGTATTTCTACAGTCTACCGGGATTAGCGTGGTCGGCAATGTTATTCCAGACAAAGGTCAAGCTGGAACTGATATCGGACGTTGACATGTTGCTATTTATCGAAAGAGGGATACGAGGTGGAATGGTGCAATGCGTACAGAGACATGCAAAAGCTAATAACGTACACATGAAAGAAGATTACGATTCAAATCGAGCATCGAATTACATCTTCTACGCCGACGTTAATAATCTCTACGGACATGCCATGGTTCAGAAACTTCCTTACGGGGGATTCGAATGGTTAGATCCCACTTCGATAGACATTATTCATTTCGACGATAGCGAGTGTGGTTTCTTCGCAGAGGTAGATCTCCAATTCTCCGATCACCTGCACGACACGTTTTCGGATTTGCCTCCGACTCCCGAAATCAAATGTCCACCCGACTCGGTTCAAGACAAGCTTTTGTTAACATTGGACCCTAAACAGAGATACGTCGTCCACTACAAGAATCTCCGGTTTTTGATTGGGAAGGGTGTTCAGATAGTAAATGTTAGAAGAATACTAAAGTTTAAACATTCCACGTGGTTAAGACCTTACATAGAAACTAACACACAACATAGAACAGCTGCCACTTCCGATTTAGACAAGGACTTCTTTAAATTAATGAACAATGCGGTGTACGGAAAGACCATGGAGAATGTTAGAAAGCACGTAGACGTGAAATTAATTTCCGATAAGAATAAATGTCGGAAGTGGATAGCCGATCCTAGATTCAAATCGAGAAAAATTTACAACGAGAATTTGGCACTTTTCAATCTAGATATAAAATTGATGAAATTCAGAAAACCAATTTACGTTGGCGCAACGGTTCTCGACTTGTCGAAACTTTACATGTTCGAATTTCATTACGACGTGATGAAACCCTTCTACAATGATAAAATATCACTTTTGTACACGGACACCGACAGCTTCATTTACAGCATACAAACACCTAACCTATACGAAGACATAAAAAATCCTTCCATGCTTGAGTATTTCGATACTTCTGCGTATCCTCAACCCAACAGATTTGGAATTCCATCTCGTAACAAAAAAGTCCTAGGTAAACTGAAAGATGAATGTAACGGTGATATTATTGTCGAGTTCGCGGGTTTGCGTTCGAAGATGTATGCCATGAGAACAGAGAGTAGCGTCACGAAGAAAGCAAAAGGTGTGGGCAAAAATACGGTGGAGAACAAACTCACCTTCCACGATTACATCGATTGCCTTTACTCACAATCGACGATACTAAGTATAGAACAAAGAATCCAAAGTGTAGACCACGTGATTACAACAAACAAAGTTAGGAAGGTAGCATTAGATCCGCATGACGATAAAAGATGTATTTTGTCTTGTGGAATCCACACGTTGCCTTGGGGACACTATCGTTTTGAAATTAGTAAAAATTGTAGGCAATGCAAATGAAAAAAAATGAACTTAAATAACTATAACTAAAATAAAAAAACTTTAACTATCTCACATACACAATAAATAACTAGCAAGGACAATGAATCAGGCCGTTGAGTTTAGATAACATGGAAGGTAGAAATTCATGATCTGCCGTGCGGTGTACAGTCTCCATTGTTTGCTTTCGGAAACCAAAGTGATTCATTGTCCTTGCTAGTTATTTATTGTGTATGTGAGATAGTTAAAGTTTTTTTATTTTAGTTATAATTATTTAAGTTCATTTTTTTCATTTGCATTGCCTACAATTTTTACTAATTTCAAAACGATAGTGTCCCCAAGGCAACGTGTGGATTCCACAAGACAAAATACATCTTTTATCGTCATGCGGATCTAATGCTACCTTCCTAACTTTGTTTGTTGTAATCACGTGGTCTACACTTTGTATTCTTTGTTCTATACTTAGTATCGTCGATTGTGAGTAAAGGCAATCGATGTAATCGTGGAAGGTGAGTTTGTTCTCCACCGTATTTTTGCCCACACCTTTTGCTTTCTTCGTGACGCTACTCTCTGTTCTCATGGCATACATCTTCGAACGCAAACCCGCGAACTCGACAATAATATCACCGTTACATTCATCTTTCAGTTTACCTAGGACTTTTTTGTTACGAGATGGAATTCCAAATCTGTTGGGTTGAGGATACGCAGAAGTATCGAAATACTCAAGCATGGAAGGATTTTTTATGTCTTCGTATAGGTTAGGTGTTTGTATGCTGTAAATGAAGCTGTCGGTGTCCGTGTACAAAAGTGATATTTTATCATTGTAGAAGGGTTTCATCACGTCGTAATGAAATTCGAACATGTAAAGTTTCGACAAGTCGAGAACCGTTGCGCCAACGTAAATTGGTTTTCTGAATTTCATCAATTTTATATCTAGATTGAAAAGTGCCAAATTCTCGTTGTAAATTTTTCTCGATTTGAATCTAGGATCGGCTATCCACTTCCGACATTTATTCTTATCGGAAATTAATTTCACGTCTACGTGCTTTCTAACATTCTCCATGGTCTTTCCGTACACCGCATTGTTCATTAATTTAAAGAAGTCCTTGTCTAAATCGGAAGTGGCAGCTGTTCTATGTTGTGTGTTAGTTTCTATGTAAGGTCTTAACCACGTGGAATGTTTAAACTTTAGTATTCTTCTAACATTTACTATCTGAACACCCTTCCCAATCAAAAACCGGAGATTCTTGTAGTGGACGACGTATCTCTGTTTAGGGTCCAATGTTAACAAAAGCTTGTCTTGAACCGAGTCGGGTGGACATTTGATTTCGGGAGTCGGAGGCAAATCCGAAAACGTGTCGTGCAGGTGATCGGAGAATTGGAGATCTACCTCTGCGAAGAAACCACACTCGCTATCGTCGAAATGAATAATGTCTATCGAAGTGGGATCTAACCATTCGAATCCCCCGTAAGGAAGTTTCTGAACCATGGCATGTCCGTAGAGATTATTAACGTCGGCGTAGAAGATGTAATTCGATGCTCGATTTGAATCGTAATCTTCTTTCATGTGTACGTTATTAGCTTTTGCATGTCTCTGTACGCATTGCACCATTCCACCTCGTATCCCTCTTTCGATAAATAGCAACATGTCAACGTCCGATATCAGTTCCAGCTTGACCTTTGTCTGGAATAACATTGCCGACCACGCTAATCCCGGTAGACTGTAGAAATACGCTGGATCTAATTTATAAATATTCGTTGCCGTTTTCCTGAACGCTTGAAAAACATCCGCGAGTATCGTCACGTCTAATTTTAAGTAGGCATCGTGGTAGTCTCCGAGTGTCCTACATTCTAATTTCTCCCACATGAGTTGCGCGTGTTGGTATTCTTCGTCCGTGATTCCTTTCTCTCTGAGTCTGCTGTAAAATTCTCTTGGAAGTGGAAGAGCGTCGTCGTTAAATTTAGAACCATCACTGACATATTCGTAAGGATAAATCCCTTTACGTCTAACGAGTTCTACGTCTACGTTGGGAAAACTAGCTCTAGTTATTTTAAATTGATCGTTCGGTGAGTTTGTTCGCTAAAGCATCCAGACTTGCAGAGAGAAATCTATACGAATCCAGGAAGCGCATCTCGATTGTTGTTTTCGTTCCCGGAATCGACACTTGCTTGCTGAGACTAATGTAGCGTTCTTCATTCTCGGCCAAGACACCTATACGTTTCGGATCGTAGCCAAGATGTCTCACCAGGTGGTGAAAATCATATCCGCTTCCGTTGTGAAAGAATATGGGGATGAATTTAGGTTTCTGGATTTTTAGATTGCACGTGTTGCAAATTCCACCTACGTAGTTTCCGCTGAAATGATCGTGGTGGAATATTTTTTTGTTCTCATCAGTGAAACTTTGATCACATACCGGACACACCTCAGTGGAATTGTAATTTTGAAGTTCATTTTCAGTTAAAGGTGTCATCGGTTTTGATGTAAGCAGTACGCTACCAATTACCTCAACCTCCTCCACCATTTTTTCCAGGAAGTGTTCGATTACATTTGGCCCGCGGTATATATATGCTTCATTTATTTTATCACGTCGCACAACAACATAGCCGAAACTATTAGGTTGATGAAGCTGGTACGGCGTTGTGGAGGAAATTTCAGGATCCGGTTCGCAGTA
Organism: Lepisma saccharinum; assembly: GCF_977018435.1. Lineage (NCBI taxonomy): Eukaryota > Metazoa > Arthropoda > Insecta > Zygentoma > Lepismatidae > Lepisma > Lepisma saccharinum. Next base: position 41,398,853 of record NC_139245.1, read on the forward strand.
GGAGAGTGGTTTCAGGAAAGACTCGAAATCTGCGACGATGATTGCGGGATGTTCCAACAATGCCTTGTGCATTTTGAATTCTTCGACTTCGTTCGTTTCGGGCATCAACATTCTAGCCGGTCTGTTGTTGCCGCAGTAAATTTTATGTTCGGCAAGTTTCTCGATAGCAATTTGACGTCCGGTGTATTTTCGATAATCGAGTTGTTTTTGATCGTCGAACGTGGTTAGGCATCTCGGACAAACTTCGATGCAATGTTCATGCTTGGTAGTTTGACTTTTGACCAAACGTGATAGAGAACGAATTAGCGTGTAGTGATGAACATCCTCGTTTGAAATTAGAAGAAGATTTATTACACGAGCATCGTCATCGTCGATATCGCTTATCCTGACGGGATGCACGAGATATTTATCTGACGTGAAGGAATATACATTAATAGCGATGCGTTTTCCTGCACGATTTTCGAACTTTGTTATATCCGACAATGTCACCGGGTATTCGATGCCAGACATTACACTTTGAAAGTCGGTCTCGTATTGTTTGTAATTAGAAACCTGTTCTGGATGATTTGACCAATGAACAGGATGCAGTGCAGCCAATATACACCAAAGGAAACACTTTTTATCGCTGTTCTGTATATTTAACACGGCCCTCTTGTGTTGAATGTTCGGTGGAAGAGGAACGTAGCTGGAAGCGCGAAGAGGTGAGAATCGGTTCACGTAAACGGTTAACGTGTGAGGACTTCCACACAGAGACCATCCCGACCCTTTAGCCTCGAAACCGTCATGTTTCTTAACCAGCTCGTTGGAAACTTTATAATAGAAGTTGTCCAAATTTTCGACGTCAGCAAAATGAAGAGTCTGGTTTTTTGTACGATGATAAAAAATACTCGTTGTGCCATCAACTTTCTCGTATTCAGAAAACAGAACAACGTATACTTTTATAGAGTTGTTTTCAAGTTTATCTTTTAAAATATTTAGTACAGGTGTTTTCGTTTCATCCAAGAAACTAAGGATGTCACGGCCTGGTTCTGACTTAATTGAAAAATCCTGGAGTTGGTTGTTGAATGCAGATCTAATTGGTTTGGGTTCATTGGATAATTTAATTTGCTTGGAAGTGGAAGCTTCCGTATCTGCATTATCGATTTTCCTTTTCGATGCTTGTCCGGTCGATGGTTTGCAAATTTTGAGGTGTTTACTTAAATTTGTAATGCTAATCATCTTTCCACATCGAGCACAAGACTTAGAAGGTAACAAACGATTAATTCTAGAACCTGTTTCGCTACATCTTGCCCTGTGTACCGATAAATTGTTCCTTGAGATTAGCTTCCCACAAGTAACACATTCAGTTTTATCATTTTTACGATTGAAACTGGTAGTGGATGCCGTTGCTTTCTCCAAAATCACAGAAATCAAAAAGTCTAGTATATAGCGATACAATTTTCAGGTATGTTATTTTATATAGAATTTCTTGGAGTGATTACAAAACTCAAAAATTCAATCTACTGTAAATAGAATTTCAGGTATGTTATTTATATAGAATTTCTTGTGTGCGAATACAAAAACTCAAGAATTCAATCTACTGTGAATACAATTTTCAGGTATGTTATTTTATATAGAATTTCTTCAGGTGATTACAAAACTCAAAAAAAAATCAATCTACTGTGAATATAATTTTCAGGTATGTTATTTTATATAGAATTTTCTCAGGGCGAATACAAAACTCAAAAATCCGAGACAGTTCAGTTTTAACGTGTTCATATTTGAAAAAAAAATGCAAAATACGTCTTGGAGATTTCAACCAATCCACTTTACTAGATTGGCGAAACTCTAACTATTGTTATTTGGAACCTTTAACCTTTTTTGGTGACGTAGAGTACGCGTAGAGAGGTTGGGTTTAGTGTGTCGGTCGAGTCTCGGTGTCCTCTGTCTACCCATACCAAAATAAACATAGGTCGTCATAGAACCAATTTTTTTTCATCAATCGAAAATTTTCTAAGTCCTGCGTTAAATTGCAAATATCTCGAATTTTTGACAAACAGAGGTGTCCCATAGGACCTTTGAGAAAATAAAACACGTGAAACTCTATAGAGGTGTGGTAATCTATAACCGCAGCCGTTAGAGAACCTTTTACTTTTTTTTGGTTGGGCACCACGCACCCCTGGCGAGGTTATATAGGGGCCAGGGGATCCTAAAAAAAAAAAAAAAACAATTATTATTATTTGTTTGGTTTGCGTCACAATACGGAAAAAATAATGAGAGGCATACGCGCGTGTGCGTGTGTGTGGCACATCGTTTCCCCCCCAAGAGAGAGAGGTTTACAAAGGTCACGATATATATAAACATTTTGGTCCCCGGGACTTGGAAAAAAATTACGATAAGGTGCACTCATCCTTGAAGGATGAGAAAGTGAATTCACTCATCACGGCTTTTCTACGCTGTGAAACATCGTCAGCGCAATAAATGAGGCGCGGAACGTGGAGAGAAAGTGAGATTTTGAGGTTTCGATGCGATTTTCTGAGGGGTCGAAAAATCAGGGTTGTTGTGGGACATACAAATACTATCTACTAACCTATGTTCGGAAATCGAAAATAGCGACCGGAAGTGGGGTTATCTTGGAAACGGTAAGACTTAGAAAAAATCTGTTTGCGGATTCGTCATGTACGCCTATACGTGAGAAAAAGTATGAATAGAACCTATGTTCGGAAATCCAAAATGGCGACCGGAAGTGGGATTATCTTGGAAACGGTAAGACTTAGGAAAAATCTGTTTGGTGATTCATCATGTACACCTATACGTGAGAAAAAATATGAATAGAACCTATGTTCGGAAATCCAAAATGGCGACCGGAAGTGGGGTTATCTTGGAAACGATAAGACTTAGGACAAATCTATTTGTGGATTCATCATGTACACCTATACGTGACAAAAAGTATGAATAGAACATATGTTCGGAAGTCCAAAATGGCGACCGGAAGTGGGGTTATCTTGGAAACGGTAAGACTTAGGAAAAATCTGTTTGAGGATTCATCATGTACACCTATACGTGAGTAAAATATGAATAGAACCTATGCTCGGAAATCCAAAATGGCGACCGGAAGTGAGGTTATCTTGGAAACGGTAAGACTTAGCAAGAATCTGTTTGCGGATTCGTCATGTACGCCTATACGTGAGTAAAATATGAATAGAACCTATGCTCGGAAATCCAAAATGGCGACCGGAAGTGAGGTTATCTTGGAAACGGTAAGACTTAGGAAAAATCTGTTTGGGGATACATCATGTACACCTATACGTGAGTAAAATATGAATAGAACCTATGTTCGGAAATCCAAAATGGCGACCGGAAGTGGGGTTATCTTGGAAACGGTAAGACTTAGGAAAAATCTGTTTGCGGATTCATCACGTACACCTATACGTGAGTAAAATATGAATAGAACCTATGTTCGGAAATCCAAAATGGCGACCGGAAACAGAGTTATCTTATCACTTTCGCGTTTGCCTTTACGATATTTTTCCGTTAAGGTTGCAAAAAACGCATCATTTTCTGGCGTAGAACTGTCTTTTTACTCCTATCAACGATCGAACCAACATCAAGATCGTTTGCGAGTTCAACAGTCCATTGCCCGAGGATACCGTGTGCAGCGTCATCCTGATTGCAGAGAAGTCCTTCGTGTACGACGTGAAGAACGAGAGGGTGACGGAACAGTTTTAAAATTCATAAAAAAATTGCCACATACTAAAAAAAAAAAATCAACATCCAACACATTTTAGGTTATATAAAATTTGTGAAAACCTTAAAATACTGAAATATTAAAACAAACAGAGTCCCTTGTAGGTTAGTTCAGTGCGTAAATAAAAAAAATGATAGGTTAAGTTATATCACTTAGGATCGTAAAAAAATTAAAAAATCGTAAGAAAAAAAGATAGGTTAAGTTGTATCACGTAAGATCGTGATATACCTACGAAGTACGAGTGGGAAAAAAAATTTGCAGTGAAAATTTGTACTAAAAACATCGCTAAACGCTAAAACATCGACAAAAAATTGTCAAAATATGTCAAAAACTGATTTTCAATTGATAAAAAAAGAGGATACCTACTAAGTACTGCGTTGAAACGCCTAACTTACACTACTTATGTAAATTCAGAAAATAAATGTTTTTTTGAAAAACATTTACTTACTTCGTTTTTATTGCAAAACGGATCTTACTTAAAAAATAACCCACGTAAACTCATAGAATATAGAAATTACAAATGTATCTACAGTGAACTCTTTTTAATTCGAACTCCAAGGGGCTACGAAAGAGAATCGAATTATCCAAAATTCGAATTAAACAGAATATAATAAAAAAAACACCAAAAGAACACACTGTATTAAACATAAAACTGCATTAATAGCCTACGCAAATAGTACGTCTTACACCTTACCTTACAACTGCTATGTATTATCCATATCTCTACCCAGGAACAGTACACTACACTACATTACACTACACTACGCTGTATTAACTAAATAAAATGTAACATAGGCTAATTGCAGCTAAGTTAACAACACACGTGCTGTATTTCATATGAAACATAAAATCATCTGTTGCAAATTCTTATGTAGCAACCACTTTGGTCTTTCTTGGAAAGATTTATGTTAAATTATTGGAAACCTAACTTCGAATTATCCCAATTTAATCTTCAAAATTCGAATTAAGTAGTCATTTGTAACATTGTTTTAGATAGAAGATTCAAGGGAATGTGCTTTTGTTCGAATTATCCAAATTTAACCTTCAAAATTCGAATTAAGTAGTCATTTGTAACATTGTTCTAGATAGGGGTTTCAAGGGGAATGTGCTTTTGTTCGAATTATACAAATTTAACCTTCAAAATTCGAATTAAGTAGTCATTTGTAACATTGTTTTAGATAGAAGATTGAAGGGAATGTGCTTTTGTTCGAATTATCCAAATTTAACCTTCAAAATTCGAATTAAGTAGTCATTTGTAACATTGTTTTAGATAGAAGATTGAAGAGAATGTGCTTTTGTTCGAATTGTCCAAATTCAACCTTCAAAATTCGAATTAAGTAGTCATTTGTAACATTGTTCTAGATAGGGGTTTCAAGGGGAATGTGCTTTTGTTCGAATTATAAAAATTTAAACCTTCAAAATTCGAATTAAGTAGTCATTTGTAATATTGTTTTAGATAGAAGATTCAAGGGAATGTGCTTTTGTTCGAATTATCCAAATTTAACCTTCAAAATTCGAATTAAGTAGTCATTTGTAACATTGTTCTAGATAGGGGTTTCAAGGGGAATGTGCTTTTGTTCGAATTATCCAAATTTAACCTTCAAAATTCGAATTAAGTAGTCATTTGTAACATTGTTTTAGATAGAAGATTCAAGGGAATGTGCTTTTGTTCGAATTATCCAAATTTAACCTTCAAAATTCGAATTAAGTAGTCATTTGTAACATTGTTCTAGATAGGGGTTTCAAGGGGAATGTGCTTTTGTTCGAATTATCCAAATTTAACCTTCAAAATTCGAATTAAGTAGTCATTTGTAACATTGTTTTAGATAGGGGTTTCAAGGGGAATGTGCTTTTGTTCGAATTATCCAAATTTAACCTTCAAAATTCGAATTAAGTAGTCATTTGTAACATTGTTTTAGATAGAAGATTCAAGGGAATGTGCTTTTGTTCGAATTATCCAAATTTAACCTTCAAAATTCGAATTAAGTAGTCATTTGTAACATTGTTCTAGATAGGGGTTTCAAGGGGAATGTGCTTTTGTTCGAATTATAAAAATTTAACCTTCAAAATTCGAATTAAGTAGTCATTTGTAACATTGTTTTACATAGGGGTTTCAAGGTGAATGTGCTTTTGTTCGAATTATCCAAATTTAACCTTCAAAATTCGAATTAAGTAGTCATTTGTAACATTGTTCTAGATAGGGGTTTCAAGGGGAATGTGCTTTTGTTCGAATTATCCAAATTTAACCTTCAAAATTCGAATTAAGTAGTCATTTGTAACATTGTTTTAGATAGGGGTGTCAAGGGGAATGTGCTTTTGTTCGAATTATCCAAATTTAACCTTCAAAATTCGAATTAAGTAGTCATTTGTAACATTGTTTTAGATAGAAGATTGAAGGGAATGTGCTTTTGTTCGAATTATCCAAATTTAACCTTCAAAATTCGAATTAAGTAGTCATTTGTAACATTGTTCTAGATAGGGGTTTCAAGGGGAATGTGCTTTTGTTCGAATTATACAAATTTAACCTTCAAAATTCGAATTAAGTAGTCATTTGTAACATTGTTTTAGATAGGGTTTCAAGGGGAATGTGCTTTTGTTCGAATTATCCTAATTTAACCTTCAAAATTCGAATTAAGTAGTCATTTGTAACATTGTTTTAGATAGAAGATTGAAGGGAATGTGCTTTTGTTCGAATTATCCAAATTCAACCTTCAAAATTCGAATTAAGTAGTCATTTGTAACATTGTTCTAGATAGGGGTTTCAAGGGAATGTGCTTTTGTTCGAATTATGCAAATTTAACCTTCAAAATTCGAATTAAGTAGCCATTTGTAACATTGTTCTAGATAGGGGTTTCAAGGGGAATGTGCTTTTGTTCGAATTATGCTAATTTAACCTTCAAAATTCGAATTAAGTAGTCATTTGTAACATTGTTTTTGATAAGGGTTTCAATGGGAATGTGCTTTTGTTCGAATTATCCAAATTTATCCTTCAAAATTCGAATTAAGTAGTTATTTGTAACATTGTTTTAGATAGGGGTTTCAAGGGAAATGTGCTTTTGTTCGAATTATCCAATAATTCGAATGAAAGAGAGCGCACTGTAATTAAAGAAAACATATATTGTAGTAGGAGTAGTCGTAATATTATTAATAGTAATAATAATAACCACCAAAATAATAATAATACAATTTATTTAAAGTACTGAGAACAGTTACAAAAACATCATACAGCACTATGTCACAAAGAGTAATATATAAGGATTAACTCATAATGGTTTTTACATAAAATCACATGCTATACCTTTAATATAATACAGGGTGTCCGGCTTAAAAGTATAATAGAAGAAAAATTAATAACTTGAGAAGTAATGGAGATATTTATTGGTGGTTTGCTTCTACAAGTATGTTAACTCAAAATGTTTTTTTACATACCACGAATGCGACACCTGTCGGCAGTGATGCCAACCGTAGGGACATGTCCCTACGCATAGGGACTTTTCACTATATTTCGCCCGCGTAGGGACAGATTTGCCAAATGAGGGAAAACGTGGGGACTTTTTTCAATCTTGGAAAATAACATTTTATTGTGCAAAGGTGCAAAGCTTACTCGCCAGTCAGTTGCACTTTCTTCGTGCTCGGTTTGAAGTGACTGGATTAGTTTATCTGGATACTTTAGCGAGGAGGAGGAAAAAGAACTAAGCCCTGCGTCAGGTCAACCTTGCAGCAGGTTTTAGCATATGTAGATCCAAACGTGCGCGCAAGAATATAGTTCCACTGAGACGGGTTCTATTCCGACACAACTGCATACTTGCAAGAAAACAGTTATTTAATTTGTAATATACAGACAAAATAATACATTGATTAGCAGGTATGGACTTAATTGGTTGCAATCACTGTGCAGACGAACTTAGAACCGCAGATTCGCCAACTCGAATCTGTAATGCGTTGAAGAGACATTGAAACTTTAGAGCGAGTCGAGCGAGACTGAATGCGTTGCAGAGCGCGTGAAATCGCTGATACCAGTGTTGCACCTTCCACTATTTTAACCCTATGTTTATTGTAGAGCGGCGAGAATGGCTGAATCTCCTGTTCAGCGCGCGGTTTTACCCGAATGTTATTTTGGGCTTCATCCGAAAGGAAATGTTCTTCAAAGTCAAGCAAGTTGTTTTAAATGCATAATCCTCCTTGCGGCAACAAGATCAAAGTAAAACAGGGCGTGAGGTGATTTGCCGTCAATGTGCACACGAATTGTATCACGGGTGTTGAATGATTTGCGGTTTGAGTTTAGCAAGAGGAAACGATTGTTTGTTGTTTGACGACAAAAGAATCTCCGCGGTATTAAAATATATCGCAGTGAGAAGAAACATGTTTATTATTTGGACGAGACGTCCTTCAACTCGGTGGGTGGGGGAAGGGGTAATAAAACATGGAAGGATACCACCATGCAAAACCACCGCCAGGGCTGAAGAAACCGACGATGAGGGGAAGGGGGAGGCTTATTGTTTCACCCACTGGCGGCAATGAAAGCTTTGTTGAAGGCGCATATTTACTGTTCCGCGCAAAGAAAGGGAAGGGTGATTATCAGCAAGAAATGGACAGACCAAGATTTGAATCCTGGTTTAGTGAAGTGATTCATAAATTGAAACCAGAGTAATAGCGACAGACAATGCACCTGATTGTATATAGCACCAATAACAAATCATGCTTTTTTGGTGGTACAACTTGAAGTGCGTGTGTCTTACAGTAACGGATGTATTGCGAACGAAGCAACCAAGTTTTTCATAAATCTATTTCTTTCTAAACCAAAAACAATAATTTGTCATTAAATTCAAGAGGAGCCTATCGTTGTTTACTTTTATCTTTGTTTATTTTTATTTTTGCGTGCTCGAAATATACACACATGCTCTCATGTTTAGAAGTTGTTTCGCTCTTATATTAATGACACATTTATTAAATAATATATGCGCAGAAAGTACTTTTAAAATGTTATGTTTCAGGAGACAAAGAGAAGCAAAAATACAATCCACTTGACATGCATGCGGGTTTTGATGTGTTGTGCGGTTGGCAATACTGTAGATTTTCTCAGTGTCTCCGATGTAAGCAGCTCGGCGGTTGAGGAAAGACTGGCACGGAAGATTCTGAGCTCAGTTCTCGCGCGGATTGATACATAAAACCTGCTGCAAGGTTAACCTGACGCTTAGTTTAACTAACAAATCTCCATCAGAATTTTGGAACATGTTATCGGTTACCAAGAACTTTCAAGGCAAGTTATTTTTTGAAAACATTTAGTGCTAAAACTGCCACATTCTAACGCGGAAATGGAAATAATATTTTCAATGTTAAGTGATACAAAAACAAAAAAGAGAAATAAAATTGGACCAGAATTGTTCAAGACTGCAGGAAATACAGGATCACCAACCAACATGTATCTCTTCACAGCAGCAGTATGTATGACTTCGAATGACATAATCAACAGTAAACGACTCAACGTTATTCATTAGAGGTGTGCGGGAACCCGAAAAGTCGAGACCGGGATCGGGAAAAATATTTACCGTCCCGATCTTACTTCCCGACTTTTCGGGATCCCGAGAAGTCGGGAAATACCGAATGGTCACATTAAAAGTCGTTAATTCTCGACGTTTTCTGCATTGTAAGTTTGTGGAACTTATCGGAAATTGTGAGTTTTTATTCTACAAATGCAAAAACAATCACTTAAAGTGAAAATGACGTGTAGAGTTCGAGATTTCCAGAGCTTCGGGAAATTTCGAACATTTCCCGTACCGAAAATGTCTGGAAATTGAAATTTTTTCCCGTCCCGATCCAAAAAATTCTGTCCTGCACACCCCTATTATTCATTAAGGCAAGAATTTACAATATCGGAACATTCTGTAATTTCTATGTTACTTTTTATACTCACGAAATAATTAGTCGTGATGATTTATCTCAAGTTAACATGTTGGGGTGAGGTGAAAAAAATGTTCATTAACTTGTAGAAGTTGTAAAATAAAATAAGCTTTTCAATTCTCGCAATGATTCTCCGTATGCAAGTATGGTAGCCATATTTGTCGATATGAACAATTGATTTTGGCAATTAGTTACGCTGTCTACAGCGTTGCCACACTGTTGATTTCATACTTGGAGAGCATGGATCGTGTAATCAAGGCGGAAAGGAACCTGGAACAGTAAAAAAGTTGTTAATGTTGTACAGATTTTTAGGTGGAGTGTGCAGGAGGATTGCCATGGGATAATTAATAAACTTATGGATTTCTGTATATTGCCCAAAGAAGGTGCTTACATGTGACAGTGACAATCACGATGTAGAAGAACATGTGGAATGTGGTCTGATTTGATTACAGGTAAGTTTGGCAACAGTGCAATTGCAGGATACGAAAATGGCGTCTTCGTTGATGAACGTTTGCCGTTAAAGTGCTACGAAAATAAGATTTTTTTATCGGTTCGTAATCACAATTAACGCAAAACTATTCACGGATAGCTACACTGACCATTCTCGGTAAGGTTAGGTTAAGTTAGGTTACGCAAGGCAAACATAATTAACATTTGGGGTCGAAAAACCATGCACGGGTAGCCCCATAAACAATTGACGGATAGCCCCACGAACCATTCACGGTAAGGTTAGGTTAGGATAGGCAAACATACTTACAATTTGGGGTCTTAGTAATATCAGGAATGTATGTTTCGCTTTCTAAGTATTGGAAACACAAAATCTTCCGGTAAATTATGAGCAATCGTTCCGGTCGCGGACCACTCAATTTAATTTATTTTGCAATTTATACAGGTGTCCCCCAAATTTTAACAACTTCAAATTCGTGATTAGAAGGCCTCAATTAGTGAGAATGCGAAATATTACAAAAATCAGGGAGGGGTCCTGTATTGTAAATTCGCTCCTTCATTAATTGTGGAAGCACCGAGCTGAAAGATTTGGTAAGTAAATGTGTATATTTTATCTTCTGTTTTGCATGCTCATGAGGTGTTGTTTTTTTTAGTCGCTTTACTTGGCGGAGGGACATTTGGTCAGTTGTAGGGGGAGATTTTCTCTACGTGTGTAGGGACATTGCCGGAAAATGGTTAGCAACACTGTCGGCTACCAGACGTAGTGAGTCTAGGCTCATGTTCACCTCTGTTTGCGTTTATCAGTACGCGTATTGTTTATAGTGTGTTATTGAGTTAGTGTGCTATTCAGTGCTAGTGCTTTATTGTGTGTTTAGCCCGCATCACACGGAACTGGATTTCCAGTAGGTATGCCCTAGTTGGCGCTGGACTTGCTATCAATTTGCTAGTTTTCGCCTCTCACAATACTTACCACCGTACTTGTCGATAGACTTTTGTTCCCATCTAGAGGTCACGAGTGAAGTTGTAATGGCGGCCGCGTGAGATGTAAACAATGTATCACTTCACATTTTTAAAAGCCGATAACTATTCAACCGAGAGGAATAACGTTTCGTGTAAAACGTTATTAGGTACAAAACAATGGCGCTGCTTAAATACATACTTTACAATGTTTACTGTACACGTATGAAAGAATACTTTAGTTGTTTCAAATGTAAACACCGGCACTCAGCATAGATGGTGTAACTCAACACGCCTTCCATGCATACATTGCTGGAGTAACACTCGGAAACCACAGACAAAAGCGCTCCTTTGCACACTCACAGATTATCTTCACATGGCGAAACTTTGCTCTGATTGGCTGTTCCACAGAATGAAGTCGAGGAAAGCAAGTAGCAATTAGAACATGTCCTATTCCTCCAAACCAGTCAGCTAGGCGGCCATGATTGCTACCTAGAAAGTTAGTTCAGCGCCAGCTAGGGCATTCGTACTAGAAATCCAGTTCCGTGTGATAGGGGCTTAACTCAACGCGCTTTTCATGCTGTATACATTATACATTGCTGGAGTAACACTCGGAAACCACAGACAAAAGCGCTCTTTTGCCACTGTCATTTCACGTAGGGGCTAATTGCTGGCCAGCAGGTGTACGACACGACGAGTCATTTTTGCGTGTTAGCTAAAATTTGATTGCAGATTTCGTCCATGTACGTACAGTAGGATGCATGAGTCCGTGCAAATTGTCCATGACTATTTTCATAATTTTTTCTCTTACGTCCTATGCGTTTTTAAGCGATGTATTTTTACGTAAGCTGGTGCAGAAGTTGTCAAAAACTTGTTTTGAATTTTCTTTTAATTCTTGAAGTTCTTAATGGGTCAAATGAAGTGCAATTGATGGCCAATTTGCAGGGTATTACTCATGGATACCACTGTACGAAATAGGTGTAGGTCTGTCGTTTATAATTTGAGCTTTTATTATAATCCATAAAGGGTTACGATGCATTTATAAGTATAACAGTATTACAGCAGAATCAGTGTATCATCGTGTATGTAGAATTGATGCATCAGTTTGTATGTTGTGAATTGAATATATTATTGTTATCTAATCCTCATTTCGAACAGCTCCGTTACCCCCCCTCCCCGACCATCGCCGAATCAGTCGAGACTTTGCGTGCCATATGTGCGTTTATGTGCGCGCTTAATAAGAATGCAATAAGAACACAAAGTAGCTTCGCGGAGCACGGTAACGCCACTCCGCGACTTTAAGTCAGTTATGTTTGATTGTCTTAGCATAAATACACTCTAAATGTATTATTTATGCTAAGAGAACTAAACTTAACAAGCCTAACCCAACAACTTAGGCATTTAGCCTAACAATGAAAAGACTCCCCGGTGACGTCAGAACACAAAGTTGTCCTCGTGTTGTGTGATAAGGGAGACTTGACGCACAACAGCAATACAAAGGAGTTCGGGAGAAGGCGAGTAAATACGTGTTTGTGATACTCGTAAACTTTATACCTGCCAAAGCTAATTTATCACCATTTGGCTCGTGTCCTCCCGGTCAAAATAGAAGCCGACTGCGCTTAGTAATACAGTAGATACTGAATGTTTCTTGCACGTATGACATAACTGCAAGAAAGGTTTGGTCGAAAGCAGAAGGAAAAAAGGATTTTGTGTTGCATACGATTTCATTGTTCGAGCTCCGAAGCACATAATCTCAGGAAGCAGGTGGAAATGATCACAGGCCTGCATGGGTTTGGATGACTCACAGATGACTGTTGTCCCTAAATAACTTTACTATCCTGATTCCAAAAATGAAATCCGTTGTTACCCATCACGTGTAGTTTTTGTCAGAAAATAGCAATATATTAAGTGTCGTTATTTCACAATAAAATGTGTAGTTCCATGATTATCTGAACAGATGGCTCTGCTTAGATGATGATAAAATATTGATTTTCTAAAATACAAATCCTCCAATTTTGAACTATAAATGCACATAGAGCAGAAAGCATTTAATCCATCTTCTATCTTCACAAGACATATTGATATGAAAATTGTAAACTTTGATTACGTAAATTCCATTTTCGAAATCGCTCATAAAAATTCCTTCACAAAATGTCCAAAACTCAATGTTATAATGTAGTGGGTTGATTGAACTTAATGACGTGGAGAAAAATTTTGATCTAGGGAAAAATCCTGACGCGAGGGGAATAAATTTGTGTCATATCCGTTATCAGTATTCAAAATACTTGCAGAATCACCTATTGGTTTGTAAACATTCGAAATTTCCTTTAAGTAAATTTTATGGAATGGCAAATATGATAATTTTGATTGTGAAATTGCGAAAAATTCTGACATGATGGGAAAAAATGGATGTACTTTTCGTGATCAGCATTCAAAATACTTCCAGAATCACACAAACTAGACAGAACATAATCTTGACTATGGTTCCAGGCACCAGAGACTCGTTGCCTTGCGCACGAGAGAGATACTGAATTTTGGGTGTGTTCCGAAAAGGTCACCCGCACATCGTAAGTTGAAAAAATACAAATTATAGAGAAACAAGATGATCGGCTTTTATGAAATTCTTGTGTCCACATCGCTTTCTATAAACTCTAACCAACTCAATCACTTTGCATTTTCCAAGGAACCATGTGTTTCTCTCATACGGGGATTCCTTATTCGTTTCAATGTTAATTTTTCATTACTTCTCGTTGTTATTTTGACAAAGTTATTTTACTAGGAAAGGAAAACTTTGTGCGGAATGAACAAATAATTTGCTGTTCCATATGTATTGAAAACTTTCCTAACAATACATTAACCCATTAACGCCCAATTTTTTTTCTCGTTTTTTTTAAAAAAAAAAGTTTGCATTTGGCCATCTGAGTGTGAATGTTATTATGAGAGAACGAAAAATGTCATAGTTTGTTCATAAAAGCATTTTTTTGGCCGATCCCCATTTGGGGATGATGGGCAATAGCGTGTGAATTAGTAACATATCTCAATTTCCATTTATACAACTAATTCCCGATCTCGTCTTACATTTAACATACATGAATACATAGATATATATAACATAGATGTATAACAACATTCCGTGGCAGTGATTAGAGGGGCATGGGGGGCAGTTGCACCATCAGTTTTTGTCAATATTATCCCCGCACTATGCTAAACATTATCTACCAACGGAAAGTAAACGGCCCCAGTTTTTGAACCAAATCGACGCCACTGACAATGATATACAACACAGAAGTATTATTATGAACACGCAGTAATGTTGGAATTACAGAATTGTTTATTTGTTCCACACGTTAAAACAATCAACATGCTATGTTTTCGACTAAAATATCTATTTCTGAGACACCGACTTGCAAACCAACATAGCATTTCTTGCACTTCTTGCCAACATTTTTCTTGCAAACTCCACCTTTTCTTTTCCTCTTCAGTCCATTTGTTTGAAGTGTCCCAATAGATCTTTTCGATATTCTGCAGAACACATTTTGCTCCCTTAGGATAAGATGGCCTCCCTGGTATTTTGATGTCAGTTAAAGAGGTCAGCTCGATGATGCTCGAGCAATCATCCGACGGATGGTGAGAAGTGGCATTTTGCCTTGAACTAATAATCAAGCAGGATCGACTCCGTCCATATGCTTGTTATATTTAGAAATTGCTTTTGGTTGGGGAATGGCCACATATTTCTTTCATTTTTTCACTTGCGGAAATGAATGCAGTGTCTGATGATTTGACATCACTTTCACTATGTTGTTGCCTTTCCATGTGATAGCAAGGACCTCATTACTAATGTCAAATCTAAAATCATGTGTACCACAAGGTTCTTTCTTAAGTGTTTTGCCTGTTTTTTACTGACAACTTACTCCTTCAATTTATGCGAACAGTTCCTGTAGCACAAATTCCCAATTGTTTCCGTTGAAATAATGTTCACGTCTTCTGGCGGAATTTCCACAATATCTATTGTATACCACTATGTTCTTCATCTGAATCACTGCCACTAGAGTCGACGAGCGATATGAAAGCGGCTGACCTTGACAAGTCCGCGCAGAGAGAGAGGGAGATACATTTCCGCTGTTGCCACCTACTCACCGTTCGAGGTTCTCGCCATTCTTTCAAAATAAAAAAAAAACAATGGCTTACATTCGAACAATTCTAAATTGCCGCTGCACGGCTATTATTGCAACAATCGATACCAATCCTGCACGAGTATTACCAGAAAGATTTAGACAATCGTATTGTGTTGTAAATTAAATGTGTAGAATCTTGAAAGTAAGTGAAAGAAATTAAATATTTTATTGACCATGATTATATAGAGAAAAAGTTCTCTTGCGAGCCGATTTTTATTAAATTAGATTTGAAATAACTTCCAGTGAGAAAGTTACAAAGAAAACTCCAAATTTTAAGTTCGTATAATATTTACAGCGATATGTTATTTGGTTACTGAGAAAACGAGAGAAGAACTTGATTCATTCTTTCGCGGCGCGGCAAAGGCAACTTCGTTTGCCGCAGATATCATGCGCCAGTCTTGTGCCACTCGCAATAACAAAATAACTGTCTGGCATGCATAACATGAACTGAAAATAAAAATAAAATGCCATTTACTTACATAACGCTCATTCCGTACTGCTGTCAACCTCGTCACTTGATTCAAGTTCTTCGGAATCCGTGTCTTGCAAATTTATAATGACCTTCTCGATGACATCATCTCTGACTATTGCACGCTGGAAGTCATCTTCTTGTATTTTTTCCGCGTGAGCCACACAATCGGCCCACTCGGAAACACCTATTCTGTCTATTGCTTCATGAGTCAGTTTCTGTACGTCGGCAATTTTGAAAGTCTTGTTCTTGTCAGCTACGTACCCCTTCACCTGGGCCCAAATCATTTCAATCGGGTTGTACTGACAATGATAAGGTGGGAGACGAACAACTCTGTGACCATATTCTCTTGCTATTATATCGACTTCGTAACTTTTGTGAGTTGGTGTATGATGTTTCGCCAACTGCAACAATTCTGCTCGGGTTTGCGTGCTTGTGTGGGGAATGTTCTTGTTACAGAGCCATGCCATAATATCCGCCTTCCTTGTATTCGAACAAGGCGTTTTATCCACTTGCAAGGAATGTATGCTCGCGTTGTCCATTACAATCACGGATTCGGGAGCGAGAAACGGCAAGAACTGCTCGCAAAAGCACTTTCGAAACACGGCAGACGTCATTTCTGAATGATAGTCAGTACTGTTTGTTTTGGAGCGGAAAACCAATTTACTTTGGGGCACAAAGCCTGTAGCAGCTGAACCAGCATGACACACTATAAGACGAGCACCTTTTCCTAATGGCACCTTTAACCCACCAGAACCATCACTCATTCTCCAGCAGCTCGTCTTCGTGTGATTCTGGTTGACCCAGGTTTCATCTAAATAGTATATATTTGCAGTACCAGCTTTCCTGATTTCGTGCATGGTTCTGAGGAAGATCACTCTCGCAGCTACAACATCACCCCTCTCCATTAAAAATTTCCTCCCGTCGTTGCCTTTCCTATATCTGAACCCCATGTTTTTCAAAACTTTTAACACTGACCACGTACTGCCTGCAAACCCGATAGCTTCCTTCAATTTAGCCCTAAGTTTCACTGCAGTAGGAAATTCGACATTTGCGTACATATCAAATATAATATTACGCAATACCCCTTTATCAAAATCGTCCAAGTGCGTAACATTCTTTCGCCGATTACGACGTTTGCCAGGCGAGCGAAAAGAAACCGACCCTGTATCGCCGATCGACGACCTGGCTTCCTTCGCAATCGTCTGAACTGTACGCAGACCCATCCCACATGCAGCCGCTGTACGCTCCTGACATTTGGCAACACTGCTCCCTGACGAACACGAGGCACTGTCTGCACTGCGAGATTCTCTTTGGAAGAACTGATACACTTTGTACACCATATCTCGCGCTTGTTTGTGTAGAATACGACGCGTAGGTGTTTCTGTAGCCATCTTGCACACGTATATTGACAAATTTTTGTGATCACACTGAAGAAACACGAACAGTCACAACGAAAACCAAACCGATTCTTGCCGCTCGTAAAACAAAAGAACGACATCGCGCGTTTTGCACGGCAGTCTCCACCACCTCCTTTTGCTACTGCGCATCGAGGCTTGTTCAAGGTCAGCCGCTTTCATATGGCTCCATATGAACACTAGAAAAAAAAAAAGTCGACGAGCCATATGAAAGCGGCTGACCTTGAACAAGCCTCGATGCGCAGTAGCAAAAGGAGGTGGTGGAGACTGCCGTGCAAAACGCGCGATGTCGTTCTTTTGTTTTACGAGCGGCAAGAATCGGTTTGGTTTTCGTTGTGACTGTTCGTGTTTCTTCAGTGTGATCACAAAAATTTGTCAATATACGTGTGCAAGATGGCTACAGAAACACCTAAGCGTCGTATTCTACACAAACAAGCACGAGATATGGTGTACAAAGTGTATCAGTTCTTCCAAAGTGAATCTCGCAGTGAAGACAGTGCCTCGTGTTCGTCAGGGAGCGGTGTTGCCAAATGTCAGGAGCGTACAGCGGCTGCATGTGGGATGGGTCTGCGTACAGTTCAGACGATTGCGAAGGAAGCCAGGTCGTCGATCGGCGATACAGGGTCGGTTTCTTTTCGCTCGCCTGGCAAACGTCGTAATCGGCGAAAGAATGTTACGCACTTGGACGATTTTGATAAAGGGGTATTGCGTAATATTATATTTGATATGTACGCAAATGGCGAATTTCCTACTGCAGTGAAACTTAGGGCTAAATTGAAGGAAGCTATCGGGTTTGCAGGCAGTACGTGGTCAGTGTTAAAAATTTTGAAAAACATGGGGTTCAGATATAGGAAAGGCAACGACGGGAGAAAATTTTTAATGGAGAGGGGTGATGTTGTAGCTGCGAGAGTGATCTTCCTCAGAACCATGAACGAAATCAGGAAAGCTGGTACTGCAAATATATACTATTTAGATGAAACCTGGGTCAACCAGAATCACACGAAGACGAGCTGCTGGAGAATGAGTGATGGTTCTGGTGGGTTAAAGGTGCCATTAGGAAAAGGTGCTCGTCTTATAGTGTGTCATGCTGGTTCAGCTGCTACAGGCTTTGTGCCCCAAAGTAAATTGGTTTTCCGCTCCAAAACAAACAGTACTGACTATCATTCAGAAATGACGTCTGCCGTGTTTCGAAAGTGGTTTTGCGAGCAGTTCTTGCCGTTTCACGCTCCCGAATCCGTGATTGTAATGGACAACGCGAGCATACATTCCTTGCAAGTGGATAAAACGCCTTGTTCGAATACAAGCAAGGCAGATATTATGGCATGGCTCTGTAACAAGAACATTCCCCACACAAGCACGCAAACCCGAGCAGAATTGTTGCAGTTGGTGAAACATCATACACCAACTCACAAAAGTTACGAAATCGATATAATAGCAAGAGAATATGGTCACAGAGTTGTTCGTCTCCCACCTTATCATTGTCAGTACAACCCGATTGAAATGATTTGGGCCCAGGTGAAGGGGTACGTAGCTGACAAGAACAAGTCTTTCAAAATTGCCGACGTACAGAAACTGACTCACGAAGCAATAGACAGAATAGGTGTTTCCGAGTGGGCAGATTGTGTGGCTCACGCAGAAAAAATACAAGAAGATGACTTCCAGCGTGAAATAGTCAGAGAATGTCATCGAGAAGGTCATTATAAATTTGCAAGACACGGATTCCGAAGAACTTGAATCAAGTGACGAGATTGACAGCAGTACGGAATGAGAGTTATGTAAGTAAATGGCATTTTATTTTTTATTTTCAGTTCATGTTATGCATGCCAGACAGTTGTTTTGTTATTGCGAGTGGCACAAGACCGGCGCCTGGTATCTGCGGCAAACGAAGTTGCCTTTGCCGCGCCGCGAAAGAATGAATCAAGTTCTTCTCTCGTTTTCTCAGTAACCAAATAACATATCGCTGTAAATATTATACGAACTTAAAATTTGGAGTTTTCTTTGTAACTTTCTCACTGGAAGTTATTTCAAATCTAATTTAATAAAAATCGGCTCGCAAGAGAACTTTTTCTCTATACAATAATGGTCAATAAAATATTTAATTTCTTTCACTTACTTTCAAGATTCTACACATTTAATTTACAACACAATACGATTGTCTAAATCTTTCTGGTAATACTCGTGCTGGATTGGTATCGATTGTTGCAATAATAGCCGTGCAGCGGCAATTTACAATTGTTCGAATGTAAGCCATTGTTTTTTTATTTTGAAAGAATGGCGAGAACCTTGAACGGTGAGTAGGTGGCAACAGCGGAAATGTATCTCCCTCTCTCTCTGCGCGGACTTGTCAAGGTCAGCCGCTTTCATAAGGCTCGTCGACTCTAACATCAAAGTCGGGGTCTTCCAAAAGAGACCAGACACGTATGCAGACTCATTGTTGCATCTAACACGATTCAACCAAGAAACACCATTGTTGCATTTGTTGACTTCAAGTGTGATGGCGCAATTCTATGTCTGTCTCTGGAGCAAGCGAACGAAAACAAGTCTCTGTGCAAGTATTGACGTAAGATTGCTTCACCAAGGAAGACGTGAAAGGGAATGGGAGTGCGTGGAGGGGAGGAAAGCGACTGCAGTTACCAGCCTTCGTAACCTTTGTTTCGCCCACTAGGTTTTCCCCCCTCTTCTCGGCCTTGCTCCAATGATATACGGGACAGTGTATAGATGATTTTATGAGAGTCCGTTATGCCTACTGTGGGGAGGAATGTTCATGTTTGCTAAGTAGTTTTTTATTGAAATAAAAGACCAAACTCTTTGTTACACAAAAGGGTAATTTACATCCACAGAAAAGTTTCTTTTTTTTACATGGTAATGCCCATGTTCCCCAATTGGGGATCATGACAAATTACGCTGTAGAAAAAATGGCGTCTCATATACATATAATCCAGTCATATGTCAGTTGCAAAGAACTTGTAAGCCAACAAAAGTGTTCATTAACCCTCAGCCAGTAATCAGCACTTCCTTGAGTTTAAAACTCATGATGGGGACTATACGTATATTAAAGTGCATGCAATTGAATTATGAACAAAATAATTTAATTCTTCGTTACGGTCTGAACCCCACTTTCTATTACTGTCACCGAATATACAAAATACAGTATGTGCCTTGTTAATAGTGTGTTTACTATTACATAACTCTTTCTTTCAAGTACGGTCCATCGGAGACAAAGCGAAGGAAAGTAAAACAAAGATCGGAGATAGATTATGGAAGGAAGAGAAAACGATAGAGAAATAGAGATGTATGTGGACAAGGTAGTCAGTAAGAGAAAGATTTCAAGAATTCAATGAGTGTGTGTGAGAGAGAGAGGTAACACAAGATGAAAATTAGAGAAAAATAAGGAATCATAAAGGAGTAAAGAGGAAAAGAAGAAAGAAGAAGGGGAAAGATGCAAGAAGAAAATCGAGAGTGAACGATGGGCAGGAGTAGTGAAATATAACTTGTAAAACTCATTTTTATACATGCCCACCCTAATTTATCAGTACTGTACACAGCTTCTGCGCACCCGATCCAAAATTTCTGACTGAGTCCCTGTGTAGTTGGTAGGGTTAGAGAGACCAATAATAACCACTACATAATCGTAAGAGTCGTTAATGATTTCAACCAGGCTACTTTGAAAAGCAGGTTCGAACTTGCATACCTAGGTATGTATTGTAATATCATAATGGTGGCTATGGTTATTCGTATTATTGTTGAAATGGAATCATATTTAGTCGCTTGCCTAATCCCAAATGTCACGGCACGTCCCTGAGTTTTACAACAACACAAACTATCTCCATTAATGGTAAAATTACAATTATAGCAGAATCTCATTCTATGCAGTCAATTAATGCTTTTACAGCCTGAGTTTATTGAGTTTATTGAGTTTATTGAGCAATTTTCACACCGATAATACCCCTGGGGGCATTGGTGCATGTACATTACAAAAGACATGTTGACATCGCACATATATATATCTATACATCAATTTGGCAATTTTTTTAATAATAATATAACATAATATAATAGTAAAACACACAATGACAAATTATTTGTTGAAGTGAACTAGTGCTGTAAAAGTACATGTTATATAGTGTATACAATCTAAATTTATTTTATAAAGTTAGTTAATTCTTGAAATTCTTGAACTGAATATAATGTGTATTCCAATAACAATTTTTTCACTTTACTTTTAAAGATTGTGGTTCTCTCAAAATTTTTGTAACTTTTTGGTAATATATTGTATAACTGGATGCCTGAGTAAAAAGGTCCCGTTTGGAATGCAGTTAGCCGCACTTTGGGAATGTGGAAGTTATCTTTTTGTCTGGTATTGTAATCGTGAGTGTCTATGTTCCTTGGATAGTTCGATTTTGTTTCGTGTATGAAAGTAAGTGTTTCAAGTATGTACAGACTTGGAAGTGTTAATATACGTAATTTTTTGAAAAGCGGTTTACATGTATCAGTTTTATGTGCATTTGCCAAAATACGCAATGCTCTTTTTTGAATTTTAAAAATCCTCTGCGATTGAGCCGAGTTTCCCCAAAATTGGATACCGTACCTCAAAATACTTTCGAAGTTTGAGAAATAGATATTTAGCAAACATACTGTATTGAAACTATTTTTTAAGGTTCTTAATTGGTAACATACGGTGTTTAGCCTCTTGCATAAATGATCTATGTGAACTTTCCAGTTTAGACACTCGTCTATAAATATTCCAAGAAATTTTGTATTGTTAGTAGCTGTTATAACGGCATGCCCTACTGTGAAATTATATTGCTTAATAGAAGAGTTTTTGGCTCTAGATACACCAAATTTTATTATATTAGTTTTTTCGTTGTTCATAGAAAGTTTGTTTGCTGAAAACCAGCTTTGTAGTTCAGTAAGAGCTTCTTCCGTTTTTTGAATTAATGTTACATCGTTAACAGAATCTACCAAAGCCGTAGTATCATCAGCGAAAAGAGTAATTTGGGCGGTATCAACATTTGCTGGAAGGTCATTTATGAACAATAAAAACAACAGGGGTCCTAGTATCGATCCTTGGGGGATTCCAATAACCACATCTTTCAATTCGGAGTAATATGTTGTTTGCGTCCCATTATTGGATATGCTATTTATTGCAACGCTCTGTTTTCTATTCGATAAATAGGATTCTATTAATTTGTTTGATACACCGCGGATTCCGTAGTATTTTAATTTCTCTAGTAGCAAGTGATGATTCACACAGTCAAACGCTTTTGATAAATCACAAAAAATTGCAACAACAGAATACGTTTTGTTTATGGCGGAAAGAATATTATCAATTACATCAAAAATGGCATTTTTTGTTGTTTTCGATTTCACAAACCCATTTTGTTGCTTTATGAGTATCTTTTTATCTTCTGCATACTTTATTATCCTATTATAGATTAATTTTTCGAAAATTTTTGAAAAAATTGACAATAAGGAAATTGGTCTGTAGTTTTCAATTTTTGTTTTATTTCCTTTCTTATACAAGGGTATTACTTTTGATATTTTTAGACAATCTGGGAAGCTGCCATTTTCCATACACTCGTTAATTAATTTAGCCAAGGGCTCCTTAATGTACGTGCAAACCTCTTTGATCACGTTAATGGGCATTGAATCTAGCCCTGTTGACTTTTTGTTTTTCATATTTCGAATTATGTTGGAAATTTCTTCGTCTGTAGTAGGGGTCATATAAAAAGAATGCGTGAAAGATCTTTTGACGTTATTTAACTTTTCTTTGTATGTGTCCGTTACGCTGATGTTACGTTGCAGGTTAAGTGCTACATTAACAAAATAATTATTAAAAGTATTAGCTATTTTTTGCGGATCTGTCTCTATTACATTACCTGTTTCTAATATGATATCTTGATTCGTGTTCGTTTTTTTACCTGTAATATGATGAACTATTTTCCATAGTTCTGCAGTTTTGTTTTCTGAATTATTCAACTTTTTATCAACATATAATTGTTTGCAATGTTTTAATGTTTTCTTGTAATTTTTGTTGAACTGTTTGTAATGATCTTTAAGGGTAGGGCTGTTTGCATATTTACTCTGTTTATGCAATGATCGTTTTAATTTGCTAAGATTTTTAATTTCCTTGGTTATCCATAGGCAATTGTTTTTGTTGTGAACTCGTGCTTTTTTTATGGGAAAACATTTATTAAAATGGTATCTTACAGTATCAAGAAATTTTTCGAATTTCTCGTTTACGTGTACGGCCATATTGTTTATAAAATCCCATGTTTCTGATTTAAGCGCTTTTCTGAATTTTGAAATGTTCTCATCATTGTTTGTGGGTCTGACAAATCTGAATTTTGCGCGTGGTTTATGATTTCGCTTGTCTTCTATTACGTTTACCTTAATAAGCTGAGAATCATGGTCAGAAAAACCTATGCAAGTTTCTACTGAATATTTATTAACGTTTATATTGGTAAAAATATTGTCTATTGTACTTTTTGTTTTTTTGGTGATTCTAGTTGGAGTTGTAATTGTATGAAACAGACCAAAAGAGTTCATTACATCCAGAAAACTATTTTTTTCTGCAGTGTCTTTAGCTACATCAATGTTAAAATCTCCACAAACAACAATATTCTTTTTGGAGCTTTTTGTTACGAGATTTAGTAATAATGTTAACTTATTTAAGAAGACATCCATGTTTCCACTAGGCGTTCTATATATTGATATTATGCATAAGTTGTAAATAGCTATTTCAATTGCTGTGCATTCGAAGTCTTGTTCTACAGAGAACTCAACAGCTTGTTTTATTTCAACTACGTTACTTTTAAGTTCATTCTGAGTGAAAATTAAAGACCCGCCTCTTATTATATTTTGCCTACTGTAACTAGATGCAATACATAAATTATCAATATAATTAAACTTTGTTTCATCTTTCGCTAACCAGTGTTCAGTGCAACAAAAAATAGTAATTTCATTGTTGTTTTCTTTTTGTTCCTCGAAAAATATATCTATCTCTGACGCTTTTGATATCAAACCTTGAACGTTGCTATGAAATATGGTGATAGTTTCTAATGCTAGGTCACTGCTCACTAGATATTTCTAAATAAGGTACCACGGAGGATGGCATTAGGTCGATAGGTAGGACGACATATAACAAAAAAAAAAGGGGGTGGTAAATAATGGAAGGAATATTAGCTTTGTGTGAAAAGGTAAGTGAAATCAAGGCAATGAAAGGGAATGGTCAAATATTATTCCCAGGAGGTTAAAACCGCTTCTCATTGTCTGACTACTCCGTTTCCTACTAATTATTCCTAGCTTCTCCTATACATGCTCAACCAATTTTCAACACTCACAATTACTTGTTAAAAGGATGGTTTATTGCTCATACAGCTATTTGCCTTTTAACCATTAAATTATTGTTAAAAAAACACGTATTTCCACCTGGTCGTCGTAGTCTGTTTCTTCCTTTTCCTCCTGAAGGGTTTAAAGATACACAAACATTTGTGCAGTAATAATTGCATCGGTCGTCAAAGTTTTACAAAAATAAAAAATAAAAAAAGCTTGTGCGTCGACTTGATTCATTTACTACATAATTACCGCTATTCGTAAATACTAAAGTGCCTCCCCGATGGTGCAGTGGTAGCGTCGTCGCCTTGTACTTACGGGCCCCGGGTTCGATATCCGGTGGAGGCACATGTTGGTTCGGATCCCACATTAAACTGTAGGTCCAGTCACGATTAGCCTTACTGTGCATAAAGTGTACTTAAAACACTTAATCAACCAACCAACCAACCAATCGTAAATACTAAGGTCGCTTGGGGTAATAACGCCAAGTGCTCGTAAAAAGCGCAGTTGGGAAGAAATACTAGAGATGACTATACCAGTACTTTGACTGAAGCTTATGAAAGCAAGAAACTGAAATATTGTTTGTGGTGCCAGTATTTAAGTATGGTGTGCAGAAGACTGTTGATTTCCGGTGAGTTGTAAAATAGCCAAGATAAGACCGTTGTATGCGAGACTATAATGTAAATGTCTGTCAATTACATTGCACACATATTATTGTGTATATATGATGTATTATCGTTAAATACCAAATGATCGTGAATATGATCAATAACGGGCTCGTAATTAAAATAATACATGGGGACCTGAAATCAGTATTGTTTTAACATTTTAGATGCCAAGAACATACAAAAAACAAAATTTACATACTGCAAGCCTAAATAGATGCATGAAGATATCGATTGTCTTGCCACAATTCTAACGGCATATATATTCCCATAGAATTATTCCGATAGGATTAGTAGAGCATCTTCATCAACTTATACTGGAAACTGCTCAAAACCAACAGGATCCAAAGTAAGAAAAATAATTGAATTCGAATAAATATCGCCTAACGAAGATGTCGAATCATGGTACTGTTTAGTTTGCTCTGAGGACAAAGTTCTCTATGTGAGAAAGTCTATACTGTACAATGCTTATGTTGATTAAATCTGCATTGAATTAACAAAAATGGACAAATAAAATTTTGTGTGCCTCACTGCTCTTGATTTCAAACGTACACGTACACGATCCCGAAATATAAAGTTATGATACAGCACCCATCTTGGAAAATAACGCCCGAAAACTTATCTGTTAGGCATATCTCGCCATTTACTTACGTTCGCTTACTTAATTATCATAATCTTCTATTTACATTATGTTATATTTTCTATATACACATTTTTATAATCTGCATTAACTTATTTCCCATTTGCTTTAATACATATAATCATCCTTCTCATATTCTAATTTCAACAATCAGCTTTGTTTCCCGTTCTGTCGTCGCTTCCATGAAGTATTCCATATAGTGATTGTGTTCGGCCGACTAGGCACGTGACAAGAAGCGTGTATTTTGACATCTTATTGCGTTCTTATTAAGCGCGCACAAATGGAAATTTTTCGCGCACATAAACGCACATAAGGAGCACATATATTGAAGACGAAGGTTGAGATCTGAAGCTCGTGGAGAGGCGTTACCCTGCTCCGCGAAGCTACTTTGTGTTCTTATTGCATTGTTATTAAGCGCGCACAAATGGTAAGGAGCACATATTGGGGACGAAGTTTGAGACCATTATCTGAAAGTCGCGGAGAGCGTTACCGTGTTTCGCGAAGCTACTGTGTTCTTATTGCGTTCTTAAGCGCGCACAAATGGAAATTTTTCGCGTACATAAGGAGCACATATGGGGGACGACGTTTGAGCTCATTTTATGAAAGTCTGCGAGAGGCGTTACCCTGCTCCCCGGATTTTGACATCTTATTGCGTTTTTATTAAGCGCCCACAAATGGAAATTTTTCGCGCACATAAACGCACATAAGGAGCACATATGGGGGACGAAGTTTGAGACCATTATCTGAAAGTCGCGGAGAGCGCTACCCTGTTCCGCGAAGCTACTTTGTGTTCTTATTGAATTCTTATTAAGCGCGCACAAATGGAAATTCTTCGCGCACGTAAACGCACATAAGGAGCACATATGGGGGACGACGTTTGAGACCATTATCTGAAAGTCGGGGAGAGGCGTTACCCTGATCCACGGATTTTGACATCTTATTGTATTGCGTTCTTATTAAGAGCGCACAAATGGAAATTTTTCGCGCACATAAACGCACATATGGAGCACATATGGCACGCAAAGTCTCGACTGATTCGGCGATGGTCGGGGAAGGGGGTAACGGAGCTATTATAAACTCTTTTTATCCCACTTAGTTCGCCAACCAAACCTGCCCTCTCTTTTTTTCTTTTTTCAGTATATTTGGCCCAGGCACTTCGGAAAACGTAAATCTCATCGAAGTGGCAACTCAACTGGCCTTTACACCACTTGTATGCAAGAGATGCCAAAGATCCTGCAAGAGAATGAGAAATGGCTGCCCAACCAACTTCACACAAGTTGCAGAAGCGGTAAGGCTATGCACTATTGAATGGTGGTAAATCACGGATAACTTTCATAAAAAATGAACTTGTTCTTTTTTTTTTTAATGTTCACTAAATGATCTCGAATTGCAACTAATAGAACAAGCAGTGTTTTGTAATAATGAAAACAGATTTGTTACAAACTTTGTTTCAGCGCAACAAACACTGCGAGTTTATATCCTGTACAAACAACAGCAATACTAAGTAGTTTTCTATTATTATTATTATTATTATTATTGATAAAGACAGCATACCACCAGGTGCATTACGCGGATTTGGAGTAACTACTTGTTGATAGTATTTGACTATACTTGAAAGTTATAACTAGAGCCCGGAAGTTCAGGCATTTATTTTCGTTAAAATAGGCAGGCAAAAAGGCATTTATAATGTGGAAAATAGGCACTAAAAATGAAAAAATGGCAAAATAAACCGAAAAAAGGCACATTTGGAAGTCGCTTACTTTTATCCATAATTTCTGGCAAAATGTTAAAATCAAAATTGGAAGAGCATTTCATTTTTCCCCGTCTTGATTGCACATAACTACAAGGTGCTTTTTAAGTTCTCAACATTCATTGCTAGTCGTCTGTCAGAGAGAATGTTTTTCATAATAGAAAATTGTCTTTTACGAATTGAAGCCGCTTCATTTTCTGGAAGAGCATCGATCACCTCACTGATTTTTTGAAGATTGTTAGCATAATATATAGCTGCCCATCTCGTCAAGACTGGTTGTGGAGGTAAACTAAGCTCAATCGCAACTTCCTGAAATTTTCGGGTTTGAAAGGGAGATTTCAGAAATATCTTCTTTGTGTTCGAAATCAACCTTTCCACTGCAGCAGTCAATCATGCACAAGAAATGTTAACCGAAAGGCAATATCCTGACTCAGCATGAAATACTTTTTTCTCACACTTTTCTCCTTCAGCAATGTTGAAACATGCGTGAGTTCAATATTACTTAAATAAGGCGAAAATTATTCACATAATAAACGGAAGAAAAATAAATGCCAACAACATTTTTTGGGAGAAAAATAATTTATATTCATATTTTTTAAAAAAAATTGTCATATTTCATTGAAAAAGGCAAAAAAAGGCATTATAATTAAAAATAGGCAGTGGGGTCCCAAATAGGCATAATAGGCAAAATGAAAAGGCTTCCAAAACATTCGAAACAACATAAGAAACGTATATCCATAAAAAAATTATCAATATATACAGTAGATAAAAAGAGGCATTTTGCCAAACTTCCGGGCTCTAGTTATAACAAACAAGAACACAATATGATACCGATAAGGTTTTGAGGTAGACTGTTTATTCTGAAATGAATCCGTCGGCGGTTGTTTGATTTTCACTGTACCCTTGGCCGACGCAAAATAAGCCGTTTTCGAAATTTTCTCTAGTTTCGAAAAACTGTTATGATAATCCAAAATCTGAAAATTTACATCTGCTTAGTATTTCTTCTTTACTTTTATTTGTAATGCAATGAGTACACCATACAATAATTTATTTGTACATAAAAATATTCGCATTTCCAGCATCTTGCAGCGAGAGAATCACCCTGTATATTGTGTGTCTACATGTGTGTGTGTAAATTAAGATCTTCTCTATTAGTCTTCAATGATTCCGCACCCAGTCTGGTCTAGAAATGATGTTATATCGTTGTCCCTCTTTTGTAGATAAAGTTTCCTTGCCAACGACTTTTCAAAAGCTGCTCCTGGAACAGTAAACCCTTCAACTGTTGCGAAAATTTCCTGCCTCTGAATACGGAATATGGCAACTGCTTGTCAATGAATTCAAAGATGGTGCAGTAAGTATAATCTTCCGTCTCTTATTTTTAACAGATACGACACCGCAAATTAGACAGCCGCGTGGGAAAAAATTGAGGACTGAAAGTGGTAAACGTTGTAAGTGCCAAAAGCGAAAGTGTTGGGAAATCGCATCGTTCCGAACATCAGCCCGTAAGAACGTGCACATTAGTGACCTCTTTACACGCCTTTTGAACTACTTAGAGGGCTACCAGCAGTGGCGTCGCGTGTGGTTCGCATACGAGTGTTCACAATAATGTTTTTGTACTGAATGCAGATTTACTCATCTCCCTTGTTAACTTTATATTCAATTGAAAAAGTGAGAATAACAGTTCAATTTATTTTCAACAATTTTCCCCCAAAATCATGCTATATTTGAAGTAATACAAGAAGGACTTAGGGGAAAGTGTCCCTGTCCCTCTTAAAATCCGCCAGGTTTAGCGAATTGTCGCTAAAGTTTGCAACTATGTAGCGCAGACTTTTTTGAGTCCCCCTAGACATGCCTTGTATATGCGGCACTCTGGTGCCGAATAAAATAAGTATTGTCGCTTGAGTGTTCGCACAGCGAAGTGAACATCTTCGGGGTATTGTGGCCAACAGCCCCTTAGCTGTCAGCTCTATACAACACGCACAGCAACTGTGTTCAACGTCCTCCATGGAACACTGTAGGAGTCAGTGTTACCAACTATCTAAAAAAGTAATCAGACGTGATAGAAGTCAGAGTAAATTGTGTGTATATACTCGCACATCAAACAGTATTTTTTCGAATAAATATATGTATGTATGTGTGTGTGTGTGTGTGTGTGTGTGTGTGTGTGTAATATGTACGTAATTTAAGACATATACATGAGTGCTCACGTGCTCATGTGAACATTATCACGCGACGCGCCTGGCTACCAGCCACATTTGACGTTTACAACATTATAAAGCATGGCACATTTCACAGTTTCAGGGGTGCCCACAAGGGGGGATTACGACGCAGATTGCGCCATCGAATTTTTTTGGGGGAATATTTTCCTTTCAAATAATATAAAATTCAACTTTTATATATTTTCCAAAACATATGTAAAAATTTTACACCTTAAATGCACCAAATTTAATCCATTAGATGAAGAAAATAAAGTGTTTAAGGATGTTATGGAAGGGGGGGGGAGAAATATCCACCTCCAAAATATTAGGCCTCATTTTACACATGGATTCGGGGGGGGGTTCTGAATTAAACGTTGGGGGGGGGGGACAGTATCCAACTCTAGGTCTTAGATTATGGCGGGTATTTAGTTAAAAAGGGGATAGAGCATTAAATTGAGGGGGTATCCAATTCTTGGGTATTACTATTGTCTTAGACTGTTGCGAAATGCTTGTGTGGAGACTGAGAATTAATTTTTGGAAGGAGGTAATATCCACTCTTCAATATCAACACTAAGTCTAAAATTGGCTTGGATATATTGGGGTAGGATTGAGTATTCAATTTAGAGGGGGAGATAGGAAGCTTTTGATAAAGTGTTAAATCTTAGGTTGTCAAGGAATTTCTGTAGTGCAGAGAGTTCGAACATTAAATTTTGAGGACTGTATTATCGACGTTTAGACTCCGAACGTGCCAAAATAGAAGCTGGAAAAGACTAATTAATTATCTCGGAATCCTAAGAAAGTACCCCATTAAACCAATATTCTTGAAAGCCTGCAAAGAGATGGATATAAACATGATTAACATTTCAGTATCCGCCAAACGTCTGAAATTCCTTTCTTCTTTTTCACATTGGTACTTACGTATTCTGCATTCGTAAGGATTCTTGAATATGCCATTTCGATTTTTTTGACGCAAATAATCTCAATTTTCGACATATCGAGTAATTCTTGTTTGTTCATTTTCGCTTGCGTTACACGCAATATGGCGGGGAAATGTTGACTAGCGTTGTCCATGATCAGCGGTTATGCAGTGTTGCAATCTTCTTCATCGAAAAGTACCTACTTTTGTGTTACTTATTTTGTATTTTTTTCAGGTTTGAAAACCCCACGAACCATTCATAAATAGCTCCACGAACCATTCATAAATAGCCTCACGAAGCATGCACGGCAAGGTTAGTTAGGCAAACATAGTTAAAATTGTCATCTTCAACATTGTCATGGTCTTGGAAAACAACGCGCGAGCAATATTGTGTTGCAAGAATGCGTGTTTCTTTGGCGCTTTGATGAGGTGAATGTGAACTTTTATACTATAGGCGCATTACAAGACATAAGCGATATTCTCGATATTAATTAATAACATCACTTAATGCTTAATGTTGGTATACTGCTTAATTTAAAGCAGGTGCATCATTTGGAACAAAAATATATCTAATCCGCATTTTTAACTTCACGCCACAGAAAAAAATATATTTACTAGTACCACATGAAAACGGGGATGGGAGGTTCTTTGAAAAACGAACCGTATTATATTATCGTCCTGAGCTTTACTTTGTGGGGTTTACTATATGGTTTGAGTGCGCAAATAATATAATTGGGGGGAACGCATGACATGATTTTGGGGGGATTACGCCATTGGCCTTGGAAGGAATGGGCACCCATGCACAGTTTAACGTGGAAAACGGTGTTTGAATTATTGTGGCACTTACAGCGTTTACCAATTTTAGTCTTCAATTGAAACCTATAGTACTATCGGATTAAAAATTATAGGTACTTGAGTTTGGACTACAATTAAAAATTAACCAGTATACCTACATAAGAACGATGTATAAATACATCAAAATTTAGCTTATCCAATTCTGCGTTAGTCTATGCTAGTCATTTTTTTACGAGTATACCTTTTATTATTTCTTGTCGTGAGAACAAAAGAAGAGGACCTTTTTTAAAATTTTGCAAACGATCGCTATTTTTGAAATTCTGTAAGTAAAAAAGGATTGTATGATCATTATGAAATTTTAGTAGGGTGCAGGCAGAAAAAAATTAAAACACAATTATTAATTTTCAGGTTTTCAAAATTTCTCAAAAACCCGTTATTTTTTATTTTGCCAAACAACCTTTTCTTTGTATTGGGTAGGCCTACAAATACAATATTGCTCTTGTATTGAAGCTCTTTGCATCTGTTTTTAAAATGCATTACCAATGTCAATTCACATTCATCCGTATTGCCAAGTTCCACGAAGTTGAATTTATGGATCTCCTCACACCTCCTACAGTCACCTTACCTCCCCCCTTTATAGACCAGCCAAACATCACATTTACAGCAGATTTCCCTGCTATTACAATACCGGAACTTCAACATATTCTCGAAAACATCCCATCTACTGCTCCAGGATATGATGGTATCACTTATGACATCCTCAAACATTTACCAGAACAAGGACTCAATATTCTCACTGCGATATTTAACTCTGTTTATCGTAGGGGTAAAATCCCGAGAGGTTGGACGCAACATGTTGTTATCCCGATATTAAAACCGAATAAATCAGCTATACATGCTACATCTTACCGCCCTATTGTTCTCATGCCAGTTATGGCTAAACTTTTTGAAAGAACATTACAACACCGAATATCTTGGAATTTAGAAAAACGTAATTTTTTTCCTCCATGCCAAATGGGTTTCCGCACCGGGCTTGGCAGTCAAGATGCTATCTGTACCCTTACAGTGGTACTTCAGAATAGCCAAGTATTGCCACTTGCTTTAGTTTATTTATAGACGTTGCTCCCGCCTATGATTCGGTTCAAATACCAATATTATACCGCATTCTTGATACTCTTCATATTCATCCGGTGGTAGCACAATTAATGTGGCATTTATATCAAGAACGAATACTGTTTTTTTGGTTTCCCCATAATGTCACGGGATCGCGATTAATCCGGAGTGTTGTCCCACAAGGTTCCCCACTCAGTCCACTTCTTTTTAATATATATACACAATACTTACATCAAACACTAAATTCTAATCATCATATCATTCAATATGCAGACGATTTTTGTTTCTATAATTGTACATCAGATGCCACTCGAGGCATCTTAAACTTACGCAACTTTATCCTTCAATTACGAGATCAATTATCGCTACGCGGTTTATCATTTTCCCCGGAGAAATCTCAGATCATTATTTTCAATCCGTATATGCTTACTCGTTATCCAAACAATTTAACTCATTTACATCAAATTCCGGTGGTTCAAACCTGTAAATACTTAGGAAAAGTAAAAGTGGCCGCGGTGGCTCAGTCGGTAACGCGTCTGACTACCATGCTCAAGGTCCCGGGTTCGATCCCCGGCCGGTTCAAATCCGGGAACTTTTCTAACGGTGGAAGCGGCCCCGGCGCCTACCCAGCGTCGAATAACATGGGGGAAACCCTGGGGGGTAAAGGCGGTCAGGGGCGTGATGCTGATCACATCACCCCCACTCACGACCGGATCAAGAAAGTGTGGGGCGTTACCCCCGCACCCCCTATACGCCATCATGGCGTGGTGCTATGCACAGGGGAACACTTTACTTTTTTTTACTTTTTTTTTAAATACTTAGGAATTCATTTTGACCGTAAATTAACTCGGCAACCACATCTTACATATTTGTTCACAAGAGGGGAAAAAAATTGTTAAACATTTTGAAAGGGCTTGCCAATACCAAATGGGGTGGTCACCCCTTCATTATGTTATTGTTTTATAAGAATTGTTTTCGTTCACTTTTTGATTATTCGGCTCCCGAATCGGGCGGGATGTCTGATCGATGGCTACAAAAAATGGATATCTTACAACGTCAGGCACTCCGTCTTTGTCTCGGCTTAATGGCATCTAGTCCCAATGTTAGCGTTTATGGAGAGAGTACTGAACCGCCTCTCTCAATCAGATGTCAATATTCTACCATGAAATACATATTGAAAACATGGGAACGACACCCTCACCCCTTCAATACCGTATTCGTCATTCAAAGACAACTGACCGAAACTTTAACCCTCGATCGCTTTCGCCCTCGACTTTTCTTATTTATGGAACACTTAGGAATCCGAATCGTTTCCGTGACTTCCTCCCTGCGGAATGCAAGCTAAGACTCATCCAAGCATTAATCTACCCATTGTTCGACTATTGTGATAATGTTTACGGCCCTCAACTCTCGCAAAAGCTCAGTAAAAAAATACAAATGGTGCAAAATGCCTGCTTCCGATACATTTTTCAAGCAAAAAGATCCGATCATATTCTTCCATTCTTAAATAATAATCAGGTTCTTACCATGGCAAACAGAAGGAAGTTGCACTATCTCTGTTTTATACGTCGCATACTGACAGAAGGTAAACCGCAGTACCTGTTTGAGAAGATGCATTCCCGTAGGGAAATCCATCAGTATGTTACCCGTAAGCGGAACAACTTCGATTTACCCCATCACTCTACCACGGCCTACAAATCATCTTTCTCCTTTTCGGCTCCCAAAGCATGGAATGCATTGCCTGCAAATATCACTAGTGTAAACAACCCATTATATTTTAAAGGTAAAATAAAAGATCTGCTGTTAATGGAACAATTGCAAAGTCCTATCCGACTTGCATATACTGATCTTTTACCTCGGATCAAAAAAAAAAAATCATTCCCAGTGGGAAAATTGGGTTCATGCCGTAGTGGCAAAAACCACTACTTATAAATGGTTCATCGATAAACTCCCTATACGACCCTGGTTTCATCACCTTAAAATACCTCGTGAAGTGATCACTTGCATCCTACGCTAGAACGGGACAAGTGACGACAAACGATCATCTGGCAAGAATTCACCAAACTCCCTCTCCCAATTGTACCTGCGGAGAACATCAACAAACCCCCACCCATTTATTTTTTCGAAGTCCGCTATGGAATACACAACGTCAAACACTCTTTCACAGACTCCGTCGACAAAAGGTTCCTTTTCCTCTCTCCTTACCCTCTTTACTTTCATCACCTTCCCCCTCTACTATGTGGATCCTCAATGGTTTCGCTCGACAGTGTGACCTTCGCTTTTGATATCATCCCTCACCATTGCAGTGTTATAGTGTCAGTGAAGTGAAGTGTAACAAAATATTGTGATGTTCATACTAGTGCGCGAATTTTCAAGCCATCAACGTTTTCAGACCGTTGCCCATGACTGCTGCCATACAAGCGGTGAGGGGCATGAAGAAGAAGAAGAAGAACAAGAAGCCAAGTTGCACGAACAGCTTTACCCTGCTGAATAAAAATCTGCATAAAATCGGTTTTGGAATGTGAATTGACAATGGTAATGCATTTTAAAAACAGATGCAAAGACCTTCAAAACAAGACCAATATTGTATTTGTACTAAAATTTCATAACGATCGTACAGTCACGGACACTGCCGGCTTGTAATGAATACATTGACTTTCAATGGAAGCGTTATTAGCCGGCAGTGTCCGTGACTGTACAACCCGTTTTTGACTTGCAGAATTTCAAACATAGTGATTCTTTGCAAAACTAAAAAAAGAAAACGGCCCTTTTTGTGAAGGCATACTCGAACAAAAAATGGCTAGCATAGATTAACGCAGAATTGAATAAGCAAAATTTTGATGTAACCCGTTTTGATGTAGGTCTACTGGTTAATTTTTAATTGGAGTCCAGACTCGAGTATCTATAATTTTTATTCCGATAGTAAGTTTCTTAGACGGGTTTCTTATAAATTTATTGTTAACAGTCTAAAAATTCTTAATCAGTAAATTATTTATTATTGCCTGACGTGTACTATTACATTCTCATTTGTTAAAGTGACATTTATTTTTATGCGAAAAATCTAGGAGTAAATTAATATTATTTGGAACGTACAGTAATCTTACCATTTCATACCATGGTATCATTCATATATTTAATTAATATTACTATATATAATATAAAGCAGTGGCGGCGATTGGCTTCCAAAACTAGGGGGGAGCAGAGCAGTTTACTTTCCCTTGATACATAAGGTTTAGCATAGTGCGGGGGCAAAAGTGGCAAAACGTGGAGGCCACTGCCCCCCACGCGGCCCCCGTAATCGCCGCCATTGATACAAGGGGTAACCGGAAATCAACCTCCGGAGACATGGTAAAAAAAAAGTTATACATTTATTATGTACAGTCACCGGCAAAAAATGGGACACCTATATCCTGAAACACTGGCTTCACCGCAATACGTTATGTGGGTTGCCTAACTCTTTGGTGTTAGCATAACTTGCTATTGAAAAATTGCTATTGTGCTAGGGTTATCGCCCTAGATTAGGAAACACACAAGAGGGAGCGGAAGTTGATGAAATGTCATCTTTTATCTGACATCTCGGACACGATGCCCATTAAATATTCACAATATTACACTTCGTCTAGAACCCCAAAAAAGGTAATTTTAAAGTGCATTTTTTTTTCATTTTTCGCCAATTTTCAGGTTTTAGATCAATTTCTCCGATTTTCGACATTTTCCCGTCATTTTTTGCAATATTCGGTGTATTGTTTCATCACATTTTGTCACTTCTTTCATTTTGGTAATATTGTTAAGTATTTTCACCAAGGAGAACATAGGCCTATACATATCTCGCAGGATTGCAATTTACGAGTAAAAGAAATGCTGAAATGGTGACAGTCTTTGTTGTGTCGGGAGAAACCACCAAGTGTCCGTCTGGTGCAAAATGGGAAATTAATAATATTACACCAATTCATTCAAACTGAGAAATTAATGCATTTTACACCAAATCATTCAGTGTATTCATTAAATTGTTTTAAGATTATTCGGTTGTTTGCATTGGAAATCTTCGTTGCATACTATTATTATTGAATGTGCATGTGGTATCATTTGGTAGGGGAGAGCGGGGCAAGTTGATACAATTTGAGAGTTTGATTTTTCCTTTTTTATGTTGCTAGCAAAAAAATAAAACATGTTAGTACTCGATAGCTTAACTATAATTGAATGTGCATGTGGTATCATTTGGTAGGGGAGAGCGGGGCAAGTTAGTACAATTTGAGAGTTTGATTTTTCCTTTTTTATGTTGCTAGCAAAAAAATAAAACATGTTAGTACTCGATAGATTAACTCTTTACCTTTATAAAAAGCACATAAAAATTTCACAGATATAATTTGTAAGCTGACGAGAACCTAATTAGTAACGCAGGACGCAACGTCTCAACTTGCCCCGTCGTTGATACTGTTGATACTGGTATGGGGCAAGTTAATAATAATTTGAAGTAGATTCATAACGATGTGACATAGTTTGATTAAATAAGACAAAATACAAGAAAGTAATTTTGAATAAAAGTTTAGTATTCAGGAAAAGCATACAAACATGAACAAAATATTATATCATGATGGATAGCCTACATGCAGTCAGTCACTATCACTTTCTGTTATGCACATATCTGATTTACAGTGAACACAGGTGTACATAGAACTATTGTATCCGAATTTCAAGTGAGCCCATCTACTGCAGGAAATGCATTGTATCCATTTTTCACCAGGCTTAGAAGCTGAAAATGGTTCCAGGCACATTAGACACAAGCTGTCTTCATCTTCTGACTCTGAATTATTATTCTTCAAATATTTCCTGTTTGGTATTTCTTCTTTTGACCTTGAGTTTCTCTCTCGGTCGGTCCATTATTTATTGTCTTACTACTATTATTTGCTAACTCCCTTTTACCTTTTTTCAAAGAATGGCACAATCTTTTTTAACTCTTTCTGATCTCAATAATTTATTGTTAACTCTTGTTCGAGCTTCATTTTCTAATCTGTTCTTCACTGATGTGTCTGTAAGAATTGACGATATCATTCGTTGTTTCCCTTTTCGATTTGCTTTTCGTTCTCCAGCCTTAGGGTACGGACGTAACTCTTCTGGGCTTACTGACACACCATTCAATTCTTGATTGTCACTGCTGGTGGAAGGGGTGGCTTCTAATCCCAAGACGTTGGTTTCTTCGGTCATTGGTCGATGAGTTACGGAACATGATAAATAATCTTCTTCAGTAAAAATATGTGGATTGAATGGCATGATTCCCGTTGCTTGAAAGCCTGATATAATATTTTTTGGTGTCAGAGCATTGGGTAGTGAACTACTAACGACTCCTGGTATGTCGTATATAGTAAAGGTCTTCCCTGGATTGCTGGTCATCCAACTGTCAATTGCTGCAAAATAAAACTTCTTAAAAGGTCCATAAACCGATCTGTCCAGGGGTTGGAGTTTGTGGGAAGTATGAGGCGGAAATTACAACATAATGATCCCGTTGTCCTTGCAGAAATTCAACACTTCAATCGACAAATGAGAATCATGATTGTCCAGTATCAATAGACATGGGTGATCTTTACTTGCCTTCACGTGGCTCTGAAAGTGTTTCATAAATAGCAAAAATGAAAACGCTGTCATCCATCCTGTGAGATATAAAGTGCCAATACAACCACGGGGTCCGCTCTCAATAAAGTGATCTTTAAAATAGACCCTTGGAAATATGAACATTGGGGGAACGGAGTTTCCAATCGCATTTGCGGCAGAAGCAAGTGTTACAATTGTGCCCCTTTCTGCTGACGTTGCCTTGGCTATTTGACGTGCACCCTTTTCTGCAACGATTTTCCCAGGGCGTTGAACAGTGTGAATACCTGTATCATCGGTGTTCCAAATATCTTTGCTCTCAAATTTGTACTTCTCCAGAACAGCTTTTAAGTTATTGAAAAATATGCCTACGTTGTGTCGGTTAAAGCTAGTACCACGGCTTAGACTTGTGCCTTCAGGCTCTCAGGAGACAGTCTAGGATGCCTTTTCATGTATGCAGTAAACCATTCTTTCGAGGCAATTTTATTATTTATCCAAGTGTCAGAAATTTTCACCTTGTTAGCTACTGCTAATTCATATGCGAAAACTCTGATGTTTTTAGGCGTCAAACCATAGTAGATACTTGAACAGTGGACAATGTATTCCTTTAGTTGCAGTTCTAAACCTTCACTGAAGACCTGACGATGTTTGGAGTAACCCATTCGCATTTTGGTATCCTCACTTTGGTTTACTTCTTTTTTCTTTTTATATCTCATAAG
The DNA here is from genome assembly GCF_977018435.1 of Lepisma saccharinum. NCBI lineage: Eukaryota > Metazoa > Arthropoda > Insecta > Zygentoma > Lepismatidae > Lepisma > Lepisma saccharinum. The sequence continues at coordinate 41,437,664 of NC_139245.1, forward strand.
AGTAATTTTTTTCGATTCCATATGTCTTTGCGGCTTCTCTTAGTGACAAGGTACCATTCTTGACATCGGCGTAAGATTTCTTAAATGTTTCAACTGGTATTTCTCCTCGACTGGTCTTTTTGACGTAATCCCGGACCATTTTCTGTAAACAAACAAACAAAAAAATAGTTAGAAGCAGCTGGGGTAAGTTGATACACCGTATCAACACGCCCAAATTCAGCCGTATCTACTTTCTCCAACCGGCGCCATTTCGATTAACGAACTATAACGTACTACAGACAACAGAAAAACAAACAACAATAATGGAGTTTTCTTACCCCTTATTGGCACAACACACATCCACCAAGACAAAATAATTCACAGTTCATGTAAGCCCACCAGGAGACTTCAAACAACATCCAAAAAAGTTACTCTACACCCTGAAAAATACACTTGGTCGGATAACTTCGCGCGCAAAATTGTTCGTTAGCCATGCATGCGCTCAGACAATAGGGACTGCTGAATGGCGTCTTCTGTTTAATGGACTTTACCCAGCGCTTGCGCGTTACCTCGTAAATGGCAATGTATCAACTTGCCTCCGTCTCAACTTGCCCCGATCTACCCTACCTTTTTTTTAAAGGCAAGATTGAATTTTGTTTAATTTCCTTTTCATTTCAATTTTTAACCTGAAACTAACAAATTTAATGATCATTTTTTCCATTTTTAGGACATTCTATAGGTCATATACCTATATTTTTTAGGTCATCAACTTCCGCTCCCTACAACACATAACCACAGTGCCTCTCTCAGCATAATCACTGCGTAAATTGATGCATATAAAGTTCCCGTTAACCTCGAGCGGCTTCTCTATGTGTGTGTTAGTGTGTAAACGACACCCCTATTTGGGAACACTGACCAAAAGAAGCTATTCAGTCACATCTATTATTTTTTCTCTTTAGGTTACAAACTGGAGTGGAATCCAAAGCCAAGTTTATTTCAAACGTGACGACTGGGGCTGGAAATCTTGAGGTGGTGTTGGACGACTTCGTATCAGTAAGTTATGACTAGTGAGGGAAAGGATTTTAAGGTGGAAAATTATGGTCGGGAAAGGGAAAAAAATGGGTTCTGAAAATGTTTTCAAAAAGGTGCTGATAAAATGCCTTTATGCAATGCTCTCTTTCTGCGCCATCTATATAAAATGCGCGCGGACCGCAGAGAGAACTGTGGTTCTGCCGAATAGGTTTTGTTGAAGTTTGTTTTTTCTCCCGCGGGTTATTCTACATTATCTTGGGATACTATTGGGGCTGCAATGATTATATTATACCATTTTATAGCCCTCGTTCTGCTCTACAAAATGAGACTATAGGATTTTATGTAGCTGCTCAAGAAGAGTGAAATTCATTTATTTTTCTGTTCATTTTTTTTAACAGGAAAGGAAGGGAAAAGGTGCTGAAGCATCAAAGAGGGTCTAAAAGGGTGCTAATCTCACGAAAAGTGCAACGAAGTGTGTTCATTTTACTTGATTTCATGTCCAAAAATACATATCTCAAACGATCGGTATGATAACAGCTATAAAAATCCGTTCCCTATATGACCATGCCTGCCGCAACTACAGAGTGTTTCAAAAGGCGCGCAACCCAAATTTGAAAATTTATATCACGTAAACCGTAAGATATATTTACATCGGGTTTGCTGCATTATAAAGTATCATCCTTTGAGATATTTTTTAATGCTTAACATTATCAATTTATTCCATACAGAAAATTAAATAAATTAAAAACTGGCAATTGAATTTTTTCCAGAATTTCACTTTTGAGTGAGAACTATATAAGAAATTATCGGAGAGTCATAATTAGACGTCTGATGACTGATCCCATGTCAATCTATCATTTGCGATCAATAATAATCATGTGCAGCATTTGATTGATTTCTGACTGGTGATTTTATGGATTGAGTGGAAAAGTGCCATTTTTCGAAAATATATCCGTAACTGGCAACACTAGCAGGTTGAAATTTTGTCCTCAGACCCACGCAATATGTGCCTAAGTATTGTCCATACATTTACGTGAAAAATCATAAATCATGATTTTGTAGCGAAATTGGACTCTTGAGAGAATCCTAGTCTGCCCCTGGCTACCCTGAATTTTCTTCGTTCACGCTTCGCCACTACAGTGCCGGTTGATTCTGGGTTGATTCAGCATGACGTATTCATTGGAGAAGCGCATGTGCATTGTTGAAGAGTATTTTACTACTCATTCTTACACTCATGTGCAAGAAGTCTTTCAAGATAAATACCCTGCTTCTGCTGTACCTCACAAAGCAACTGTTTTACAACTAGTGCGTCGATTTCGAGAAACCGGAAGTGTATGGGACAAAACAAGAAATGGTCGCCATCGTTTTTAACCGATGTGCGTACGCGCCTGGAACAATCTCAAACCAAAAACCTGAGGAAACTTGCGTCTTAGCGGACTTGTCACGTTCCAGTGCTCATAAGGCCGTGAAGAATGCTACCATATCGCGTTCGCGCTGTTCAAGAACTGCGACACCTTGATAAGGATACACGCTTGAAATACTGCAGGTTGTCTTGATATCTGATCGAAAAAATGGCATCATTATTAATTCCTTGCTTTTCACTGTTGAAGCTTGGTTCCATTTGAATGGTTATGTCAACAGCCAAAACAGCAGAAAATGGTCTTCTGAAAATCCTCATGCGTTCCACGAGGTACCGCTCCATCCACAAAAACTTGGAGAATGGTGCGCCGTATCCCGACGACGTATTGTGTCCCATTTTATTTCAGTGAACAGTGGATGGTATTGTGTACCGAGATATCATCACTCAGTTTATTTCCCTGCTTGAAGAGGATGAACGCGATTAATGGTTTCAGCAAGATGGCGCTACTTGCCATACCTCCAACGAAACTATTGCATTTTGCGCGAGTTATTTCATGAAAGGATTATTTCCAAAAATTTGTGGCCCCCAGATCACCAAATTTATCCTCTCTAGATTTCTATCTTTGGGGTTACCTCAAAGGAGTATTTTACAGGACACATCCAACCACCCTCCCAGCGGCGGCTCAAAGGGTAGAGCCGCCGTGCCATGGCACTACCCTCAGAAGAAACGCATACCTCGCCAAGCATTGTCAAATAAATACATTGATAGTTTACAGACAAGGAGATTCGAATCTTGCAATCGATCAAGGTGACGTGACGACCACCCCAACCTCCTCACTGCATCGCCAGCTGTTTCGTTCGTACCCTCGCGAGGCAACAGTCCGTGCCACCGAAGAGCTGGCCTAACCCATGGACCTAACCAAGTTGACACACGTGCAGAGGATTGAAGAAGCCTCAGCGAGGAACATTTCCACCATGAGCCGAGAACAAAGTGGCAGAGGGCGGGGTTAGCCATAAGAAACCGTGCCCGTCTTCGCCTGGTGCGGCGAGGGAATTTTCTCAGTGTTGACACAGTTGCCACCTTCAGCGAAAAGTCGCTAAATACGACTGATTTGTAAGGCTCGTTGGGGAAGTAATTTCTGCCAACTTTTGGAGAAACGAACCTAGTATTTTTCCAAAGTTAAATGAACATTTTTGATAATAGATGCACCAAGAGGGCCATCCAGACTTTTTTAAAAATATAAAAGTAAAAAATCCTATGATGATGCGAGTTTCCTTTGGCATTTAGACAATTTCTTTTCATAACAAAGATATTTTCGACATCCAGTTAGAATACGTGTGCATGGAGGAGGAAAAGGATTTGTTTTTCCTTACCTCTTGTAATTGTTGTATTTTTAGGGAAGTGTCCTGTAGTGTATAAAGATAGATTAGTGAGTGAAGATGAATCGGATTAGTACGTTATTATTTAAACACACGTTGTTTTCCACGTTACCAAACGAGGATAAACATCTTGGCCACTGGAGCAACCTCAAGGAGGGGGCGGGTGGGGGGGGGGGCATTGCGGTGGTTTTTTTTTCGATTTCTTGATCACGTTGGCATTACCCATCATAGTTGCCGCCGGCCGCCACTGCAACCTCCAATAATTAAAGACCAACATTGGAACTGCAGTTTTGAACATTAAGGAGGAAACACTTCACCGAGTTCCAACCAACATGCTTAGAAGAGTGTGAGCATGTATCCATGAGAAGAGCACGCGCTTTGAGCATCTCCTGTAAAAGTGACACGTTTGCTATTGTTGTCAGACTGTTTCTCTTTTCCGACTTGACAACAATCAACAATATCAACACCAACAAATGACCCCACAAATTGTTAAGAGTTGTTATTTACAGTTGAAGATCAATTCCCGGATGTTTTCAGCAAATTAACAATGTTTATCAAATATTTGTAACTGTTTTTGTTTGGATAAATGGTAACAAATTTATTTACCCAGTGATAGCCTACATGATTAGTTTAGTGATTTAATCGGAACACTTAATGTCCAAATTGTAAAAATAATAATAATAAAAAGTAGACACAAACACAAAAAAGCTTCGACGAAATCCGGACGTGTAGTAGCCGCACTTATGACTCGCCCTTACCATTTCGTAACAAGCTGTGTTAGAATGGCAGGGTTGCCAGGTGCGTAGAAATTTACACTTAAAAGTCAAATTTCGGTGCAAAATTATGATTTTGATTTTTTATGCAAATGTAGGGCCAATATTTAAGAACATATTGCTTGCGTTTGTTGACAAATTTTCAAACTGCTAGTGTTGCCAGCTACGGAGATATGTCCCAAATATGGCACTTTTCACTCAACCCATAAAATCGCCAGTCAGAAATCAATCAAATGCTGCACATGGTCATTATTGATCGCAAATGACAGATTGACATGGGGTCAGTCATCAGACGTCTAATTGTGACTCTCCGATATAGTTTTCTCACTCAAAAGTGCACTTCTGGAAAAATTTAACTCTGGCTTCCGCCAGTTATTAATTTATTTAATTTTCTGTATGGAATAAATTGATAATGTTAAGCATTAAACATATCTCAAAGGATGAGGCTTTATAATGCTGCAAACCCGATGTAAATATCTCTTACGGTTTTCGTGATATCAAAGTTTGGGTTGCGCGACTTTGAAACACTCTGTATAAACTCCTCATATCAAATCATTGTAGCTTTAATATCAACCAAGTCAGTTTATGTTCAAGGGTATTGAAAGTACAGCTACTCTATGTAATGCTTTCTAAGTGTTCATATTTTTTATGATCCAGTAAGTGTTAAACAAATGCGAGGAATAGTTGTCTCAATATTATAATGATGGTGGTTCATTACCAAACTGTTGACAATAGGCAACGACCAATTTGAATTTCTTGAAAATATAAAGATCGAATTTAGACACTCGGGCCGCAATAGTCCATGAAGAGCATTTTAATGGGGTAGGGGAGAATGCGCATGGTACGTACATCTACAGTAAATGGAAGTATTTACTGTAATATCCCTGACATTACGTCACAAAATGTTACCTCCCTTTCATTTATCCTTGTTAAATGTATTCAGGTCAAGGGATTTAGGAAGATATACAAAGTACATCGCGCTACGACGCCAGGGGTCTCGGGTTCGAATCCTGGCCTGGGCATGGATGTTTGTGAGTATCCATTCATCAATTTCATCATATCATGACTCATTAGCAACTTATCCAAAAGTGGCACAAGAAGCGAAGTAAAATAAAGCAAATCAATCAATCAATCGAGGTTTATTTATTTCGAATGACAGTACCAAATAATATTTATGCACACTACTAATTATAATAATATGAATACAATATTAATCAGGAACTTTACTTTTCATCAACTGGATCTAATATTCTTTTTTTATTCAATAAATATTCAATTCATTATCTTCGTTGACATTAATTTCCTTGCTAGGACAGTTATTTTTATACAAATTTGGCGCTCTTAATTACATGTAAGCTAGGAAATGACTACGTGCTGTCCAGTGGCGTCTCGTGGCCTCAAATTTGGCCGGGGCTTATTTTTTAAAGAATTTGAAATATAATGACAATTCACATGAATTACAAAAAATAGGTATTTTTTTCTTATAGACTACTGGACTTACTTTTTTGAAATAATTTAAAATGTAATGACAAATTACAAGAATTACAAAAAAAACTGGTATTTATCTTCTTCTAAACTAGAAAACTAGACTTATTTTTTTAAAGAATTTAAAATATAATGAGAATCCACATGATTCATGATTACAAAAGAAACAGGTATTGTTGTGAAACATACCTTTCTACGAACGTTGACTCCTGTTCTTCTGCTCAGCAAATTTTGTTATTACTTTTTCGTTGAAGCCCTCTATGTTTGAAATGTATTCTTTCTCTATTGTAAGCAAGTGCCAAGGCATTTGGTCTGTCTCGTCCCATTGCATTTCTTAAGCAGGTTTTAATACGCTTCAATGTGCTGAAACATCGTTCAGATTCAGCTGTTGCCACTGGAGTTATTAAAACTTCTGAAAAGGTACCCTCTAAATAATTTTAAATAAAAAATGAATGCAATCTACTGATAGAGTTTATGTTTTTCAACTCTTCACTACAATAAAGAACACGAAGTTCCCTCTTTAGTTTTCCCTCTTCTATGAAGGGATAATAAATGTGGGAAGATGCCTCTGTTTAAAGATTGTTCTCTTTCATTATGTCCTCGTAAAGCAAGTTCATGTCGACCACAGAATTTTAAGCAATCGATAATTCTATTTGATATATGCCTATTTTTCCGGACAAATTCATTGTGTCTTGTAATTGACAGCCTATGTCCTTCATCAATTTGTGTTCGAACATCAACCCTGCCAAACTCACTCAAACATAGCGAATGAAAGCCACCAAAACACTACAGAACAACGCGCTAGATCGAACGCGACGCAACGGAGCTAGCCCCGAATCAGCACTCAAAGCCATTGCAGTATCCCCTTCCCTCTCTGCTAGCATGTGACCTTCACTGTAGCTTAGGTGGGTGTAGGCCACGCCTTCCTTTGCGACGTGCCCCGCAGACCGAAATTGACGTCAATGCCGCTAGGAGCGCTGTCGTATCCATCGCAGCAGACGATGAATTAACGTGGGTAAAAATCGCCTTTTAAAAGACTGTGTGATAGTTATGCGTTATGGTGATTGAGAATTACGTCAATACGTCCGTTTTTCTTTAGGGGCTAAGCCCCGGAAGCCCCAAGGGACGAGACGCCACTGGTGCTGTTATATCTCTATTCTTATACCGTCTTCTTACCTTTTCATGTAATAATACTAATAAATAAAATATTAATTAATTTACATATCATCAATAGACCTACAGATTATATTAAAGTATTGATGTAAACATTTATATTATATGTTATCAGTTTACTTTGTTGTTGGAGTGGTTAGCTCCGTGGTGGAGTCGTTAGCACAATGTGCTACGATGCCAGGGCTCCCGGATTTGAATCCCGGCCTGGGCATGGACGTTCTTTGTGAGTGTTCCTTCATCAGTTTCCTCATATTATCACCCATCCTTATCTTCACGATTAGCCAAAATTTGGCAGAAAAGCGGAGTAAAATAAACCAAATCAATCAATATTATTATTAATTTTGTATTTCCTATCTTGACATAGTGATTGTACTTGGTAGTCATGCTGCTGTGCTCATCACTTAAATAAATATTTTTATATATCATTATTATTAAAATTATTTATTATAGCTGAGGCACTTGGTTCAGATCCCCCCCCCCCGAAATATGTTTCTAGATGCGTGACTGATGGGGGTGGATCAAAATAGGTATAAAGTCCAATAACGACCCTTTTCTAAGAATCGTGTAATGTCGTAGAATCGATAGTTGACTGCATTTCTTTCTAGGTTTTCCTTCATTCCCCATTGGAGATACCCACCCTCAACCATCGTGGCGCCGATACCTTTGACCTGGAATCTTGGGGAAGGTACCACGAGCTGAGATTCAGGGTGAATGAAATCCAGAACGACCACGACGTTCCTGCCGTGCCTATCGCCAAGAGAGGCTGCAGGTTTTCCAATGAGAACAACTTGAAGCTATTTCCTGCATATAGCTACTCCGCATGCGTGACCGAATGCCGCATCAATCGTCAGTTAGAGCTATGCAACTGCACGCATCACCTCGGCCCGAACGTTGGTAAGCATTAGACTTTGCGAATGGTGTCTCGCTGTTCAGTCTCGAGGAAGCGGAAATCTTTCGAATTGCACTTCGACTGCAGCGCCAAATACGATCAGTAGATAAAACTAAGAACACATTGTTTTCCCCGCGTTTTAAAAACTTGCTTTTCACCATAGAAATCACATAGATTTTAAACAGGTTCTTATATTTTTTCACACATTAGAAGAACTACAGTGCTCAAAAAAAGTTTTGCATATTATGATTGCATGGGGTTTGAGTTGCGATATCCCCAAAAGGTATACAATTTTTATTATGTGAGCAATGCCCGAGATAGAAACTGACATAATGCCCCAAGTGAGTTTGGTATTCAGCAGATAGAGGGCAGTAGTTTCCACATGATCCCTGAGCAGATTTGAAAGCAGCCCGATGGGAGGCATTGTCCATGTCTTATCCGCACTTGTGAGTTGGAAACTGCACAGAGAGCGGGTGGAAAACGAAGGGCAACATGCCTAGAGGAACCATTTCTCCTACGGACCGCATTAGAATTGTAACGCTGCTGCAAGAGGGATATCGCCAAGTGGACGTAGCTGTCCATGTTGGAGTGAGCCAAAGTGATGTCTCTCGAGTGTGGAAAAAGTTCAGGGAGACACAATCAGTTGCTGATCGACCAAGGACGAAAAAAAACAACACGCAGGAAAGATTGGTACATGGTGATTTCGGCCCATCGTAGACCCACTGCAACTGCTACCAGTTTGTGCGAGGATCTGCGGAGGGCCTCAGGAGCGAATGTTTCCAATCAGACAGTGCGGAATCGACTTCATGAGGAAGGATTGACGTCAAGAAGACCCATACCCAAGGTTCCTCTGAAACCACACCATAAGAGAGACCGTGTAAGGTGAGCAACAATGCACAGCGAATGGAGTAAGGAACAGTGGGAGCACACGCTCTTTACAGACGAGGTCACCATCACTTTGCACCCGTTAAGCAAAAGCATAAGGGTTTGGAAACAATCAGATGAGAGATTGAACGTGCCCTTCATCCAGGAACGTCACGAACAGCAGGGGGGCTCCATCATGTTTTTGGGTGGAATCATGTTTGGTCGACGTACGCCCCTAATTCCTCTCCAGGGTCACGTGACTGGTCTGGTGTACAGAAACGCTATTCTCGAACCCGTGGTAGCAGGTTTCTCTACAACTGTGGGGGATGGCTTCAAACTGGTGGATGATAACGCTCGACAACATCAAGCCAGAGTGATTCAAGAGTTCCTTGATATGCATGGCATTCAATGCATGGTGTGGAGAGCGTATTCTCCAGACATGAACTGTGTGGAACATGCATGGGAACACCTGAAGCAAGCAATTGTCAGCCACGAAAATCCTCCTGTGAACAAGGTGCCATTGCAGGAGGCTGCCATTCAAGAGGGGGACAGTCTTCCTCAGGAAAAGTTGAATGCTCTTATCCTTATCATACCCCGTTGTGTTCAAGCATGCTTTCGGGTTCGAGGTGGCTATACACAGTACTGAACTTACATTTGTTGATCCCAAGCATGCCTGCGAGCCGTAGGTACACGATATTGCACTGGCTTTCTTTTGTGTTTTGCATACCACATTTTCAATTTTGTGTTTCTGGTGTGATTTTGTTTCTTCTGCATGACTGCACTGTTTTCTTTCTGTTTGTATGTCTCCCCTGTACTCTTGAATATGATTCCATGTATCTAGTACAATAAAATGATCACAAACCCTGAATATGCAAAACTTTTTTTTGAGCACTGTACAAAACATCTGGCTGACTTTCGACTTCCACGATTTGAAATAAGTGAACAACGAATAGTGCAGAAGTCTAGAAAACAAGACTGTTTTATCGCGTCTTGCATCCTGTTTCATTTCCGACAAGACAGTACTTCAAGCCTGCATTTTGGACCTTTCGGACAATAAAGCCTTACTAAAGTGCTCCAGAGGCGTATGTAGATATACCGTGCGTCCATTTCCTTGCGAGGCCGAGAGATCAGAAGAAGTGTGGCGGGTGGCGCTAGCGGAGATGCCGACATTTTCGACCAGTAACGTCCCGCTTAAGTTTACCCTCGAAACCGTTTTGCTTCGGAATCGTTTGGAGGTTTCGAATGTGCAACACTGTATCAAGATTACGTTGCATACTAAACCGCTAAAAGTCAATGGTTTTAGTGAGCATTGTTTTCAATCTGAAAGCTCCGAGCTTGAGTTGTTCTTTCCTTCGCGACTACAGGTGCCCTGCACAGAGCTGCGAATGGAGTGAGGAACAGACCTTGAACCAACCAAGAGCGTGTTAATTTCTTACTGTACATGCCAGCCGCAAAGTTCACGTTAGAACAAAGAGTTTTTATGTATCACACTTACGTGAAAACAGACTCGTGTCGAGACGTCTGTTGACATTTTGCAGAGAAATTCCCTGGCGTTACACCTGCAGGTAGAGACGGTTAGACGTCTTGTCCTCAAATTACGAGAAACTGGATCGTTAAATTTTAGAACCACTAAGCAAAAACTCAACGAAATTGGGGCAGAGGAAGAACTTTTGCGTGTGAATCAAAATTTCATCAAACGATGCTAGGAATGTGTGAATGTAGGTGGACGTCACTTTGAACAACTCTTATAACACAGGTTAGTGCTCGTTTTGCAATGTTAATAGAAATATCTGCGTGCTAAAGATATGTTTATAAAAATAAACGAGACGTTCCTGGTCGAAAATGTCGGCATCGCCGCTAGGACTGCCCGCCAACTTCTCCCGATCTCTCGGCCTCGCAAGGAAATGGATGCACTGTACGAGTATTTTTGTTTTGGGAGTGGTGAGAGCTGTAATAAGCGAGAAGAATTTTACTCTGGTGGCTAATACTAGCACACATTAAACTAACGGTATGTGCAGTGGGATAAGAGTATTACCGTACAAATTGAAGACTAAAATTGGTAAACGCTGCAAGTGCAACAATAATTCAAACACCGTTTTCCACGTAAAACTGTGCAATGTGCCATGCTTTATAATGTGGTAAACGTGAAAAGTGGCCGGTAGCCCTCTAAGGAGTTCAAAGGGCGTGTAAAGAGTCACTAGTGTGAACGTTCTTACGGGCTGATGTGCTGAACGATGCGATTTCCCAACAATTTCGATTTTGGCACTTACAACGTTTACCACTTTTAGTACTCAATTGTCCATGACTATTTTCATATTTTTTTCTTCCATCCTATGTGTTTTTAAGCGATGGATTTATATGTATGCTGGTGCACAAGTTTTGAGTTTTCTTGTAATTCTTAAAGCTCTTTTTGTGTCAAATAAAGTGCACGAACATGGTGATGGACAATTTGCACGGTAATACTCATGGATCCCACTGTACTATGATGCGCCGACAGGTGTCGCCAGAAATTTGTGTGTGAAGGGGGTGGTATCAGGCTATTGATACCACTAGAATGGTAGAAATAATAATGACAATAATAATATCCATCACAGCTTACAACAATTAAATTAAAAATTTATGGTAGCAAAAATTTTAAAGGAAATGCTTCTGTCTAAAGCCGGCCTTACAACGGCAGTTGTATCAGTGTATCCAGGAACTCTACCGGGTATTTCGTAAGTTCTTGAGGGGTTACAAAAATTTATTGCAAGTAAAGTATTGAATTTACGTTAATGAAACCAGTCAGTAGAATAAGTTGATTGTTTCTACGGACAACCTCGTTTGATACAATAGCCTATTTGGACTAAAATTAAGCTATATTTTCATATCTTCTGGTGGATTTAGCTAATTCATAGGTGTAGCAAATCGTCTAATCATGCTACGAATTCTAAATCCTCGTACTATGATGATTAACATTCTTGAATGTCTGGCTTGGGAATATTCTATTCTCAGGGTCACGTGACTCTGTTGATTAGTTGGGTGTGTGTATATATATTACTATACTTCTTCCTTCTCCTCTCCTCTACACTTGTAGATTTTGTGAGATCATGAATTTTCTGACCATGCCCATTTCCAGTTTTACCTACTTCCGGTTTTACATACTTCCGGTTTTGCCACCTTCCGGTTATGCCAGTATTACCAAGATTGGTCTGTATGGTATATTTATATATATATATATATAAATACCAATACCCAAAATATTTTACTATTTTTGATATACTTAAACATAGACTAGTTTCTCCAGCTAAATCTATATATAATAACCAATACCCAAAATATTTTACTATTTTCGATATACTTAAGCATAGACTAGTGCCTCTAGCAAAATCTATATATAATAACCAATACCCAAAATATTTTACTATTTTTGACATACTTAAGCATAGACTAGTTTCTCTAGCAAAATCTATATATAATAACCAATACCCAAAATATTTTACTAATTTTGATATACTTAAGCATAGACTAGTTTCTCTAGCAAAATCTATATATAATAACCAATACCCAAAATATTTTACTATTTTTGATATACTTAAGCGAAGAACTAGTTTCTATTCAATTTTCCTAAAGTGTTTGTGCTAAATATATTATCTCCCAATAAGATTGAAATATTGACACTCTCTAGAGTTGTGATATATCCAGAAAAATATATATATATAAATACCAAATAAAAAACAATGGTAAATCCTACTTGTAAAACTGAATGCTACATTTTGTGGTAAATTCATATCTAAAACAAATTTGTCAAAACACTTGGCAATATGTACTGGTCAACCAAAAGATCCTACATTACCAACCCAACCCTGTCCCTATTGTGGAAATGTTATTAGCATACCTAATCTAAACAGACATATGAAGAGTTGTGAATCTCAACCATCAACTAGCCAGACTAATCCTAGAAAAAGAGAAGCAGATATATCTCCAACTGATGGTCCTGAACCAAAACAAAGTAGATTTTCGTCCACACCTAGGGCAACAGCTTTTGGTGGTCGTCTTAATGATTACCCTTTTGAATCAGAGCCACATTGTCATATCAACAATTTCTTGAAGAACATAAAATCTTCAATAATAGAACTCCTGAAAAATAAACTTAAAAATAAATCTATTAAGTTCTATATTATCCTATCCTGTGAATATGAGAAACCTGATGAAATATGTCATATACATCACCATTGTTCAAAGACTCAGACTCTATATTTGAGTGATATAGATAATTTGGAACAAATCTATGCCCAGCTTATGGACACATTACTCAGAAAACATGAGGAATTTGAGGCTAAAGGATCTAGTTGGAAATTATGTGGGAGTCCACACAAACTGAAACTGAAAATAAGTCAAATTTCACCTCTCTCTGCTTCTACTTGTGTCCCTCTTCCAGTGAATATTCAAAATAAGAAAGCAGTGGTCAATATAAAAATAAAGATAACAAGTGTTTTCTGTGGTGTGTCTTGGCACAACTTTACCCAGTTCCTGGGAAAGACAATCCAGAGCTAGTTCATCATTATATACAGCATGCTATGTCAGGTATCCAATATCCTGTTGCTATATTTGATATAACAAAATTTGAAAACTATGTAGAAGAATCCTTGGCAATCAATGTGTATGCTTATACAAAGAATAATTTTGTATATCCTCTTAGAATAAGTACTCTCAATGATGATGATGCTGATGTCATCAATTTGTTACTTATTTCAGATGACAAGAATTTCCATTACTATCTTATTCGCAATCTCTCTCGTCTGATTAGAAGCCAAATAACTAAATATCCCAGGGAAATCAAGATTTGTCTCAACAGAAGTATGTCAAATTTAATAATCCAGAAATTGCTAACAAGAAACTTGAAGAGCACTAACAATACTGTGGTGAGAACAAGCCTGTGCGTATGATTATGCCCAAACCAAAAGAGGTTGAGAAATGTAAACAACACAAGGCCCTGTTGGAGCATCCAGCTATAATAATAGCAGATTTTGAGGCATTTCTCAAACCATTCAACTATTCAGACCCTGATCCTGAAATCTCTTCTACTACACCTTATTAGTAGGGCTCGGATTTTTAGGTGCTAAAAATCAGAAAAATATTTTTTTTTATGTGCTCAAAATATGGAAAATATTTACACTTTACGTACTTAAACATGGAAAATATGCATTTTTATGTGCTAAAAATGTTGAAAATTTCTGCTTAAAACAGCTCTACTCACCAGATGAAATTAGCATGTTTTGTTGAAAAATGGTGAATTACAATACACCACAACTGTAATCTTCAAATTGCCCATTACAAAGGACTGTCTCGAAACAGTGTCTTATACTGCGAAAATGTTCGTTCTACATCACATGAAGTCAACCTCGCATACTTAAGGCATGATATTTCACTCACACTTAAATATCCAATATTGTCTTCCTGTTCACCGTCCAATACATTCGAAATGTTACACATCATTTTAAAGCCGGAATTTTTTGCCATGACATCTTGGAGTTTTCTGCGAAGCAATTGTGCCTTTGGTCCATTAAGTTTGTTGAGCTTGCTCTCCACTTCACGAACTTCTTTAACTGCTTCTGACAAAGGAATGTCCGTTGCTTCTAGTTTTTTGATCGTATTACATAGGAAACTCAAATTTGCAGAAATATAAGCCAGGTCATTTCTTAATGTAGAGTCACTCAACATACCTTGAAGAATTTCAATTGAAGAAGCATCATCTTTATTCAGTCCATTAACAACACATGAAAATTCTTCAAAATTTTCTGCATAGTATGCAACAGCATTAAGCCATGTTCCCCACCGCGTAACTACAGGTGTGGGTGGCAACGGTGTTTGGGGATTTTCCTTTTTGAAGATTTCAATTCTTCTTGGCGATTTCACAAACACCTTTTTTCCATTCGAAACCAATTTATCTACATTAGGATATACATTTCTAATTTCTTCACATACCCTATGCAATCCATAAACAATGCACGTAACATGAGTCATTTTAGGATAACTGACTGTAAGACCTTCTGCTGCTTTCTTCATATATGCTGCAGCATCTGTGAGCAAAAGTAAAACATTGTCGAACTTCACCCCACTTGGCCACAATATCTGCATGGCTTCATTGAACAATCTAGCAATTATAACATCATTTGTGGCACACAGTTTTTCGCACGTTAAAAGAAAAGATTTACTTGAAATTGTTACATCATTTTTCAATAACCCAACAACTACATTTCCCACTTTCCTACCACTTGAGTCCGTACTTTCATCTATGCTGACCCAGATTTTTTCATTCTCACAGATATCACGAATTTTCTGCATCGTTTCTTCGTAGTTCTTTGGGAGGTAACATTTCCTTAAAGTAGACTCATCTGGGGTGTCGATGTTTGTGTATTTGCCTAAGAAATTTCGCAGCTGAGGATGATTCACCTTATAAAGCGGTATGTCAGCAGAAACAAAAGCCATACACAAATCCGCACAATAACGAGAAAACTTGGATGGTTCTTGGGACGAACTTGGGATGGGGTCACTAATAAGGGATTGTTTGCTTTTCACACGCACAGCTGCAGCAATATGTTTACTGCCATTCACATGTTGGGTTACCTGAGATCGTTGTTCTGCTGTTATGGCTTTTCCACAGGGCTGACAAAAGAGTAGCTTTCCATCAGTGGTAAATGTATTCTTGAATTCTGCAACATATTGCTGCAAACGATAACTTGGTGCAGATTTCACTTTCGGCATTTTCAAACACGCACACACTTACAGAAAACTCGCACCTTTCGAACGAAACACACTAGTGCTTCTCCCACGCAATACCACGCCAAGCAAATACTGTGGAACAATCTGTCCACTACTGAACGTTGAGCTTACGTTTTACCTCTCAGTATGGACAATTCGTTACATCCAGACTGGATACTGTTGCCAGGTCTTGCAGAAAATTTTCCCTCTCTAAGATGAGAAAATAAATACAGCGACTATATAAAAAAAAACCTTTTGATTTTTTTCTGGTAAATCTTAAAAAGATAAGAAAATTTAAGTAGATACGAAATTTTATGTGAAATTTTTGGGACAAAACATTCATTTTATGCATTTATGAGCGAATATTAAGAAATATGTATTTACATAAAAAAAATTGGAAAATATGTTTTTTTATGTGAAATAAAATTTGATATATAGGCGCCATCCAGTTACTATGATCGGAATTTGTAACTCACTTACGAGGTCATATCTACTCGCAGAAAATATATTTATTTACCTAAAAATCCGAGCCCTACTTATTAGCACCATGAGGTCTGTAGTTATGGCGTAATTCATTAAAACCTAATGAGCCTTATGTATACAGAGGACCTAATGCTGTCAAACATTTTTTTCCAAAAAATGAAAGAAGAAGTAAGGATTATTGGTAAAGTATTGTCTGTGTCAAAACCAAGAATACCATTATCTGCTGCTGAAGAACAATTATATTATACAGCTGATATCTGCCCACAGTGTAATTCATATTTTACACATGATAATTTATCACCAATGTCATTTCACGGGAGAAAATTTGGGGATTTTGTGCAACAGCTGTAATCTCAAAATACAAAGAGAAATTTATTCCCATATTCTTTCATAATGGCAGTGGTTATGATATCCACTATTTAATTAGGCATCTAAGTTATGATACAGAGCACATATATGATCTAGTAGAAAATCAAGGGAGATACATTAGTCTTAGCAAAACAGTCATGATTTCTGAGAACAGTACTATTAAGATGTGATTTTTGGACTCCATGCAATTTCTCTCTGCTGGCCTGGATGCTCTTGCCAGCAAACTAATGACAAATTCCAAATTACAACTAATATTTTTCCTGGCTTAGGCATAGAACATATTAGACAGAAATTGGTCTATCCATATGAATATGTAACTGACTATAATAAGTTTAATGATGAATCTGTTCCTCCACAAAGGGAGTTCTACAGCCAACTCAGAGAAAATAATATTACTGATAAAGATTACTATCATGCACAACTGATGTGGAATAAATTACGGTGTAGAACACTGGGAGATTACCATGATGCTTATCTAAAGTTGGATGTTACAATTCTTGCTGATGTATTCCAAGCTTTTAGAAAATTGTCTATGGATATCTATGAATTGCACCCTGCACATGTTTACAGTCTCCCAGGGTTAGCTTGGTCAGCTATGTTGCTCAAAACAAAACTTGAACTGGAGCTGATTTCAGACGTGGACATGTTTCTTTTTATAGAGAAAGCTATACGTGGGGGCATGGTACAATGCACACAAAGGTATGCAAGAGCCAACAATGCACATATGACAAAAGTATATAATCCAAATGAGCCTTCTAGCTACATATCTATGTTGATATAAATAATTTGTATGGTTATTCAATGATGCAGAACTCCCCTATGGTGATTTTGAGTGGATAGATCCTACATCAATAGACATACAAAATTTTGATGATAGTAAGTATGGTTTCTTTGCTGAGGTGGATCTTGATTTTCCTTATGAGGTGCATAATCTATTTTCTGATTTGTCACTAGCTTCTGAGTTTAAGTGTCCATCTGAATCAAAACAACAAGCTTCTGATGACCCTTGAATCAAAAAAGATATATTATTCACTATAAGAATCTCAAATATTTAATGGAGAGAAAGGTTCATGTAGTGCAAATTCGAAGAGTTCTTAGATTCAAGCATTCAGAGTGGTTGAGGCCTTATATTGAAACTAACACAAGATACAGAACAGAAGCTACTTCAGGTTTAGATAAGGATTTTTTAAAATTGATGAATAATGCTGTCTCTGGTAAGATCATGAAGAATATTGGGAAGCATGTAGATGTAAGACTAGTCTCTGATACAGAAAAGTGTAATAAGTTGGTCACAGATCCAAAACTTAAATTGAAAACAATATATCATGAAGATTTGTCACTCTTTGAAATGGAGAAGCCATGGATCAAATTTAACAAACCTATCTACGTGGGAGCTACAGTTCTGGATATGTTCAAGCTACACATGCTGCAGCTTCACTATGATACAATGAAACCTTTTTATAAAGATGATCTGTCTTCTGTATATGGATACAGATAGTTTTTATATATCATATCAAAACACCTAATCTGTATGAAGACATGAAACACCCTACGTTGTTTGATTATTTTGATACATCTTCATACCCTCCTAGTTTTGATATTCCTTCCAACAATAAAAAAATACCTGGCAAACTAGAAGATGAAAAAACTAATGACATTTTTAAAGAGTTTATTGGATTACGAGCAAAGATGTATGCAATTAGATTAGAGAGAGACACTATCAAAAAAGCCAAGGGAGTAGGTAGAACTATAATAGAGAATAAACTCCCCTTTGATGATTATTACAACTGTCTCAAAACTAAGTCTCCCAAACTGAGGGAGGAGAAGAGAATCCAAAGTGTTGAACATATATTAAACACAAACAAAATAAGAAAATTGCCCTGGATTCAGAGGATGACAAGAGACAGATTCTCTCATGTGAGATACACACATTACCATGGGGTCACTATCACATGAGAGATAGCAACCAATGTAATATTTGCCAATAAAATAACCATGAATCTGTTTGGGTTTAGAAAACAAGCTATGGAAGTGCCTGTTCAGATAGCCTCACCAAATCTCACTAATATCTTGTCTAAACTAAATGGACTACTAATTATTCACTTGTACAGTATCCTAACAGAATACAATGATGATACTGGTAAAATATTTTATATTTTTAATAACAATATAAATTATTATAAACTCCGCATTGGTGGGAAACTACAATTCACTATAAATCCTTAGAACAAGGTAAGATAAAAATATTTACTGGGAGTAATATCTATCGTATTAAATATGATAAGATGAATACTATCACCACATATGATATATCTGCAAATGAGTTTCTGTATATAGCGTTGCTGGGAGATTACGACAAACTTATACCTTTATTTTTGGAGTTGAAAATCACTTATCCTATAATAAATAACCATTACCAAAATGCCTAATGATCTTTTTCGTCATACAAAACACAATGAACACAGTGATGAGATTCTTGTGCTTGATATTAGAGTCAAAAAATTACATACTGATCTACGAACATTACAGGAAACTCTTAACTCTAGTCGGCAATCTGAGATAGCTAGCCTCTAGTCTCAGTGTCTGGATCCTATTTTCAAAATTGATGCTGAACTCAAATCCTTACTGCAAAAAATATACTAATTTGGTCTCATGGACAATCTTGTAAACTTAGAGGAGAGTGTAGGCAAATTAAAAAATGAGCTTGAGAGATTTTCACAAGCCCAGACTACCAATGCTGAACAACTGAAACAACAATTAAATGATCAAACAAACAGTATTCCTACAGAACTACAAATAATCATCCAGAGTATCAAAACTCAAGAAGATTATGATAGTATAATTGCTGATTTGCGTGAGCTGTTTCAATCCTTTGAGATTCCTACATTAGAAAATATAAAAATTGAACTACAAACAGATGAGCTGCACACTGCTATAACTGAAGTCCAAGCCAGACTTCAAATATTGGAAGACTTTATAAATAATCTACCCTCCTCCAGTGAACTTAATGCCATTGCTCGTAATGTAACTAGCATCAAGCTCCAGCTTGAGACTTACGAGGATTTTGGGTAAATTCAAAGTACCATAGCCCACATTGAGGATACTTTGGCAACTATGAAAAATTCCAGGAATTACTGGAATCAAAATTACCTGGCATTACTGAAACTCTGAGTATAGTCTAACAACAAATTACTAAGCTGGAAAATCTGAACACTGAATCTGAATTATCCCATTTCCATCATTTGATAGATGACATACAAAAAAAATTAGAAACACTTCAGCAATCAACACCTACACAAAATGACATAACACAACTCCAAGATGCCTTAAGCACTGTAGCTAATGCCACTGAATTAGATGCTGTGAAAGAAGCTCTGACGACACTCCAGAATACTGTAGCTAGCTTACCTACTTCTCAGGAACTCAGAGTTGTGAAAAGAGCAGTAAATCTGAGGATATCAAAAATATTCAGGTGGAAATTGCACAAATTCAAGAAACTATTACCACTTTGCCCACGAACCAAATTGTCAGTGAACTTCGCTCATTGTTTATGGAAATTAGAAGCCAAGTATATGATCTCTCTAGCCAGAGCTCTAAATTGAAGCTTGTGGAGAGCTTACAGCAGATTATCTCAAACATCAAGCTTCAAATTGGGACCATAGAAGCAAATCAAGAATCAGCCTTATGAAGTTTTACCACCTAGCTCCATGATTTGAAAGAGCAATATAAACAACTCTATGTGGATATAAGAATCAAACCTGGCCATGATGAGGTTGGTCGTACTATAGGGGAACACTTGGAACCACTGCTGAGCAGATTGGATGAAGTACAATCTGGTCAGTTATTCTCTGTTGAGATTGTCAGACTTCACAGTATTCCAAATACACAAGGGCACTGGACAGATGTTAAGGCTGGTAATATTTACAAATTATATGCCTATACACAAACTCATGAATTTTTCCTCAATGGTACTATTCAATTTATAAAGTTTGGATATTTGAGAAACGGAAAACAATTTGAGGTGGCACTCTTCACCATACAAAGAAAAGATGGTGTGTTCAGAGCACTTCAAATACCAATAACAAATAACTATAAAATACATGAAGATAAACAATTGTCTGTTTTTTATGTTGAAACTGGTGACCAATTATTATTTTTAGTCAAACAATTGTATCCTGAGGATAATCACTTTTAAGTAATCTTCTCTTACAAGACTCAATGTCTAGACAAGATATAGTCAATGAACTACGCAGACCAGCTTGTCGTAACTATAAACGACTATCTGTGGTACTGATCTATGGGAAGCAGATCTGGTTGAAATGAGCACAGGAAATTTGAAAAATCTACATAAACTAAATCATGGTTTTAAGTACTTGCTTACTGTAATAGATACTTTCAGTAAATATGCTTGGGCTGTTACTCTGAAATCTAAAACAGGAGCTTGTGTTACTGAGGCCTTTAAGTCTATTTTCGAGCAAGGCAGAATACCCCATTATTTACAGACAGACAGGGGAAAAGAATTTTACAATTCTATGTTTACCAAATTAATGAACCAGCATAATATTCAGCATTATTACACATACAGTGATTTGAAAGCTAGTATAATTGAAAGATTCAACAGAACACTAAAAAAATCATATGTGGAAACAATTTTATCTGATCTTGTATGAAGCCTGCTGAGTTAACTAAATCTGATGAGGTACAATTAATTTCCACTGTTTACTGTCCCAAATATCAACATACAACCAAGAAACCTAAGTACAAAATAGGAGATCAAGTAAGAGTTTGTAAATTGAAACACTATTTTGAAAAGGGTTTTACTAAAAATTTGAGTACAGAGTTGTTCACTGTGGTTGAAGTCTTACCAGGGAACAGGTATACGTATATAATAAAAGACAATTGCAATGAAATATTGAAAGGAAAATTTTATGAAGAGGAACTTAGAAAAACTAAATACGCACATACATATGGACGGGTTAAACTTACAGTGGTGTAAGTCACTTTTGTAAAAAAATGACTTAGACACAGAAACCAGATCTTTATAAGTCAATCTGCTAACAGTAAACGTGAAGTAAATCAGAGATGCTTTCAACTGTCAAGAGATGACAGTATAAGTCTAGTGATAAAGGAAACAACTATTGTGTTGATCAGCAAAGTGCTGTGAGTCAGACTTATTTTTCTTTTTAAGAAACTGACTTACACCACTGTAACTTTAACCCGTCCATATCTTATTGAGAAAGTATTACGTAGAAAAAACAAAAGGTTATTAGTGAAATGGCTGGGACTTCCAGAAAAATGTTGGATTACCACAGACCAAGTAATTCTATTACAACAACATGGAATGTGGTAAGACGTTTGCCTGATTTACTAGAAAATAGAAAGAAAAATGGTGAGCTGCTCCCAGACAATCTCAGATGCCTCACTGTAGATCCATCTGGTTCTGGAAAAACTACACTACTTGTAGATAATTTTCTGCTTGCTCCCAATTGGTTAGACTGGAAGAACAGACACCTGTATATATTTTCAAAAATTTTGGAGCAACCCAAATACCAGCAGCTTATGAAACTGTATGAGGGACTGGGCATAGCTACTTTTAAATCAGAAATAAAACCACTTGACAATTGTTATGAAAACTCAGTTGTAGTCTTTGATAATGTAATTTTAGAAAATCAAAATGAAATTCGTAATTTTTTTACTCAGGGTCGTCACAGGGGAATAGACTGTTTTTATCTTGCTCAGACTTATTCTAAGATTCCGAAACAGTTACTTCGTGATAATACAAATCTAGTTTCTCTGTTTCGTCAGGACCACACTAATCTGAAACATGTATACAGGGTGACTGGTAATTAGATGTATTCCCTGAAAGGGGTTAAAGTAGAGACAATTTGCAATAAATTTGACCATATGATACCCCGTCCGAAAATTAGTAGTTTTCGAGATAATCGAGTTTCTATTGTTTTTTCTAGAAATGACAATTTTCCACATAAAAAGATGAATTGAGAAAAAACTGATAATTGTAGGGAACTTATTTAAGCGTTTTCTATAGCTAACAAACAAGTGGTTCGTTTAGAAAAAAGTTTTTTCCAAATAACAATCACATGTAAGTACCGGGTGGGTCTAAACTTACAAGTGATGATAAAAAAATGCACTCTTAGTTTACTTGGCAACGTATTAATAACAAAAATGGTATGACACGAACCGTACAAATTACTTAAATTACTTCCTTGAGTCATCAGCTATCCAACAAGGTACAAATGTTGCTAACATTTACATTTGTGTACAAGAAATAATACTTCATTCATCTTCATGTGTATGGAATCAATGAACAATACAATTAAAGAACATTACACGTCTTGCTCAAAGTGGGCACCTCCGTTACGAATGCAGGCACGTAAGTTTTTACGGGTAATTTGGTCTCTTAACTCGTGATGTGATGGTGGCCTTGACGTGTTGACCAGCTGTTAAGATCCTCTCCCTGAGCTCTTCTTGCGAGTTTACCGGTGCCTTGTCATGTGGCTCCAAATGTAAAAGTCGCAAGGCGTCAAATCGATCGGGGGATCGAGCTGGGCAGTCATCATGCTGATAAATCATGTCACGTCTTGTAGCTAGAGGCACATCCTCCAACAACATTGCCATCCCGTTCCGCAAAAAATGTTCATAAGTGATGCCATTTAAGATTTGGGGCAGGAAAAATGGCTCGATGAAATGATTGTTGATTACGCCCATCCATACTTCTGTCTGGGCGTGCGACAGTGGCTGGATGAAAAGTACCCAAAGAAATGGATTGGCCGAGGCGGACCGATTCCCTGGCCGGCTCGATCCCCCGATTTGACGCCTTGCGACTTTTACATTTGGAGCCACATGACAAGGCACCGGTAAACTTGCAAGAAGAGCTCAGGGAGAGGATCTTAACAGCTGGTCAACACGTCAAAGCCACCATCACATCACGAGTTAAGAGACCAAATTAGCCGTAAAAACCTGCGTGCCTGCATTCGTAACGGAGGTGCCCACTTTGAGCAAGACGTGTAATGTTCTTTAATTGTATTGTTCATTGATTCCATACACATGAAGATGAATGAAGTATTATTTCTTGTACACAAATGTAAATGTTAGCAACATTTGTACCTTGTTGGATAGCTGATGACTCAAGGAAGTAATTTAAGTAATTTGTACGGTTCGTGTCATACCATTTTTGTTATTAATACGTTGCCAAGTAAACTAAGAGTGCATTTTTTTATCATCACTTGTAAGTTTAGACCCACCCGGTACTTACATGTGATTGTTATTTGGAAAAAACTTTTTTCTAAACGAACCACTTGTTTGATAGCTATAAGAAAACGCTTAAATAAGTTCCCTACAATTATCAGTTTTTTCTCAATTCATCTTTTTATGTGGAAAATTGTCATTTTTAGAAAAAACAATAGAAACTCGATTATCTCGAAAACTACTAATTTTCGGACGGGGTATCATATGGTCAAATTTATTGCAAATTGTCTCTACTTTAACCCCTTTCAGGGAATACATCTAATTACCAGTCACCCTGTATATTGACTATGTAGGAGGAGATTTAAACTACACTCAATTTTCAAAATTTTGCTCTTTCTTTTGGAACAAAGATGATTTTAGATTTGCTACAATTGATATGACCCAAAAACAAACAATGGAAAATATAGAAACAAAATTAACAATTTTATAAATGTTGAGTCATTATAAGATACGTTGTGACGTTATAAATAACCCCTAAACAAAAATGACAAAACATAAAATTGAAGACAATTTGAATTTACGTGACTATCTGGCCAAAAAATTTAAAGGCTGGAAATACGAAATTACAGGATACTATGAACAATACAAACGTCAGGATCAACCAATTATTGATGCTATCAGTGGTCTTGGTAGAGAAATTAAGGGTGTTACAGAACAAAATAAGAATCTCATGAATGAGCTAGTGCCTCTTGCTGATAGAAATTATGCAGATTTTCCTCCTACTCCACTATCCAGTATTCATACTCCTCTAGTATTCCAACAACCACCTACTAAGGCCATAGGAGAATCATAAAAAAATGAGTTAGGTCCCTTGGCAAGAGGTTACCTGAGTACTACGAAATTTGACAAAGATGAAATGTTTGGATTGTATCCAACCATGGAGCCTAACGAGGGAGTAGTCTGGAAAATTGGAAAACCTAGAGTCACATTTCAAGGGATGATGTGAAAATCAATTTGGGTAGGGCAAATAGCTGGTCCAGATATCCTGGCACTGTGGGACTGTGGGAGCTCATCACTAAGAAACACCCAAAAGATTATACAGATGAAGATTACCAGAGTTACTCAGAAATTTTGATACTGTCTGATGCTCTTACCAAAACAATGATGCTAGTCAGAACAAGAGTTAAATCTAGCAGTGGGGATAAATACAAGAATCTGATTAAACCTATATGGAACCAACTCCAAACTGGTAGTGGCATTAAATAACAATACTATAACCAAAGAGTTTGTGTGGGTGTATGATGTGAGAAAACTCATAGATAGAATGTTGGTCATAGCAGGAGAAGAAAATGCTGGCAACAATAATTTCCATAATGAAGAAATAGGTATTGTAGATATGATTAGTGCTAAACTAGCCTATTTTATTGTAAATGACAGTACACGCATAGGATACTTCATTAAAATTATTAATACTCTCCCTCCTAAATTCTGGAAGGGTCAGGGTTTAGTTACTGACATTATTAACAAACTTCCTTTCGAAATGCACTTACCTGGTTACCAATACTGTGGTCCAGGGACTAAACTAGAACAACGACTGGAGAAAGGATACAGAGGAATTAATCCTTTGGTTACAGCTTGTAAAGACCATGACATTGCCTACAATACACATACTAATCTTAGTGCTCGTCATGAGGCTGATCAAAAATTGAAGCAAGCAGCATTTGGAAGACTAATCAGCAAAGATTCTTCATTAGGTGAAAAAATAGCGGCATTAGGTACAACCATTGTAATGAATACAAAACAAAAATTAGGGTGGGGACTATAATCCTATATATATATATTGTAATGATACGATCATTACTGGATCCTTTTTTATGTTATAAATTGTGTATGCCTATGTCTATGTCCTGTACGTTTGAGTTCTTGGCCGTTGGGGAGCGGTAAATTTCCAGTAACGGTTTAGGTCATTAGCGGGGCCTATAAAAGGAAGGGAAGGCAGCAGTCGGCCTCAGATGTTTTGGTGCGATACGGCGAGGTAAAGATGTGTCTCTTCTCTATGGGGCGAAACGAGGACTTTTCTTGATAATATGAATAGGCGGATACTTTAACTTTCTCTCTTTCTTTTAGTACACACACTTCCTGTTTTCACATTATTCCAATAGTTTATTTCATGTGGGAAACCGGGTACACAACACACATACCTTCAGCCACCTTTTTTGGTACTGAGGGATATATTTTTTTTTTACTCGTGGAGCCAGTGCCTACGCGAGTCTACACACTCTCTTCGGGAAGGGGGGACAGGGTACACCGGAATGTAATGTTGTGAATAACTGCCAAGAATTAACTTCTGTAAATATAATATGAATATCCCTATATATATCTAAAAGGAAATGGGCGTTAAGTTGTAATTCGAAGAGGTACGTGTCTATTGCCTAAACTAGCATCCACAGAACTTCAGGTACTGCAAGTTTTGAACCTCGGGACAAGGATTCAAAAATGTATGGTAGTGTATATTGTGTATGTTGCTGAGAATCAGCTTAAAAGCACAAAATATACCGTTACAATATATACCGCGTGAACACCTAAAAGTACCACCTGAAATAGCGAAGAAACTAGAAATAGTAGCGATGTGAGGTTTGCGGGAAACAATAATATCAAATGGGGCTCGTAAATCGGAGGTATGGGGTGGGTCGAAAAATATCGACAAATGGGGCATCTGGAGCAAACACAACGCCGTTAGTCTCATGCATCTACTGCACATAGGAACGAAGATATGGCCATGTTAAAATATGTAAACAAACAAACAAGTGGCCCACTTGACCGTCAGTACCACGGCATGTACAAGTATGAGATGTCGGAAGCCATTGGACAAGATGAAGACAGAACGTGTTAAAGGAAGAAAAAATACAGTAGACATCGTCAGCACCATGTATTTGACAGTGTTACAGCATAATGAAAATGACCATGACAGTATGTCGAAGAACCACTGCGTAAGAAGCGAAAACCTGTCAAAGTGTGTGTTCAAAGTGGTGGCCGTCAGCTGCGATACAGGCAACGAGGCGCCCACGCAAAGATCGTTGCACAGAATGTAGCATCTCGTAAGGAATGTCCCTACAGGCCGCAGTAATGCGGTGTTTCATATCCTCTGGAGTTGTTGTCACATCCCGGTGGACAATGTCCTTCAGCTTTCCCCACAGGAAAAAGTCTAACGGTGACAAATCTGGGGAACGAGCCGGCCATTTGACAGGCCCTCCACGTCCAATCCAAGGATTTGGAAATGTATTTTCCACACATGCTGTAGCGCGTCTTGCACTGTGAGCTGGGCACCCGTCATGTTGGTACCACATTTCCCTCCTTGTCTGAAGTGGTATGTCCTCCAATAGTACAGGCAGTTCATGTTGTAAAAACTGTATGTATCGGTCAGCATTCAGTGTCCCTTGTATAAAAAAAGGGCCAATGAGATGTTCACCCACTATACACACTCCATGGGCGCTGGCGTTCCACTTGGCGAAGCCAATGTGGATTTGTCACCGACCAATAGTGCATGTTCCTTAGGTTGACATTTCCATGATTGGTAAAAGTTGCCTCGTCAGTGAAGAGGATACGTGACAAATCGGGTGTGTCGTGTCGTAACATCCATGTGCAAAACCAAACACGGTCCACAAAATCATTCCCGTGAAGTTCCTGATGGAGGGAGATATGATATGGGTAAAACTTGTGTGTGTGCAGAATGCGCAATACACTTCGCTGACTCATCCCAGCATCCCTGGCAATTTCACGGGAGCTAACGTGCGAATTCACAGCAACAGCGGCGAGAATATTTGTTGCACCTGCCTCCCTCACCTGAAGTTGGCTTGTTCCACACACGTGCTCGTGGTGTTACACTTCCGGTGTCTCTTAATTTAATAAATATACTTACCAAACAGACGTCGAGATGGCTGTCGTCTGTCCGGATATCTCTCTGTGTACACACGGTAGGCTTCTGAGGCATTCTTTCGGCATTCCCCATAAATCAGGATCATGTCCGCTTTTTCTATGTTTGTGAACACCATAATCTTCGCTCTTACCACTAAGACTGCTTGCTATGAACTAACACGATCTCGTGGACCTGCTATCAAAACTTGCTCTGCGTAAAGGCAGTTCTGTCAGGCACCTGAGAAGTCTTACATGCCGTGGTACTGACGGTCAAGTGGGCCACTTGTTAGTTTGTTTACATATTTTCACATGGCCATATCTTCGTTCCTATGTGCAGTAGATGCACGAGACCAACGGCGTTGTGTTTCTCTGCGTGTGCTCTTTTATATTATGCATGT
Source organism: Lepisma saccharinum (assembly GCF_977018435.1). NCBI lineage: Eukaryota > Metazoa > Arthropoda > Insecta > Zygentoma > Lepismatidae > Lepisma > Lepisma saccharinum. The sequence goes on from NC_139245.1 coordinate 41,465,710, forward strand.
TATTGTATATCGTTCCATTTAAAAAAATATGACTTTGCTCCAGATGCCCCATTTGTCGATATTTTTCGACCCACCCCGTACCTCCGATTTACGAGCCCCATTTGATATTATTGTTTCCCGCAAACCTCACATCGCTACTGTTTCTGGTTTCTTCGCTATTTCAGGTGGTTCTTTTAGGTGCCTCACGCGGTATATATATATACCTATCATTATGAAACCTAAAGGTATTGTCTTCCAAGTATCATATTCAGATCTAAAATCTCTAGGATCCTTAGACAGTCTCCTCACCAAAAAGAAACAACAGGAGAAGAAAAAATCTTGTTTGAGTAAGGGTCATGGAATTAAATTAACTCTTAGTACACCTCAGTTGAAAAGATTACACAGTTCCAGAAAAGAAATCACACTGGTGGTTTCATATTCAGTATTGCAGATATTTTCGCAGCTCTAGGTGCTGTGGAAAGTCTAGCAGGGGGTAGTGCTACTATAGCAAAAACAGTTATTGACGCAAAGAAGAACAAAGCTGAACTAGAAGAGCAAAAACGTCATAATCTGCGAATGGAGAAGAAAGGCAAGTGTATTAATGCTTTGAGAAAATATAAAAAAATAGTAACACTCTCCGACTTTGATATTGAAAATTTAATTGAATTACTGGGAATCAAACACTTCAGAGGTGTTTTCATGTTCTCCAACTTTGATATTGAAATTTTAATTGAATTACTGGGAATCAAACACTTCAGAGGTGTTTTCATGTCAGATTCTCTACCTATTAAGGGACCATATAAAAAAGAGTGCGGAGTAGTCAATTTGGATAGTTTCAAAATTCAAGGGACTCACTGGATCTGTTATTACAAACAAGCTAATATTGCTTTTGTTTTTTATTCTTTTGGTGGTATTCCACCATCAGATTTAGTTAGTTATCTCAATACTCAATCTCTATTATAGTGACGAGCGTATCCAGGATTTTCAGGATGTAAATTGTGGCCACCTATGTGTTTCAATGCTGGCCTTCTTATCTCAAATAAATAAACCATCAATTGAAGATTTTCAGAAAGCATTGTGGCGTCTAAAGCATCATCTTACCTGTTCATCTTACCAGTGAGACTTCAGTATTGAAACTCAGCTTAAAAAATGATATTATCTATCCTAAATCTATAGCTCTTCGTGCTTTCTACAGTGTGTATCTTATTCACAATATCACAAAACACAATAATAGGGTTGCAGTAGGAAATGAAAAAAAATATTATTACTCCTGGTCAGTATAATCTATCAGCATTACAAGCTCATCTGCCTAGAGGTATGTTACTATCACAAAACTCTGTTACACAGAGAGTGGAATTAGTTTCTGCAACTGAAACAGTTGATCTGGGCACACTTGGTAACCTACTGGGTTTTGAGAATAACACAAAACTTGAGCCTGCCATCAAACACATAGGTGACAATATTCCTAAATTCTTGGCCATAGAGACTTTGAATATTCATTGTAATGTAGCAGAAGGAATGATTACTAATTCTGATGGCAACATAAGCAGTCACAAACAAACTGGAATCATAGCAACTTTTAAACCAAATTCTGAGTTTATGGAGCCAATTATCTACACCCCCTCCTCACCAATTTATTTTCCAGTATCCCACAATCGTATAGACCACATAGAGTTAGTAGTAACCAACGAAAAAAGAGAAGTAGTAGATTTTGCAAGTGCTTCTACAACAGCAATCATAGAAATTAATATATAAAATAACCATCAACATGGAGAATATTGAATGTTATGAATTGCAGTCTTTCCCTTCCAATCGTCGTACTTTTGCTAATCTCAATGAACCAAACCGTGAGATTGAGATAGATTTGGAAATCGGGGACAGTTTTGTACACCCTCACAGGGCTGATTTGTATATCAAATTTGAAGTAGTGAAAAATGAGAATGGTGAGACATTTCCCTCTGGTGCAAATATAAAACTAGTAGATAATTTTGTGCCACACTTGTTCTCATCAGAAACCATGGTACTGTGATGGATAGAGTAGACTATCCAGGTATAACTTCTACTGTCATAGGAACACTGACATTTTCCAAACTAGATGCAACCTATTACCAGGCAAGGGGATTTGAATCAGGAACCAAAATCCTGAGAAAAAGCCACACAGTACTGTTCCCCATGCGTCTGCTGCCAGGTTTCTACTCAGACTACAAGGACATCATATGGAAAGGTGGTTTGAGGGTCACTTTTCGCAGGGCAGCCAATTATAATGATGCTCTTATGCGTTACAGTACCTTGAATGCAGATGGTACAACACTTCCCAACACCCTACCTGAAGCAGCCAAGTGTATTATCAAGACCATGGAGCTGAGGATACCAGTAATGGAATACGAAACTAATTATGTTCTCAAATACAAAGCAAATATTCTGAAAAATCCACAAGTTCCTATTGGATTTTACACTTACCAGTGTGTCCAAAAACCAGCAAATGGTGGACATTACGAATTTGATGCCACTAATCAATTCAGTGGTATACAGTATGATATGCCAGATTTTGTAATTGTACTGTTCCAGACTGGGAGAGAGAACAGTCAAGAATAAGATTCTAGCAAATTTGATAATTGCAAGATTAAAAATATTTATCTAAAAAATGGACATAATTACATTTTCCCACGTGAAAATTATAATCTGGACATAGCACAAGATGACTATCTCAATTTATATGAAGCATATACTGATTACAAAAGAGTGACTGAGGGAAACATAGATGTATACTACGTATACTCCCAGCGAATTCAAGGTACACCGACCTATGTTCGTCATCAACACATCAAAAAGAAAACAAGTGTTAGTCAATGATAGAACAAATATCAAAATTGTATGTGAATTCTATGAACCTCTGCCTGACAACACTTTATGTAGTGTTATTCTTATTGCAGAGAAAACTTTTGTTTATGATGTAAAGAATGAGAGAGTCACAGAGCAATTTTAGTTGCTAAAAAATCTTTTTATTTACTAGACCACATACTACTGTCTGATCTGAACTTTTATCTCAATTCTAACAATACTACAGGATACATTAAAATAATATCCACTTTTCTTACTACTAAATAGTCAAAGTACATATAAAATTTATAAGTAAAGCAGGGTGTCTCAAAAATAACTAGTAATCAAGTAGTCAGTAGTTTTTCTTATATCTAAGAAACTACCTTGGCACTATTCTCCAACAAGACTAGCCACCTGCTTGGAACATAACCCCAAGAACACTCTTAACCAATCAACAGAGTGTCACACGATCCTGGGGGTAGAATATACCCAAGCCAGACATTCAAGAATGTTAATCATCATAGTACGAGGATTTAGACTTCGTAGCATGATTAGATAATTTGCTACACCTATGAATTAGCTAAATCCACCAAAAGATATGAAAATATGGCTTAATTTTAGTCCAAATAGGCTATGGTATCAAACGAGGTCGTCCGTAGAAACAATCAACTTATTCTACTCCAGTCCAGAACGATCGAGAAACGCGAACAGTTTGTGCGTGTATGTTTTGTTAAGCTGAGAGTTCACATCCCTGTCGCTAGGCAACACTCAAATCAGCCACATCATAGTGTTTTGTGCAATGTTTGGGCCCCCAATATCACCGGACCTTACACTGTGTGACTTCTTTTTGTGGGGTTTCATGAAAGACAGGGTATTCGTCTCATAGCCCTAAGGGAGCGTATCATCGCAGCCAGAGACACTATCGACAGGCCAATGTTGATGCGAGTGTGGCAAGAAGTAGACTATCGTGTCTGTGTGTGACGTGTCACCCGTGGTGCACACATTGAACATTTGTAGGTGTGGGGGGAAATAAACTGTTTGAGTTTCTCGATCGTTCTGGACTGGTTTCATTAACGGATATTCAATACTTTACTTGCAATACATTTTTGTAACCCCTCAAGTATTTATGAAGCACCCTGTTTAATGTGCGGGTTATGCCTGAAAGAACGAACAATGTTGTATTTTTCTTTAAGAAAATCAGGACCAAAGGGCAAGGGTGTAACTACCTCCAGCCTCCTTCCTTGGTACGCCACTGGGTAGCTGACGCTCAGATATTTCGATAGGAATTGGAGAGTATTTCGCCTCTCTTGACAAATTTATGACGGGAACAAAATGTGTGTTGCTCCCCTAGTCCCGGAAGTTCGAGCTTAAGCGTAGATGTCCCTAATTTTAAATGTTTACTTTGCAATAATAATAATTATATTATTTCGTGTTGCAGATCCCAGAACTCACTGTGACATGAATGGACTGGAATGCTTATCGCAAAAGAGAGGTATGAAATAAACTGCTGCATAAAAAAACTTTCATTTCATTGTAAGAACATATTTCTTAAAAAAAAAAAATCTGTTCATTAACCAGAATATTACCGAACAAAATACGAACAGTTGCGAGTGTAACTTGTTCTGTCAATAATGTTAGATACATTTCAACTGTATTTTATTGAATGTAGACTTTTGTGCCTATGCAAATATAGAACTTTTGTTATATACCTAGTCTGGCCATACATACTGTTACAAACTTTCGGTTTGGACTGTACATTTGGTAGTGAGGCTCATGAACCATGCTTGTGCTGAAGTTCACTCCTGACCATTGTGTATTCAGCTGTGAAAGAGCAAGCGTGTATCTTCTTGTGCTTAGCATGGAGTGGAGCGAATATGAAAACAGAGTAGCCGTAATTGCTCTGTATATGGTTGGGAAGTCACTCACTGAGATTTTCCAGCCCCTAAAAATCCAGAAGACCAGCAAAAGGGTTTGTGTATCAGAGAATCCAGAGATTCACTGAGACTGGTAGCATAAAAGATCGCCCAAGAGTTGGTCGACTTCACACAGCGGCGGCTGTTGAAGCAGTGGTGGCTGTTGAAGCAGAAGGTACTGAAATCGAGACGGCTCCTGCAGCGGTACGTTGCCAATGGATATTGGAGGATTCTCTTCACTGATAAGAAATTGTTCACTACTGAATAAAGTTTTATCCGCCAAAATGAAAGGGTGTATGCTTCAAACTCTCGAGAAGTTTGTGAGAGACTTCCCAAAAATCAGAGATGCCACCAGCCCTCCTCAGTCATGGTTTGGTGGGGGGTGAGCTATGAGAGTTCCACCAGGCCTCATTTTTGAGAAAAGGTTTTAAAAGCCGTGCGAAAGTGTATGTGAAAAGTGTCCTGGACCCTCTCGTGACATTGTTGAACCAAACAATGTTTCACAATCAATCCTGGATGTTCAAGAAATATTTTGCACCAGCTCATAAGGCAAGGATGACGCGACGGTGACTGGAGACCAGTGTACTCGATTTCATCTCCACTTTTGATTGGCCATCTGATAGCCATGATCTCAGTTCCTTGAACTACAAACTGTGCCCAGAGCTAGAGGAGATTGACTGCAAGAAGAGACACCCTATAATTGAAAGTTAAAAGTGCTCCTTGATAGCAGCAGGGGCGGACTTTCACATCAAGACCATCCGTGGTGCAATAGATGCCTGGCCAGGGAAACTTCGAGCCTGTGTGATTGCAAAAAGTGGGCATTTTGAAAACTGATTGGTGCTATTTGTGTGTAATATATGTAAGTGTAACATACTAAAAGAACATTTAAAAATCTGAAACCATATTAAATTTATTCACAAAATAGTGTGTAACAGTATTTATGGCTAGACTAGGTATTAAAACTTCCGAATTAATTTATAACAATTTTCTTATCATCAATATTGTTGAGTGAAATGTCACTGTACTGTATTTGCGAATAGTTTACCGTTATACTTACCGCGCGCGCGCGCGCGTATGTGTGCGTAAGTGTAAAGTTTTTGCTGGTTATTCACGTAGCCACATTGTACTATACACATGAAAGGATTCTTACGTACCTTTTGTGCCTTCAGGTGGTGGTAGAAGTATCCCCTTTTAGTATACCCGGTTTAAAGTGAGCGCACCTGTATATGAGTGATTATATTATTACGGTTTATCAATTCTAAAATAGATCTCTGATATAAATCGAAGACTTGAGAAAAGCATACTTGTCAGCAGTTCGGAAACGTTGTCAAGAAGAACAGGAAACCACAGGAGGTACATTAAGAATTCCTTTTAGACACACACACACACGTGTACATAGGATGGTCCATAAGTATGGAAACACCCCTCTAAAACAAATACGGATAAGGAATGCCCCTATGCATGATATAAGGAAGGAGGAAAACTTCTTAGAATGTGTTACGAAGTCCGTGTGTGAAGTCCGCCATCTTGCACTCAACTTCATTTTTAGAAATACGAATACGGTGGTCATGTAAAACTTCGTAGCACAACATTCCTCTAAGGACCAGGGCCAGCCAAGTGGTTTTTCATTGGGTGACGCGTGGTCAGTGCATGGAGTCGCCGCTGCTTTCTAACTTTCCAAACCCGAGCTCCCAAATAGCTCCCAAATTGTCCTCACGACATAGGCGTGCGCAGACCCTCTGGTTAGGGGAGGGGGGCAAAAGCCTTGATGAAAGTTCAGTAGGGAAAGAAAACCCCCATTTTGTCTCACAGATTAGTCAGGGACGTCGGAACTTATTTTGGAGGGGGGGCAGGTTTTCAAATCTAACAACCAGTTTTTACAATCTCATCCCCTCATGAATATATGAATATCCACAGTGGTGAAGCCTCATAAGAGATAAGAGAAGGCCCAGAGACCTCTATTACGGAATATTTTATTACTTATAATTCCATTAAACGGCGCTTAATACATGAAAACTGAAATTTTATGTCTTACGATAATTACCGCAAATTTCCAACCCTGCCTGGTACTCGATCTTCGCATGCAGTGAAGCATGATGGTATTGAGGCATTCCTTTAATGATTAGTAACATAACTGAAAACGAACTACTTTTAAAAGGGTGCGAAGTATGCAAACGTATTGAGAAAATCCATGTTCCTGAAGCTTTCTGATCGGTGTGTTAAAAAGAAATTTGCCCGTGGCCGTGTTCTCATTTACCATTTCATCATTTTATAAATGTTAGTATAATTTTAACAAAAACGTCGCATACTAAAGAAGAATTACATGAATGAAAGAGTTAAAAGGAAATAATTTTATTATAGATTGAGTTTATTTTACTTCACTTTTCTACCATTTTTGGCTGATCGCAAAGGCAGTCGATGAGATTGGGACAATATGGCATATTTTATTTGGTAAGCGCTATATTTTTCATATTTCAACATATAAAACACTTCTGATTCTAAAATGGCGTAACAAAACGATTGTTTCACCTTTTACTGATATTTTCAATCCCAGACTGCTATTCAGAGATTAAGATTAAGAAATGAAACTATCAGTAATTTTAGAGTATTTCTAGGCTAAATTTTTGCAACGAAGGCTTTCAAATATAGTGCATGGTTGGAGAGGGCCGAGGTGTCAAATATAGGGCAAGTCGCCACGCTACGCCAACAGCTTTAAAATTAGATATTTTGATCTGTAATTATCGTAGCAGATAGGTACTTGGCGTTGCGTTTCAATTAAATCAGTCTGAGCTTTACATGTCTTTTCATATCAATGGCCCCTCTTAGATGTTTCAGATTTGAGAGAAGAACCTAAGACTGAAGGCGTCCACCCCCCACTACCCCCAACCCCGAGAAGTCTAAAATATCGATCATGCCTCGACCTTGCCACCTAAAACTAACCTCCCAAACTAAAAATAAATCATCAAGCGTGAACGTAAGAATGAACGGTGTTACCTTTCTCTGAGGTCTAAAACTAAGCCATCAGCACTGAACATGACGTTTAAAATAAAACATTAAACTTTTAATAAGTCTAAATGGCCAAGAAATAAAAGTTCGCCCCCCTTCCCACCAGTGACGGCGCCAGCCGAAAATAAGCGGGGGGGCTACAGATTTCGGAGTCAAGTTCTCTGGAGGCTAACTAATATCGGCTAAAAGGTAATTACATAATACTTTACTACGGTATAATTTTACCAGTGGCATACTTTACAGTCAGATCCAAAAATAAATCACTGAGGTGTTATGTTGCATTTTGTCCCACAGGCACGAATCTTTTATGTCAAATAAAATGCAATGATTGTATTGTTTTCTTTTCCTAAGCCATTATCGAGAGAAATAGTATCACATAGCTACTATTCACATGAACAGTAAACAAAATACACCATAAAAAATACACTCATTATCAACTCGCTAGATATATGTATAAATACTACACGTAACACTATTTCTATATAAAGAATGTGAGTACTTCTTGTTCAAATAGAAAGTAACCACAGCAAGAAACTACGATATGGTACGTCTGTTTTTATGAGCAGCTACTACTCTGTTTAAATCCAAAGATTTTGCAAGCTCTTTCTCAAAGGACAGAATAGATATAGCATTCAACCTCTCATTATCATTTCGATTACGAAGGCAACACTTGATTTGCCGTAAGCAGCCATTGATGGGTGTATGCACATTTCAATAACACAAAGCTTATAAAGTTCGTAAAAGGCAATTTTAAATATTTCAACCATTCCAAGCAGCTGCTGAAGGGTCTTTATTTTGAGTTCCTTTCTGACTCAGTGTGCTATAACTCTAAACTGTTCAAATTATAACAGTAGGGAGCAGCGAAATATTGTAGCTTATCGTGCATCAGAAAAGCGGCACTAACTTAATAAAGTAGGCATCAAATAAACAAACCACCCTTGAATAGAAAGTATGTTAATGATGCCATTTTCTCTGGCATGATTAAATATCTTACTTTTTTTTGTTGAGAACTTAGGGCTAAAAATGTGGAGGATGCCGAAATGCCGTCCACATAGAAGGTGCCACTCACAAGGAACAAGACTTTTTTTTTATTTCAAATCACTTCAACTACGAGACAAATACATTGACATAAAAGCAATGAATATACAGCGTGTTTGAAAAAGAACTCCCTAGTTTTAATGTGTCCTAGAATCTGTACAAAGTGGCATACAGTATTCTAGTTTGTGGTGTTTGATTCATCAACTCTCCAAGTTTGGCACCCTTTCAGTTGGTAGGTCTGCTTGACCTTGAGACGGCACCAGTGCTGTGTTTTTTCCTTTGTTCCCTCAGTTCAGTTCCGGCGTTCGTGTAGTGCAGAGCAACTCAGCAACAATGTGTACTCCGCAACAGAAAGCGCAGTGTATTATTTGGTTTGTGAAAACTGAGTCAGTTATAACAGTGCAACGTAATTTTAGACGTCAGTATGGTGGTGAACCACCTACAGCAAAAACTATCCGTCATTGGCTAAAGTCTTTCAAGGAAACCGGTAGTGTTTTAAAAAGTAAATCACCAGGTAGACCGAGAACTTCCGAAGATGTTGTTGAACAGATCCGTGTTTCGTGTGTTTGGAGCCCGAAGAAGTCTACAATTAGGAGTGCCTAAAGGTACAGTATATGATGTTGTTCGTAAATGACTAAAGTTGCGCGCCTACAAATTGCAACTGTTACATGAAGTGAAACCTACTGATAAAATCCAAAGGTATGAGTTTGCTGTTGACTTTCTACACAGAATTGATGATGATGACAATTTTTTACCAAACATTCTCTTTTCTGACGAGGCTACATTTCATGTCAGTGGAACAGTGAATCGTCATAATTGTAGAATTTGGGGGGGGGGGGGGGCAGAGCATCCACATGAAGTTATTCAGCATCAACGGGACTCTCCCAAACTTAAGTCTGGTGCGGTTTGATGGAAGATCGTGTGGTTGGTCCTTTCATTTTTGTAGAAAAAACAATAAACGGGGACGTTTACCATGACATGTTGACAGAGTACGTCTTTCCCCAAATGGACGATATTGAGGCGGAAAAGGGGCTTGTGTTTTTCCAACAAGATGGCGCCCCACCTCATTACACTAAACAGGTGCGTGCGGTTCTTAACACTCGCTTTCCAGGAAGGTGGATAGGCAGGGCTGGCCCAATACCTTGGCCACCACGAAGCCCAGACTTAACCCCACTGGACTTTTTCTTTTGGGGCCACATAAAAAATGTTGTGTACAGACGGGATCAAATGAAATGTACTTCCCTTTTCCTACCAACTCAGAAGGGAGTTGGAAACTCTTCATTGCTTCTGTATAGATAAGAAAGTGGGGGAGGGCAGGAGGGCAGTAGCAGACAAGGCCATCACTCAAACTTGTTTCCAGCAAGCTTTCTGTTGGAGTCTTGGCAGTTTGTGGAAGGATTTTGTGTTCCTACCCCCCCCCCCCCTCTCTCTCTCTCTCTCTCTCTCTCTCTCTCTCTCTCTCACTCTGGATTGAAAAACAGGGTGCGACGATTATGCGATGAAATACGGTAATATACAACGATAAAGCTTTATTTGAAGATGGTAATAATAATAACCCGTGGCGCAATAGTCAGTGTTGCCACATGAAGGGAAATTTCCCTTTTTGAAGGGAAATTTGGAGCTAATTTTAAGGGAAAAGGGAAATTCGATTAAAAATAGCGAATTTTCAGGGAAATTTTAAGAAAGACTAAACATTAATTATATTAAACATTCTAAAAGATTCCAGTTTTGAAAATGAGAACTTATTATTTTTTTTATTTTGTCGTATACTTTGTTCTGAGAGGAAAGGTGGATGGGAGTGGGAGTCCGAGGGTATTGTTTATTTAAGCTTTCCCCGGTTCTCTGAATTTTTTCCTGAAACACTACACGTGCAAACCATAAAGTAATCTTTGTCGCAAACCTATCTTTACTTCAAATGGACACTGGGTGGGTTATTCGTCGTGTGCGAGTGTTTGGTGGAAGGCTGTGCCCGTCTTGGACGACGGGAGAACAAGGGAACCAAAGGGAACGATCTGCAACTCCAGAATATATTAGAAAACGTCGTGGAGAATTATCGGAAGATGAAAAAACACCGCGGAAACAAGTTAAAAAATTCCGAGCAGAGTGGCAAGAAGTGACCAACAATGGATTAAATTTTAATAAAAAACTTGCTGTGTTTTAGAAGTTTCCACCTAATATGTGAAATTTACCAGAATAGAACATTTGATCAGGTATGTACTAGATATCTTTTTTAATAAAACGCGTATATCGATGCGCCGAACTTAACATTTTTATGGGGAGGCAAAAATGTGATTTTCCACACAAACTCTTCATATGTGCACCTTACTAGAACAACATTTTGTGTAGAATATTTTTAATTTTCTTCTTCCTTAAATCCAAATCTCTGTTTGTTTGTTTTGCTTTTTACTGATGAAAATCTTCAGTTGCCAACTATAACATAGTTTTAGCTTTCATCTCAAAACAAAACAAAACAAAAAAAAAATAGCTTGGTTTAGAAATAAAATCTAAATCTTCCAAAAAACATTTACAAGTTATTGTTTATTGATTTGGTTTATTTTACTTCGCTTTTCTGCCACTTTTGGCTGATTGCAAAGATGGGGATGAGTATTGATATGATGAAATTTATGAATGGACACTCACAAGCAGCCATGCCCAGGCCGGGATTCGAACCCGGTACCCCTGGCATCGAAGCATTTACAAGTTAAATTGATTAACATTTTATACATACATACGAACATGGGTCAACGATAATATTTAATTATTATTATTAATAATAATAATAATAATTCTGTAGGTGAAGGGAAAAAATGGGCGAAAAAGGGAAATTTTACCCCTTGGAAAGGGAAATTGTGCTTACAGATTGTGGCAACACTGGCAATAGTCCGTGAGGGCCAGGTCCTACCCACCGACTGGCGGCCTCACTTCCACCTGCCGAGGTGGGAATTATGGGGTGACGTGTGGTCAGCAAGACAAGTCTTCAGTCGTTGTAGGTTTCCGTGACCGCGTCACGCTACTCGATTGCAGCTCCCCAATTTCCTCATGACGGTGGATGTCCACCGGTTCCATGCACAAGACCAGGTGTCCCGGGTTTGAATCCCGGCCTGGGCATGGATGTTTCTGAGTGTCCATTCATCAATTTCATTATATCATCACTCTTCTCCATCTTCGCAAATTAGCCAAAAGTGACACAAAAAGCGAAGTGAAATAAAAGCAAATCAATCAATCAATTGTTAGGGCAGGTGAAATTGTTGTTGGTTGACGTGAATATTTAATATGCCTAAACTCTTAAAATACTCTAATATCAGGTTTTCTGTTGCAATTGTTATTTCAATTTTGAGGGCCTCCATGACTGAGTGCTTTGCATGCTGCTCTATGAAACCGGAGACCCTATGTTCTATTGATTGATTGATTTGCTTTATTTTAATTCGCTTCTGGTGCCACTTTTGGCTAAACGCGACGATGAGGATGGTCGATGAAATGATGAAATTAATGAAGCGACACTCACAATGAACACCGAATGAACACAATGCCAAGGCCGGTCATTAAGTAAGCTGTGCTAACCACTCTACCACGGAGACCGGAATCCTTTTCAATGTATAAGAAAAATCGTTCTTTGACAGCGAACTAAGAACAGTTAATATGCGTCACCTCCTTAGTTATTATATTTTAAATTTCGAACAATCAATTGAGATTTATTCTTAACCATTCTTTTGCCTACCTCAAACTTCCACACAGGTAAGATTGTTTACACTAAGGACAACAGCGTTAGATTCTATGCTTTAAGGAATGATTAAGCACACAATGATGACGGAAAATAATTCACATGATTATGGTGATGCATTACATCAGTGAAACAATTTTCGGTCATGGTGATAAATTGAAAAACGCAGGGACACAATAACCGATTTATTTATTTATTTTATTTCGCTTTTCTTCCACTTTTGGGTAATGAAAAGTGTGTTAAGATGCAAGTTGTGAAAGGACAACTACAAACGTAGATGGATAGGACGCAGCCCAAAACCCCACAGACCATTATGCTGACCTTATGTCTAGACGCCAGATCCTTGTTAGTGTGCAAAATGCACTCAATGGTCACAATGACGTAAGCATTCGTAGAATTGATTTGTATATTTTTATTATTATTATTATTTTTAAATTTATTTTTCGAAAAACGCGAGCGAAACATGTGATATGCTCATTACTTCTCAGGAACACTCACGGCCTTCAGCCAGTTTTATCCTTAAACAAAATTGCGGGTTAGGATGTTAACACACTTCCAAGACAATATCCAAAGAATACTGTCACATACGCGAAATGTAAAACATTTTTATTTTCTCGTTTCTATTACATCCCTGGGGAGTAAAAACGGATGGAGCGTGATGCTGATCATTGACTTCCAAAATGGCCGAACTCGAGAATATGCGGCGTCCTACTGCCGCATCCCCTAAATGTGCCTTCATGGCACGGTTCTATACGGACGACGAACTTTACCTTACCTTCACTACTACTAACTACTCATGCCATGAATTTTTGTATTTTCGATCCTTCATTATGTCTCCATTGATAACCTGGTTCATACCCAGTCACAACAGCAATTAGTCAATGCAATAAAATACGTCAAACTTAAAGTGAAACAGGTGTTGGCGCGCGCGCGCACTCACGCATACACACACAAACACAAGGGGAGGGACAGAGAGAGAAGCGGGGGGGTTAGGAACACAAAATCCTTCCACAAACTGCCAAAACTCCAACAGAAAGCTTGTCGGAAACAAGTTTGCGTGATGGCCTTGTCTGCTACTGCCCTACCCCACTTTCTTATCTATACAGGAGCAATGAAGAGTTTCCAACTCGCTTCTGAGTTGGTAGGAAAAGGGAAGTACATTTCATTCGATCCCGTCTGTACAGTGCTAGGATCAGAGACATCAATCATTTACGGGAAAGAATCGTCGCTGCGGTTGGGACAGTTACACCTGAAATGTTGGTGAATACGTGGCGAGAAGTGGAATATCGTCTCGACGTGTGCAGGGCAACAAATGGATCCCACGTTGAGGTGTACTAACATTGAACAAAACTTGAAGGAATCCTCTTTCATGATATGTACTCATTGATGTAAGTTTTCATTACTTTCCCTATTAAATTTATACTTAAAACTAGGGTGTTCTTTTTCAAACACCCTATAGTTGGAACTCTTGCACTGGGCATTTTTACTAGTGAAAATAACTGCTGAATATTTTATTTTTCAGAATATATTATGCGTCGATACTGCACAGAATTGGATCAATAGTTTTAGATTTGCTTCAAAGATTGATTCTTCAGTAGCGATGTGAGGTTTGCGGGAAACAATTATATCATATGGGGCTCGTAAATCGGAGGTATGGGGTGGGTCGAAAAATATCGACAAATGGGGCATCTGGAGCAAAGTCATATATTTTTTAAATGGAACGATATACAATAACATGCATAATATAAAAGAGCACACGCAGAGAAACACAACGCCGTTGGTCTCGTGCATCTACTGCACATAGGAACGAAGATATGGCCATGTGAAAATATGTAAACAAACTAACAAGTGGCCCACTTGACCGTCAGTACCACGGCATGTAAGACTTCTCAGGTGCCTGACAGAACTGCCTTTACGCAGAGCAAGTTTTGATAGCAGGTCCACGAGATCGTGTTAGTTCATAGCAAGCAGTCGTAGTGGTAAGAGCGAAGATTATGGTGTTCACAAACATAGAAAAAGCGGACATGATCCTGATTTATGGGGAATGCCGAAAGAATGCCTCAGAAGCCTACCGTGTGTACACAGAGAGATATCCGGACAGACGACAGCCATCTCGACGTCTGTTTGGTAAGTTATTTATTAAATTAAGAGACACCGGAAGTGCAACACCACGAGCACGTGTGCGGAACAAGCCAACTACAGGTGAGGCAGGTGCAACAAATGTTCTCGCCGCTGTTGCTGTGAATCCGCACGTTAGCTCCCGTGAAATTGCCAGGGATGCTGGGATGAGTCAGCAAAGTGTATTGCGCATTCTGCACACACACAAGTTTCACCCATATCATATCTCCCTCCATCAGGAACTTCACGGGAATGATTTTGTGGACCGTGTTCGGTTTTGCACATGGATGTTACGACACGACACACCCGATTTGTCACGTATCCTCTTCACTGAGGAGGCAACTTTTACCAATCATGGAAATGTCAACCTAAGGAACATGCACTATTGGTCGGTGACAAATCCACATTGGCTTCGCCAAGTGGAACGCCAGCGCCCATGGAGTGTGTATAGTGGGTGAACATCTCATTGGCCCTTTTTTTATACAAGAGACGCTGAATGCTGACCGATACATACAGTTTTTACAACATGAACTGCCTGTACTATTGGAGGACATACCACTTCAGACAAGGAGGGAAATGTGGTACCAACATGACGGGTGCCCAGCTCACAGTACAAGACGCGCTACAGCATGTGTGGAAAATACATTTCCAAATCGTTGGATTGAACGTGGAGGGCCTATCAAATGGCCGGCTCGTTCCCCAGATTTGTCACCGTTAGACTTTTTCCTGTGGGGAAAGCTGAAGGACATTGTCAACCGGGATGTGCCAACAACTCCAGAGGATATGCAACACCGCATTACTGCGGCCTGTAGGGACATTTCCTACGAGATGCTACATTCTGTGCAACGATCTTTGCGTGGGCGCCTCGTTGCCTGTATCGCAGCTGACGGCCACCAATTTGAACACACACTTTGACAGGTTTTCGCTTCTTACGCAGTAGTTCTTCGACATACTGTCATAGTCATGTAACACTGTCAAATACATGGTGCTGACGATGTCTACTGTATTTTTTCTTCCTTTAACACGTTCTGTCTTCATCTTGTCCAATGGCTTCCGACATCTCATACTTGTACATGCCGTGGTACTGACGGTCAAGTGGGCCACTTGTTAGTTTGTTTACATATTTTCACATGGCCATATCTTCGTTCCTATGTGCAGTAGATGCATGAGACCAACGGCGTTGTGTTTCTCTGCGTGTGCTCTTTTATATTATGCATGTTATTGTATATCGTTCCATTTTAAAAAAATATGACTTTGCTCCAGATGCCCCATTTGTCGATATTTTTCTACCCAACCCATACCTCCGATTTACGAGCCCCATTTGATATTATTGTTTCCCGCAAACCTCACATCGCTACTGTTTCTGGTTTCTTCGCTATTTCAGGTGGTACTTTGAGGTGCCTCACGCGGTGTGTGTGTGTGTGTATATATATATATATATATATATATATATATATATATATATATATATATATATATATAATACAGCAACATACAGGCACCATAACGAATAAATAAATTGTCTGTGAAATATGTCGCGCTTCGTTTCCTCCAATTAATTATGTTCATGCATTTAAGACAAAACTGTTTGGCAGCAAGAGTCTGAAGCAGGCCCGAAGCTAGAATTGATCTCCAGGGGGGGCTCACGGGTTATCGGGGGGGGGGCTTTGTAAACCAAGTCAATTTTTCAAAAGTCTAGCCGTGTTAAATGAAAGTAAATTATTTGTGTGTGTGTGTGTGTGTGTGTGTGTGTGAGTGTGTTCTATCACACAAAAAGTACCAGTGACGTGCACTGAGGAGTAGCTAGTCTAGCAGAGATAGATCAATCAATCTCAAATCTCTAATTATTTTCAAATCACAATATTTATTGTTTTGTTGAAGCCACAGTTCATATGCAACACTTTTTTTCACGCGCTTCTCTTCCCTTGGTGCGTTCAGCAGGGCGAAGCTGGCCTAGCTCGCTCTTTCTCCGCCTCACAGTTCCAGGTAGAAACGGGTTTTCGAAGGGAGAGGGAAGATTTCTGCCTCTACCTCCCTTGCCCCCTCGCTACCGCTGCAATGGTTGAAAGCCTGTGCTTTCAGGTCCTCCAGTCTATCTCCTATAGGACAGATAGGGGATTGGATTCCCTTCGCTTCCTTTGTAAATCCTCTAAAGAACTAAGGAGAAATTTTTCTGCAGTACTTCTGTCCTCTGTATTTACACTACTTTTTACACGTTGTACGATATGTATGTATAATATGGGACGTACTTTTATCATTTATGCAATTGGAACGTCTTATGTGCAGACAAAATTTTATGTTTTTTTAAAAATATGGAATATATAATGATTAAATAACAAATATTTGCTCACGCTCTCTCTTGCTCTCGTTTTAGTAGTGTTTTATTTAAATATACTAATCTCTTGGCCTCCAAAAAAAAAAATCGATAAGCTAAAGAATCACAAATACGGATGTACTTATTTTGGCAAGAGAACGCGCGTTCTAATTCTTGTTGTTGGTTTGGTTTATTTTACTTCGCTTTTCTGCCACATTTGGTTATCGCGAAAATGAGGATGAATGATGATATGATGAAACTGATGAAGGGACCTCGCAAAGAACAATTCAGGCCGGGATTCGTGACGAGCGTGCATTCTTGTTCTTATGTGTTATACTCTACCTGCAGTGAATAATGAGCAAATTAGAAATGAAAAAGGTATCCCAGAACTCAAAAAGCCAAATGAATATCATTGAAGAAAGTAGAAAAATGGTTTGTTTAAAGTTGTGTTTTGTTACCCATCGCTTTTTCTAGCTGTATAGATTTAATCGGAATAAGTAGCAGTGGCGTATGCTGGTTTTAACTAGTGGGTAATCTCAGACACTTGATTCATCCACCCACTCCTGAAGTCTCCTGCAAATTTACCTCAACATTCATACAGGATTTACGAATGTATGTGTGAAAAATGTTACCTTATTGTTGCGACCATTGTCGAATAATTGTTGTGATTGCACTTGCAGTTAATCTACGTTTAGAATTTCAAACAATAAAACAAGATAATATAATAACTCTATAAGAAAAAACCTGTAACAAAGAATATGAAAGGAATTCGGTAGTGAAATAAAAACCCTCAATATTAATTGAAGTGTAAAATTCAAGTTACCCCAGTACCCAGTTACTCGTGCATTTCTGATTTTTGTTTTTATACACGGAAGTTTGAGTTCAAGACCTGTGGTACAAGAGATTCTACTGACCTACCTACATTAACTATTTGCAATTTCTCCGGAAAAGATCCCGTTCCAAATATTTTCACACGAAAATATTAATATAATATTGCCTTTAACTTTAAACACAGCACTAGCACGAATACTAAACCACTAACAGCTAAACAAATATTAAATTCTCGAATCGCTACAACACGCATTCAATTCCCTGCGCCAATCGTTCTATTGTGGTTCCTTACTGCTTGACACAGACTCCATATTCCCTGCGATGCGCGAGGTTCTGTATGTTGGAATCATTGCGTTTTTTGTTTATATATTTCACATTCAAACATCTTTTATCATTATTAATCTAGAGAGCGGGGGGGAGAAGCAACTTAAATTACCTAATATATGTGTACGTATATATATAATTTATTTCTGATAGCTTTCCCTTTTAAAACTTATTCATTTCTGTGAAAGAAATACTCTCACTGGTTTTGAAGGCTACAAAGAAAGTAATCACGCATTTTAAAATACAAAAATGAATAAAAGTAAGCATATAAATAGTTTAATTACTTCATTAATCGATTTATTAAATTGTTATTTGACGTCGTTTTTCTGCCACTTTTGGCTAATCACTACGAGTGATGATATGAAATTGATGAAGGGACATTTACAAAGAGCACCCATGCCCAGCCCGGTATTCGAACCTTGGAGCTCTGACGTCGTAGGGAGCTGTGGCAACCACTCCGCCACAGAGGTCGGTGTAATTTCTTGAATTTCTAGTTAAAATTTTAATTTATTTAATTACCGTCATCTTCAATATTAAAGCTTTTTTTTTTCCTATGAAAGAAATGTTGAAATAGCAGAGGAAGACAGAAGCAAATGTAAAATGAGAATTAACATAGAATTGGTTCGCAAATATTCACATTTCCCTGTTTCTCGCGCACTTTCAGATGTATTTTTTTTCTACTTTCCTTTTCAGTACGTAATTTGCGAACCCAGAATTCTGTTTCCTGAGAAATTTCCCTGTCGTAAACAACACAGCTCCTACGATACAAAGGCCACCGTGGAAGAATGGCAGAAGAGGGTGCCAGCCGAGGGAACGTCAAAGGCTCTGGGGTGGAGAGTGCAACCGATGGACTCTCTCCAGAAGGAGCTTACCCTTGCCACGGAATAACCGCGCCTGAGAAGCAGTGTTTCCTTCCCCTCCCGTCAAGGGATTTAAAGGGAGCCGGTGGAATCTCACCCTGACGTCACCAGATTCCACCAGCTGGAGAAAGTGGCTGAAAGCCTCTCGGACATTCAACGGCAAACGTTTGAAAAACATTCGCGCGCTGGAAGTAAAGAAATATGCGAATCAAAGATTGGTTCCGAAGAATATTGCGAAGAATAAAAAACAACTTTTTTAAAAAATTATAGTCGGGTCATCTCTGATTACCTAGGTGACCCAGAGTATACGCCGCTGATAAGTAGCTAAGAGATGGAAAGTCGTGAGGGACAATCATAAACAGAGAATTCTAGGCTACTGATTTCACAGTGCCCTGCAGATGCACTGGTGGAAATTATTTGTATTTTCTTCTCTCTTCCATCGCTTTACCTAATTTCTGCCATGACGATGAACGTTGATTAAATTAAACGGGTGAAGAGTGGTTGCAAAGGCCAGGACTCGAGCCCGGATCCTTCAGTAACGAGATCGTGAGATGGGGAAATTATGGAAATCAAGCAATGCAAAATTTTTGAAAAAACGTTAATCATATATAAAGATGATATTTCAAAAATTCAATTGAAAATTACTACTCAGGAGAAATGCAGTTTGCTTTACCGATACCCACGTATCCGAATGGTTAGCGCCTTCCTCACATGTTTGTTGTCGGCCGACCTCCGTGGGGAGTGGAAGTGGTCCCGGATCTGTACCCGATAGAGGTATATAGTGGTTCGGATCCCACATTAAACTATAGGTCTAGTCACGATTAGCCTTTCTGTGTATAAAGTGGACTTAAAACGTCAAATCAACCAACCGTGGGGGAGTGGTTACCACAGCGCGCTACAACACCAGGAGTTCCTGGTTCGAACCCCTACCTGGACATGGGTGTTCTTTGTGTTTGTCCGTTCATTAATTTTGTCGTATCATCTTCGCGATTAACCAAATGTATAAAAAAGCGAATCTAATAAAATAATTCATTGATTGATTGTTTGATTTGGTTTATTTTACTTCGCTTTCCGCCATTTTCGGATAATCGCGAAGACGATATGATAAAATTGATGAAGGACAAGGGACACACAAAGATCACCCATTGCCAAGCCGAGATTCAAACCCGGCATCTCTGGCTCAGTAGTCAAATCAAATCGTTTTTGATTTTCGAAAGTGGGTGGAAGTTATGTATACAATTTTTTGTAGTCATTCCTAACTTTGCAATTTTTCCTGTATTTCACGTTCTTCTTTTAGGAATACTGGGCCCTAAAGGGGGGGGGGGCGTTATGACCTGTTGGGCACGCCACTCATTGCTAACCCAAGTGTCGACGTCACCGCACGTCACTGAAAAGTACATTTTTCTATAGGTATCTTCTAATACATCTTTTGAAGTGTTAATTGCTATTGACATCATCTCTTTTTACACACTACACACTACTTTTGATGGTATAGATATTTATATCATACAAAAAAATGCACAATATTCAATCATAGTGCCTACCGTACATTCCACCCCCAGCTGAAGGAATAAAACTTCCCTTCGTTCCCAAAACTTAGAAACTGTTGACCTTTGATGCAGATATGGAAGGAATGTGGATGATGACGTCAAAGTCACAGATTTCTTTCTAAACGGGAGACCACAACAGGGGCAGCAAATTGTACGGATAAAGAAGCTCATCTGTGAAAGAACATTCTATAGTCTAGAGAATCTTCTAAATACTTGCCGCTACTTCGACTTCAGCTCATAAACAAAATGAAGTTTATGTTCTGTGAATTTATCCTTCACCAAGTTGTGAGCAAAATAATATCTGCTGTCTACATTTTCACTTTTCACTGCAAACAAATTATACAAAATAGTTTTACCTAATGTCAAGGGGGAGCTCAGCCTATCTACGGCCCTACTATACAAGAACTTCTAGGGCCTCCCCGATGGCGCAGTGGTAGCGTCGTCGCCTTGTAGTCAAGGGGTCCCGGGTTCGATACCCGGTGGAGGCACATGCCACAGTGGTTCGGATCGCACTTTAAACCGTAGGTCCAGTCCCGATTAGCCTTACTGTGCATAAAGTGGACTTAAAACACCAACTCAAAACCAAAAAACAAGAACTTCTAAACTCTATACAACCTACTAAATACAGGGTGTCTACAAATGATTGAAGCAGTTTCACGATGTTACTGTACGTGTATTATTGAACACATTGTGAAGTAACTTTACAGTTTTGTAGAGAAACTCATCAAGTTTTGTGACACATTACAAGTGTTCGATATGCTCCCTCTTTGTGATTCTGCAGACGTAAACTTTATAATCAAGTTCATCCCAAACGCGATGAAGCATGTATCAATTTGATCAAAAGCACTGATGATACGAGCCCCCAGATCTACTAGATCACTCGGTAATGGAGACACAAACACTAGATCCTTCACCTAACCCCACACAAAAAAGTCACCGTGAGGAAATGACAGCAGTTGTTCATCATCATTTCCACAACGACCGACCCATCGGTTTGATACTCTGGTCGTTAAGATTTTGTGGACATCGTGATGGAACTGGGGCGAAGCACCATCCAACTGGTGGATAAAGTTCTCCATGTCTGTCTCCAACTGTGGCATGAGCCAATTTTCTAACATGTCAAGATACTCGTATTCTGTAATGGTTGTTCGCTGAAGAAGAAGCGGCCGTAAACTTTAAATTTTGAGACTGCACAAAAAGCATTGAGTTCCAGAAAGTCACGAATATACTCAACGGGGCCACGGTGAACAGAAAACTCCCATAACTTGTGTCACAAAACTTGTTCAGTTTCTCTACAAAACTGCAAAGTTACTTCGTGATACATTTAATAACACATGTACAGTAACATCATGAAACCGCTATCAATCATTTGTAGACACCCTGTACTTTCCGCTACTTAGACTTCAGTTTATAATCAAGATGAAGGAATGTGATAGCTGATCTTCGTTCTGTGAATTTGTCCTTTCATCAAGTTATGACCACATATTATCCGCTGTCTACATTTTCACTTGTCACTAAAACAAATTATACAAGTTTTACCTAATGACAGGGTGCTAACGACAATGCAAGGGGGACTGACGACGATGCCAGGGGAAGCTGACGATGATGCCAGGGGGGGCTGACGATGATGCCAGGGGGGTTGAGCCCCCTCTGGCCCCTGCCTGGCTACGGGCCTGGTCTGAAGTACTTAGTAGTTATAACTTCTCTCTCCGGCAATTTACAATGCATTACAGAAAACAAGAAAGCTGCGAGCGAAGCGAGCAAGAACATTTTTAGGTCCAAATTTTTGCAAACTGAAAGCAATATTGATCTAATATGGCACAAATACTTTCACGGGGTGATATGGCATTCTCTATTACAATTTTCTTAATTTAGATCGTTCGGCACCCAGAGCCAACTCCCGCTGCCCCTTATCTACAGCTCTGAACTTGAGAAGGCTGTATAAGGAGAAACTGAGAGCGAAGCGAACAAGAAAATTTTACGAAATGTATTTTTATTTGCATAAAATTTGATATCGAGTGGTCGTCTGGAAGAAATAATGCAAGAAAGACGTGAAAACTAATTCCATCTTGAATATCCCTTTGTCCTGCTACTCTTAGATTCTACTAGTCTTCCTTTCTGTTACCTCAATGTTTGCCTCCCTAGAATTGATTTCCGTACAAGGTTGGGGATGTGGAATGCTCATTGCCCCCACTGTGTTTGCGCCACTGCACCCCCTTCACCGTAGTTGCTTTGAACTTTAATCGCCTTGAAAATACTTCATTTTCTTTAAGAGTATAATATCGTTTAATAACAGTGATAAGATTCCTCTACACTAAATTTCTAGGTGAAAGTATAATAATATAGGGACATGGACGTCTGGAAGGGGGAGCAAGAATGGCCACACGTCCCCCTTAGAAATCGAATGTCAAGCTAAAAGTATATGTTTCGCACGTATAATGTGATTTCAGTCATTGTAATTTACAATAATGCAATAATTTCAAGTTCAATTGTTGTTTTTTGAGGGGGCAACACTATTATCCGGGGTAATATACCCCATAGAAAAATACCTTGCTTGTCCCTCCGTTGAAAAAATCTGCGCACGCCTATTCCTCACGATGCTGGGTCAACACCGAAATTTCGGTAACCACCCTTCCATGTAGTACACTACACCCTGGACTGCATTTTGCAGACTAACGAGGCCCACATTAAACTGTATGTTCTGTCTCGATTAGCCTAACTCTGTATAAAGTGGACTTAAAGATCAAAAATCATACTTCGTACTTTATATCATGTGTAGGAATATCTGATTCTTGTTACCCTTATCTTTGTTTTAGAAGAGGCTTTCCACACTTATAAACAACCCTTACACACACACACACACTCAAACACACACTCTTTTCTCTGAGCTGCAAAGTATTATTTGATAGCACAAGAATTTCTTTTACTAGAAATATTTAATCATCCTTGTTTGAAATGAAAAATAAAGTATAACTGAAAACATTCTTTCTTTCTATAGGACTGTTGGAGACTCTGAGAACTGACTGGTGTCCTGAAGTTAATAAGTTAGTCTGTGACTGTATGGCTAGTTGTGAGGAGAGTTCCTTCACAATTGTCTACTCTACCACACTAGAGTAAGTGAATATGGTGTTAATTATGTGTACTGTGTGATGCATAAGTATTACCAAGCAAATTGTCCATCACCATGTTCATGCGCTCTCTTTTGCCCAATGAGAGATTCAATTGATTTGGTGTCCTAAGTCCACTTTATGCACAGTAAGGCTAATCGGGACTGGGATCCGAACCAAAATGTGCCCCCACCAGGTATCGAGCCCGGGACCCCTTGTAATGAGAGATTCAAGAATTGAAACAAAATGCCAAACAAACTGCTCAAAGCCTCTCCATCAGCATACTTAAAATTCTATTCCTTAAAGATATGTAGGATGAAAGAGAAAAATTAATGAAAGTAATTTGCCGAGTAATATTTGTGCATCCCACTGTATACCAAGAGGTCAGGCACGTATCTAGAAATACGTTTCGGGGGGGGGGGGGCGGTGTCCGAACCAAGTGTGTCAGGAATAATAATAATAGTAATAATAATAATAATTTTTAAATTAAGATAATTATATTAAATCAAATTAATACTAATTACAATACATAAATTAATATTATATTATTATTACACGAATAGGTGAAAAGACTGTAAGAATAGATATATAACAGCGCATATTCATTGCGTAGCTTACCTGCAGTTAAGATCGGAATAATTTACATAAAAACAAGTGCCCTGGCAATGAATTTACTGTCAAATAGAATAATTGAATATTTATCGAATAACAAAAATGATGTTATATGTAGTTGGAGAAAAGTAAATTTCTTATAAATATTATATGCGTATTATTTTGCGAAGTAGTGTACATAAGTATTCTTTGTAACGTGATTCAAAGTTGTATGATCCCAATATAATCCTTGCCTTCTAAAAAGTTCAGAGGAAATTATACAACAAATGCTAAACGAGTATATTTACATTATTTAATTTTCGTACTGAAAAATGTTTTGGGTGGAGAGGAGAGGAGGGGGGAGGGGATACGGACCCCCTAAATACATCCTTCTTGTTCTTTAAAGCCGTATGATTCCAATATAATCCTTGTTTTCCAATAAGTTCAGAGGAAATTATACAACAAAGGCTAAACGAATATATTTTTCATTATTTAATTTAGTATTTGATAAGTCTTTCGGGGAGGGGTCCAGAGGTTGAGAGGTTTAGAGCAATAGGAGATAATTAGAATTTTGATGAGTTATCTGATGCGTATGTTTCTCGTTTTGTGTTAGAGTGTTCTTGAGGAGAAAACTTATTTCATTCAATTGTTATTCAATACAGATGTTGATTATTTTTAAGCGAAAGATTCTATACTTTTGAGAGAATGGCTAATATTATTATTTTTGCAGTTGGAGACACAAGAACGATGAGATTATAACTGCTGCAGTGAAAATGGAATCTTTGCCAGTCGAGAAGTTCAGGAGGAATGTTGTGCGAGGAAAGATGGACCTTGTTGGTAAGTAACTAATGGTCAAAGTTGAACAGCTATGGGTCTGTCGAGAACTTTTTTTGTGTGTGTGTTTAGGACTTTTTTGTGTAATGTAGATTTGAGGACCTTGCACAATTGCACAGTTCTTAACACTATTTCAAATTCAGACTTTCGAAGAGTATATTAACGGCATGGAACTCTTAAAATGGATGTAACACGTGACGCCATCCAATCTTATTCGTTGAATAGTCTGCACGATCTCATCCGCTTTAAATTCCATCTTTAGTAATCTTAAAGAAAAAAATATATTGTATTGAATGAAATCACAGACGTCTATTATCGATCGGAAATCATGAGTTCATAGTCGAATCTACATTCGCTAAATGTATTGCAATGAACGATTCAAAGACAGTATTGATGCGAATTCCGAATCAATATTATTGTTATTACTTCTATTATTGAAGTTTTGACAATGGCATGATCCTGACCTACAAAAGTGTCTGGTGACATCCATGACGCCGCCCTCCCTCGCCCACGAGAACAGCAAATTCAAAGTAGAATAATTCTCGGGCATGCAATGTTTTAATAGAAGAATTTTAGGTTATATATTTCTTTTTGCAGTGTCAATGGGAGGCATCGTAGGACTTTTCCTTGGAGGGAGTCTCTTAAGCATTGTCGAGCTGATCTATTATTTGATAGTAAGACCTTTCTTCATTGGAAGCGACACACAGAACACTAGCAAAGAGGTGAAGCCAACACTGGTGAAAAGGAAAACCAAAGTCGAAGGAAAGGACAACTCTGCAGATCACTTCGGAGTACGAAGAGAAATTTATGGTAGTAGGAGGCGGAGTAGTAGAAGGATTCGAATGATTGATAATGGAATTCAAAGATACTAATAAGTAATAACTTTCTAAGTGAATTTTCACTCCTGTTGTAAATCTGACTTTGTTCTTAGCGTTAGGAGAGCTTAACTATTGCTGTTTTATCCTCTTTCAAGAAAACAGTGAAATGACAATGTATTCAATCAGTAGCGTACGCAGGATTTCATCAAGGGGGGGGGGGTGTTATTTCTAAAACTTTTTCCAAATTCACATTACCATTGTTTTATTATACTTTAATTAAATAATAATAATCACAATTAATTAATAATACTTATAATTAATTAATTAGCTGAATTACTACTAATAATACTACTAATACCACTACTACTATTAAGTACTAGAGATCTACATAAATATAGTATTTACGAAAGCAATAGAACAATATCACTTTCTAGTCATTCGATTTTTATCAAATTCTGGGAGCATTTTTTTGTTTCTTTGTTACGAAATAATTGTCTGGTCAACGAGGTGAGACATTTTAAGTGTGAAGAAAATCCATAAAAACAAGAAAATATATTAAAATAATCAAAGTATGGAACTCATCCAAGGAGCTGCGGTAGTCTGGTTGGTAGAGCGTCTGACAACCACGCGGGAGATCCGGGTTCGATTCCCGGAATTGGTTGGAATATTTCCGGCTTCTTCTCCTCATAAATGTCCCCGATAATTCACATCTGGATTGTCTCTCTGTTCTTGCCAACAAAACATTTTACAATAGTTAAGCTTATTGTCGTTTGAATAATTGTCTAGTCAACAAGGTGAGACATTTTAAAAGGGAGACATTCAAACATGCTGCGGTAAACAATGGGAAGGCGGACTGGTGACTGTTCTTGTCCGCCTAGCCTTTGTCTATCCATTATCCTCTTACAACGTACCAATAACTTTATTTAGTTAATTCTCATTGTTCACACACAAAAAAAAATACATGTTCGTTGAACACTGGCGTACGTAGAGGGATGGCCGATGGTGTTCCAGCCCCTACCGAAATTTTAAGAAAATCAGAATTTTCAAATAAAAATCCTTTAAGAACTTTAAAAGATCAAAATGTGTAAATGCGAAACCTCTTTTAAAGTGAATCCCGATTACCATTTTTGTCTTTGAATACAATTTTAATAGACTGAAATGCTCCAAAAATACGAAATATTTTATTATGCATCCTGTCTTCCAAAACGAAGCCATGTGCTACCCACATTTACTATTCCAGCCCCTCCCGAAAAAAAAAATCCTGCGTACGACAGTGTATTGAATATTGTTGCAACTGAGATACAAAACAACTTTTTTCTCTTTTAAATATAGTTACCCTAACCTAACCTCATAAACTCGTGTTTATTTTCAAGGCATCACTCTGAAAGACGCGTGTGTTTGGAATGCTGTGCTTTTCTCCATGCTCCATGGAAATAATAATTCAAATTATTATTATTATTAGTAGTAGTAGTAGTAGTAGTAATAGTAATATTATTGTTCCAGATCTTTGACTGAAAAATTGGCCCTTTAATTTATTTCCACAGCATTTTTCATAAAATTTCACAAGCTTAAAGGGGGGGAGTTAAACCCCATAACCCCCCTTGCGTACGCCACTGTATTCAATGTCTTATATACTGTGGTATATAGATCTGTATTTGTCAGTGGCGGGCGGAAGAAATTGAAAGAAAAATTGTGTTGGTTTTTTTGGTAGTTAATGTTACTACTCACAGGCTATTCCAAGAAATGTATGCACACTATGATAGGTTCGGAGTGAAGGACATGGTAATGTAGATTAATATAAGTTGCACAAGATAAAAACCAGACGGTGAACAATTAACATATTTAATAGAAACTGGACGTTATGTCCGAAACATTCAAGTACTGTACATTGAATCATGACACAGCAAGAATTCACACAGAATATATCTTCTTATGATTTCTCTTTTCCTGGCCGTGAAGAACAAGCCTTGTAGCCATACGCTTAATACCTGGACCGTGTCATCCCTCCAGGTGTCCCATTAAAAAAAACAAAAAAAAAACAACAACAGGTATGCTGATAACCGTATCGATCTGGTGGGTGGCAAATCCTGGTAGACCTTCTCGGCAGGCACGTATGCAGAGGGGGGGCTTAGGGGGCTCGAGCCCCCCCGAAAGTTTTAGGTTTACACTAGATAAAATGAGGTTTTTGGTTTCTTGTGGTGTGAAATAAAATAATGTGACAATAATTTAAGGACATAAATAATTATCGAGGCAAGACGGAGAATGTTCCGTAACCATGTTATTTATAATAGCACGTATCCAAGATGGAGCACAGGGGGCTCGACCCTCTCCCCAGGAAATTTTTCAGTTTACATTAGATAAAATTAGGTTTTTGGCTTCTTGATTAATGTGAAAATAATGTAAGGAGAGAAATAATTATCGAGGCAAGACGGAGCATGTTTACACCCCTGTTATTGTTAATAGCACGTATCCAAGGTGGGGATGAAGTGGCTCGAGGCCCCTCTCAGGATTTTTTTTCAATTTACACTAGATAAAATTAGATTTTTGGCGTCTTGAATAATGTAAAGATAATAAATTTATAAATCTGAGAGAAATAATTATCGAGACAAGACGGAGAGCGTTCCATAACCTTATTATTGTCAATAGCACGTATCCAAGGTGGAAATCAGGAGGCTCGAGCCCCCTTCTGGAATTTTTTCTGTTTACACTAGATAAAATTAGGATTTTGGCTTCTTGAATAATGTGATGATAATTTGGGAGAAATAATTATCGAGACAAGATGGAGAATGTTATATAACCCTGTTATTGTTAATAGCACGTATCCAAGGTGGGGTTGAGGTTACTCGAGCCCCCCCCCCCAGGAAATTTTATATTTTACACTAGATAAAATTAGGTTTTTGGCTTTTTGAATAATGTGACGATGATTTAAGGAGATAGAAAATTATCGAGGCAAGACGGAGAATGTTCTATAACCCTGTTGTTGATAATATTGCACGTAAACTTTTCTTACGCTTTCGGTGTTGTCGCAGCGCACTTGAGGACTATGTAGAGACTTGTCAGCATTTGGAAGCTGCACAACAAAGGTAGCGCCACACGTAGGGCGATTCGTTGTAATTTCTAATCTCTGGAAGGCTGGAGAGGGTACGTTCTTGAATGAGAGAAGGAGTCAACTACTGGCAATATTAACGAATCGTTTTATCTGTGGAACGTTCTAGAATATAACGAGGATATAAATACGCGGATTCAATTTTTCGGTTGATCTGCACAAAGAATCGGTTAATGAGATTTCAGAGGTAAGACAATTCATACAGTCGATTGGTGATCATATCAGTCAGCGTCCTCTGGTAGCTTTATGAGATATATAGTGATTCGAAAATGAAGACATTGACGACAGCAGAACTTCCGGGGCCTCAGAGTAGTGCTAGCTCGGTTCGAGGGCCGAAGAGATCAAGGCCTCTCTCTCTCTAAAGTGAATATTTCAGCAGTACCATATATTTGAGTGTTTTATTAAAACAGAAAAAACTGCATAGATCAACTGAAAATCAAAGTTTTGAGTGATGATTTAGTTTTTCCAGAACTAAATTTCGTATATGCAGTCCGAGAATTTCATGGTAAAAAAAATCAACTTTTGTTTAAGCCTACTGGGTTCGAAACACATTCAAACACTTAACTACCATAAAGAGACAGAAAATTTTATGAATGTCGAGAAGAGAAAGGAAGATGTTGCATATGTAGACATTTTAGGCGGAAATTGCAGGCTCTACCAGGACCCAAATCAGGGCTCTACCAACTGAGCCACCTAGCCATCCTTGACTTCAACCGATTTTTCGTTAAAATGTCTACATAGTACAGTACATGTCCTGTGTATATCAAATCGTAAGGTGTTGCCTGTATAGTGAACAAGCACAGAAAATATAGGAGAGAGAGAAGAAAACTGAGGTGCATTCCCACCGGTTGATGAGAATTTTATTCTGTGGTCAACAAGAGCTACTACTTCGAGGTGACAATGACAGTGGCCTAATAAGGGAGATTTCACACCGTGTCGCCTGAGGATTTCACAAGTCGAAATTAGGTTTATACGGCCTTTTGTGTCGCTACGGTGTGAAACGTTGCTCTTGATTGGCCCATTCCAATTGACATGTATTGCGTGTCCCTTCAGTCTGAAACCTTCCTAAGTCTTGAAAATCCAAGTCACAAGAATGGAAAATTAGGGCCTTGTTAAGGTTAGGCGTGAAGGCAGGCAGACGACAGCAGCCTAAAGGATCATATCCAAACCTGCAGGAAGAACGCATCTTACTTCAATCTCCAATACGGAATGATAAAAACTTCTGGTGAGTTGATTTTAAAAAAATGTGTCCGAGATAAAGAGAGGCGTGCCCAGGATTTTCGGAAGGGAGAGGGGTTAGGCATACTATTTTTGGTGGTCAGTCCTGATTTTCCCATTTTTTCCTGTCTTTGACGTTCCTCTTTTTTTTTTTTTTTTAAAAAAAAAAAAAGGAATACTGGGTCAAATGGGGTTGTGACCTCACCAACCCTCCCTTGGGCACGTCACTGGAGATAAATGAGTAAGCATGTGATCATACTGAGAAACGAAACATTAGATGTGTTGGGAACGGAAGTGTTTTCACTGTGCATTAATTGTTTCGTGATCCACCTGTATTCGAGTAGACTTCCTTTGTTTCGTGCCGATATATTATATGACAAGACAGCGGAAGCTGTGACAGGCATTTTTGAACACTTGTGAGTGCTAAGGCCTGAATCTAAACAATTTGGTGGGTTTTGGCTTTTATACAAGCTGCAAACATGGGAGGAAAAGACAAGTTAGTGGTGTTCAGGCTCGAATCAGAGAGAAATACTCGAGAACTGTCTGCGTCCAGTTCGCAACCCACAGTTTGAATCTCGCGTTGTCGAGTGGATTGTCCATCCCGTGCATGTGTAACAGCTTCGTAAAAACTCTCAAAGACACCATAGATGTTTTTATGCCAGATGAGAAGAAATGGACAAACACACATACCGAGATGGTTCCGGCACATAATGTTAATGCATGGAAACAGAGGAGTCGAGTGGTAAAAATGTTCCGATTTCACGTTCTGATTAAAATGACAGCCTTAGAGTGGCGACGATTTAAGGGATAGTTGCTCCCCATTTTTTATTTTCTTGCCTCAACATTATGGCCTCTTAATGTTAAGCCTTGTCTGCCAAGAGAAAGTAAACTTTCCTTGCACCCCCCTTCGCACCCCCCCTTTTTGGAACCCAATTGCCACCACTGGTCTTGAACATACAATTGTGAGGTTCTTACTATACCCCTTAAAAAAATGGTGTTGAGCCCCCCCGAAAGGAATTCCTGGATACGTGCCTGCTTCTCGGAGATGAGTGAGTATGTTAGGACCCGGTCCTGGGTATCCGGCTCTGCCTGGGGTAGGTTTTGGTACTGTTCCACCGGGGTTGGCTGAATTTCTATTTGGTATTGTAACGTTGAAGTCGTCGCCATCTGCAGTGTCACGTGAAACATGTCTCTTCAACCACCTGGGATGTACCACTCGTTTGATTCCATCTTCTAGCATGATTTCGTAGAGGATGCTATACCCAATACGACGAATAACAACTCCTGGGATGTAATTCGGAGTACCGTGTTTAGGCGATTGAACCCAAACTGTTGAGTTGATGGCGAAAGTAGCGAGTTTTGTTCGAAGTTACTTACTGGTTGGTTGGTTGATTTGTTGTTTTAAGTCCACTTTATGCACAGTAAGGCTAATTGGGACTAGACCTACAGTTTAAAGTGGGATCCGAACCACTTGTGCCTCCACCGGGTATCGAACCCGGAACCCCTTGATTACAAGGCGACGACGCTACCACTGCGCCATCGGGGAGGCCCTGAAGTTACTTACTGGAACCACTCTACATATTGACTACAATTTCATCATATGGCATTACATATTTCATAGTAACAAAAATGTGGACTCGAAATATGAATGTCTTAGAATACAAAACAAAGCAGTCATGGAGTAAGTAGTATCAAGCTAGATAAGCACACTCCCAGACCCCACTCCTAAACACACACACAATGGAATTATAAATACACCACTGAAAGATCTTATCCTGCACAGACATGTATTTTATATATCCATATACTTAACACAGTACTGAAGATGATGCAATCCATGCATTCAGAATAAATATTGCACATGAATTTTAAAGTTAACTGAAAATCAAAAGAAATGTGCAAATTTCCAGTTGATGACAAAGAAACCAACAGTAGAGAGATTTCATACCAAAGTGACATGTGACACATGTCACTTGGAGATGAACCAATGAACAGCAACGTTTCACCCATAGTGGATGACATATTGACAAAATCCCTGCTACTCATTGTCAGCTTCTAAATAATGTCACACATGTTTCACTAAAAGAAAGTGAACATAAAGAATTAATAAATAATCATTCTTTCAATCTTCACACTATCAGGTCGATCATTGGTGCATGATGTTTCTCATACCATCCCTTCCATCAAAAAGTAAATTTAACTTGGCTTCGTATTGAACATAGGTGTCTCACTCATGATGATTTGCTGCAAGGGCTAGACCATCCAATGTGTCATGTCTAAATGTTAAGTGATTGGCTTATTCCTACCTAATGTGTAGATTATACGTTCCTCAAACTTTTGATCTTACCAATTATTGACCAGGTTGGAAGATAAAGACAGCACTTTAACAAATGTCATTACCTTTATGGGAAGAGCGGGTCTCTTATACTGTCTCTGAGGAAATTCGTAGTTTTGTGTATGTCCTTTGCAAGTCTTTATAACATTTCACTTTCAACCTTTCTCAAGGGGCTCTTCACACCCATTTTTAACTCAGGTATGGGTTCGATACCCGGTGGAGACCCATAGTGTGTCGGATACCACTTTAAACTGTAGGTTCAACCCAATTAGCCTTTCTGTGCATAAAGTAGACCTAAAAGAACAGTTCAAACTCAAGTACGGATATTAGATAAGAGGATTCTTTCTCACATACATTGAATGGCCCAATATGGTCATATATGCTTACAAGCCCCAAAATTTATTTCAAGTATCTTACTTCCAATTACATATATAAACCATATTGTTAGCATAAAACATATGGAATATAGAGTAAAATACTATAAGAAATCCTTAAAACCCTACATCAATTAATTTCCACTGTATTGAATATTATCATAATATTGTTAATGAAATTCCATTAGACAAACCATTGATAGTCATACTGATAGGTTTCTTGGTCGGACACTCACTGTGGTGACATGTTGTACTTCACCAAGAATGAATTT
This sequence comes from Lepisma saccharinum, assembly GCF_977018435.1. Classification (NCBI taxonomy): domain Eukaryota; kingdom Metazoa; phylum Arthropoda; class Insecta; order Zygentoma; family Lepismatidae; genus Lepisma; species Lepisma saccharinum. The sequence goes on from NC_139245.1 coordinate 41,498,839, forward strand.
ACATGTTGAAATACTCCAGAAGAAGAGAACAGTTTTAGAGTAAGTAATGATTTAGTACTCATACTGTGAAAATGTAAAAGATTATATTCTATTGCTAATAACAAATGTAAGGGAAAATAAACAAACACATTGTTATTCAGGTATATATATATATTTATTGAATCACTAGTAATTAATATCTTTTACATAAGGTATGATTATCTCTTTGAGGTTCTACAGACTTTCACTGGAATAAAAGTTACTGAAATGATTAAAGCATCATTAACACACTCAACAAACATTTGCATAGTAGGTTCACATATGTACAGTCTCAAGCAGAAAAATGTGTGCATTTTATTTCCTTTAATCAAACTGTTCAAATATTTTACAGGACTGTTTAGCTGAAAATCCTATCTTTTTTATCCACCCTGCTTGGAATATTTAGTGAAACATTAAATACATTTTTTTAACATCCTCAAGCAATGTATTGTGTTGTTAGGTGTTATCTACTTTAAGCAAAATTTATCTCTAAAGCATATATTTTTTTAATGCAGAAAAGGGAAAATAAAATTTCTTATGCATGAGACATAACTGATGACAATGTTATTCCATAAGAAGTGCAATATACTTACTTGGTTCTATATCTGGGTATGCATCATGCACTACCTTATTTCTATTAAAATTCATAAACATTTTCTCTGAAAAATTGTCTCCACAAACTCTGTAACTTTTGTATGTTTTGTGCCTCAGGTCCTTTCGCCATATTTTCTCCAACCATATCTCAGCTCTACGAGAAAAATAAAAGATGAAAAATTATTTTAGAAACATATAACTATGCAAGACAAAGCATTCTGCATTTTATGTCACTCAAAGAAGATAAATTCCATGATTCAAGAGTTGTTTGTGAGCAGTGGCGTGCACAAGGGGGGGTTGATGGGGGTTATAACCCCCCCCTTTGGCCCAATATTCCTAAAAAAGAACGTCAAAGGTAGGAAAATATGACAAAATGAGGGCTGACTACCAAGAAAAAGTATACGTAACCCCTCCCTTTCGATAATCCTGGGCACGCCACTGTTTGTGAGCTAAGGTCAAAGCATGTCATCACAAAGAAAAGTTACTGAAAATGAATATGCATTAGATCACTATCTGTATTTGTTGAATAAAGTAGTGTCAAATGTATAAGGGTCCATTCTATGATAGCTCCTTCAACTATTGCGGAAAATCTTATGAGCTTGTCACCATTCAATTGATTGATTTTTACTCAATTTTCACATTATTTCTCATCGTAACTAATTCTTATGGCACCATACAGTGTGTGGCAATACAAATACAAAAAATATTATAGATATTGCACTAAACATTCTAACATATGAAGCAAAGTTTTACCACATTATTTTTTAGAAAGTCACTGAACCTTACTGCCTAACCTAACAACTGGCTAACAATGCAATTTTTGTCATTGAATGGATCATGGAATCTACTCCCGGGAGTGCTATCAAGAAAAAAGTTACGACACAACATATTTCTGAAGAAGATTCCAGGAAAGGTGTGAATTTACTTTCACGGCTACTTCATACCTCAATCAGGGAGAAAGGTACTGATTGTGAAATTCCAATATTCCAACATTAATTGGATTCTCATGTCTATAAGTACATATTGGTAAAGTTTTCTGACTACCTTGTTTTATTTGCAGAACTTTAGTTTCATCACACTTTCATCCTTATGTGTACCAATCTGTAAGTTTTAAGTATGTCAGGGTTGGCCCAAGTCCCTTTTGTTTTATTGCAATTTCATTATGCTACGAATGCAATTTTAACATGGTTCGATTTCGATTTACTTCTGTTAACACATACTGCGAAGTTTTAGTGATTACTTAAGATGCTTTCGAAGTTAGGTTAGGCAGGCCAGGTTCCTAAATTCATTCTACTAAGGTCCCGATTTACTTCTACATTAATTACCAATAGTCTACGATACTTACAGCCACTTGTCTACAGAACATACATTATGATTGCATAAGGTAATTTTTAAGTTGTTTTTTAAACATAAATAACTTATTTTTTAAAAATCAAAAGAGTGCTAATTACTTTAAGGAAAGTTCCAATTTCGTGTGACAATGATTGCTAAAACTCTACGATAGTTAGTCTTCCTGCTAGGATAATTTTTTTAAAAAAGTCATAGAACGATCGGAACAGTTAACTTAGGTTTCATCGCTTTAATATTGATGCGCACCCACTTATTGTATCATTTTAAGTGTTTGATATGTTTAATATGTTAATTGTCTATTATGACGTAATTTGTTTTGTTCAATTGGGTAGTCTGTTATGGTTATGGACTAACCTTAAAACATTTGATTGTGGGTTGTGAGGTGAGATATATTATTATGAATGTTGCTGGATAATGTAAGTGATTTTGGAAATGTGAATGTGTTAATTTGTGTAATGAAGAAGTATTATGATCTTAATACAATTTTGTTTCTAATAAGGAGTTTAATTGCGAGTGCAAGTGTAATATATTAACATTAACTGACATCTAAATATATTTTTGGTGTGCGAGAGTTAGCAAGGTTTACGTTAACATATCCTTATTTGATTTCCCACTACCTGAGGGCTTCAAAGTAGGCTGATAAGTCTCAGGCTCGCCGTTGAGGAATAAACGTAAGTTGATCCATTGAGAATAATCCGGGGAACGTAACAGGTGTAAACTTTTTGGCGCCGCAACGCGGACTCGATAAATGTGTTTGAGTAGGGTATGCAGAAGCGTAATTTAAGAAGTGATCGTCGTAAGTTAAAAATGGATACTTTAAGTTGCTGTTCCGATAAAGGGAAAGCTAATGATGAAGAGGTCGAGTGCAACGATTGTAAAAGAAGCTTCCACTTACGTTGTGCTGGTTATCCTTTGCCAAAATCGCAGTATAAAGGGGAAGAATTGAAATGTCTTATTTGTAAAGAGAAGGGTAACAAAGGAAGTCCTTGTTTTGAACAGTGTTTCAAACCCTGATGGAGAAAATGGAAATGGGAAGAAAAGAAGATAAAGAGGAACAGGAAAGGATAAGAAATTAACAAGAAAGAATCAGAAGAGAAGATAAAGAGGAACAGGAAAGGATAAGAAGAGAAGATAAAGAGGAACAGGAAAGGATAAGAAAAGAAGATAAAGAGGAACAGGAAAGGATAAGAAATAAACAAGAAAGAAAAAGAAATGAAGATAAAGAGGAACAGGAAAGAATCAGAAGAGAAGATAAAGAGGAACAGGAAAGGATAAGAAATGAACAAGAAAGAAAAAGGAATGAAGAAAGAGGAGAATTGATGAAGCTGCTCAGCCAAGATAAGGAGGAATTATTATTTAGAATAGAAGAGGGGCGAAAGGAATGTAGAGAAATTAAGGAGACTCTGAGGAAGGAAATTGCGTCTGAGAGGCAGCAAGTAGCTGAATTAATACTAAAGCTGGAAGAAAAACAAAAGGAGGATTATGAAAAGTGGAACTTAGACTTGACACAGGAGAAAACATCTAGAGAAGCTAAAGAAAAGGAAATGGAAAATGAAATTGAGAAATTGAGGGGACGAATAGAGAGTGTTGAAATAATTGCAAGGCCAGAAGCAACACAGGATTCTTCAGAATTACTTGATAATTTAGAGCTAAATCAGAGAAGGCAAGAAAAGAAACTTGAAGAAGTTACGGAGAAAGTCGCATCTGTAGATAGGCAGGTCGATCAACTACAGATGTTAATGGCAGGCTGTCGGATTCTAGAACCTTCTCAAAATGGTGAAGCTGTATTTCAACCGCGAATGAACGGTTCAACAACGAGAGGTGATTCCAAGGGAAGATGAGGAAAAGGAATCGTTACTCGTCAAGTTCTTGCTCTACAGTTTCCTCTAGTTCTGAGGAAACTGAAACTAAGAAAATTACAAAGCCCAGGAAGAGACATAATAATGGAAAGTCTGAGAGATGGGGACAGGATGAGATATCTCGTGACAATACCTATAAGAATAGTTCCTACAAATATTTTCGCATGTCTGATGTTAACGCTCTTTCAAAGTTTACTGGAGAGATTAATACTGTCTCTGCTGAGAGGTATTTAAAAGAGCTAATAACATACCTGGATCTAATGAATGTCCCTATGATTTTTAGATTGAAGTTATTGCCCTCTCTTATGGTAAGAAAGGCTAAGGCGTGGTTTGTTGCAAATGAGAAGAAGTGGAAGACTTTTGAACATTTTTGTGCTGCCTTTAGAAAACAATATGCCTCTGCTGATGCCAAGCAAAGGGAAATGCAGACGCTGAGAAACAAAAGGTATTCGAGGAGCTGTGACCTCTCACTTGAAGAATATTGCTGGGACACATATGGCTCGTATTGTAATCTTGTTGATAACGTTGACCAAACAGAGGCGCTGAATTTGGTTATTAGTCAACTACCACAGCGAGTGCGTCAGTTGGTACTTACACGTGATCCACAAAACTTCGACCAGCTCACTAATTTCTTGGGGAGATATGAAGCCTCGGAGCAACTGGAAGGCTGGAGAGCAGACAATCCCAGGTTAGAGAACAGGAGACCACAACAAGCTAGGGTCCAGCAATTGAAGTATTCGAGAGACCAGTCCCGCTCTCAGGGAATGCCTGAACCTAATGATAGTTCTACTAAAGACCACTTTAATAGGAAACTACAGTACAGAAACGCTCAGAGAGGAGGGAGAACATTTTGGAATCGAAGAAAGAACCCGTTTTATCAAAGAGGATGGACTGTTGATAGAAGTAATACTGTTACCAAGGAATTTGGAATTAAGACTGATGTTGTTCAAGAAGCAACGCCCAGTGAGCTTAAGGCGAGAGCATCCCCATGGGACGTTCCTTCAAGTAGTAAAATGAGTTTAAACCCTCGTCCGTTGTGAATGAAGCTCTCTCATTCACAACGGTAACCCATGAAGATAGTGGAGTTTATGGGAGCGAGAATAGGTTATTTACAGAAGAAATTTTAGAGGTTTTGTTTTTAGAAATTGATGCTGCTCCTAGTGACTGGCACTTTGTTCGATTGACAGCTTTGGAAGAATTTGATTATTATTATAATAAGAAACCTGAAATTATGGCTGACGTTTTGGGGATTAAAATTAACTGTATTTTAGACACCGGCAGCGAGTGTACCGTTATGAGTTATCGAATGTGGCTAAAATTAAGAGAAAAGATCCCAGGTTTGAGACTTCAAAAGTGTCCAGGAGTTAAGTTGAGAGACTTTGCCGGAATTGAGAGATCCTGAGTTGTGGGTTGTTGAAGGATTCACTTTCAAATAGCTGGAGTTACCTTTGAAGATTTAGTCTATGTCATCAGGAATTTAGAGGCTGAGTTACTTTTCGGATACCCATATTTAAAAAAAAAATATATAAAGCTAATTTAGATGCGGGATGTGATAAATTATATCTTACTATAAATGGACAAGTTGTTTAAGAGGACCTTATTCCAAAGAGCACTTCAGAATCTGATTTGACGGAGAAAGGACTTAAAGTGGTCAATAGTATACATTGTGAGAAAAATACAGTGGACGATTATTGCATAGCTTCTGAGGAGGCTTTAAGAATGAAGGCCTATGAACCCGAAATCTTAAGGCAAGAAGAGAAGGAAAGGTTGTTCGAATTACTCTTGAGTTATCGTCATATTTTCTCGGATAGGCTTGGACTTTCAAAACATTACGAATGTAAAATTGTGTTAGGATCTGGCGAACCTGTCTATATGCATCCTTATCCGATACCTATGGCGAAGAGGGCGAAGTTGGAAGAGGAATTGACCAAATGGAAAGCCTGGGGAGTGATACGTCCGTGTAACTCACCTTATTTAAATCATATGTTGGTTGTAGACAAGCCAGATGGGTCCGTCAGGCCCTGCATTAATTTTCGGAAGTTAAATAGACTTATCATTTCCCCCAGGAGCACAGTACCTCTGTTGCAAGAAACGTTACAAAAATTTAGAGGAAAAAATATTTCACTTGTTTAGATTTAGCGTCAGGATATTTACAGATTCCCATTCAGACCGAGCATCAAATCTACACTGCTTTCAACTACAATGGTAGGTCGTGGTGTTTTTCCCGTATGCCTTTTGGTTTAGCCAATGCAGTTGCTGTTTTCATGCATGCAACGCATAATTTATTCGGTCCAGATACAGAAGACTTTCTCACTGTATATATTGATGACATCGTAATCTTTGATGATTCCATTCAATCCCATTTTGAACATGTTGATTTTGTTTTGCGGAAGTTGCAAGAGGAAGGCTTTACTGTAAAATTGAAGAAATGTTCCTTGGTAAAGGTAGAATTTAAATATTTAGGACATCTTGTTTCTGGACAATATATACGAATAGATCCGCGGAAGGATGTAGCCATTACGAAGTTTCCAAGGCCAAAGAACAAAAAGCATTTACAACAATTTTTGGGTCTCGTAAATTGGAGGCGGAGATTTGTGCGAGATCTTGCTCAAAAGACTGCTAAGTTAGAGGAACTACTGAGTAAAAACAAAAATTGGGAGTGGAACAATGAACATGAGTTAAGCTTCCGAAAGTTGAAAAGGGAGCCTGATACAAATTCCTGCTTTGACCCAGCCAGATTTCTCAAAACCTTTCTGCATTATGTGTGATGCTTCTCTCATAGGTCTGGGAGCCATACTCTTCCAAGGAGTTCTGTCTGTCGCTGCCAAATTAGAAGAAATTGCTATCGTGCAGTACGCCAGTAGAAAATTAAAAACTTCGGAAAAGAATTATACTGTTCAAGAATTAGTGTGTCTTGCTGTTATGTTTGGTATTGAACACTTCAAGGTGTATTTATATGGCACAAAGTTCCTCATTTATACAGACCATAAGAATCTTGTGTGGCTGGAAAACAGCAGAAATTGGAATGCCAGAATTACTAGGTGGGCCTTATAACTGCAGCAGTTCGATTATCGAATCCTTTACATCCAAGGCAAACAAAATCAACTCGCTGATATTCTAAGCCGTTATCCTCCTAGCGCTCCTGAGGAGAAGCTCCTTGATGAATCCACCCTAGTGTTTAATGTCTGGCATATAATGCCTAATAACTTGAATGAAGTTGAACTGGACAAGTGGAGGGAAAGGCAGAATAATGACTCCTGTTGTCAAAAAGTACGGAAGAATCTAAGGGAAAGTACTAAGGATAAGGAAAAATATCTGGAGCATCAGGATTTATTGTTCCGAAGGAACAAAAACTCCCAGCAATTTCATCAAATTGTAGTCCCAGAATCTCTTATTCAAGAAGTTTTGCATGCTTCCGAGCACGACGGAACTGGACATTTTGGATTCACTAAAACCTATAATAAAATAAAGTCCAGATACTTCTGGGGAAATATGAAAAGAAATGTATCTGAATATGTAAGGGAATGTTTAGTTTGTTCGAAGAATAAGCCCGACAGATTGGGTATCGTGAAGGAGAAACTAACAACCACTCAAACGGTTCCGCACGAAGTTCTGTCCGTGGACCTAATCGGAAGGTTACCTAGATCCAGTCGATATCTTTATCTGCTCGCCATGGTGGATGTCAGCAGTAGGTTCCTGATTGCCTACCCACTGCGGACTGCCAGCACAGAAGAAGTTATCAATAAATTGGAGCTGGGATACCTAACACATTTTCTGAAACCAAACTACATCGTGACAGATCGAGGAAGTCAGTTCACTTCGGATAGATGGAAGAAGTTTTTAGAAGGCCATTCCATATCGCCATTGCTTACATCTCCTTACCACCCTGCCAGTAACTTGGTAGAGCGATACAATCAAGAAATTGTTAGATTACTTAGAACATTCTGCAGCAAAAGGCACGGAGACTGGCACAAATACGTAAATAAAGTGTGTTGGATGCTGAACTTTTCGGTATCAGAGGAAACAGGATACGCGCCTGTGGAATTATTTTACAAAAAACCAGTTCCAGCTAATTTGTTAAAACAACTAGAGTGGCCCCTTAACGAGCAAAATGAATCAATTGCTTGGGAAACCAAACTGTTTAGAGCCCAGGAGAGTAACAGGAGGAAAAAGTATAAGCATAAGTTCAAAAATAAGGGCAATGCTTATTCCCTGCATTCTGGTGACCTCGTTCTCAAGCGGAATCGTAAACTCAGCTCCGCCAAAAATAATGTTATAGCTAAATTTTTCGAGTATTTTGTGGGACCGTTTCTAGTATCTGAAACGAAAAACAACGTTGCAACTCTGATGGATCCCTGGACTAAGGAAGTGGTTGGACGAGAGAACTATGATAACCTAAAGAAGATTAGCTGCTCTGATTCCAGAAGGGAAGAATTGTTGCGAAGGTGGAAGAATGACTGTAATTAAGAACTAAAAAGAAAATTTACTCCATTTTCATTTTGTTAATTTTCTTTTTGTTTGTGGGAGGATGCCATGATACGCACCCACTTATTGTATCATTTTAAGTGTTTGATATGTTTAATATGTTAATTGTCTATTATGACGTAATTTGTTTTGTTCAATTGGGTAGTCTGTTATGGTTATGGACTAACCTTAAAACATTTGATTGTGGGTTGTGAGGTGAGATATATTATTATGAATGTTGCTGGATAATGTAAGTGATTTTGGAAATTGCGGGCGGGAGCCTAGGTAACAAATTTCGAAAAGCAGAAATTCCAGTTTAATATATAGACCAAGGTGGTCGTAATAGGGTAAGAGTATATTTCAACACTGCTCGGGAGGCGAATAACTTTGTTAAAAACGAAGAATTTCAATCTCATCTTTCTATTAAGGCTCGCATACCCCAATCCTTAATTCAACGAGAAGGTTTAATATATGGTATAGAATTCGACGTCAGTGAGGAAGACGTAGTGGATGGCAGTCAATCATACATTCCTATCATTAGTGCAAAACGAATGAAGAAAAAGATTTGGAAAAGTGATGGATCGTTTCAGCTACGAAATACTAAACTAGTGTGTTTGACATTCCAAGGTAGACATCTCCCAGAAAAAGTAGCCATAAATAGCAGCATATATGAAGTAACACCCCGACAGAAAACAGTCATTCAATGTAGAAACTGTTTCAGATTAGCTCACACGGCCAACCAATGTCGTTCACAGTCTAAATGCGCTACCTGTGGAGCAATTAAACACGGAGATTCATGTAATCTCCCTGCCAAGTGTTCGAATTGCCAGGGGTCCCATTCAGCCCTTGATAAAAATTGCCCAATGTAGCACAAAGAGCGTCAAATCCAGGAACGTATGGCTCTAAATAATTTATCATACCGTGAAGCTAAACAAATGATAGAAGGGACTTATATTCCACAACCTAGCATAGAGGAAATTTTGAAGCCCACAATTAATTTTAAAGAGTTTCCACCTATTCAACAATATTCCAGATCACCACCCACTGACTTAAAAAATAAAAGCTCACAAGAACAATCATCTACTAACACAAAAACCATTACAACTGTGGAGCCCATTTTCAATAATATAGGAAGACAACAATTTTCTTTGGAACACGACACAGTGGACCCAAAAGTAATTCCACATCCAGACATAGTTGAGATACCTAATATTGCACACAAAAAAAACAATGAACCTACAAAGCACAAAAGAAAATATCATAACAAGGCGAGACATATGGTTCCCAATAATCCAGATCACATAACATCAAAAGCAGAAAGCTCCTCAACGGAGTCTGATATTACTCCTTCCTCATCTATAGGGAAAAATATCTTCCCTTCTGCTAATTCTACGAACAGTCGGCGTTCTGAATGGTCGACAAAAAACATTGATCAACCTCCCCCATCTATCGATAATATTCACGAAGTCTACACCTCACTTCTCAAAACAATACCACTCCTATGGTCAACTCTAGTTGAACTCAAAGAGTTACATCAACAAAAACAGCTTTTACAACATATCAATGAACTATCCATAAATCTATTAAATGTGTTACAAAACCTTACTTTCAAACAGAACAAGTAGGATACACATAGCAGAAGATGTTTCTCATTCAATGGAATATTATTAGCTTTTCTACACGAAAATTGGACTTAATGAAATTAATAACGGAATGTCATCCTTTAATTCTTTGCTTACAGGAAACTAAGGGTAGACAGTACGAAACATACAAAATTGTTCATTATAATTGTTTAGGCCCACCCTATTCTGAAAATGAACGAGGTATTAGCATATATGTCCACGAATCAATATCATATCAGGAAATTCAGATATCCAAACACCATAAACTCTTCCGCGATTATAAAGTAGAAGCACGTGCTATCTATCCAAATCTTCATAGAGGGGAAAAAAATAACAATAATCAATATTTATATCCCATCAAATTACAATTCTCAGAATATAAAACCGTCAGATTTAGAAGCATTGACAAAAAATACCCCTAGCCCATACATCATTGTTGGAGATTTTAATGGTCATCATAACATTTGGGGCTCACAATCATCAGACAGACTTGGGTCCAGCATTGCCGACTGGATAGAAAACAACTCATTTATTGTTCGAATGATGGATCGCCCACCCACGTCCCACGCAACGGAAATAATCCCTCATCAATAGACCTCACTATAATATCAGAATCATTATTACCAAAATTTCAGTGGACCACAGCGGAAGAAATGTATGGTAGTGATCATTATCCCATTTATATTCATTCACATTTTATATCCTCACAACCAATTCAACATATCATATTTCCCATAAATCGCTGGAAAATTAATAATATATCATGGGAATCATATACAATTTTAATAGATTCTTATATACTTAAAGAACAAATAAATTCCTCTCAATCGGTTTCATACTATACACTACTCCAATATATCACAGAAGTTTTAGACATTCTCAGTTCACGAAAAAGAGTAAATTTTTCACGACTAATTTTTCCAAAAATTCATTGGTGGACTTCGGAATGTGAGACAGCAAAAGCCAACCGAAAAAGGAGTGAGAAGCATTTTGCTTCATATCCTACCCTTGAAAATCGAATATTATGGAAAAAATCAATAGCACAAAGAAAAAAAATATTTCTACAAGCAAAACGTGAAGCGTGGATTAAATATTGCAATTCAATAGACATGCAGGAATCATCCCGAAATGTGTGGCATAAATTTAATTCCTTACGTAAACCATGCCCACCTCGTAGAAAACCTATAGATAATAGTTGGCAAGACCAATTTTTAATGCTTTTGGCTCCACCATCAGTACACCTTCCATATAAAAAAATAGAGGAAAATATTTCTAACTTTTCACTTGAATTCCCTCCCATTTCTACAGAGGAATTAAAAAACATAATTAATAATATTAAACCCACTGCACCAGGTTTAGATGGAATACCATACCAAGCCATAAAATATCTACCTAAAGCAGGTTTAGATATTCTTGTATCTTTTTACAATAACATATTCCGTACCGGTATAGTACCGAGGGAGTGGAAAGATTATATAGTTCTCCCAGTTTTAAAAGCAAATAAATCACCACATTGTGCTACATCTTACAGACCCATAATGTTAATTTCAGTTTTGGAAAAAATATTCGAACGAACGATATACCTCAGAATTACCTGGACACTAGAACGTCAACGTTTCTTTTATCCTACTCAACTTGGCTTTAGAATCAATTATGGCAGTCAAGATGCAATAGCTATCCTAAGCACTGCAATTCAAAATAGCAAAATTAGTCGTTCACACTGTTATAGTCTTTTTATAGATGTGGAAAAAGCATATGATTCTATCAATTTACATATGCTTTGTAACAAATTAGAAAATCTTTTCATTCATCCTCAATTATCGTTAATCATATGGAACCTATATTCCAATAGAAAGATATATGGATGGTTCTCAGAAACAATTAGTGACCCTCGTTTCACTAGCATAGGAATTCCTCAAGGTGCACCTTTAAGTCCTTTATTATTTAATATTTACACAAATGAAATTCACTCCTTACCTCTTTATCCGTTCCAGTTAGTACAATACGCAGATGATTTCTGTTTTTACTGTAATACAGATGATGCAACCCAAGGTATAATTAAAACACAGAGATTAATTAACACCATTAGAGAATGGTTTCATAATGCAGGATTAACCCTTAGTGAAAATAAATCCAAAATCATTTGCTTTAATAACAAACGCACAGATAGTTATCCCAATAATATTTTACAAATTTCTGACATCCCAGTGACAGATTCTCACAAATATTTAGGTGTACATTTTGATAGACGTTTTACATGGAATATACACATTTTATATTTATTAAACAAAGGTCAAAAGTTTTTAAACATAATTCGTAGCATGACAACAACAAAATGGGGAGGCCACCCAAAAATTTTACTTCTCTTTTATAGAAATTGCTTTCGCTCATTTTTCGACTATGCAGCTTTCAGCTACGGGGGAGCAAAATCCAATCTACTCGACAAAATAGATATATTACAAAGAAAAGCATTGAGAATTTGTCTAGGTCTTATGCAATCAAGCCCCAATGTAAGTGTTTATATGGAGAGTAAAGAGACTTCTTTGAGTCACAGGCGGATTCAATTAACAATAAAATTCCTCCTTAAATCATGGGAAAATCATCCTCATCCATTTAATAAATTGTTTGAAATACAAAAACAATGGGCTGAAGCCGATGTAATAAATCCTCATACCACCTCATATTTCCTTGTATACTGTCATTACTTATTTCCAGAACTTCGATCTAATACTTTCACTCTCTTACATCCTTTGATCTATCAACTAGATATTCCATTATATACTCAATGTTCAATCCACTTCAGAGATCTAGGTTTACATGCATTGTACAGAGAAAAATGGCCAATGCATGTAATGATTTACACCGATGGTTCTAAGAATAACAATAGTGTAGGATGTGCCTATTACATCCCAGAGAAAAACATTTATCAACAATTTAGATTACCTATAGATTCATATATTTTTACTGCGGAAAGTTACGCCCTATACAAAGCCTTACAATATGGAATAGCGGAAGACTTTAAAAAAATTCTTCTCCTTACAGATTCGCTGAGTGTTCTTCAAGCATTATCTACATCCTATCCCAAATTATGTCACCAATCATATCTTATTATTTTAATTATTCAACAAATTCAACTTGCTTTCAAAAGAAACATTGACATACAATTCAGTTATGTCAAAGCACATGATATTAATGTAGGAAATGATAGAGTGGACATATACGCTAAACAGGCCAGAGATTTACAACTCATAAGTTTCAATAGGTTAATGTATACTGATTTATTACCACGAGTAAAAATCAAACTTATGGAACAATGGAATGAATGGTGCAAAGATCAATTTAAGTTTGTGGGCAACACATATAGATGGATTGCAGAATTTAAATCTAAAGTCCCTTGGTTCAATTCATACACACTCCCACGGCAAGTCATAGTTTTTATTAATAGATTAAGAACAGGACACGTACGTACACCAGCACATTTAGCAAAAATAAAAATTAAAACTCAAGAAAATTGTAAATGTGGCAATAATAATCCTGATGCTCAACATTTAATTCTAGAATGTCCAATCTATTCAGATCAACAAATCATACTCTACAAAGGTTTTCAACGTTTAAAAATTCCATTTCCAATATCACTATCATCCATTTTAACAGATTTATCCCCTTCATTAATATGGATGCTGTATGCATATTCTCGAAAATGTAGACTTGAAATATAAAGTGATTTTTAAGAAACAGCAAAATGGACAAAAAAAGTGAATTATTTATAATAATTGTTATATATTTGTGATTCCGATTAATTTGTGAGACTAACTGCCAACTTTAGAAGAAAACATTAAAAGAAATAAAAAAAAAACAATAACGATGTCCAAAGTCGACAAGATAATGCTGACAGGGACAAAAAAAGAAGAAGAAGAAGAATTTGGAAATGTGAATGTGTTAATTTGTGTAGTGAAGAAGTATTATGATCTTAATACAATTTTGTTTCTAATAAGGAGTTTAATTGCGAGTGCAAGTGTAATATATTAACATTAACTGACATCTAAATGTGTTTTTGGTGTGCGAGAGTTAGCAAGGTTTACGTTAACATATCCTTATTTGATTTCCCACTACCTGAGGGCTTCAAAGTAGGCTGATAAGTCTCAGACTCGCCGTTGAGGAATAAACGTAAGTTGATCCATTGAGAATAATCCGGGGAACGTAACAATATTTACACGCTTTTTTTCATCTCCTGTACATGTTGACAAAGTTTTGTATGCTAAATGAAATAAACTTCATGCAATAGCGATTAGGAGCGCGATAACTTGCAACTTTCTGTATTATAACATACACAAATGAGTTTTCTGAACTTCAAACAAACTTCAATAATCATTCTCAATATTCTCGTTGGCTTCCTATCCTTCTGTGTAACTTATAAATAGCATTAAGTTACAAAATCGAACCTTTTCCCTTTGAGATGATTTATTTAACATATGCCCTTTTACTTAAACGAAGCAAAATACAGAATACGAAGACATGCTAGGAGGCATGTCTAACTTTATGGAAATAATTTTTATATAAAGAGAGAGCAGAATACATAAATAAATAATCTCTCAGGAACTGACGGAACACCAAAAAAAGACAGCTCTGGGTTCCTCTTCTGACAGTTTGTACAATAAAAATCTGCACAATAAGCTATGTTGTTTTATTTATTTTCTTGTTGTTCTATCCTTATAGTTAGTTAGTGCACGTCCATCACAGATCATATGGAACGATGTTACGTCACAGGTTTCGTCATGTAGAAGTAGTGACTTTAAAAGTACGATTTTTCTTATACATGTTTAAAAAGGAAAAAGCATTTAATAAAATACAAAATCACGTTCAATTGATTATTATTGATTAATAGAGACTTAAACTAAATTTTTAATGAGAAAATTAGGATTTGGCATCGATGGTCGCGCCGACTGGTGGCGACTTCGTTCATGCACAGACAAATGGATTCTGAAATTTACCTTGTTCGGCTCTTTGCCGCCGGTGCAAGGGGCCTGAATACACTTATTGATTTGGAGATTTATTATGAAGCTATCCGAACTGAATTGCTGCTCCAAAATGTGTTGTGTAGAAGTAACCAGTGTGGAATGATGACTGAGCGCATCAGTATTGAGATGGTTGAAGCTGAACGTAGACAACTCATCGGATATTGTGCTCCGTGAGGTTGAACTGGACGTTCCAGTTTACAACATTTGTATCTTTTTGTAGAGCTTATGGAACGAGGAAGTTTTTTCCGTAATTTTTACGCTAAGTGTGTTACCATTTTTTTAGTAATCCTCTTCGATTTAAACGATAATTTCCAAATTTCTTCATGATGTGTGCTCCAATGACTGTTTCTTTCTGTGGGTATGGGAATTTTGGGCATGACTTTTTTCCCAGTAGTCACTCATTCGTCAGCTGTTAGCAACATGTCGATTAAGTGCTCAGGGAGCAGTAGTTTTTTCACAATTAGTAGTTTTTTGGTCGCAAGTCGGAATATTTCACGAAAATTTACAAACTGCAATAACTCGAAACCCATTCATTTCCAACCCCCGGTGCATAGGATCAAATTTGTTACAATTGTGCTCTAGTATTACCCCTTTCCTGGAATAGGTCGAATTACCAAGCACCCTATATACAGTATGTAACATTGTTATTCGTACACACAGAATATCCGAGGAAAAATGTCATATCTACTAGTAAATATAATCATTTTCATATGTACCTGGAAATTAATGTTAATGAAGGTTTCACCAACAAATGTCAATAAAAATACATGTTCAAAGTGTATAAACAGAGCATATAATTTGTGTGAAAAGAGAAAAACACGCTGTTTCATGCAACATTGTTATTCGTACAGGCAAGAGTTTCAATCTTCCTCGCATAAAGCACCACCGCTATTCGGGTGATTTCGTACAGTTTGCAACTTCGTAACAAGTTTGAACATGTAGGCGCGCTCCCCGTCGGAATGCTGGCGTAGGTATTGTTGTAGGCCTATCGTCTATCTATCAGTGTGTACGAAATGGGCAAGGTGAAGGAACTTAGTTCCGATCTGAAGGATGTTATTATAAGTTTGGCCCTTAGAGGTTATTCGTTAAGAAAAATTGGACAAACAGTCAATAAATCACACTCCACAATTCAATACATAGTAAATAAATTTAGAGAGGAAGGTTCAACACAGAATGTGCCGAGAAAACCAAAAGAGAGACGGTTGAATAAACGTGATGAACGCTTTATTTTAAAAAGAGTGCGAGAAAACCCCCAACTAAGTGTTCCTCAGTTACGACCGTTAGTAGAAAATGTTGCTGGCAAGACGATGTCCGATCAAACTGTCCGACGTGTCTTGTGGAAGCATGGATATCATGGCAGAATACCACGAAAGAGGACGTATGTAAATAAGGTGAATCGCAAGAATAGATTTTCATTCGCGAAAGAGCACATACCCAAGGACCAGGAATTTTGGGATAGTGTCATATGGTCAGACGAGTTCAAGATTAATATATACGGGTGAGATGGGATAAATAGGGTCTGGAGAAAATCAAATAAAGACAATGATCACATTAACACAGATCCAACAGTTAAACACGGTGGTGGGCCATTAATGATTTGGGGCTGTGTGTCGTCCAAAGGTGTTGGTACCATTCAGTTTATTGATGGTATCATGGATGCATATGTCTATTTGGACATATTGAAGAACAATGTAAAGCAGAGTGCCCAAAAAATGGACATGCAGCCTATCTACAGATTCCAACAAGACGATGACAGTAAGCATAAGGCTTGAGTTAACATGAATTGGCTAATATGGAATGTGCCCAAACTACTACAAACACCAGCTCAAAGTCCAGATTGAATCCCATTGAGCATTTATGGGCAATTTTGAAGAGGCGAGTCCATAAAGCAGGCGTCAAGTACAAACAAGAGTTGAAAACTCCTGTGCAAGCCGAGTGGAATAAAATAAGCTCTGAGACATGTCGGAAAGTGGTTAATTCTATGAAGAACAGGTGTCAAGCAGTAATTAAAGCCAAAGGATAGGCATCAAACTATTAGAACTGTCAGTCAATTTGCTCTGAATATACTTTTTTCTTTTATATTATTAAGTGTACGAATAGAAAAGGTGTACAAAAAATGGCATGTTTCTCTTTGTTTCATTTAATTTATTATTGTCATTGGTTATACAGAATTTGGGTAAGATTTTATGTTCCTAATGATATTAGTTATTGAATTGTAAAGAAACAATTTCAAAAGAGTGTATTTCCTTTCAGATATTAAAGCATTTGCTTTGAAAATCTGTGTGTACGAATAAGAATGTTACATACTGTATATATATTTAATAAAAAATAAGAAACAGCAAAAGGACAAAAAAAAGTGAATTATTCATAATAATCGTTTTATGTTTGTGATTCTGATTAATTTGAGAGACTAACTCTCAATTTTAGAAGAAAACATTAAAACAAATACAAAACAATAACGATGTCCAAAGTCGAGAAGATAATGCTGACAGGGACAGTTAAAAAGAAGAAGAAGAAAAAATTCCAAAAGCTTTGAAAGGTCTCTTCGGGAATGTCTGTTTATGTATAGGTCTAGGTCTAAATCAAAGTTATTAGAAGTATAGCTCTAAATCACCTTTTGTTTATCCATCAAGCCTACCAATACAAGTAAGCGAGTGTTCGATGGATAAAAATAAACATTCAAACAGGGGGAATGTTGTGATAAAATCGTGAAATTGCAAAGAAATGACAACTCGGAACAGAGTTAAATTTAGACTTGATGGTGTTGTGGTTGAAGCAGGAACAGGCGATAATGGATCAGAAGGAGGCTCATTGGAGACTACATCTACATCGGATGTCAAAAACATAACTATACGCATATCTGAAGCTGGTACTTTTGTCGACAAAATTATTAAGAAAGCTGTTGGATATGTTGAGCTGTTAACAGGACGCAAATACGATACATATCCTCGCCCTCCTGAAAAAGAAGGTACTTGTATATGCAAAAATGTATCATGGCCTACTATTGGCTCCTTTGACATTGAAGCAGGGAAAGAATCAATTGATAAGTTGATCAAGACGTGGCGTATGTGCAGGGGTTGGTTATACTGCCTGGATTTCTTACAAACAGAAAGAGGTCTTTATGAAGATAGATATATATATGAGGTAAGCTTTTTTTTGTGATAACTACTCAATGTAGTAGTTTCGGTTCGGTATAGGATCGTCCTCTTGCCTCAAATGTTTGGGAGCTTAAAAAATCCTGTAGAGATTAGTGTTTTTAAGGCATTATCAAAATATTTGGATAGCGTAGAATACAACAGTCTTCCTCATAAACTTTTATCTTCTCGTCTTGTATCAAAGAATCTAAAGATTAAAACATATAAAACAATAATTATGCCTGTAGTTTTGTAAGAATATAGAACATGGACCTTTCCACTAAAAGAGGAACATAAACTAAGTCTTTGAAAATAAGATCGTAAGACCTAAAAGGGGTTAAATAACAGGTGAATGAAGAAGGTTACAGATTACTGAACTGAATAACCTATATTAATCACTTGATATTACTAGAATAATTAAATCATTGGGTAACTGTCTGATATCGCCCAAACGGATTTCTTCAAATTTACAGGAGAAACTACTTACTGAAATCACTTTCTGTATCATTGTCGAGGTTCTTCGAGGTATTTTCTTTCACGGAAACTAAAAACTTCACCATAGAATACTGCAGAACAATAAATAATCAGTTGTTACGTAAGGAACTTGTATCTTCTGTAACATTAGGCCGTTGTTTCCATTATGTACGTGCAGATGGCGCGAGCGTCGAAAGTCACGCGGTCTCGGCAGTGTTTCCAAACGTGCCTTTTTTTACTAGAATTTTTGCTTACCTAACCTAAACAAACCTACCCTAACCTTGCCGGAAATGGTCCGTGGGGCTATCGTGAATGGTTTATGATGACATAATAATCACGAAAGTAGGTATTTTTCGGTTAAGAAGGTTGAAACACTGCATACCCACTCCAAATCGACAAAACACAAACACAACTGCACGCCATATTGTCTGTTACCCAAGCATAACAAGGAAGACAAATAATGACTTGTAATATGAAAAGTTGACACTATTTTATGGAAAAGGCATAACTTCACCTTAAAGAATCTTCCGCAATGCAGAATATGTAAGTATCAATGCTAAAATTAAGGAAATAAACGAGTGAGAGGTGTTCGGGCCTTATCAGACAAGTACCAATTATTGCAGATGAGCAGACCAGAGAAAAGTTTACAGGGTCCTTTTTGGGGAACCTGACGATAAAGGTCCTGTAGGGTGGCCAAGACAAAGATCGTTGATTGATTGATTAGGTTTATTTTACTTCACTTTTAGCAACTTTTGGTCAATTACGAAGATGAGGATGAGTGATGATATGATGAAGGGACCCTCAGAAAGATCGCCCATGCTCAGACCGGGATTCGAACTCGAGACTCCTGAATATGAATTTGGAATGACAATATTAAGATGGACTTTATGGAAACTGGTAAGGATTGATATGAGTAGATTGATCTTGGCCAGGATATGGACAGATGGAAGATATATGTTACGGCAACATTAAACTTACTGGTTTAGGAATGCCAGAGAGTTAGTCAGAGTATGTCAAATATTAATAATGTTTTATATCTTCGAATTTTCTTATGGTTGAGTGCATAAATGTTCTATCTTGCAAAACAGAGAAACCTACCCGTCTGTTATTTCTTATTTTTTCTAATACTTTTCATCATTGACCCTGGTGTGTACATTTTACAATTTACATTAAAAAATTGCCGTTGCTCTTCTACCCGTTCAATTTAATACGACAATGAGGATGAACTGTGATTTGATGAATAGATGTTAGAGTAAACACCTATGCTCATGGGTGTCAGGAGGGAACACAGGGAATCGTTGCTCCTTCTGGAAAATGAAGCAGTGTTTTGGGAGAAAATGCCTTGCTTATCCCCCTCCTCATGGAAAACCTCATGCGGACTCATGTTTACTATTTTCATACTTACCCAGTTGACAACCTTACTGGGTCTTCACCAGGAATCGAACATAAAGCTCCTTGTAGCAAAAGTGAGAGAGTTAAAAATTTGTCCATTCGACAATACTGTATTAAAGTTGGGAGAAACAGTTACGTTCATGATTCTCGTATACTAAGAGACATAGGAGAGCTCATATCACGTACAAGGTCAGAAATTAGTCTGATTCTTGTAGACAATTAAGCAATAGAGAAGAGTCGGGTAGCAACTATAATTTTGATCTTGGATAATTTATATTTTAGGCTAAATGGAGCATTCCCACACGCAAACGTCCTATTCCAGTTGCTACAGCCAGTGTCTTCTTTACCTTGAAAGTGTCCAAAATAAAGCCTAAGAACATGCCAGTAGAGGTAAGTATTTGTTTAGTGTTACATTATGTGCAAAGAATTGAAAATCTAGCTGAAATCCGAAAGAAGCAACTAAATACCCGGTCCAAGTGTTGCGAAGTTAAACTAGACTTCGCTTGACCCTTAATAACTCTAGAAGGGCCCGACCGTCGACCACTAAATTTGGAGGCAGGAGGGAATCCGTCTGTCAGTTGGAATGTTGTCCTTGCCCCCGAGTATTGGCACCCATTCGCCGCCACATGAAATAATATGAAATACATTCTGGATTTATTTTTCTCTTTAAAATTCCCAACTGTGGGAAAATGTTTGCTCTCTCTATACCGTTAGGTTAACCAGGGAAAAATATACAACATAAAAGTATGAAAGAAAAAAGAATGACCATAAAAAGAGAACCCGAATTTGTGTAAAGATCTTGTGTAGGAGGATACCTCCATCAGAACAATCGAATCCACAAGATACGATTTTTTTATTTTGACTTATTTACCATCGTTTTTCTGCCAATTTTGGCTAATTGCGACGATGAAGATGAAGGAATACTCATAATAAACACCCATTGCCAGGCTTCGAATCAAACTCAGAAGCCCTGGTGTCACAGTATTCTGCGCTAACCACTCCGCCACGGAGGCCCGCACATAATACGACAATGGCTAGGATTTTGATGACCTTAAAATTGCCAAAAACATTACCTTTAAGAAATGCATTTATGACCTAATACATGCAAGAAAATGCCCTATAAACTTAGAAAAATGACCTAAAAATTCTGAAAGATTTGTAGAACAAATTTATAAACTACCAAAAGAAATTCAAATTACACATTAACGTTACAGTATCTATCACACGTTCATTGCGTATGGTAGCACAAGTAAGAAAGTTCACTTTTTGTCATAGTTTACACTTTAAGTAATGAGTTGCAGTACACAACAAAAATCATATGAGGATATTCAAAAGTGAATGATTGTCAGTTGTCGGACAAGAGAATTGAATTGTTACACAACAGCTTGTATCAACAATACTGCACAGAATTTCTTTGTTTCTGCAAACACAGTTCAGAACTGCACTGAAGGCAATGAGACGAGAAACTGAACCTCTCTCCTTCAACATTTGCATGTAAAATGCCCCTTCTTTCACCAAAATGTAGAAAAATTCACAAGATGACTTTCAAAAGGCAGAAAAATGACTTAAACGGTTTAAAAAGTTTAGAAAATGACCTTTACTCGAAAAATGGATAAAAAATGCAAAAAAAAAATGCCCTAACAAAGGCATCCCAATTTATTCACTTATGTGTAAAGAACGTTCCTATCTACTTATGCAACGTTTCTGTCTTACCAAAAAGAAGATGCATTTGCATCAAAATCCTGGTCCTAATAATAACAAATTAAGAAATAAAAATAATGAAAACTCGAATCACCACAGAGCACAAAAAGATGAAAGCAACATAAGCCCCATGAATTCTCTACAACGCATCTCCTCTTTAAAGGGAAAATTATGTGAATGCTACATAAAGAATATTCACAATTTAGTTCATAGTGAAAAGAAAAATGTTAGGGCTGAGCCAATGCCAGTTGTACCAGTATCGAAAAATATCTGTTGGAATTCATCTACCGATACCAGCCGATACTTTTCCGGCATATTGGTCTTTCAGGTGGTCCGCAAAAATGCCGCGTGACCCTTTCGCGAAGTATAATTAGCCCTGGATATTATGCAAAATTCTAAGTTTCTTTTTATTTTGCACAAATTTTGCACGAGAAACAATATTTTGTGATTACATAATATACTATATTTAAATATTCTGATGTAATTCGTGAATATCCTAAAGTAAATTTCTTTGTAAATTGATGCATATAATTGAAGAAGAACATGTACACGTCAATATTTTGATCAAATTTTAATTATTGCAATTTTCAAGTATCGATAACGGTATCGGTGGGAATCGGTAAGAGTATCGGCATCGGTATTGGTTCAAAGTGGTATCGCCTCAGACCTAGAAAATGTAGTGAAATACATTAATAACCGGATCGATTCCGTTGCCATTTCTGACGAGAAGGAACGGAAACGTTTCGTTCCACATTTTCACGAACCCAAAAGGGCAAGGAAACACACACACACACACATACTTGAATATTTTAACCAAATTTTCCTGTAGGATAAATTAAGCACCAGATTCAACCCTCTCCAAATATACTCATTGATACGATATTGTGTTACTGTATCGTATGAAAGAATCAATATTATTGGTTTGTCGGTGGCAGTTTAACAATCTTGAAGACATCTGAGCTACGAGAGCCACTTAATTTTGTAGACTTTTATGTTAACTGACCATTTAGTGTCACTTTCGAACTGTCTGCCTTTATCCACCCATGAGGTTCATATAAATAATTTGTTATTGCAATTCTCATATAAGTATGTGTTATTTACTAACAGGTGTTCTATGTTATGGAAGGCTGTCGGTTCGAACATCGTCCAGGCGAAAGAGAATTTAACGAACAGTGGGTGCGAGACATAATAGTTACCAAAATGAATCTTTTTCCAAAACTCATATTTTGAAAGCAATGATTGGAATAATAAATGGTCTAAATTTTGCTATTGCATCAAAATATAAGATCAAAATGTAAAATATTTAAAATTTACATATTTCGTGTGCTTCTTTCTTGTAATTACATAAATATTTATATAGGCTGCGATATGTTCTCGTTACAAACATGTCTTGTAGTTTATTTAATAAAAATGGAAGTTTTGAAATTTTAATAAGTATTTGTAGAAGTCATATAAAATGGTGTATCCACTGTGGTATTTGAAATATTTCCAATATGAAGAAATTCCCGTAGCTTCTTTTGAAGCATCTACACATAAAATTTTGAAAGTATATATACATACATTATATATATATTTATAGAGTAGCTATATATCATCCCCACAAGGGCCAAAAATCTACAACCAAAGCAGAGGGGGGGGGGGAATGAGTAAGCATAAAAGGGGAATTTCCTCTCATCCTCGTGTCTGCATTGTGCATATGTTGCATTTTGATTTGCATTCTATTTGTAGATTGTTTTATGTAATTACTAGTGAGTGAAGGAATTAAGTAAGTTGATATAAGTATTTCGTCTTAACGATGGAAGGAAAAATCATTCTAGAACATTATCGTAAGTGAATTTTTGCATGACCAAATATCAGACATATATTCCCACATGAAAATCGAAGACTAGAAAGTGTAATGCAATTGATCATATTCACACTTTCCTCCTGGATATTCATAAAAAACAACAAAAAACTAAAAAGGCAAATGTGATATGATGGCTGGACATGACAAGCCAAGAGGTGGTGGATTAACGGCCATGGATTGGGGAGAAAAGGGTGATTTCTCTCATTTTCTGCCATCCGCTATGTTCAGTTGAGATTTATTGTCGTGAAGGTAGTTGTTCATTTTCAGGCGGTCATCGGCCCCCACTCCCTTGGTTTGAGTCACTGGCGGTGATTGGGTTCCAAAACTAGGGGCCAAAGTTCCAAAACTAGGGGAGACAAAGTCAGTTTACTTTCCCTCGTAGATAAGGTTTAGCATAGTGCGGGTGCAAAAGTGGCAAAAACTGGGGAAGCAACTGCCACTCCCTAATCGCCTATGGTTACCAGACGTCCGGATTTTCCCGGACATGTCCTACATTTTAGCCTTATGTCCGGCGCCCGGGAGGAATTTGAAAAATATCATAAATGTCCTACATTTTGAGCGTCACATAATATTAATTAGGAAAATACGTAACAGAAAAAAAATATGCAAATTACAAGTCTATGGACTGCGTTTCCAAACTCAATAGTGAAATTTATTTTGATTCAGTCATTGCACAAAAAGAATAAAGTTTGTCCTGCTATTAAACAAACTGGAAAACGGAAGCAATTAATGAACAAAGTCTTGAGACCACTTTCTGATAACGTCACTGTTCAATGCCTTAGCAGAATCTCTTGCCTTAGGGTATATACTGATGGAACAAGGTGTTGCCCATTCTTATTCAATATTCAATATCATTTGATTGTAAAGCAGGGGTATAGAGAACAAAGTTATTCAGGGTGTCTGCCAGTCAAGAAAGTCATGGAAGTCAAGAAAAAGTAAAAAATCAACAAGTAGGTAAAGAAGTCACTAAAAAGGCAATAAATTATTCTTGTGGTCAAGAATTTTTGCTATTGATTGGTTGATTTAGTTTGCTTCACTTTTTTCTGTCCCATTGGCTAATCGCGAAGATGAGGATGAATGATGGTAAGATAAGATGGATGAATGGATAGTCATAAACATATAGGGACAACCGACACAAACCTCACATACGATTATACTGGCTGTGAGTCCAGACGCCAAAGCCTCGCTTCTCTGCCAAACACAGTTCAGGATGCATTAATACGAAATAGCAGATCTAATTCTATTCTTAAATTCAGCTTCAGTTTTCATCCTAACTGGTCCTTTGGTAGGGATTTTCATTAAATAAATATTTATTTTCTTAATTACTAATTTCCAACTTTACCTAAGTAGGATCTAGAATAGTCCAGGAAAAGTCAAGATTTCTGGATGTATTATTTTGTTAGACACCCTGTTATTGAACGGTAATTGCTAAATATTTGTTTGCCATTACAGGTCATAATTCAAATGTTGAGAGAGTACTTTCATTACCATCAGCACAACAGACTCACGAGAGAATTATTTTTTCATAAAGTCTGTAAAATGTTTGATATTGGTCCCTACAATTTCAACGAATTTGACTGTCCACTTTTGTCGTTACAAGTGCCTTAGTGTGATAGCCTGAGGTGAAACACGTCTGTTACTGACATGTGACAGCAACAGTGTTGCCAGTGTCCCTCGTAATATTGTGGAAACATCAATTTTTGGAGCAGCCCATTTATTCCCCTCTGCAATGTTTTTGAAACTTTTTCAAAGTTCTTTTTCTGTCAAATTCAATAGATGGTCATCCAAATTGTTCGTTGGTGAAATGTTGCAATAATTTACCTCAGTGAGTTCTGTGCATTAATACACACGATTTGCATTTTTTCCCCGCCTTTGCCAACACTTTGCTTATTTGTTATTAAAACATGCATGTTCTTACATATGTTTGTCTCTCTAAATTTTCCCAATATACAGGGCATTCTCTTGGCAGAAAACGTTTCTTCAAATTCCGTTTCGCTATTCCGTTATACGGTCGTAAACACCGGGTTGCGTGACTTTTCGGACACTCTGTAGTTTGACTATTCCAGAAATTTTGATAAAAATTGTCTTCTCTGAGAAGTACCACTTAAATCAAGTAGTAAGAGGTGCATTGATGAGTATGATTGCAAGTTTTGAAATTTTGCATTTAAACATTCGTTGGGAAATAATTTTTAAAAAACTGAAAAGTGTCATTTTTCAACTACTTCCTAAAGTGGGGGCCTCGTGCCCCCTTCTGGAAATTTTCAGTTTACACTAGATAAAATTAAGTTTTTGGTTTCTTGAATATTTGACGATAATTTAAGGAGATGAATAATTATTATCAAGGCAAGACGGAGAATGCTCTATAATCCTGTTATTGTTAGTAGCACGTATCCAAGGTAGGGATCAGGGTACTCGAGCCCCTCTTCAGGATTTTTTTTCTGTTTACGCTAGATAGATTTACGTTTTTGGTTCTTGAATAATATGATGATAATTTAAGGAAATAAATAATTATCAAGACAAGACGGAGAATATTCTACAGGGTGGCTCAAAAAGTAACTTAACACCCCCGATACAAGGCCACTGCAGCGCGTAACATAGAAATGGTGATGACCAATCGTTTTCAGGCCAAGGGGGAACCACATTGACGCCACCCGCGCAGTCGGCGGCCATCTTGATGTCCGCCATCTTGAATTCAACTTCAGAATTTTAAATGGAAAGGGGGTGATATGATATATCAAATCAGGCTAGAAATTCACGAGAAATGCAATGGTGAAGGTTTTTTTCGATGTATCATTAACCAGTAAAAAGTTATGACTGAATTTTTGTACCAATTTGCTCCTTTTCGAGGTGTTAGAAAAATGCCTTAAAATTTGTTTAGCGCATCGGTAATGCATCGAGATCAAAGTAATGTCTAGGGAGAGAAGTTCGCATGCCATTGCACAAGATTTTAATCGGATAAATCCACGAAGAGCTGCGCATTATGAATTGTTGTCGCAAACAATTTACAGTGTGACGCTTCCATTGAATTAAAAGTCCTTCACAGTGACAAGGCTAATGTTTATGTTCATAAGGAAGTTCATAAACAGAATATGCGACCCTTGTCATCTGATAAAATAACTTTGGACAGAAATTGCTTCACAACGTTCCCATAGTGTTCTGGAAAAAAAAACTCTGTAAAAAGTACCTTCTTCCATAAGCAAGGATGAAAAAAACTGTTTATTTAACAAATCCAAGTAGCCCTAAGCATTTAAGGTTCCGTTGATGAAAAATTGACTAACCAATCGTGTTCCACACAGCACGACACGCCATTAACTTACCAGCACTAACGATTCAGCTTTGATCTGTCGAGAATGGGTTATGAGATAAAAACCATCGAATATTCTGTTTATGAACTTCCTTCTGAACATAAACATTAGCCTTGTCACTGTGATGGACTTTTCATTTAATGGAAGCGTCACACTGTAATTGTTTGCGACAACCATTTATAATGTGCAGCTCTTCATGGATGTATCCGATTAAAATCTTGTGCAATGGCATGCGAACTTCTCTCCCTAGACATCACTTTGATCTCGATGCATTACCGGTGCGCTTAACAAATTTTAAGGCATTTTTCTAACACCCCGAAAAGGAGCAAATTGGTACAAGAATTCAGTCATAACTTTTTACTGGTTAAAGATACATCGAAAAAACCTTCACCATTGCATTTCTCGTGAAATTCTAGCCTGATTTGATATAGCATATCATTCCCTTCCCATTTAAAATTCTGAAGTTGAATTCAAGATGGCGGACATCAAGATGGCCGCCGACTGCGCGGGTGGCGTCAATGTAGTTCCCCCTTGGCCGGGCAACGATTGGTCATCACCATTTCCACGTTGCGCGCTGCAGTGGCCTTGTACCGAAGGTGTTAAGTGACTTTTTGAGCCACCCTCTATAACCCTGTTGTTGATAATATTGCACGTAAACTTTTCTTGCGCTTTCGGTGTTGTCGCAGCGAACTTGAGCAATAATGTAAAGACTTGTCAGCATTTGGAAGCTGCACAACAAAGGTAGCATCACAAGTAGGACGATTCGTTGTAATTTTTAATCTCTGGAAAGCGCGAGAGGGAACGTTCTTGAATAAGAGAAGGAGTCGAACTACTGGCAATATTAACGAATCGTTTTATCTGCGGAACGTTCTAGAATATAATGAGGATATAAATACGCGGCTTCAATTTCCCGGTTGATCTTTGTAAACAATCGGTTAATGAGACATCACGGGTATGTGTGACAGTTCACACAGTCAATTAGTGATCAGTCAGTGTCAATTGGTAGCTTTATAAAATCTAGTGATTCGAAAATGAAAAGGACTAAATACCATAAAGTAACGAAGTCCACTACTACAAAAAGTCCACTTTGGGTCCAAAGCTGAAGACATTGACGACAGCGGAACTTCCGGAGCCTCAGTGTAGTGCTAGTTCGTGTCTAGGGTAGGGATGGCCAAACGGATCCGGATCCGGATCAGGGTCTGAAAGTTTCGGATCTGGATCCGGGTCCGAAAGTTTCGGATCTCAATCCCATTACAATATTACCACACCTTAAAAGGTATTATGATCTTCGATTACAAAGACATTTTTCATTAGTAAGTCCTACAAGAGTTGTTTTTTTCAAGTGTTGTTCCTAAAATACTTTGCTACGCATCGGCTAACACACTCGTGCACAAAAATAATCTTACTTGTTTAACATAAAATGTCAGAGGTGATTTTGTAACTGCCATTGAAACGAATATGTATTCATTCGAATGTATTGGAAATGGAAACACACATAAATGTGAGACATTCCATTCCAGGATGAAACCTTTAACACATATAACAAGATAGAAATGTTATACAAAAATTATACAATTGTTCTACAGTTACAGTTTTACAAATTAAAATAAAACATTATAATATATGCAGTGTTATATAATTACAAAGTTTAAGACTAACAAGGGAGGTTATCTAAGTGTCCCCCTCCAATTTCCATGAAACTTGGCAGGCGTATAGTGGAGCCCAAAGGAAGAAATACGTGTTTTTTTGTTTCAGCTAAAAAACGGTTTTAGGGGGCAAAACCCCTCAAATGTCAAGATGAGGACAAATTGAAGTGGGGATCTGACCCCTGTGTCCCTCCGATCTCCATGAAACTTGGCAGGTGTATAGTGGGGCCCAATGGAAGAAATACGTGTTTTTTTTTTTTGTTTCAGCTAAAAAACTGTTTTAGGGGGCAAAACCCCCTCAAATGTCAAGATGAGGACAAATTGAAGTGAGGATCTGACCCCTGTGTCCCCCTCCGATTTCCATGATACTTGGCAGGTGTGTGTATAAACGGGCCCAAAGGAAGAAATACGTGTTTTTTTTTGTTTCAGCTAAAAAACTGTTTTAGGGGGCAATCCCCCTCAAATGTCAATATGAGGACAAATTTAAGTGGGCATTTGACCTATGTGCCCCCCTCCGATTTCCATGAAACTTGGCAGGTGTATAGTGAGGCCCAAAGGAAGAAATACGTGTTTTTTTGTTTCAGCTAAAAAACGGTTTTACAGGGCAAAACCCACTCAATTGTCAAGATGAGGACAAATTGAAGTGGGGATCTCACCCCTGTGTCCCCCTCCGATTCCCATGAAATTTGACTGGTGTATAGAGAGGCCCTATGCCCCCTGTTTCTTCCTATGCCATATTTACGTGGTTTCGGGGTCAGATCCCTACTTCAATTTCTCCTCATCTTGACATTTGAGGGGGGCTTCTATACACCTGCCAAGTTTCATGGAAATCGGAGGGGGAGACTTAGACCTCCCTTGTAAGTGTATTAATTAATTACAAATCGCGCACGCGCGCACACACACTATATATATATATATGTGTGTGTATGTATGTATATTATATATATATATATATATATATATATATATATGTATATTAGCATGTAACAATATGTTATAAACACATTCTTACTTTCCAAAGAAGCGCATGTGGGATGGCAAAACGGATCCGGATCCAAAAGTACCGGATCCGGATCCGAAAGTTCTGGATTCGGATCCGAAAGTTCTGGATCCGCGGATCCGGATCCGAAAAATTTTAAGATCCGGATCCGGATTTCGGATCCGCCAAGATCCGGATCTGGCCATCCCTAGTCTAGGGCCGAAGATTGTTTGATTGATTAATTAATTTAGTTTATTTTACCTCGCGTTTTGTGCCTCTTGGCTGATTTGCGAAGATGGGGATGAGTGATGAAATGATGAAATTGATGAATGAACATTCACAAACAACCAAGCCCGAGCGGGATTCGAACCCTGGACCCCTTGCGTCGCAGCGCGATGTGCTAACTACTAGGCCACAAGGCCGAAGAGATCGAAGGTCTCTCTCTCTCTCTCTCTCTCTAAAGTGAATATTTCAGCAGTACCGGGTATTGGAGCGGTTTATAAAAAATGAAAGAAGCTGCACAGATCAACTGAAAATCAAAGTTTTGAGTGATGATTTAGTTGTGCCAGGACCAAATTTCGTGTATGCAGTCCTAGAATTTCATGGCATAAGAAAATAACTACTGAATTTCACACACGCTCATTGAAACTTAACTACCATAAAGGAACAGCCGAAAATTTTATGAATGTCGAGAAGAGAAAGCAAGAACCAAGAAGATGTTGCATATGTAGACATTTTAGCGGAAATTGCAGGGTCTACCAGGACCCGAATCAGGGCTCTGTCGTACCGTGCCATTGCTCTATCAACTAAGCCACTGAGCCACCCTTGACTTCGACTGATTTTTAGCTAATATGTTTACATAGTACATGTCCTCTGTATTTCAAATCGTAAGATGTTCCCTGTATAACGAACAAGCCCAGAAAATAAAGGAGAAAGAAGAAAGCTGAGGGGCATTCCCAACGGTTGAGGAGACATTTTACTTCTGTAGTCAACACGAGCTGCCGCTTCGAGGTGACGAAGACAGTGGCCTACTAAGGAAGATTTCACAACGTGTCGCCTGAGAATTTCACAAGTCGAACGTAGGTTTGTGCGGCCTTTTGTGTCGCTACGGTGTGAAACGGTGCTGTTGATTGGCTCGTTCCAAACGACATGTATCGCTTGCCCCTTCGGTCTGACATCTTCCTAAGTCTTCAAGATCCAAGTTACAAGGATGGGAAATTAGGGCTTTGTTATGGTTAGGTGCGAAGGCAGGCGACAGCATCCTGAAGGATAATATCAAAACCTGCAGGAAGAACGCATCTTACTTAAGTCTCCAATATGAAATGATAAAAACTTCTGGTGATTTGATTTTAAAAATTGTGTCCGAGATAAAGAGTGACGTGCTCAGGATTTTCGGAAGATGCATATTATTTTTGGTGGTCAGTCCTCATTTTGCCACCTTTCTACAGTTTAAAGTGGAATCCGAACCAATATGTGCCTCCACCGGGTATCGAACCCGTGACCCCTTGATTACAAGGCGACGACGCTACCACTGCGTCATCGGGGAGTCCTTCCATACTCTCATGTTTATGTAACAATAAAACTTCAATGAAGAGAGTCAGTTCAGCGGCAACTAGGGCATTCCTACTAGAAATCCAGTTCTGTGTGGTAGGGGCTTAAGTTAGTTTTCTTTCTATACTTGTTTTCGTGCATTATTGTATTCATTTCTCGTAAGAAAATGTGTGTGAACTGTTTTAGAGCTTTTTTTAAAAAAAAATCGCCAACTACGTCGACGTGTTCATATCATGTTCATATATGCACAAAAGCACTAACAATAATGAGATCACTCTACAGGAGGAGAGACTTTTTCACTAGAGAAACTAAATTATATCTAATCGAAACTCTAATATATCCTATTTTCGATTACTGTGATGTGGTGTACGGCACGAATTTACAACGTAAAATATCGAACAGAATACAAAAAATACAGAATTCTTGCATTCGTTACGTTCTCTCGATCAGGAGAAATCAGCACATCCTACCCTTGCTCAATACATACAAAATCCTTAACATGTCTAGGCGACGCCTACTGCATCAGTGTTCTACAATATATAAGGTATTAAAATTGCAAACACCTATCTATCTCCACGAGAAACTGACATTTAGAAATTCCATACATCCATACAATACTAGAGGTCGGCGAAAAATAGACATTCCCCGCCACTCTGCTATCAGTTTCGAAGGCTCCTTCTCCCTCTGGTCTGCAAAGGTTTGGAATGCTCTTCCCGATTATATTTCTTTTGCTACAACACCCCAAAACTTCAAAGAACAAGTCGTATTATTTTTATTGCAGAGACAACAATTGAGCATTAGCTCGTACGGCTAAGCAACAGGAATCAAGTAAAGTAAAACCATGTATTTTGCAAACACTTATCTGACACAACGAATATTTCAACCTGTGTGCATGCTATTTTAGTATCGATCTGGAAATTGCATATGTACACGTGTGTATGTGTGTGTATGTGTGTGTGTGTGTGTGTGTGTGTTAATGTATCTGTCATTGTATTCTCTTATAATTTTATTATTTTTCATTTATGTCGTATTCATTCATGTTATGTTATTTGATTTCAGTATTATTCAGTATTATAAATGTATGTATTGTAACTTTTATTCACCAGAGTTAGGTGGTAGAGCAGCCCAAGGCTGAATCTCGCTCTGTAGTAAATAAAAAGACTTTTCAATTCAATTCAATTCAATTCAATTGTCAAAAGAGCACCAAACAGCTGCAGCCACTATCCCGCTTTGATAGAAACTGTGTAAACATCTACTCGCCACATAATGGTCGAGTCGAGCAGACAAGCCATGAACTCGTCCCAGTAACTCTCCCGGTTACTCGACCAATGTAAACCAGCCATAAGTGCAGAACTTATGTATTCACTGTTGTCACCCAAATAATACAAGAAATCAAGTACAAAATGAAACACGGCCATGTACAGTGGGATCCATGAGTATTACCGTGCAAATTGTCCATGACTATTTTCATTAATTTTTCTTTTACATCCTGTGTGTTTTTAAGCTATGGATTTTTATGTATGCTGGTTCAGAAGTTGTCAACAGCTTGTATTGAGATTTATTTTAATGTTTGAAGCTTTTATTGGGTCATTTAAAGTGCACGAACATGGTGATGGGCAATTTGCACTGCAATACTCATGGATCCCACTGTACGTCATAGTAGCTCTGTTCCAATGAGATCTTTCGCTTTCTGACGTGTACGCCAGTGTAAAAGTTCGGCCGAAACTGGATTCAATGTAACAGACAAATTTATCTGTGATGTGACGATACCAATTTTCGGGACGGGAAAATCTCGTAATTTGCCAATGCCAGTGTCGGCGATTGGGGGGGGGGCAGTTGCTCCCACTTTTTGCCACTTTTTTCCCGCTAAACCTTATGTATCAAGGGAAACTAAACAGTCCTTGAACTCCAGTTTTGGAACCAAATCGCCGCTATTGGCCGATGCTATAGGAATCTCGATAGAAAAGTAATTTTCCAGAATTTCAGAAAATTGCAGGAATCCCGAAAAGTCAGGAAATTATTTCCTGAAGTGAAGATTGTGACAGGAAATTTATTTTCCGATCTCCGTACCGTGTTTTCGGAGGCTTCGCTTCGCACTACTAACAATAATAGTGAAATATATCACGTGCGAAAGGTAAATTATATTCGTCGAGTTTGGCAATACTGCCTGTTGATTTGTCTTGTTTGGATCTGTGCTGATCTTGTAGTTTCCGGTTTGTCTGAGGATGTGATTTCCAGGCAAGGAATGTAGATTTCGAGGTTATACAAGTAATGGACGACTGTTTCTTCCAAGAAGACAAACTAGTAAGTATTGATTTAAGTGTAATTCTGTAATCCTTGTAAGTACGTATCTTAGTTCCACAGAAGTTATGTCTACCAACACTGTTACTGTTCGTGTACTTGAACAAGCTAGGCCTCGTAACGCAGACCACAGCACTTTTCGCGTTTTTTTTCGTTGCGTATAGCCGTAATATATTGTTACAACATGTACGTTCGTTAGTGTTCTTGAAAAGAAAACACTGTTCTGAATTTTAAAAAGACAGTTTGGATTCTGTCTTGCTTAATTATGGTTTTATATTGCAATTTTTAGATGAACGAAAGTTTCATGTGGTAGCACTCGCCTTGTAATAACATTATCAACAAACTGAGACTTAAGTGTCGTACAATTAGTACTCGAGGTGACATGTTATCAGCAGATACATTTCATTCAAATGTATATAACATCAGACACATATTTTCTATTAGAATGAAACTAGAGAATTGTTCCGGCTTCGGGAACAAATAGCGGCGCTTTGTAACCGGATCTGACTTACAGGTTTTTGCTATTTTAGGTGAGTAATGATTGCGTTTTGAGAATTGGAATCTAAAAGCGTAAGTTTCAGCCTGTCTGGTTAGATGCTACTTTTCATGCTGATCCTAATATCTGAACAATTGGCGCCTTTCTAGAATATTTGTAGTTAAATGTAAGCATTGAAAGGTTGTTACGTTGCTAATGGTGTACCAGCCACTACTTTGAGGATATTGGAAAATTAGTGTGTCCTGTGTGTACAGCCAAGTTCAGTTTGTTTTGGGCGATGTGAGATTGAATAATTGAAACAAAGTGGAGGCTTAGACTATAGTACAAAAATGAAAATAGGGGTGGTCACTTTGTGTCCATTTATATTGCAACTGACTGTACTAAGTCTTTGCTGCTTACTTTCCTGGTGTATTCCTTTCTATAACTATTTGTCTTACCAACTTATTTTGTAACTGTAATGAAACTATCTGTTTTTTGTACACAGCTCCTTTAAAGTTTTCTGTGTTAAATTGTCACAATTCTCTTCTCCAAGCAAGGTGCTAATAAATGTGATTTGAAACACTCAGGATTCACTGTGCTGGGAAAACACTTACAGCCAAGCACGAACATTAATCATTGACTATATCCATGAACAGATGAATCTCAATATTGTTTCAAAAGAAAATCATGGACTAGCATGCATTTTTAATAAGTGCTAGTGTTTTATTTTTTTTATCATGTCTTATAGAATGAGAGATTCAGTGATATGGAGAGTGTTATGCCTTGTCCGATTGTAACTTTTATATTAATATGCATTCTTCGCATGTATTAACCATAGAGGATGTGAAGAATTTTTGCAGTGTCCATTTCATCATTATAAGGTACATAATCTTTGGATGCATTGTCATAACTTTTGCTTCTTTTTGCAGTTCTCTACATAGAGGAGACATACACAAGATGATTCATTAATAATTAAGCAACAACCATGGGTGACAAGTGTAGGAAGACAATCACACGTTTTCATCCATCCCATGGAGAAAATATTATTCTTTACGATGACAACACAGTGGCATACCGTAAGGCCAGTTTCGCACATGCATTGACATTCAGTGAAAAACCTTTACTACCTGGTGAGATATTTCTGATAGAGATAGAGAAGAACGAAAGAGGATGGAGTGGTTACATGAGGCTAGGACTAACTCAACTTGATCCAAATACCCAATTTCAGCTTCCTCAGTACGCCCTTCCAGACTTGGCAAATATGGGAAATTCATGGGTGTTTGCTATTACAAAATCTCATAATGTGTGCGATGAGTATGAAGGTTCCCCAATCCCATTGGACAGCAGACTATTTACAGGTGCAACAAGTGAACCACCCTTAGGAAACATTCTTGGTAGTGGAGATCATATATGTACCTCAAAAGGGACTATTCCTCGCAGTGTGCTCAAGCCTTCATTGGCTCATCAGTCTTCATGTCCAAATATTGAGGTCGTGAAGGATCGGGATGATATTTTGCCAACAGATGTAGGAAGCAGAATAGGTGTTGTGTATATTCCTCAAGGGGAGTTGGCCGAAATGCATTTTATCATCAATGGAGAAGATCAGGGCCCATGCACCAAGGACATTCCGTACAGGGAAGGGCCTCTTCATGCTGTCATTGATGTTTATGGTACAACTAAACAAGTTCGAATAGTCCAACTGTATGGAGGTAAATATATTGTATTATTTTTAGTTTCTTTGTAGAAATTTGAATTATTCGAAGTTGTATTTGCGATTTTCAATTTATTAATCTTAGGAAATTTTTCATACTTTTTTTTGGTATGAATTTACGTTACCAGAAGTATCTCCAATTGCTTTCAAATTCAGCATACTCACAAATTTTAGCCTCGTAATCACAAATGTGCAGTTAAAAATTGGCAGTCACATCTAGAAATAGTGGGGTGGTTGCCACAGTTCACAGCCAAATGGGTGCATGAAAGAGCCAGATCTGACACCAAAAGAGCTAAGTTGGCAACAGTGCTCCCAGCTGCCTCAGAGAGGAGGACCTAGGGGAAATTGTCCCTCTCCCCCTTAAAGAGTTTTATAGATATCTCAACCATAAAATATATTGTGTTGATATTTGAATATTTTACTGCCATAGCTGGAAGAGTCAGTCAAAAGAAAATTGTGCAACAAGTAGGCGGATAGCCCGTTGCCAAGACACACGACACACCGGCTCGGTCCCCTCGACAGACAAAGACCGGGCGTCGCTGCCTACCAAATATCTTTCTGTTATAAATATATAAATGCCACGACTACGCTCAGTTCCTGCGGGGCATGAGACCCCGCATCCCAAAGTTCGGGTAAGGGTCTGTTTCAAGATAATAATATAATCAAAAGTTAAATTTACACTTACATAACCAAGACTTCAAATTATATTAGCCCTTTCTCATGCTTGAACTCCACCGCAATCGCACCCGCATCCCACTGACCAGTGAGGATACGCATACGATTCGCGATTGAAATCAACATAATCAATTCTGGCGTCCTTTGGATTGATAAGGCCTCCGCCTCACTGACCAGTAACGGCGGGACACCTCTCCAACCAAAAGGAAGTCAGTTAATTTATACTTATTAGGCAAACTTACTTCAAAGAAATACCAAATAACGATTATAAATTTATTTACTAATCCATATATATGTTAGGATAAAAGCAAGTATACAATCTTCAGATTGAGAAAAATTTACAATGCCAAAATTTAATTTCTGTTCAAATAACTTCCGAAAAACATAGACTGAAACTTGCTTTCTCATAAAATACAATCCAGAGAGCTCCCTCTTATATATATATATATATATATATCGTCCATATCCCAGCTTAACTTGGTTTCAATAAACAGGTGACAAATTAACAGTAATGACCGACAATTTCCATTAACCAAAACCAAAAGAAAATTACATAAACTTCTTTCCGTAAATATCTATTTGTGCTTCTGTCATATTTTCACTTCAGTATTATGTTCTTTAGAACTCTCGAGGTATACTCCCCTCTTCGGGGCCAACCTCCAATAACATTCATAACTAAAGATAAGGGGAGCCTGTCTCTACCCAATTACCAAAGCCATCTCTCGGCCACAAACTACAAATGTTCGCCTGGAATTACATAACATAACAGGGGACACTGTCTACCCTCTTTGGCTACTTACATTGCAAAAGCAAAACAATAGATTTTACATAAAACGAATTTCTATAAAAACATTTACTCGACCGGTCACCTATTATAACTGTTTCAAAATTATATCTAACATAAAACCAAAATAAGAAAACCCATTAAACGTTCCGGATACTCAGACTTTAGAAACGGACGTAAAACTATATAAGTTATTAGATTTAAGAGACATCCTCTGACCAGAGGTATGCTCTCGGATTTAAGTATCAAAGAAACAAATTTATTTAAATGAACCTCCTGACCAGGAGAATTCAAAATGATTTAAGAATTAAAACAAATAACTCGACGAGAAGGAAGTATAACTTGAATTTATACCGGAGTCACACTGACCAGTGCCAACTTCGATAGAATTTATGAAACAAAATTTTAAATTATTAAGATTAATTATGTATAAATCAAATTATTTACAAGCCTGCCAAAATCCCCTTTAAGGATCATGCTGACCAGCACAAATCCAGAAAGGTGGCCTACGGAAAACTCAGGACATTGTAGAAGGGAGAGCTGACCAGCCACTCCCCTCACAATGCCTGTGTTCTCCCAGCCCTGGACCTCGACAAGCGAATTAATCACCTAACGATTCCGGAATCTACTGCTATACTGAATTCATCTGCCAGCGAGAACGCTGATATTTATACTTGCGAGATTGCGCAATCCTATTTCTCAACAAAAGATTTCGACAAACTGAAAAGTTATTTTTAGCATCTAACAATTACCCTTTCCAAAAGACATATCCAGAAACACAATGCAAGCTAAACTTATTTACAAACCCACGCAGCGCCGAACGAAAAGAACTCATTGTTGTTAAGGAAGAAAAACAACGCAAGCTTCTACTTGCTTTGCGTTCTTTCTCGTTGGGCCGAAACTGCGTTACAATGTTAACAAAGATAAAAGATAAAAATGTACATTCAAAAGATTAAAACTCCAAATGAATTTATACGAGGGCTATTAAATATTAAAAAGATTTGGCGCTAGCCCCACGAACCATTGGCACGTGGTTAGGTTAGGCAAACATAGTTAAAATTTCGTGTCGTGGTAGTATCAGGATCTAGAAATTGCAAACAATTGCGATCCATTAACACTAGCCCCACGAACCATTGCAACGTGGTTAGGTTAGTTTCGGTTAGGTTAGGCAAACATAGTTAAAATTTGGTGTCGTGGTAGTATTTGCTTGTGAAACAAAAGAAATCACGAAAATCGACGCTTTCCATTCCGAAAACTAACGCTGTATTTTAGCTTATTTTGCAATTTCTAGAAGTTTCCGACAAATTTTAACTTCAGATTCGTGATTAGGAGGCCTCAATTAGTAAGTATACCAAATATGAAGAAAATCGGAGAGGGGTCCGGTCATCTCAAGTCGTTCCTTTATTAGTTTAAAAAAATATTAGATTTTCCCTCAATTGATCTCTCACATAGCCAGACACATGGGTCATTTAACTTACATTATGTTGCTTTTAGCTTTTATATTTAGTGGGTCTACTTCCCATTTTTCATTGAGGTGTCCTTTTTCACGATAGAAGTCATTGGCACAGTTTTTTGTCCCATGTTTCGATGTTTGAAAATTCAGAAATTTTTCAAAATATGGAAACAAAACTGCTTTTTTAATAGTTTCATAGTGAATATTGTTGGTCTCTTTTATAACATTGCAGAGAATAGTTTCAAAAATTGGGTACTAATCTGATATTTCCCGGACAGATTTCTTCATTTTTACAGAAGAAACTACTTACCGTAATAAGATCCTGTAGCATTGTCTAACATCTGGAAGGTGTTTTGTGTGATGTGGGAATGTTTCATAGCAGAAATTCATGTTTTTTGTTGAAGATTAATTCTTCGACGGACAATAGTGTTTGGTGCGTAAACCATCGTACATCATCACGTGTCGTGATTGTGTTTTGTTCATGTTCATTGGGTATCCAGTGTTTCGAACTGTCTGTTTGCAACGAAAGTTAGAAACATGACATGTCGTGGATGTGTGATGAAATTCGTACCGGGTGTGGAAGATCCAGTGGATTTTTTAATTTAATTGAACATAGGATTGTGAAGAAAGGAAAGGAATGTCGAAAATGAGGCAGTGAATGTAAGCTACTCGTTAGAAGGAATGGGCTGTGGGTATATGCCTAATATGACGTGTCGTGGATGCGTGGTGAAATTCAGGTATGTTTTCCATATCCTGGAAATGGTTTTCTTCAAATTTAAAAGTGCAGTAGTGCAATTGCCCCAGGGGCGGAGCCCGTAATCGGTGGTAAATTTGGACTCAAAAATTTCAAACTAAAATAACACATTGCAACAAATTTGAACTTTGTGTCTTGCCGCGAGATGAAAGAAGGTGTTCTTTTCTAAATCAAATACGCTGATTACGAAAATGAAATCAGAAATGTTCCATCACGTACCAATTTTTCTGGAAAAGATATGCTATATGTACTACTTAGCCTATATTTCATATAGTAAGTATTATATTGTAATTCACGAAAAACAAAGTAGCAACTTTCTTGACACTTGGAAACGACTCCATTACAGTACAGGAGGAACCTGTAGCTGGATAAAATACAGATCATGGAACAAAATTAATTGTTTGTATTACAAAACATAGAAAGGGT
Organism: Lepisma saccharinum; assembly: GCF_977018435.1. Taxonomy (NCBI): domain Eukaryota; kingdom Metazoa; phylum Arthropoda; class Insecta; order Zygentoma; family Lepismatidae; genus Lepisma; species Lepisma saccharinum. The sequence goes on from NC_139245.1 coordinate 41,538,371, forward strand.
AAGAGAAATCTGCAAAAAGCTTGAAATGTATTTATAAGTTAGAAACATGTCCTGGAAACTTTCCGTTTGTGGGTGAATGGTGAAACTTCTTGTAGGAGTGTCCAGCAGTAATCTACCAAAAAAGTTTGGTGACAATCTTCCCTTATATCGTCTTTCCATGGCAGCGATATCTTGGTGAAATCGCTCACCATGTTCGTCACTCACATCTCCGAGATTAGGCGAGAAAAAATCCAAATGAGAATACAGGAAATGTATTTTGAAAGAAATGTTGCACCCCATAGCCTTGTAACAGTCCAGCATGTATTCTGTCAGTTCTCTGTAATTGTCAGGCCTGACGTTACCCAAGAAATTGTTGCATACATCTTTAAAGGCAAGCCAAGCTGCCTTCTCAGTATCTGTCAGCAACTCTTCATAGGTTATGTCATTCATCAAGTCACGAATCTGAGGACCAATGAAAATACCTTCTTTAATTTTTGCAGTACTAATCGCAGGAAATTTGGACAGTAAAAATTTAATACCCTGCCATCTTTGTCCATTGCTTTCACAAAATTCTTCATGAAGTCCAATATCAGATGGAGCGGTGGTAACAGCACACTGTCTTTGTGAAGAATGTGTTCATTCCAATTCTGCCTTTGACAATGGCTGTGACATAGATGGCGTGTAGTCTATTGGTTGGTCACTACCATTGTCTGTTTCATCTTCCAGTGTCCATTCCGTTGGTGATTTTGGAACTGGGAGAGAATCGAAATGCGGAACTGGGCACACTGCAGATTCCAAATTTGGATATGAAACTGTGTGTTTTGATTTACTTGAGATTACAGTTAGTTTCATTAAACAAAAGTAATCTGTTATGTGGTCTCTAGGTTCCCTCCACAACTGTGGTACGGCAAATGGCATAGATGGTTGGGTTCCATGCAACCAGCCTCTTAAATAGCAAGAGTAACATGAGGAACAGTTCTGTGGTGCCTAACACTTACCCTCATCTACCTTTGATTCAAAATACAACTCGTACGCCTTTTTGACAAGCGGGGAAATGGGATGTCTTTGGGACTTCGTCGTGAACTCACCACACACATAACAGAAAAGGTTTGGTAAATTAACACACATCCTAGACATCGCTGAACACAAGAAACACGCAAACACACACAAACAGTATTCTTCACGTTAGGGGTTTTGCATGACACACACTGCAGGAACAGACACTGCATGTCCAACTAGCAACTGACTGATGCAAATAACTGCAACTCCATTATACCTCAACCAAGTGGCTATCTATCCCTTCCCTCTCCACCTCCTCTCCTATGCAAAATCGAGCCCTAGTAACAGGCTGTGCTGATAAGTGCTGCGACAACAATAACATGCAGTCGTGCGCTGATAAAATTGAGTTTTCAGAGAAAAGTTTAGGTTATAGCGAAAAACGGTTTTCAGTATCGTCATCAGGGTACTGAACTCCATAGGAATCACATGTTTTTGTTCTGCGGCAATTTTCATTGTCGCACAGTGTAATTTTTTAGTTTAAATTTCCCACCGATTCCGGGACTGATAACCCCAAAGACCATTCACGGATAGCGCCACAAAACATTACAATTTTCTTCATAAAACAATGCGAAAAAGTTTTAAAAAAAAATGGATCAGATGAGCTTTGTTCACAGGTATTTCTTGGGTTCCGAAGGTTGAAACACTGCATAACGAATGAAAATCGACAAAACACAAGCACGACGTGCGATTATGTAGGAAGGTGTACGTGCCATATTGTGTCTCAGGCAAGTGAAAAGACTACGAGAAAGAAGTACTCGTAATGTGAAAAATTGCAATTACTTTGATCAAAAAACGTAAATACACCTTAGAGAATGTTCCGCAAAGCAGATAGGTAAGTACAAATGTCAAAAATTGACAAAACGAAGAAGTTATAGGTGTCCGGGGAATATCAGATTTTTACCAAAAATTGTTACTAAAATTGTTCTTTCCAATTTCAGTTGCAACTCTGCAAAGTGCATGTCGAGATGCCATTATGCAGCACATAACCAAAACTGCTGTGTCGTCACTTCCTCTTCCAAAAATGCTCAAGGAATATTTGCTGTATAAATCTAATTGAATTCTGCTTACTTGGTAAGTTCTAACATTAATTATTTGCTCTATTTTCAAGGATAATTTTGATACAGGGCTGTAGAGTTTCTATTATTAGATGGGCCATGCTTAAGAGGTCAGCAGTGTATTATTGATATACAAAAAAAAGTATTTTTCCCAAAACCTTTGAAAAAGTGTGATTTCTTATTTTTGTAGGTATGAAATACTTTTGACACACAAATAATGCTCAGAGAAGGCATGACACATGCAACTACCATGCCATGTGGAAGTATGCAGCGGAAGTAGTACCAGCAAGGAATGAGACTAGAATGTTGTCCATGTCTTAAGAAGCAGCGATTATGATAACTTTGACACTGACTTGGACTGTTCAGAAACTGAATATCAGGAACCATCAGTTGATAAAATTGGTGAGATTCCGAAGTGGCCAAAGGAATACTCAATCAACCCAGTTACGGAGGTGATGAGTGGTCAGCCCGACGTACCCCCAGTTATTGTTGTAGGTTCTCTATGATCGGATTATGCTATTCATTCATAGCTCACCACCAATATCCTCATGATGGTGGGAGGCCACCAGTCCCATAATCTCAGGAGAAAAGTTGTGAAGCTTCCTTACCCCTGCCCTGGAGACTTGAACCTGCAACTGTAGTCGGAACCCAAAGCCTATGACCATGGTGCATGACCCCAAGGAATTCTATACATATAACAGGGAGTCTCAACAGATAGATATTTACTTTAAAGAAAGTCAAGATATTATGCTTGTGGTCAACTATTTTTCCTATTTTTTACAGTACAATAAATGTACGTGGTTATATACCTGCACTGGAATTTGATAAAATTGAATATTTTGAAATCTAAAATTGTGTTGAGTTGTGGTTAAGATTTGTTCACGTTGTTTCTTCCAGGATGAAGTCTGAACCATTAATTCTTACATGCATTAGTGATTAAAGCAAGTTGGAATCTCTTGTTGAAGTAGGGCTTCAGATTTCATCTTATCCAGCCTTGCAGTAGGGTTTTTCATTGAATGAAAAACTATACCTAAGGGAATTTTGTATTTGTGATTTTGGTGGACACGCTGTATAAATATGTGTGCATTGTAAAGAGCCCATTTGATACTGCTGAAAGGAAAGTCATAGTCGTCACTTACAAGTGCATTGGTGACCATTGTAAGCTGTTTAAGCCATGAGCTAATGACATTAGTCCTATGTCCTATTACATAATTGCTATCCTTACTATGCTTGATATTCCACAGAATCATAGAGTAGCAGTTGCATATCATTTCAAGAAGCCAGCGAAAAGTAGGAGGTCGGTGTTGTTCAAAGTTTAGCCAATCTTCTTTAGAAACATGTAACTTTTTAGAAACTGTGTGTTTTAAGTTAACCAGAATTGTAGCCAATTTTTGTAATATGAAAAGCGATGAATGTACACATCATTGCCTGAAAATCTATCTAAATGTAGATTCTCAATTTTGTGTTCAAATTTACCATGTTAGTCACTTTATCTTTAATTTCTTGTTTTTCTGTCAATATTTGAACTATGTCAATCAGGCTCATAATTTCCCTCTTTCATTTCATCTGAACCGATTTCAAAACACAAGAAAAATCTGTGGATGAAAATTGCCCACCAGTGGAAGGTAATTATGATACACTTTTTTTTGTTCTTCCCCATTTTTGCATTCTGTAGCTACAGTTGTACAAAAAAAAAGTATGCAGCATCAAGCCACCGTGGCCACGGTGGCTCAGTCGGTAACACATCTGACTTCCATGCTCAAGGTCCTGGGTTCGATCCCCGGCCGGTTCAAATCCGTGAACTTTTCTAACATTGGAAGCGGCCCCGGCACCTACCCAGCATCGAATGACATGGGTACCTGGGGGAAACCCTGGGGGGTAAAGGCGGTCAGGGGCATGATGCTAATCACATCACCCCCACTCATGACCGGATCAAGAAAGTGTGGGGCGTTACCCCCACACCCCCTATACGCCTTCATGGCATGGTGCTAAGCACAGGGGAGAACTTTACCTTTTTTAACTTTAGCATCAAGTCACCACTGTTGTGATAAAACAATTAAATGATTAAACGCACTGCCATGGAAATAGACGGCTGGGCAGAATTGCATGGGAAAAGCAAAACGAGAGCGGGACAACTGTTTCCCGCGCACTATGTATCAGTGTCGACCGGGTTGCATTGCCTAGTTCGAGCTAATTTTGTGTCATCCCTGACATTTCGAGCAAAGACTGTCAGTTTGTATCACATGGATTGCAGAGACCAACTCTACAACGAGTTCTTTCATTCTCTTAAACCTCTGAACACACGGGATTGTGCTCCAACGTGGCAACGGCTCTAATTTCGTGGCCATGCATATAGGTACTCAGATTTATTCATTGTGCTTCATTATCAAATAGACATATTGCCTGTATGTAATAATGTAAAGTATATTTTTTTTTCGGCAGGGTGAGCTGATTTTAAGGCTGATTAATGTGGAATTCCAAGAAGTGAGAAGTGGTTTTGGGATGACGAGCCAGTAAAAATATGGATTGGTAGCATGAGATATTTCCTTGCTTTGTACTAGAACTTAATTTGAAATTTTGTTACTGCGTGACTGTCAATTTGTCTTTTTAACTAAATTATGATAAAACAGATTTAACTTATTATTTAAATGAAATGGGAAGTTGAATTCCTTCATTTATCTTGTAATTCTTTTCTGCATATTATGTATTTGTAGAAGATTCTAGCTTAAGACCAAAGAATTTTGATTCTTCTTTAAGAAGTAAACATCTGCTTCATGATCTGAAAGATTGATTAGAATGTGGGAACCTAATGTTAAGTGAAACACTTTTATTACCAGTTATTTTTATTGTATTGTGTGGTACAAGGTGTTTCAAAAAATGGTAACTGAAACTCAACACTCAAACCATGTTCAGTCACCTATTTTTTTAAAAAAATAACCTGTGTTACATAAATGAGAGAGGCATTTCAGGTGTTCTATTGCACTGCTTCAGATCTGCATATTAGTCAGTTTATTTGAATTCTCTTTACGTGTGGTTAAAAGGTTTTCATGTACAATATTACAATTACAAAAGTTTTGTTTGTAGGTGTGCAATATTTCAAAACACAAATCTGAATGTGAGATATTGGCAAAATGTTGCAGATAAACAGCTTGTTATTTACATGTGTGAATATCAGTTTATTTGAATTGACTAATCTTTAGCACATACATGAAGCAAACACATAGTAAACAGCAGTAAGTATTCTTTGAACTTCAAATGCATCTTTTTCTTTCCATGTTAAAATAATCCACTCTATGTATGGTGAAAATACCGTTATTTAAATTTCTAAAAGCCCCTAATGCTCCATACTTAGATAGTCATGTTTGGCTTACCTTGCAACAGATAACACAAAAAGATGTAAAATTAAACCCTGCTTTTGGCCCCATCTCAGTCATCATTCACCATGCCACCTGCAAATATATTGGTATGGTGCCAAATTTATATCATCTAATTGTTTGTGCCCCACCCTGTATAAAGTAAATATTGAAGGAGACAGTGCCAAATCATGTTAACATCTCATGTATCCTTTGACAACAGTTTTATTTTTATATTCTTCACTAACTGTTTTTGTTAGATTTTCTTACATATCATAAATAATAACAATAATCTTGCCTAAATACTAATACAGGAAACATGTGATCTTTTGTGTATGCTACATGCTCAGAATACTATACATTTTTTTATAAAAGAATCTCATTCTTCAGTCTTGGTGACTGTCCCCACATATTATACAGTATTTTTTCCTAATTTACTTCACTCTTCTGCTTTTTTAGACTAATTGCAATAATGAGAATAAATAATTATTGTATGGAATTGATGAAGGGGGCACACAAAGAATGTTCATGCTAGAACTCAAAAACCCAGAATTTTCAGTGATGAGTCAGTGAGGAGATTGTAAACAATTCATTCATCTCTGTACCACTCAAATGGCTACAAGATTTCATCTTCATGTTTAACTTTTAGTGTTTTATGTCCTGGTAATTTCATTCAATGAAGAGCCCAGTAAGTAATGATCTTGAAACAGAAATTCAGATGTATTTTATGTTTTTGATATACATCAGGGTCTCCCCTTTATCATTCTCAGCTCGGGACTAGTTTCAGCTTATTAGGATGTCTCCATTGATTGGTTTGGTTTTATTGTACTTTCCTTGTCTGCCACTAATTTCAAAGATGATGAGTGATGATATGATGAAATTGATGAAGGGATATTCACAAAGAACACCCATGCCCAGGCTGGGATTCGTACCCAGGACCCCTGGTGTTAGAATATGCTGTGATAACCACTTTGGCACGGAAGTAGAAGCAAACTGTGTTATCATAAATCTAAGAAATGTGCCAGTTGAAGGCACTGTGTGATAAATTTGTGGATGCAACATTATTATCTCCTATTACGAGTGGGAGATGCATTTCAGCCTACTTTTTATTTTGAAATGCCATCTGACACTACTTAACAAAATTAGTAAAAAAGTGGCAGTGAAAAGGCAAGACTAACAGTACAGTATTGACTAAAATAGCCTTTTCCCCTTCAAAATCCAGGTGTGCAACTTACTTGAGTAAATATGCTATTAGTCCTATTATGAATGGCATTACATTGACACTGCAAAGATTTTTAAATATTCCTGTGTTTGGATTTAACAGTCCATTCTTGCACAAGATGCTGGATAGTAGAGCATCCTCTTACTTGTACCAATAAAACATTAGAAGACACACATTAGAAGGTTTAACATTATTATACCATTTAACTTCTAATGTGGTCTTCTAAAGTTTTATTGGTGCTTTTTTATTATTTTCCTGAATTTTTATACCATTTAACTTGTTAGTTGATTTAATTTGAAATTATAATTGAAATTTCAGTTATAGATGGGGACCTTGCCTTTTTGGTGTTATTTTTTTTTCAAAAGTGGTGGTATTTTTTCCCCAAATTTGCATTTGAAACAAGTTTTGAAATAATAGTAACTACCCTGACATTCACTACGAGATTCGGCAGTGAGCGGCCTGGCATCAGCGCTTGCCTTTCCCAGAGAACGGGGACTGCGACAGTCGGTAGAGTCGGCTATTAAAATTACAGTTTTCATATTGTGTACTAACCTTGACTACAGAAGGTGTTGAAAATGATGCCCCTCCGCTGCAAATCATTCCTGGCATCTCCGAAGGAAATTGGCATTTACACGTGCAAGTTCATCTACTGTAATTCTCCTGATTTCTCGTACAATACTCTCTTTTAACTCACGGATGGTGTGCATATTGTCTTTGTATACTTTATTTTCCCATTTTTCTTTCCACTTTTATTCAGAATTGACCCTGTTACTCTAAACGTTTTTACGAGGTTTAATATAGTGGTCCTATGTGGAACGGGAACACCAGGAAATTTCGTTGCAAAACATCGTCGCACTTCTCCTCAATTCCTTTTTCCGAAGTAACACTCGACAAGATAAATCCTTTGTTGTAATGTAAACTTTTGTGGTTCCATATTAAGCCACAATCTTCAACACACGGACACGACACAACACAACTTCCGAGGGAGGATTATACTGGCGTCAGTCTGCAATGTCAACAGAAAGGGAAAGAGAGCGAAGGCATGGAGAGCAAAAAAAAACCCAGACTGTAGCATGCGACTGTTGCGGACCCGTTCACCAGGAAAGACAAGCGCTGATGCCGGGCCTCTGTCTCGTAGCGAATGTCAGGCAATGCTCTGTATCATTAACTGATATATCTGAAAGGGAATGTTTACAAACCACACCAAATGTATAATCAAAGATTAATTATAATTGCTAAAGTCTTCTGTAGTTTGAAGCATGTGATGTGTTTGTTTTGTTTAGTGTAACTGAATTTTCAATAATTGTACTTGGGTGCTTATTTTGTTGTTAAAATGCATGTATGATCAACATTTCCAAATTGTTTTGATTTGAGATTTTTTTCTGGTCATATTCTGTAGTGAACTGCAGTGAATTTAAACTTTCATATTCATCTAAAAACAAAGCATGAACATTTTGCTTTACAATATTAAGCAACATTTTCATTGCATTGTGAAGGATATAGACAACTTCCCATTAGAAAATTATAATGTTGTAACAAGCAGTGCTTTGGTGCAATTTTTTTTCTGTTGAAATTATTTACCAGAATATCAAGACAAATAAATCATGCTATAAAGGCCTGTCAATAAAGAATGAGAATAAATTTATTATGCACTATTAAATTGCATGAGAGAGTAAGGTATTTTAGTCTAGTGTGAAAGTGGACAAACCACCGAGGTAAATTTAAAACAGGTTACTGCATGCATCTTGTTGTGATGGACAATTGACTAAATGCCAAATGATTTTTGTGTACAGGCTATATATAGTCTTGCTGAAGATGAATTTTTGCTCCAGGAGGAGCAGTATGCAGCCTTGAAATTGTGTGTCCATTGGAAAATATCTGCCAATGAAGTTTACCAATTGTTGCGGCAGTCTTATGGGGAACATACACTGTCAATCAACGGCATTTTGCTGGTTCAAAGAGTTTAAAGTAAAGTCATGTATCAACAGCAAAGATAGCAGCCACAGCTGCTGTCATTGTTTCTGAATATCTCCGAGCAATTTCTGATGACCTGGCAGACAATTACACATTTCTCATGGCAGTGCCTTCACCGCTCTTCGTGCCGAAAATCCTAGAGCTGTACCATCTGACAACACCAGACATTTCCCAATATTTGACTAAGAAAAATATCGAATGTGTGCCCCACCCTCCATACAGCTGACCTTGCTTCATGTGACCCTTTTCTTCCCCTTTTTTTCTAAAATTGGAACATTTTGACTCTAGCTGTCATGACTGCAAAAGCAGTTGTGATGTCCATATCAATTTGTTTTTATGTATTCCAAAACTGGCAGATGTCTTTGCTGAGTAATACATACATTCTCATTCTTTATTAATTGGACCTCATACATAATCAAAGTTTAACTGAAGACATTATTGTAATATCATGATCTGGATAATAATAATTTACAGTTGTGTCATGGTAAAAAATCAAATATTTGTACTTTGAAACACTATGTACCTGTGATATTTCTATGTAAATATGTACAGTATTGTATTCACTGAAAGAGCCTAATAGGTGAACTGTATTGTAAAACTCATTGCAAAGAAAGTTGTCTTTTGCCTCAGTTCAAGGAGGGAAATGTGTGCTTAAAAAAATAAAATCTTGAAGTAAACATGTTTGTATTATTCATGATGGATGCGGTAAAAGTGGTTTTAATATTTCACATGTAAAGTTCTGTATTTCTACGTTGCGAATTGGATGGTATGACATGTGGGACAATGAAGTCAGTAGTCCTTCAAAATTAATCTGAAATACCATCCAATTCGCAACGCAGGGATTAAAAAAGAAATTATGTATGGAATGATTGTATTAATTTGAAACTTGTAGATGTTTGTTTTTCAAACCAAATTTCACATAAATTGTTTGAAATGAAAGAAAAGAGGATTGGAATACTTTGATGCTATTGCTATTAATTTCATTTATTTATTTATTTGTGGCCTCTCAGATGGCATAGTGGTAAGTAACGTCATTGCCTTGTAATCAAGGAGTCCTGAGTTTGATACCCGGTGGAGACATAGTGGTTCGGATCCCACTGTAGGTCAAGTCCCGATTAGCCTTACTGTGCATAAAGTGGACTTAAAACACCAAGTCAATCAATCAATCATTTATTCATTATAAAAATTAGGAATGGTCAGATCCAGAGATAATGGGAGGCAAAAGGTAATGATAATTCTTGTGCATTATGTTTTAAATGCTTAATTTGTGTAAGAGTTCTGTTTGGAAGAGTTAAACATTAAAACTTTGGCCTGCATCTCTGGATTTGGAACTTCAACCATAGATCTGGATCACTGACACTGAAGTTTGGATCTGGATTTGAAATACTATGTCTGGATCCTGGATCTGGCACTTCAGATAATGGTCTATAGATCCAGATCGGTTTGGCCATCCCTAATAAAAATAGCCAACTTTGATAATTCCTCACACTTTTTCCTAAAGCACTATACTTTGTTTCTCTTGTACAGTACAAATGTAGATGTGAAATATGGAGGCAGAAATAAGAAAACGGGTGTGATTTTTGTTTTATGTTAATACTTTTAAGGAATACTGTAAATGCAAAGTACAAATTAATGGGGTTGTGGGAGGTTCTATGTCTGAAATCTCTCCATGCCTACAAAGGTAAATTTTCATTCCCTGCCAAGGATAATTTTCTCAGTTGGTAATATTTTTAATTTAATTTCATGCAGGGTGTAAGGGGTGTTCCTTCCACGTAGTGCACCCAATAGTCAACCTCACTTCCACTTCACCCTGGACTGCAGACTAACGAGGCTCTGGCGACTGGCCTCACAGCCAGTATAATTCTGTGTCGTCCTGTGGTTTGTCCTTATTTGTGCTGTGTACCCTTTTTAGCCTCAGAGTTTAACCAAGGTAAGGAAATTTTAGTTTTCAGACATGCTTTTATTTTTGTTATGATAAGGGGCTGGACACCGTATTGTGTGATGGGTGCAAAATAGCCTCAGTGCTGATGCACCCAAAGAAAGTTTAATTCAAATTCATTTCATGCAATAATTCATAAGACTGGAAAAAATTCTCTAGAAGCAAAGGTTCGTGATAAACTATTCTCATATTACAGTGGATTTTTTTTTAATTCAAACTCCAAGGGGCTACAAAAAAATTGAATTATCCAAAATTCGAATTAACAGAATATAATAAAGAAAACACCAATGAAATAACACACTATTAAACATAAAACTGCATTAATATGCAAACAGTACACCTTACCTTAAAACTGCTATGTTTTATCCATATCTCCATCCAGGAGCAGTACACTTATTGGAATATTCGCATCCCGTGATTGTTTGAACCACTTTAAAGCACACATGTCAATATCGGGGAAGTCACCGCCTCTAACACGCACTTCAACTTTCTTATCTAATGTTGAGCTACTGTATGCACCATGTTTTGATATTGTGACTCCTCTAAAACACACAGACAAATGACCCCTTCTGTCTGGCTATCCACTCCCCTCTCAACTTCTTTGAGAGGGTGAAGGTCAAATTCCTACAAACAAAAGCTCTGGGGATTCCCGCTGCCCTCTCTTATATGCCCTTGGCACATCTGTTAACCATATAAAAACAACCTTTTCAAGAAGAAAAGTGGGACAAGTCCTCTGTTGGAATTTCTTATGTAGCAACCACTTTGGTCTTTCTTGGAAAGATTTATGTTAAATTATTGGAAACCTGACTTCGAATTATCCAAATTTAACCTTCAAAATTTGAATTAAGTAGTCAATTTTAACATTGTTTTAGATAGGGATTTCAAGAAGAATGTGCTTTTGTTTGAATTATTCAAGTTCGAATTGAAGAGAGTGCACTGTATTTCTTTGCAAAAGGATACAAAGTTGCTGATTTTTTTTGGAAGTTCATGTTTAAAATTCCAACCAATATTGATTTACTTTGGACATTTCATTATAAAATAAACAATTACCATTTGTTGAATGAAGCTAGAAATATACAAGGTGCATTCAATAAATAACTAGAAAAGTAGTATAAAATATGACCGTGATTGTTATGTGTTTGTTATTTTGTGAAGGCATCTGTAAGCTATTCATAGCTGGAACTGGCATGCCTGCCTCATGCACAGGACACTGGGAAACAGTTACACAAGGTGGCGGCACCCTTACAGGAGTGCTCCCAGCTGGATCAGTGAAGTGTCATGAGATTTTTGTTGAGTGAAGTCGTGAAACTGATAATTCATCGCCGCATGACAGTTCAGTACAGTGACAACTGTATGAGTCAATCACAAGTGTACGAATGGGCTGAGAAGTTCAAACAGGTATAACCAGTGCTGAAGATTCTCCGCGTCCAGGTCGCTCTGTCACTGTAGTCACGGAAAGCAACGTTGCTCAAGTGGAGGACTTGATACGGGAGAACCGGCATATTACTGTCGGTGAAATTGCTTCCCAGATGGAAATAAGTGTAGGATCAGCCTGCCATATCAGTCATGGCGTACTGAGGTTCAGGAAAGTGTGTGCAAGGTGGGTTCTGAAATGTTTGACACCGGAAATGAAGGAAAGACGTGTGCTGATGGTGAGGCATTTCTTCATCATATTGTCACTGGAGATGAAAGTTGGGACAACAAGGGAATGGCGACATCCTTCGTTTCCCAGACCAAGAAGGTGCATGCTCAAAGGAGTGCCAGAAAGGTCATGTTAACTTTGTTTTGGGACCACAAGGAGCCAATTCTTGAACATTACATACCCACAGGTCATAATGTAAACAGTACCACCTACTCCAACCTTTTGCGCGAAAAACTGAAACTAGCCATTCTGCAGAAACGTGGTCTGGTGTCCACTGGTGTGCTTTTGGTCCATGACAATGTGAGACCACGCACTGCTAATGTCACATTGTTTACCATCATGGACTTAAAGTCTGAGTGCTTACCCCACCCTCCATATTCACCCGATCTCGCACCTTCTGATTTATACACCTTTGGCCCACTGAAAGATGGACTAAGTGGATCGAGGTTCCAGAATGAGGAAGTCCAGTCAGGAGTGCATGACTGGTTATGCAAGCGTCCAAAATATTTTTTTTCCCTGTGGAATCAGTGCCCTTATCAAGTGCTGGCATAGGTGCATTGCATTCTACTATGTTGAATCATAGTACTGTAGTTCTTTTGGTGCTTATAGATATATGTTACAACATGTTTCCGGTTATATATTGAATGAGCTTTGTATTATTATTTGTAAAGCTGAAAGTTTTAATTTAGTACAATACTAGTTGAAGATCTCCACGCTTAGAGGTGATGAAGGAAAGCGTGGGAGGGAGACCTGCAGTCGGTAGGTATGCCTAGGCCCTTCATGGGCTGTTGCGCGACGGATTATTATTATTTATTATAATTTCTTTTAATTTTCTTTAATACTTTTCTTTATTGTATCTGCCATCAAGTAACTAATGTTAGAAACTTTCATGATAGGCACACTCCAATGCCCCTGCATACATCTGTACATTTGTAAATTGTAAGAAGTATGAAAATTATTGCAAAATATTGTGGCTCATGTAAAGATTCAAGAGAAAATACATTCCTCTCATTATGCAACATCCACACACACTGTAGCAGTTTCACAGAAAATAGAATGGGAGGAGTGGCATTTTTACACTGGCTTAGAGTGATGACACCTTAAATCTGGCCCTGTTAACGATCGTTCTATGCATTTATTTCCCTTCAAAAAGAATTAGAATTTCCTTGCAAATACATTTCTTGTGTACAGTTGACTACAGCAGTGGCCGACATTCTTGCCTGGAGCAAAACCTTTGGTTCACACAAAACTTTAACTAACACTAATAAACCACCAACTTTGGTTTGGTTGATGACTAAGTTAGCTGCAGTGGTGAAGATAAGATAACAAAGGAGAGAGAGAAGTGTTCCAAGAAAGTGGCAAGAAAAGTGTGTGACCATAGTGGCGTACGCAAGGGGGGGGTTACGGGGTTTAAACCCCCCCCTTGAGCTTGTGAAATATTATGAAAAATGCTGTGGAAAAAAATTTAAATGGCCAATTTACCACAGTCAAAGATCTGGGACAATACTATTACTATCACTACATCTACTACTACTACTAATAACAATAATAATAATAATAATTTGAATTATTATTTCCATGTAGCATGGAGAAAAGCACAGCATTCCAAGCACACGCGTCTTTCAGAGTGATGCCTTGAAAATAAGCACAAGTTCTTGAAAGTGAAATATGAGGGTAACTATGATTTAAAAGAGAAATAAAATGTTTTGTATTTCAGTTGCAACAATGTTCAATACTCTGGCGTACGCAGTTTTTTTTGGGGGGAGGGGCTTTAAAAGAGGTTTCGTATTTACATATTTTGATTTTTAAAAGTTCTTAACGGATTTTTATTTGAAAATTCTGATTTTCTCAAAATTTTGGTAGGAGCTGTAGCATCATCGGTAGAGGCATGCATATTTCATTTTTGACAAAAAGAAAACGAAATTTGAAATAACACATTGCAATGTTAATTTTTAAGGTTTCTGAAAGGTGTGAGGTGCATTTTTCCTACCCTGTCTTGTCTCGAAATGATGCGAAATGAACTGCAAAATGCGAAATAGACTCTTAAACACGAAATTTACCGTTTATAGACCGACGCGACACTTTCTGAAGTCTGAAGTATCCTGTGTGTTATGCAATTCACGGAAAATTTATTAATTTTGCTGTAAATATTTGAAAAGCAAAAATGGACTTCTCTATACAGGAATAAACTTAATATTCTGGTAATGATTTAATATGCTATCAGAAGGGATATGTTTATTTTGTGTAACAGTGCAGTTTTTAAATCAATTGCGATTATATTCACATTTTTAAAACCAAAATGTAATTTTATATAACAGCGAAATTTCATTTTATTTACAGCTTTTGAACCCGAAATTGACTCTGTTTTTATACTGAAATTTTGCTTTTTTATTTACCAAAAGTATGTGCCTCTAACCATCGGCCATGCCTCTACGCACGCCAGTGTTCAACGAACATGTATTTTTTTTTGTGTGAACAATGAGAATTAACTAAAGAAAGTTCTTGGTTCGTTGTTAGAGGCTAATGTATAGACAAAGGGTAGGCGGACAAGAATACAGTCACCAGTCTGCCTTCCCATTGTATTATTTACCGCAGCACGTTTGAATGTCTCTCTTTAAAATGTCTCACCTTGTTGACTAGACAATTATTCAAAGACAATAAGCTTAACTATTGGAAAATGTTTTGTTGGTAAGAACAGTGAGACAATCCAGATGTGAATTATCGGGGACATTTATGCGGGGAAGAAGCCGGAAAAATTCAAACCAATTTCGGGAATCGAATCCGGATCTCCCGCGTGATTGTCAGATGCTCTACCGACCAGACCACCGCAGCTTCTTGGATGAGTTCCATACTTTAATTATTTCAATTTATTTTAATATATTTTCTTCACCTTGAAATGTCTCACTTCGTTGACCAGACAAAAAACAAAAAAAATGCTCCCACGATTTGATAAAAATTGAATGATTAGAAAGTAATTTCTTTCTATTGTTTTCATAAATGGTATATTTATGTATATCTCTACTACATAATAGTAGTAGTGGTATTAGTAGTATTATTAGTAGTAATTCAGCTAATTAATTAATTATAAGTATTATTAATTAATTGTGATTATTATTATTTAATTAAAGTATAATAAATCAAAGGTAATATGAATTTGGAGAAAGTTTTAGAAATAACCCCCCCCTTGACGAAATCCTGCGTACGCTACTGTGACCATTAAATGTTCCATTCCAGCATTCGTCAGGAATTACTTAGAAAAAACAGAAGGAATTGTTTTTAGGATGTCTGGCCATGGTCTATAATCTGTCAGATGTGACAGCATAAGGACCTAATATTTATTTTCAATACACGATTTTTCAGATTACATTGCTTGGTCCAAGATCTGACGGTAGCACTTAATTGTCTAGCATCTTTTTCTCAAGTCCACTTTCATGTTCAGATAGGCTTATCAGGACTGGATCTACAATTTAAAGTGTGATCTAAAGCACTGTGTAGTATACTTCCAATGGGGATTGGAATATACAATAATTATACTTTTATTGTTATTATTTTGTTACTTATGCATGGAGACTTTCTTGTTATTTTTCATTTCGTTCTTAACATCTTGGTATAAAATGGATTGATTCCGTATTCAAGTTCAAGATATATCAAATAAATAAACTTATCGTTTTCTGCCTCTAGGCAGTGACGGCGATTGGGTTCCGAAATTGGGGGAAGGGGTCAGGGACAGTTTACTTTCCCTTGCATAAGGTTTATCATAGTGCGGGGTCAAAAGTGGGAGCGCATACCTCCTAATCGCCGCCACTGCTTCTATATAAATCGTGGCGATGACGATGAATCAATGCAAGAACACAAACTCATTAAAACGTCCCAGGACCGTTGACTTTATAGTGCTCTGTACCAATCGTTCAGCCAGGAAAGATTACTATAATATGTATGAGAGCATAAACGACAACAATAAAACTGAAGCACCCGCCCTAACAGAGAAGATAAAAGAAAAAAATAATGATTTATTACAGTGGTTAGCTACGACTGCCACAGGGTAGGTCGTGTGTATTATGTTAGAAAACGGGTTTATTACGTGCTTCTTTTATTAAATTTATTGCGCACGGAAATAAAAAAAAAACAAAAAAAAATGCGCATGGGTCAGCTCCTCAAAGTAGAATGTTATCGATATGGAAGACGAATACACACTGCGACGAATTTTATTAAAATTTGACGCAGCCTTGGAGCACAGATCTTGGAGATTGTGTTCGATCACGTGATTTTCTACCAGCTGACGACATACACACCCATGCTGCATTTGGTTTTGAGGCGTCTGTTCAGTCAGAATCAAAACAAACAAGATGGCTGACACAGAGGTCGCTTCGTCCAGTGCGGAAACACCAGAGCACCAAGAAAATTCTGGAAAAGAAGAAGAATTTCAGGAACCCGAAAAGAAGAAGCAAAAATTAGACAAGCCATCGGATGGAAAAACAGAAAAACTCGAACATAGATTAGGTGGAATTTTGTGTTGTGCCGTATGTCTCGACTTGCCTCGAACTGCCATATATCAGGTAGGATCAGCTGATTGATATTTGTTAGAGGTTTTGTGTGGCAGACCGCACAGTTAACCAAACTCGGGGTGTTGTGTTTCAAAATAAAAGAAATATGTGCAGAAGCACCATAATTTTTGAACTGCATTTAGGCAAAATATTAGAGAAGTTTGCAGTACTCTGTGTTTGAACTGTGTGTTGTGTTGCCATTTCCCGAAATCTCACCTAGGCCCTGCGGAAGTAGAAAGGAAGAAGGAACGAATTTAACTAAATTAATTTTTTGTGTGTATCATTACGTAGTTCATTGTATTCAAATTATGATGTGTCGGTTATTGAGTTGAGACTATTTGAATACGACATGCCAAACATTTCTCCTGAATATTTTTTTGAAATTTTTATTATCTGTAACAAAGAATTTTTAGGAGTTACAATAATATTTATTTTGAGTCTGCTCTTTCGTTGATTGTGCGATAATATTAATTATTGTATTAAAAACACAGTGAATTCCTTTACAACGAATGGAATTTTATATGTTCGATTAATATTAAGTACAAAGTACTTTTGACCATAAAAATCAAGTACTGATCTATTTTTTACGTCACTAAGCTTTACGAATGGCAGATATCCTAGGTTTGGTTTTGCCAAATTCCTAACCTACCTGCGTATTCTTTAAATAATTTTTCGGTAGCAGTTCGATCTCCACCGAACTCCTCTCACTCGTTTATTTTGTCATTTTTAAAATTTGTACTTAACCTATTCTGGATTGCGAAAGATACTTTAAGGTGGCATTTTGCTTTTTTCACGAAAATAATTTCAATTTTTCACATTAACAGTAATTATTGTTCTTCCTTTTTGGCTTCCGTAGCACACAATATGGCGGGCACAGCTTGAGTCGCGTCGTGGATCATGTGGGTATGCAGTGTTTCCAACCTTCATAACCGAAAAATGCCTGAATAGCCCCACAAACCATTCACGGATAGCCCCACGAACCATTTCCGGCAAGGTTAGGTTAGGCAAGCATAGTTAAAATTTTGTTCGTAAAACAATGTGATACAGCTTTAAAAAAAACAAAAATTCATCTTCACTTCTTGCAAAACAACGACGTGGTTGTAAACACTGACAGGGGGTTATGTCATAAAATGTACGGAACATCCGGTTGACGTAGAGGAAGCAAATACAAGCAACGGGCATTGTGCATTGAAGAGATATTTTTCTTCAAAAATACATGATTCTCGGTCGAATAGATTCCATGATGGAAGAAAATACCTCCACAAACTTCCAGAATGCTACAGAAACTCATTTCCGTAAGTAGTTTCTTCAGTAAAAATGAAGAAATTCGTTCGGCGGAGATCAAACTGTTACCAATTTTTCTACTTTCTTTCTATTGGCAATAGCTATATTGTTTTTTGTTTCCCATAAGTTTTGATCGAGTATGATTAACAGATTTTTGCAAGTAAAAAAAAAAAGCAGCTTTCCACATTAATTTCGCCCAATGCATCAACTGAATCTTCAATTTCAGTTCACTTATGTATTCATGCAAATGGTCTGTGGGCTGTCGTTGGATTACACAGTGTTAGTTTGTTGTAGGCAACCTTAATGTAGTCTATTAAGTGCAAAACTCTACCTACAATTTGTAAAGAAAAATGTAGACCAAAATTTTTTAACAGAATCAATATTTTCTAACTGGAGCTCAGTGTAGCAGCCTTTGTTCTGGAAAGAAATATGTATGTTTATTGAGAGAATAATCTGTGAAATGACCAGTTTGAATTATTCATCTATCCATGATGATATGGGGTGTGTAGTATTGTACCTTCGTTCCTCCGAGGGTACTCTCCCATATATATTTTTTAAAAATTTACTTTACATTACTCTTCTATCTCTAGGTTAAAAGTCAGAGAGAGAATGTGTATGGATGGCGAAGATGAAAGGACAAACTCTATGGTTTTATTTTCTTGATTTGAGTCTTCTTGTTTCATCATCTTCCCTCTTTATCAATGTGTTTAGAGGTAGAGAACTGGCATAAAGTAACCAAAATAGAGTACATAGAAAAACCTGTGCCCACTGTGTGCATTAGCTTTTTTGCTTTCACTCAGTGTGATTTCATTTGAGGAGATAATTTTTTTGTGGTGATATGCAAATTTGTATATGTTATCTTATGATAACATTTCAATTTAATTTTGAAACAGTACATATATATATTTATATTCTAAGAAAACTGAAACTCATACACAAAAGTAGCTATCGAACTAGTAGTAACACTGAAAGCTTGACCAAATTTCAATTGCCAAGTACAAACTCAATGTGCATCTAACTTACATATAAGTTTTTTACGAACACTTCTTTAATGCTGTAAAATATGAGCTCTATGGCATGAAAACTTAAGTGGAAAACATCTTGTTCTTGTTTATGGCTCAGTGAGTTGTTCATTTACAGAATGGTGTCCTTTTTTAATCCATAAGGGGGTGTAAAGGGCGATCCTTCCACGTAGGTCACCCAATTGCCAATACACCCTGGACAGGCACGTATCTAGAAATATGTTTGGTGGGGGGGGGTCCGAACCAAGTGTCTCAGGAATAGTAAAAATAATAATGTTTAATTTAAAATCAAATTAATATTATATTATTATTACACTATTAGGTAAAAGATATAGTATAAGAATATAACAGTGCATATTACGTAGCTTACGTGTAGTTAAGATCGAAATAACTTACAAAAAAACAAGTGCCTGGCAATGAAATTAATGTCAAATCGATGAATAAGTAAATATTTATCAAATAACAAAAAATGATATTACATTTAGTTGGAAATAAGTAAGTAAGTGATTAATATTTTATGCATATTATTTTCAGTATTTACATAAATCAGCTTTGTAATGCCATTCAAAGCCATATGATTCCAATATAATCCTTGTCTTCTAAAAATTTCAGAGGAAATTAAGAACCATAGATTATGCAACAAATGTTAATATTTTCATTACTTAATTTTAGTACTTGGTCAGTCTTTCAGGGGATCCGGCGGACCCCTGGACCCCTCCTAAATATGTCCCTTCTGTTCTTCAAAGCCGTATGATCCAAATATAATCCTTGCCTTCCAATAAGTTCAGAGGAAATTAAGCAACAAATGCTAAAAGAGTATATTTTCATTTAATTTTCGTACTTAATGAGTCTTTCGGGTGGGGAGGAAGGGGGGGGGGGGGTCCGAACCCCCAAAATAAGTCCTTCCTGTTCTCCAAAGCCATAAGATCCCAATATAATCCTTGTCTTCTAATAAGTTCAGAGGAAATTATACAACAAAGGCTAATCGAATATGTTTTCATTACTTAATTTTAGTACTTGATAAGTCTTGGGGGGGGGGGGGGGGCTGGTCTGGAGTCCCCCCAAAATACGTCCTTGACCCTAGACTGCATTTTGCAGACTAACGAGGCTCTGGCATCCGTGTTTTGTCCTTACTTGTGCCGAGTGCCCCTTTACATCCTAAGCTTTTAACCTGTCAGAATGTTTTAATATTTTAGTTAACGACATTACAGTTAATTTAGGTAAGGTAAGGGGCTGGACCCCGTATAACGTAACTGGTGCAAAATAGCCTTAGTGCTGACAACCAAAATTTTAAACTCTAATATAAATTCAAATTAATCCATAAGGCAGGGAAATCTTTCATAACTGGACCATTAATGGATAGGAATGATTTTTAAATTGTGTTTGTTAAGAAATGGTGTACGATATGCTTTCAATCCCATTTTCCTTGAGGAGGATATAATCATCCCAGGCAGGAATTTAAACTATTTTCTTTTGTTGGTGGCGAAACTATTTGTGGGGGAAATCCCTGTCATCCTCCCCCATTAATTCGCACATTGCCTGTGCCTCACTCAGAATTCAAATGCATAACTCCTGTTTCTTCAGAATGGTTCTGCTCCAAGCTACTTGTTGCTATTTTGACTAAAAATTTTGTATTCACATTATATTTGACTATTTATGAAAGCTCTTTGTGTTAATGCTTTTGATGAGTTGCCATTTGATTGTAAACCTTCCGTTCGTCCATTTGCGTTATGTATGATAATGACACTAATGCCTCCAATAGTTCAATAATTAGCATGTATAAACATGTTAATTTAGCATGCTAATTTTATATTTGTGAGTGAAGATGGCAAGAGGTCGTTCTCATAGTGAAGGACTACATTAGAAACAATTACTGGGGAAGTTGGAGTGTAATTGTAACAGTGGCGTGCCTAGGATTTTCGAAAGGGAATGGTTACATATACTTTTAGTGGTAGTCAGCCCTCATTTTGCCAGTTTTCCCTGCCTTTTATGTTCTTTTTTTTTAAGGAATACTGGGCCAAAGAGGGGTGCATTATGACCCCCACCAACCCCTCTCCCCCTTGGACATGCCACTGAATTGTAGATACAATTTGGATAACTATATGTGGGTCAAATGAACATTTATTTATCTAGTTTTGCTTGTTTTGGTCGACCAGGGGGATTGTGCAACCCACCACTTCTGGCACCTCCAATGATCATCCTTGTCTAATCAAGCAGTCCTGGAGCAGGGGTTTATCCACAATTTTCTATTGGGGGGAATGCATTTTGAGCCCAACTAATCATAAATTAGGGGGTGCTGAGGTTGTGTGGATAAATCACTGTCCTGGAGTACACCCAACCTCCTCTTGAATGAAACATGCTTGGAGTGCAGTTAGACCAACCATGGTTCTGCCCTAGATCGAAAATCTGCAAAGATGTATTTTCCAATCACTTCACTGGGAAGTGTATATTCTGTCATGCAAAATCTTTGGAGCAATCGAGCAATCGAATGAAAGCAAGTAGTGACAGGAGACGTCTCAACCAAGGAAACAGAATTGCTTGGAGGGGGAAAGCAACGGTAGATCCCAGCTGTTTGTATCAGGGTGTACTGCTTCTCTCTGCCCACCTTGTTCCTATCCTTCTATGCGACCTTGCACCAGAGATGTAGTGTGGTCGTGGTGGATTACTAATCTTGTTGCCCCTAGAAACCTATTGTAGTTGTGAGCTGTAAGTTATTTGTCAATCTTGAAAAGCCTCCCAAGGGGTGACCTCTTAATATTAAACTGTTATTTGCTCTTCTTACCCTCATTAACGATGTATGTTTTGATTTGTATAACTCTCTCTGGGAAAATTGGTTAATTTTACACCCAACGGTGGGGTAGGGGTGCACCTTCGCCTATAGCCGATCATAATATCACAGTGTAATTGGGGATCGATCACATCCCTGATGTCGCATTACAATCAAGAGGTCCTTGGTTCGATTCCCTGTGGACAGTGGCGTTCTCAGGGGGTCCATAACTCCCCCCCCCCCTCCTTGGTCCAACATTCCTTAAAAACAAACGTCAAAGGTAGGATAACATGGCAAAATGAGGGCTGACTGCTTAAAAAGGTACCCCCCTCCTCCTCCTCTCCATTTCGAAAACCCTGGGTGCGCCACTGCCTGTGGATGCATTGCCCGATGGTTCGAATCCCATTTCAAAACTTTTAAGTCCACGATTAGCCTGAGCGGACTTTGAACAATCACTGTGGCAGAGTTTCATCAGATTTCACAATCCTTCAATGGAATTCTCTGCACCGTATTGTAAACTATTTAAGAAACCCATTAAAACAATTTTTATATACGGGATCCCCGAAGTATATTGAATTTGTTTTGTACAGTATCGAGATATTTTTTTCAAATGACAACAGTGTGTTTCATTGCGGTTGAGTAATTTTCCATAACAATTTTCGTCTATTGACCTGCTCATTATTGTGCATTTTACGCACGCAATCTCTCTCTGCTCCCTTAATTTCTAATCGCAGGGGTCTCATAGTTATTGTGCTTCGAGTTTCCCTTTGGACGTCCATTGTACACCCAACGGCGAAAGAAACAGTAGACGAATTGTCCACCACCATTTTCATTCGGTCTGTATTACACAAACCGATGGCAATGAATTGAAACAATGACGTTAATATGCAGAAAGCGAACCAACATAGTTTCATTCCTTAAATCAACAGCGGATGTATAATAAAAAAGTAATGAAAATAGTGATGGACAATTTGCCTAGCATTATCTTTGCCGTTGACTGTACTGTATCTTTTCGTAAACACACGTGCGATTTTAAATCAATAAATTGTATCATACCGAGCGTGGCATTGTCAGTTTAGTTTATTTCTGCAAACCAGGAAAAGAAGGAAATCCACGTTGAAAAGCTAACAGCAACACGAAACTTTTTCGATTTTACTACGTGCAATTGAAGTTGTTTGAACTCCGAGCCTATCTCATTGAAGATCTCTACTGCGAGAATTGAACTTGCAAATAGCCAGGTTGAGAATCGGGGAAGAGGAAAACATGTCGACGTATCCCGAGGGGCAATTTGCAGCAGATGGACAATAACAAAGTAGTAGCCTTCAAGTCTGCTGTTCGAAAGTTCACTGAACTCCGCGACGAGTTGTGCGAATCAACTGCGCACTTGAGGTAGGTTACATCACAGTACTTTGGTCTTCCCCTTCCAAGCCATGCATGTTTGTACTCGCACAATCTCACTGGCTGTAGCGTGAGGTTTCTCGTGTTTTCGGGATTTTACGTTTGGAATGTTGTTGTTGTTGACGTTTTTAGTGCACCTACGCACGCGCGCGTGTGTGAAAGATTGATTCATTTTATTTAGTTCGCTTTTCGACTACTTTTTGTATAATCGCGAGTGTGTGTTGAAAATTATAAGAACCTCGCTAGCGTAATCAATAGTGTTGGGCGAAGACGTTATGTCGCGATATTGAAAAAAAATATCGTGTATCGTCTGTGACGATTTATTGCGATATCAAATTTCCAATATCGTCCATCCCTAGGTCAATTAGTGGTTAGTTAAGGGGTCCCGGGCATGGAGAGAATTGGGCCTTTGTGAAAAGAGAAAAAAACTATTGGGATATTGAGGACATTTTGGAGGGTATTGTTGGTTGGATAAGTTACTGGTCCCAATGTTGATTCCAGATGCAGAGACACGTATTGCTTTGGAACACATGTTACCCTGCCCCCGAGTCAGGGCAACAGTGTTTTTTTTTTCTTATTGTAATATTTATTAATATGTTAATTAATTG
The DNA here is from genome assembly GCF_977018435.1 of Lepisma saccharinum. Lineage (NCBI taxonomy): Eukaryota > Metazoa > Arthropoda > Insecta > Zygentoma > Lepismatidae > Lepisma > Lepisma saccharinum. Next base: position 41,562,217 of record NC_139245.1, read on the forward strand.
GGTAATCAAGTGTATAAACATATATATGTGTGATTAGTGTAAATCAATTTATTATGCATTTTTTTAGGTTCGTATTATTCGATGTATAAATACCATGTAGCTCTCTGTTCTTGCTTCGTGTTTCGAACGTTCGAGGAAAAGGCGGGCAGTTTAGCTGTTAAAGATTAAAAATTTTGAAAGAAGGGCGGTTGGCAACAGACGCCAACCAAACATATATAAACTCCCAGATCTCGAGGGGGATGTCGGCTGTTGGAACTGAGACTTGGAAGGGAGAGGCTGTTTTTGCTTCGGTTAGCTAGGACCGGAGGACAGGTCTCCCGAAACGGATGCTGTAAGAGATTGGATTGCCGGGCAAGCTAGTGCCTTGGTGTCCAGTTTACAGGTAATAAGGTAGTTTGTACTGGATGTTATTTTGAAGTAATTACGGTGCGCCGGGCAGCCTAGTGCCTTGTCACCGTGGAGGTTGAGAAATGTACACGTCGGGCGGCCTAGCGCCTGTTAAGACGTTTCTTGGAGTAACGCGAGTCTACCTTGTGACAAGCGTACTTCAGATGTAATTCATAAAATGTAAAGCATCCAGGTACAAACAATAGAGATTCCAACATCAAAAATTAGAGTTTTGGCCCGATAATTAATTAGAGAAATGAACGTTCGGAAACGACTTGTATATACTTCAAATTTTACGTTAATTAAACTTATAGAAAATACCAAAAATTTCCGTTTTTAATTTCACACATGCTGGACAAGGTAATTTATTCCCCTGATCATAAAGGTTTCGCAAAAGTTATCCGTTGACTCTTGTAGTTAATTATATAATTATGTTGACTTGTAGCAACCCACGTGCATTGTCGTACAAAGAAAGATACCCCTAGACAAATCTGAGCCGAGTATGAAGTGCACCGAACCTCGAGTGCGGAGGTAAAGTGGGGGGGCCAGACGAGTAACATATTTATTTGGGGGCTCTGTCCGCGATTGAACTTATTTTCTTTGAAGGCGTGTCGCAGGATATTGAACGAGATTTTTGATTTGAAAGTTAAGGAGAGAAACAGACGAGGATCGAACCGATGATCTTGCGAAACAGAAAAGGGGAAGTTACAAGAATGTCGCTTGGTAACTCGAGCAGGTCCAGCCCGACCGTGTCAGAGCTTTCTGTTGTTGAGGAACAAAGGTGCGTTCCAAGAGTGACAATGGAGGAAATTCGTTTGCCGCTTCCGACATTTGAGGGAAATGTAGGGAAGGAAGATGCTTTTTCGTATCTGGATAGGATTCAAGATTACGCGAGAACGCTGAAAATTTCTGAAGATGATCTTCTGAAGCAGTTTATTCCTCTTTCGTTGAGAAATGAAGCGAAGGAGTGGTTTTTGTTCACGGAACCGTTCGGTGATTTTTCACAATTCAGGCATAAATTCTTGCAGGCTTTTCACGGATTGGATTATCAGAGAGAAGCAGAGTTATTTTTGTCGCAAAGGTTTCAACTTGCTAACGAGGGATTGGCGGAATACGTTCGCAAAGTTGACAGGCATTTTAGTAGGATAAGGAATTCGGCTTCTGCACAGGAGAGAATTGACTTTGTGAAATCGCACTGCAATCCGGTATTTAGGGATTATTTGTACAACAAGACATTCACTTCTATGAGAGAAATGAGCGAGTACGCCCTGGAATTACAATCCGAGTTTTTGGAAAGGCAGAGATTCAAGTCTTTCGTTTCGGAAGACGAAATTTACAGCTGGTCGCTAAGGAAGTCAGTTAACCAGGAATGCGAAGAGGAGAGGGGGAGAAAGAAATCTGATATTTTCTTGGACCCTGTGAGCATTGGTTTTGACCGCCCGAAAGTCGAGCGCTTGAGGGTTGAACATGTGGTTTCACGCCCTCCACCCTCGCGGCTTGCGGTGAGGGATGAAAACAAACAGAACCGCTTTTCGAAGGAAAATTGCCAGAGAAATAAATTATGTTACACTTGTGGACAGAAAGGTTGCAGAGCTTCAAATCACCGTAGGGAAAACAAGATTAATGAACGTGGGAAGGAAATAACAAAAAACTCGTAGAGTCGCCACGAATTTGTCAAGTTCGTGGCGTGGAAACTGCAAATTTTACACAGAAGGAAAATTTTTCACCTCACAATGTAAATGTAAAAGACGTAAGGGAACCTATCGTTTTATGCAACGTGGCTAACGTGGAAGTACACGCATGTATTGATACTGCGTCGTCCAATAACTTTGTGTCTTTGGAGGTTTTCGAGAAAATGAAGGCAAATGGAGTAAAATTGAAGGATTGCAGAACTAAAGTAATACTTGCGGAAGGAAATGTAGAATCTTTGGGGAGCGCTTACGTGAATATTAAGTTTCACGGACACAAGGCTCGGGATCAGATATTTGTGTTATCTAGTGCTAATCATGAAATGTTAATGGGAAGGACATTAATGGCTAAGCTGGGACTTGTACCCATGATTCATCGTAACGGGTGGGCAATTGAGCCTGATCTTTCGAAAATCGTGCCTTTTGATTCGCCGTCGACACGTGACAGCGTTGATGCTGTTGGTTCTAGGGGACTGGGTTCGACCACGGATGGAGTCGAAGGGGTCCGAGAGAACGTTTCTGCTTGCGGAGCGGAGACACGTAGCAGCGACATCAAAGGGGAGGGGGTTGACGAAGAGAGAAGGATTGCCATGCTGATGGAGGGTACCGATATCTCAGAGGAAAACAAGCCGAAATTGATTGCCATACTGAGACGGCATATTGATGTTTTTCAAGATAAACCGGGATTAGCAAAGGATTACGAGGTTCGTTTGGATGTGAATAACGAGAAGCCGTTCCGAGCGAAACCTAGGCCACTTTCTGAGCAAAAGAGGAAATTAATGAATCAGGCAATTGAGCAGATGCTTGAAGACGGGATCATTGAAAGGGGTGATACAGATTACCTTTCGCCGCCTATTCTTCATGTGAAGAGAGATAACACATGTAAAGTAATCATCGACAGCAAAGGCTTGAATAAGAGATTGGAGGCTAGACGTAGAGAAATACCTGATATTAGGTCGACAATATGTAAGCTTTCTGGGGGAACTATATTTACAGTTCTGGATATTCCGTTTGCATTTGCAAATATGCAGATTTCTGAAGATACAAGAAAATATGCAGGTTTCTTGACAGAAATGGGGACGTTTAGATACAAAAGGTTATTTTATGGCTGTCGTAGTGGACCTTTTCACCTTGCAGAACTGATGCAGAAGACGCTAGGAGAGCATTATCAAACTGATGCAATATGTTATTATGATGACGTAGTGATTGCGAACGCTACCGAGGAAGAACAACTGAGAGTGTTGGATTCTGTTCTGGGAAAGATGAAAGACAAAGGACTGACGATTAGTTATCGAAAGTCGCGTCTCTTCAGAAAGAAAATCGATTTTCTTGGGTTTACAATTACAGAAAATACCATATCTTGTGCGGAAAGTAAGAGGAAACAAGCAGAGCAATTGCAGCGCCCGAGAAATATCAAGCAAGTTAGGAGACTAGTAGGTTTCTTAAATTTTCTGTCGGATTTCATAAAGGACCAAGCAAAGATATCCAAACCGATCACGGACTTGTTACAAGGAAATAGGATATTTTCTTGGGGAAAAGAACAAGAAGAGAGTTTGCAGAAGTTGAAGGATGCAATTGTAAATAGTCCTGATCTCAAGATTCCTGACGTTTCGAAACCGTTTCACTTGTTTGTAGACTGCTCTGACATAGCGCTTGGCTATATCGTCGCTCAGGAGGACGACAAAACGAGAAAATTGCAGACTGTTGCATTTGGGAGTAAGAAGCTGTCTGACACTCAGCGTTCTTATTCTGTCACAGCGAAAGAGTTATTTGCGTTGACCATGGGTCTGGAGAAATTTGAATATTACTTTCTGCAAGCACCGGAAGTGATAGCTTACACTGACCATTCTGCGCTCGTGGATATCTTGAAATCTTCTCATATTCCGAGCCACATAAACAGAATGATAAACAGGGTGACCAGGTTTCCAGTTACAGTAAAATACATTGCCGGTAGAAATAACACAGCGGTTGACTACTTGTCGAGGATCGAAGCGGGATTCTCTGAGAGGGAGAATTACATTGGATCTTCGGATGCAGAAGAGAATTATCCGATAGAGGATATCAAGCCTGAAGGATATTTCAGATTAGAGATGCCGGATGGGACGATAATGGAACATCATAATATTCCTAAAGTCGAAGGCAAAGTGTGTCAGAAATTCGACCGGAAGCAGAAAAGGAAAACGGAAGCGATGTTTACAGATGCAGCTGGCAACACTGTAAACGGAACACAGACAGACGGACAGAAAGAAACTTCGCCGCCCGTAGATCTTAACAATAAAGAGATGTGGAAAGGAGAACAACAGAGTGATCCTTACTTGTCGAAATTAATTGGATGTTTAAATGGAGAAGAAGTTGAAATAAAGGATGCTCGAGAGAAGAGAAAATTTGACTTTTATCTGCAACATTCCTGTCTCGACGATGATGGACTGCTTTACCGTTTCGTTGACGAAAACACTGGACTTTATCCACCGTTTAGCTCCAGATTGAAGCTGTGGGTACCAGAGAAGTTAAAGAATGAAGTACTTAAATCTTCGCATGATGATTTATTATCTGCGCACTTAGGACATGGAAAGACATTGTTTAAGGTCCTAGAGAATTATACTTGGGATGGAGTAGTCAAAGATGTCAGTAAATATTGCAAAAGTTGTATCACTTGTCTTCAGTATAATCCTGACAACAGCAGAAAGATGGGATTTATGAACTCGAGAAAATCTACTGCGCCTGGATACAAAGTGTTTCTGGACATTTTTGGACCACTGCCTACAAGTACGAAAGGGAGATACAAGTACTGTTTAGTCATTCAAGATGAGTTCTCAAGGCACATAAGTTTGACACCTCTTAGAACTACAACGGCGAGGACGATCTCGCAAGCATTCTTGAAGTACTGTTTTCAGTCAGGATTCCCGAAATACGTTGTCAGTGACAACCAGAGTGTATTTCGAAGCAAACTGTATTCACAAACGTTGCGTTCTGTGAATTGCAAGCCTGTCTATATTACGCCATATAGACCGAAGGGAAATAAATCAGAAGCAGCAATTAAGATAATCAAGCAAGCACTTGGGAAGTTCTGCAAGGAACACTCGTCGTGGGCTGAAAACTTGGACGCGATAAGTTTTGCCATTAATAATGCAACGAATTCGATGACTGGATTGAAGCCGTCATTCTTGTTCTTTGGACGTGATTTGTACACACCGCATGACACTCGGAAAATGGAGCTTCAGAGGGAAGATGGAACCGGGGAGGACGTCACGGCGGAGAGACAGATGGATTACGTCATACAGTTAAAGGAAAGAATGGGCGCGGCTTTCGAATTTGCAAGAGAAAAAGAAGAAAAGACGAGGCAAAAGGCGTCAAGGGCCTACAATAAGGGCAGAAGAAGGGTTAATCTTCGTGTCGGAGATCGAGTACTGCTTCAGGAGCATAGAATTTCGTCTGCTTTTAATAAGCAAACTGCGTGCTTTTTCCCGAAATTCAAAGGGATCTACAGAATTCTGAATTTCACTACCCCAAATAATGTTGTTTTGGAAAAGGAGGGTGAGGGGAAGAGAGTTCTGGCTAACGTTGACCAGCTGAAGGTCATTCCAAGAAGAAATTTGAGAAGTGTGAGGGAAAGCACTCGTCCCTAAATTCTACCCTGAGAATGCATCTCAAGGGGAGGGGGTAGAAGAGCTGTGAAAAATGATGGAAAGGGGAGCCGAGTAGAAGACTGCTAGTTTGTACAGTAGTTAATTAAGTTCCTGATTTATTGTCGCTACACATTAGTGTCCTGGTAAATTTATTTCATGTGAATATAAGATTTAAATTACGGACTGTTGTATTTTATGTTATGTCAACCTTTTGCCGATAAAGGGTGGTGACAATTGTGAACATGAAGACATGAGATTTTCATCGCTAAGAGAATGCTGAAGGATGGCAGTTCGATGCCCGAAGAAGGAAGGGAATTCCTTAAAGATGAAAAATGGAAAAGCATTCAAGTCGGGTCGTGTGATCGAACGATAGAAAGCATTTGAAGCTGAAATTCGGCAGGAGTCGAACCGAGTACCGCGGATGTCCCAGACGCAAGGACTAGGGGACTAAGGAGCCGGTGGATCGTCGGATGGACCGAGGAGAGGCTGAGTCGACCCTAGAGCGGGAGCTGGACATGTTCGTTGGAAGGTGGAGGAGCTGAATCCGTCTGCACCTGGGAGCAGTCCTGATGACCAGATGACCGCGATGTCCAGGAGGTTTCCAGGATTCCAGGAGGAAGAATCCGTGTGGAAATAGGATATTTAGTGCAGTGAAATCGAGACTCTTCTTTTTCAGAGAGACGTTTTGACGTGTAGTGAAAATAACGTTATCAGTGAACTCTTTTCTTTTTCAGTTACAGTGCTTAACTTTTCTCAGTAACTTGGAAAGACAATTCAGATAGACTGAAATTTAAATTTCAGATTGAATTGTAACGCTGGGGAGGGGGAATCTGTTACCCTGCCCCCGAGTCAGGGCAACAGTGTTTTTTTTTTCTTATTGTAATATTTATTAATATGTTAATTAATTGGGTAATCAAGTGTATAAACATATATATGTGTGATTAGTGTAAATCAATTTATTATGCATTTTTTTAGGTTCGTATTATTCGATGTATAAATACCATGTAGCTCTCTGTTCTTGCTTCGTGTTTCGAACGTTCGAGGAAAAGGCGGGCAGTTTAGCTGTTAAAGATTAAAAATTTTGAAAGAAGGGCGGTTGGCAACAGACGCCAACCAAACATATATAAACTCCCAGATCTTGAGGGGGATGTCGGCTGTTGGAACTGAGACTTGGAAGGGAGAGGCTGTTTTTGCTTCGGTTAGCTAGGACCGGAGGACAGGTCTCCCGAAACGGATGCTGTAAGAGATTGGATTGCCGGGCAAGCTAGTGCCTTGGTGTCCAGTTTACAGGTAATAAGGTAGTTTGTACTGGATGTTATTTTGAAGTAATTACGGTGCGCCGGGCAGCCTAGTGCCTTGTCACCGTGGAGGTTGAGAAATGTACACGTCGGGCGGCCTAGCGCCTGTTAAGACGTTTCTTGGAGTAACGCGAGTCTACCTTGTGACAAGCGTACTTCAGATGTAATTCATAAAATGTAAAGCATCCAGGTACAAACAATAGAGATTCCAACATCAAAAATTAGAGTTTTGGCCCGATAATTAATTAGAGAAATGAACGTTCGGAAACGACTTGTATATACTTCAAATTTTACGTTAATTAAACTTATAGAAAATACCAAAAATTTCCGTTTTTAATTTCACACATGCTGGACAAGGTAATTTATTCCCCTGATCATAAAGGTTTCGCAAAAGTTATCCGTTGACTCTTGTAGTTAATTATATAATTATGTTGACTTGTAGCAACCCACGTGCATTGTCGTACAAAGAAAGATACCCCTAGACAAATCTGAGCCGAGTATGAAGTGCACCGAACCTCGAGTGCGGAGGTAAAGTGGGGGGGCCAGACGAGTAACACACACCAAAGCTTCTGTGAATGAATAGACTTCAGAGACGCAACCACGAATTTTTGTCTGGGGAGCAAGTACCAGGATAAACGTACCAATAATAATAATAACAACAACAATGATAATGACATTATTATTATTATTAGTAATAGTAGTAGTAGTATCAAAGTATGCTCATAAATTACGCAAAAAGGGGTTGAAAAGTCTGTGCTAAAGCATTTGTTTGGAACAAATGATTTGAAATATTTTTTCAACACCGTCAATTTCACATTAGCTAATCATGGAAAACAAGCACACAAACTGTATTTTTGAATGGCAGAAAATGAATGATAAATGCATTACAACGATAATTCTTTTTATACATATAACATGTACAGTCATCGACACTTTCTGGGTTGTAACAGGCCCATACCTATACTTTCAATGGGATTGCTACGCGTCTGTGACTGTACAAATATGTTTTACACATATGCAACATGGAGCGACATAAAATAAAATGCATATGCAACATGCTAACACTAAATTTTGCAGGTATTCAAAGTTTATTGAATACTTACTATATACAACACATATTATTTAAACACATTGCATTATAGAAAACACACTGCGAGCAAGAAAATATTTCGATCTAATTTTTACAATTGAATAATAGGGCGCAAGTAATTTCACTGTACGCCATGGCCGACTCCCGCCGCCCCCTAGCTACGCGTCTGAACTTGACGAGATAGAAAATCAGGCATTGCGAGCGAAGAGAGCAAGAAAATTTTACGAAATGTATTTTTATTTGTGTAAAATTTGAAATCGAAGGGGTAATTTCTCCTCTGTGCGCCCCCTGCAGGTGCCTTATTTGCCCCAAATAGAGCGCAAATAATATCAGAGGGCGGCATAGCATTCTCTCTTTCACAACTTTTTTTCATTTAGATCATTCGGCGCCCATGGCCGACTCATGCTGTCCCCTAGCTACGGATCTGAAGTTAACGAGACTGAGAAAAGCAGGCATTGCGAGCAAGAAAATTTTACGAAATGTGTTTTTATTTGCATAAAATTTGAAATCCAGGGGGTTAATTTCTCCTGTGCCCCCCATAAGTGTCCTTAGCCGTCAGTGTTTGCCCCCTAGAATTGAGTTCCGTCGAAGGTTGGTTGCGCCACTGATGGACTTAGAACAAATTTTGATGCAAGACTAATTTTGCCAGTATATCGACGCACTAAAGCACGTTGGAGCTGTAGTTATGACCCCAGAAGTTTATTTTCATAAATGCTACATGGATGGATGTTGATAAGTTATCCGTTCTGAAAAGGCAGAAAATCTTGTGCTCTATCTTCAGGTCCCGGGTTCGATACCCGGTGGAGGCACAAGTGGTTCGGATTCCACTTTAAACTGTAGGTCCAGTCCCGATTAGCCTTACTGTGCATAAAGTGGACTCAAAACACCAACTCAAACTCTATCTTCAGGGAAATCTTATCGATAGTAATCGTTAACACCCGCTCTCAAAATAGCGAAGTTACTGCATGATATACAGTACAAACTTTGTAAAAGTAAGTCTCCCCGATGACATAGTGGTAACCTTGTCGCCTTGTAATGAAAGGGTTCCGAGTTCGATACCTGGTGGAGGCACGAAGTGGTTCTGATCCCAATTTAAACTGTAGGTCCAGTCCCGATTTTCCTATCTGTGCATAAAAGTGGACTTAAAACTCAACTTTGTAAAGCTATACTTAAATGATTTTAGGGGGTATTTCTCCCCATCTGCAAACAACTTGATCACTGGCAACAATTTCTCATTGATTTTGGCGAGTCTGCAACTTTGTAATAGTTTGACGTTGAAGTCCTCGCGTCAATGAGAACTGTTGAAAGCGGCAATCACGGCATTAGTACAAGAAGAACTTCCAGGAGTGATGTCTTGGTTCAAAGAGCTTTTTCAGCATAAAAATCGATACGGGCGTACGACATGACAACTGACCACTTGCGCCATCAAGAAGGGAGCAAGGGGTGGAGTTTGTAGGGAATGCAGATACGAAAACCTCCGGTGCGCCACCAAATGCCGTAGATGCATATGCATGAGTGTGTCTGAACCAGGCCCGAAGCCAGGCAGGGGCCAGGTAAAGCTCAGCCTCCCCTGGAACTGCGGTAAGCCCTCCCTCGCACTGCCATTAGCCCCCCCTTGACATTACCTAGGTATGTGAAACTATTTTGTATAATTTATTTGCCCTGAAGAGTGAAAATGTAGACAGCTCACAACTTTAAGGATAAATCCACAGAACATGAACAGCACCTATTACATTCGCTCATCTTGTTTATGAGCTGAAGTCGAAGTAGCTGCAACTGCAAGTATTTGGAAGAACATCTGGACTTTGTAAGTACTGTCATAGGGGCTTCTTTATCTGTTACTTCACTGTCCCTGGTGCGACCTAAGGGGAGTTTCATTGCTTCGGCCGGGCGCGGATGTAACCCCTCCCTTTCGAAAATTCTGGGCACGCCACTGGTGGGATGCACAAGTATTGCATGGCAAATTGTCCGTGGCTACTTTCATTATTTTTTTCTCTTGCGTCCTACGTGTTTTTTTAAAGACTAGATTCTTACTTATACTGGTGCAGAGACTGTGGGCAGCTTGTTTCACGTTTTGTTGCAATTATCCAAGCCCTCATTCTGTGAAACAAAGAGAATAAACATTGTGAGGGACAATTTGCTTGGTAATTTTTATGCATCCTACTGTACTGTAGGCACTGTGATTGAATATTGTTCATTTTTTGTGTGATATAAATATCTGTCATCTAAAGTAGTATGGAGTGTGTAAGGGATTATTTCAGTATCAGTCGATTAACACTTCAAGAGATGTTTTAAAATTGATTGATTCATTGGGTGTTTTAAGTCCACTTTATGCACAGTAAGGCTAATCAGGACTGGGCCTACGCTACCACTGAGATGTTTTAAAAGATGTAGTATTTGTATATTTATAAATTTTGTGTAACTTAATGACTCCCCCTCACACACCACACACTCTCTCTCTCACAATTTACCTTTATTTAATACTCTTAAATTTTTAAAAAATGGACTTGGTTTACAAAGCCCTCCCTCCCCTGATAAGCCGTGAGAGTCCCCCTCCTGGAGATCAGTTCTAGCTATGGGCCTGGTCCAGTGGCGTACGCAAGGGGGGGGTTACCGGGTTTAACCCCCCCCCCCTTGAGCTCTTGAAATATTATGGAAAATGCTGTAGAAAAAATTAAAAATGGCTAATTTATCACAGTCAAAGATCTGCGACAGTAATAATAATAATAATAATAATAATAATAATAATAATAATTTGGATTATTATTCCCATGCAGCATGAAGAAAAACACAACATTCCAAACACAATCTAAGCGGCCGCAAAGTTCAATTTTGCAATTTTCTTTTGCAAAAAGTCGCGCAGTGACTCTTGCGAGAATTGTGAAAATTCCTTGCTTCGTCCTTATTGCAAACGTTCTTCCCGGTACTGATTTCACATCCCCTTGTGAACTCTCAAGTGATGCTGAGTCTACATCCACATCATTAAATAATGTCGAAGAAGTCTTTTGTGAATCACCTAGAAGGGATAAATGTGTTGGAATGTCTATAAACTTACTTTACAACGAAAACATAGACTCAGTGGAATTTAGCAACATGTATTCTCGCGCTTCATCATCACCCTGGGTGAGTTCCATAGGTAAAGGTAATGTAAATTCCCCCGTGTATATAGCACCGTGCCATGAAGTCACACATAGTGGTGTGGTGGGCCCCAAAGATTCTTGATCTCGAACTATTTTGCAGGTGATGTGATCAGCACCATGCTCCGGCAGCCTTCATCCCCCAAGGTTGCTCTCAGATACCCATAGGCTGGGTGCGGAGACAAGGCTGGATAAATTCCAACCAATTCCGGGAATCGAACCCGGATATCCCACGAAGTTGTCAGACTAGACCAGCGCGGCTCCTTGAATGAGTTTCATATTTCGATTATTTCAATAAATTTAATATATTTGCTTGTTTTTATGGATTTTCTTCACACTTAAAATGTCTAACTTATCATATACAAATAACCGTTGACTAGACAATTATTTTGAAACAAAAGAATTGTAATTTTGTTCTATTTCTTTCATAAATAGCAGCTGCATTAGTAGTAATTAAACTAATTAATTAATTATAAGAATTATTAATTAATTTATTATTATTATTAATTAATTAAAGTATAATAAAACAATGGTAATGGGAATTTGTAGAAAGTTTTCGAGATAACACCCCCCTTGATGAAATCCTGCGTACGCTACTGGCCTGGTCTGAACTCGGGTCTCACTTGTCGCACCCAAAACAAACACCTTCTTGGTCAAGCTCCGTATTTCGTCTTCTGACGTCAGGTTAAATGCTTTCGTGTTTATGCTAAATGTAGTGCATGTATGCTAAGAGATTTAAGCTTAACCTAACCGGGCCTCTCCGATGGCGCGGTGGTAGCATCGCTGCCTTGTGATCAAGTGGTACCGGGTTCGATTCCCGGTGGAGGCACATAGTGGTTCGGATCCCGCTATAAACTGTAGGTCCAGTCCCGATTAGCCTTACTGTGTACAAAGTGGACTTTAAAACAACAAACCAGAACCAAACCTAACCTAACCACGAAAGCATTCCGCGCTTACATCAGAACATGAAATACGGCGTTTGACTTTATTGCGATGAGTCATACCATCTGAACACACGCAATTCGTGACATGCGTCGCGTTAATAGGGGAGCATTTTGTCTTGACACGGGCCCGAGTTATACCGGGTGGTCCAAAAGTCCCGGAACTGTCACATATCGTGAGAAATACACATCGATTCGGAAAACGAAAAGATACGTGTTAAATAAGTGAAAGAAAGCTATTCAATGATATCACACTTGATTTCCCGCCCCCACTCCTGGGGGTGGGGCAGGGGGCAACTGTGAAATTTTAAATGAAAACCCTCATTTTGTATTGTAGAATCGGAAAGAGGACTTCACTCCGAGTCCAACGAGCTATCAACCATCCTCCTAGCTTAATTAGGAACGGAGATATGGCGATTTTACATTTTAAAAAAAAGGGTGGGGTCTACGATCACATGCACATTCCGAATCTGCAAACGCCTTCACTCTAGCCTTCTTCTATCACTTTCGAGCAGAGATACGTCCCTTTGAAAATTGTTTGTGAAAATTTGAAATCGTCATATCTCCGTTCGTAATTGAGCTAGGAGGATGGTTGATAGCTCGTTGGACTCGGAATAAAGTCATCTTTCCGATTCTACAATACAAAATGGGGGTTTCCATTTATGGAATCAAGTGTGATATCATTGAATAGCTTTCTTTCACTTATTCAACACGTATTTTTTCGTTTTCCGATTCGATGTGTATTTCTCACGATATGTGACCGTTCCGGGACTTTTGGACCACCCGGTATAACTAGTCGAGTGCACATGGGCGGCTTAAGGACCGGGAGACTGCCCGGGGTTCCAAACCGGACCGTTTCATTTTGAATAGCGCCAAAACCTTATTTTTTATTACATAAGCGTTTCTATTTGTGTGGATAAGTTTATTTTTAAGCCCCCTTTTGCACAGAAAAGGTTAATCGGGACGGACCTACAATTTAAAGTGGGATCCGAACCACTATGGTGCGTGGCTATTTGCTTTAATAATAGTTGGATTTATTGTTGACAAGAATTAATTGAAGGTAACTGCTGCATAATATAATAAGAAGCATTTTGCAAAATCATGTAGCTAAGAGGTTACTGTTATTTTGATGTAGTTGTGTAGGTGTTAAATAAACACACACAACAAAGTATTTTGAAAATAAGGCTATTATTTTTCGTCATTAAAACCGTAAATATATAACATGGTCCTGGTTTTTATTGGAGGGAGGTGGAAAGGAGGAGGACCAGGGTAGAAAGATGAGGGGGGTCAGGGAGGAAAGTAGGGGCGCCAAAAATTCACCTCGCGTGGGTGAAAATGTTACCTTCAGTCGTCCCTGAGAGTGCATTTGATTCCATAGCATCTGTCGCCGTTTTGATTTCTTGAAAGCTAGTTAACCTATCGTGGCTCTTAGGGAGGTTTCAGACCGAAGCGAAACAAACGTTCATAAATAAATGTAACCTTTCTTACCAAAGTGACACGACAGACATGCTGCTTAGAATTGTTTTTCGAAACCGCAGAAACTGCGTTGTTTGAAAGAAACTTACTGGCGCTATAGTAAAAATAGTATCCAGGAATTTTCCTTGCGAAACAGAAATTTACATCGACAAATTGTGACGTTGATCAAATAAACAGTAAATACAAACACAGCAATCGTAATCTCAGGGTTGAAGTTCAGTCTTCCTTGTCCATTTAAATAGCTTTCGTTTTTCCTGTTTTAAGCAGCAAAGGTCAAGGAACTATCTGGCTTGTAATCAAAACATATTAGCAATGTTTGTGCAGATCCAAGGCAAATGTTTGAGGAAATTGCAACCCCGTTTTGCGAATCAAGAAAGCAATTGAGCAGCAAAATCATACTGTTGAATGCTTTTTGTTAAATAATTATATATTTTGTTGGTGTATGTTCAGTTTTCCAGTGAATCGTGCAGTTTGTTGGTTGGTAAATTGGTATGCCAACAGCCTAGTAACTCCTCGCCACACAAATCGATTCGATGGATCCCTCAGTCTACTTGGGAGGCAACAAGTCTAAAATGACTTGTCGATATCTCGGATGTAGCAAGCGTAAAGGTCTTGACATTTTCATAAATTGAGTAGTAGCAAATGTAAGTTTAACTCAACACGAATTGTTTCTGTTAGTCCGTTTATCTATGTAAGTTCGCTTAATATTCATATGACCATTGAAAAGAGTGAGAATGTGGGCAACGCCAGCAGCAAAAATTCCATTCCGTCCACCTGCTGTCCGATAGTCTGAAGCAAGATGATGAGGCTCTGTAATTTTCAACTGAAGTCGAAGTTTTTTGCATAAATTATTCCCGTGAGGCATTGCAAGTGCGTTCACCTTGCATTTGCAATTTGCGAAACTCCTAAAAGCTGATATTTTCTGTTGAATGTCGAGTAATTTTCTGTTTGATGTTGAAATTTCCCTTCAGGAAATTAAAATATTATTATTAAGTTTTGTGTCAAAGACGGGATGGTAGCAAGAAAAAACATACGAGAGTCGAGACGAGACTTGCGTCAAGAGATCCATCTCGTTTTTAATTGTGAGTGCTGGTCTTGTTCTCGTCTTGGATCCCGGGTTCGAATCCCGAATTGACGTTCTTTGCGAGTCTCTCTGCATCAATTTCATCCTATCATCACTCATTCCCATCTTCTCGATTAGCCAAAATTGGCAGAAAAGCGAAGTAAAATAAACCAAAGCAATCGATCATCTTGAGTCACGAAGTGCTACATAGTGGAAGCAACTTACACAGCGTGTTGCTGTATGAACTTTTACAGCGTGAATCATTAAAGCAAACAACTTTTACTGTTGCTTTGCTCATTTTAATATCGAGGAAAACAGGATTTTATCCTGAATGAATGCAACCACGCTGCATAGGTTGTTACCGCCAAGGAATTAGCTTCGTAATTACGATATACAAGATATATGACCTATTCAGGGAGCAGTGGCGCAGGAACGGGTGGGTACAGGGGTACATTGTACCCCCCTAAATTTTTGAAGGGGGGTACTGTACCCCCCTAAATCCGTAAATCTAATTGTACCTCCTGTACCCCCTTAGATAATTTGACAGACGCAAGATGCTACTGTTAAATAACCTATTTGCGATTAGCTCAACAGAAAAAGTTTAAATTGTTTATAACTTATAAGCATTATCTTCCTTACCTCAGTAATTCAAACCATTGTATTGTGCTTACTACGATTTAGTTCATTGACCTGTGTTCTTGGAAACTTCTTTAACGAAATGAAAACTGTTCACAATGTGTGTGGAACAGTGAAATCAGGTAAAGATTAGTCTACTCTCAGAAAATCACTCTTCAGGGAATGCACTTTTGCGTAAGGGGGTACACATTTCTTAAGAAACGGTCGCGTCGATTCGAAGATAAGGTAACGGTCGCGTCGATTCGAAGATAAGATACAAATCTTGCAACGTCCCCCGGTTGTACACCAGTCATCACAAAGTTAGTCCGCTACTCCTTTAGTCGGGAACATGAGAATATGCAAATCATCAGGGCTTGCTGGGTAGAAAAGAAACACAACACTGTTTTCAAAGTTAAAACGCAGTTTTATAAACGCGTATATTTCATAATCACTTACCAGTAAAACACTAGAACATTCAATACTAACGTTGGGCAATTCACTCACATATAACGAAAGTCAAAGAACATAATTAATTGCTTACTTTCAACTTATCGGCAAGAAGAAAACTCGAAAACCAAAAACTATACTTCAATTCTCCCCGTTTCCAAGTTCTTATTGATCTTCACCTTCACCTGTTTTTCAATCTCAGTCTGTCGTCAGGTGAGAAACATTCAGGTTAGTTCATTTCCTCGGCTGAGATTAGAAAGTGACGTCAACACGAACAGATTTTGACGTATTTATAAACATACATAAAAGTTCCAACTACAACTGTATCAGTCTAACTATAATTATCTGTGACAACTTGCACATTATTTGAAATAACAAACATTTTAAAAATCGTAACTTCTTATAAATATAAAATCTTAAACTCTCAGGTTCGTTACAATTGCCCCTCGTCTGGGGAAAATTTTTGAAGAAATTGTAATTTACAAGTTCTGAAAAAATTTTGAGTACATAAAGAACATTGAATTATAGTTTATATTGACAATTGAATGACTCAATCTTGGCTTCTCTTCATTTGACAAGAGCTCAGAAGGGACGTAGTTTACAGTATCCAAAACAGAATGTAATCCAGGATAGTTAATCAGCCAATAAGCAGTGAATTCAGGCAATGATTGATTCCATATATTTATTTTCTTCTCCAGAAAGACTTTGTAGAAAACTGTATAGGTTTCGATAAGCAATGAACTGAATCAGTACTTTTCCATAGCACTTCAAACTCAACACTCTTCTTGCTTCTGTGCTTCTAGAATAATGCCTTAAAATTCCACACCAGCAATATAATAACTCCTGCTTATAGGAATCAATCCAAATATTTACTATATGAACCTTCTCTGAGAGGTCTACGGATTTATACATCCCGATTCTATCCTTATCTTGGACCTTTCGGATGTACCGCACTAACTATATATCTGGAAAATCCTCCTTCATTTGATCAGGAGTGATAACAAACAACACATCAACTGCATTTTTCTTAATACTTATTTCTGCCTGGTGCAGGAAAAAGCATTCGCCAGAGGAAGTCAGAACCAAAACCTTCTTAAATGAATACTTTGGTGCTAAGATTCAGACCACCGATTTCCAGTTCTACTTGTCTACCATCTAACACTCTCTTCTTGAGTCTTCCGGAAATTACACCAGTTTCACATACGGAATTTGTTTGCACTTGACTGCCTGAAGATACATTTTCGGTCAGCAATAAGAATTTACATATTATTCTTGTATTTTTCGTCCCTTCGAGTTTACTTGCCTAAACGAAGAGGAAGCACTTAGAATAGGTCGACGTTTGTTTGACATGATTGAGATCGCTGGTTGTGCAGAAACTCTCTGGTAGTCTTCACTGCTTCTTCCCGCTCTGAGGCAACGTCATGTCTTGGTGAGAAGGAACCACAATTGTCACCTCTACGTGGTGGAGAGTACCGTCTGAGCGGACTACGGCTACGTCGTTCTTCGTAACGCCATCTGTCTGGAGAATTCTGCTCTTGTTCTGGACGAGGCCTGTAGAAATTTCGCTGTCTTTGGTTTTGATCTTGGTTGAAACCTCTCCTGCCTAATCCTCTGTTGAATCTTCGAGGTCGTGAGAAATTTCCTCCTCGACTCTCTGAATCCATCTGGATATTCCGGATCTTAAAACTTTTATTCCCTGCAGCATCTTTATTCTTAGAGTCTTCTTTATTCTTCCAGGCATCAGGGTCATCATAAATATCGAAGTCCTTCAAGAAATGTGTCAATTCATCCACACTTCGTGGAGCGTGCGCCAGACAAAGATTCCGAATGCGATACGGCAACTGTCCAATGATCAAATTAAGTACTTCACTCTCATTAAAATTGTCAGCTAGGTTTCTGTACGCTGCGTAGACATTCCAGGCCAAACTTTCTAAGTTGTCGTGGACCAGGCGAGAATACCTTCGGTTCCTCACAGCCGCTAGTTGTCTTTGTTTTGCCTTTTCTGATGCAAATTCATCCTTAAAGCGTGCGCAGAAATCAGCATAATTCACAAGGTTGTCCATATTACCAGCTAACCAATGCTCAGCCTTGCCGGTGAAAACCCGAGGTAATAATTCCAATCTATAGTGCTCAGGCACTTGCATTAAGTCAAAACTGACATTTAATTCACGCAGATATCTTTCGGCAGATTGAGCTTCGATATCGCCTTTAAACTTCGGAATGTTCGCGATATCAGCCATTCTGGGCATCTTAAACTCTCTTCCGCGTCGAGGAGAAAAACTGTCATTACTATCCTTTTCTCTAGGCCTCTTGCATCTATCAGAAGTTGTGGTATTACCGGGGAAGAATGGGTTTGGAAGTACAACAGGAGGTTCATAGGCAGTAGCTTCTGGGTTCAGTCCTCGGATTGGATCAGGCACTATATCGGAAGAGGTTTCTGGTCGAATCTGTAAATTATGGATCTTTTCCTGCAGTTCACTGACCCTACTTATAATTGTAACTGTCTGTTCCTGAATTTCTTGGCGAAGAGATACTTCCATCTTTTTAGCCTTCTCATGGAGAAAATTAACCTTTTCTCCAGCTTCCTTTATTTCAACTTTCTGTCCTTGCACTATATTTTCTATGAGTTCTGTTCGTTCACCAAAGGTTTGTAGTGCTACATTAATAGACTCTACAGAACTCTTTAATTCTTGAACTCCCTGTGGAGGGTCACATTCGGATTCTCATCCAGACTGGACAATTTCAAGGCAGGTTTCCATATTCTTCTTCAATTGATCCTGTTCCTTCTCTATCCGTCCTTGCCGAACTGTGAAGAACTCTAGCTGTTCTTCCACAATTTCCTTTACCCTTTCGTTCACCTTTTCAGTGACTTTAATACTAAGCTTTTCTATCTCTCCTCTGACGCTCTCTACCTGTTCAAGTTTATGTTGAGAGAATAGAGCCTGTAACTCTGTTTTATATCTTCCTGTATCCTCCTTTCTTCCTGGTTTTCAATCAATGCACGGAAAATATCTAAGTCTTCTTTTCTCTTTCTCTCTTCCTCCTCTTTCTCTTTCCTTCTCTTAACTTCTTCCTCTTCTTTTTCCTTCTTTCTCCTTTCCTCTTCTTCCTCTTTCTCTTTCCTTCTCTTTTCTTCTTCCTCTTCTTTTTCCTCCTCTTTCTCTTTCCTTCTCTTTTCTTCTTCCTCTTCTTTCTCTTTCCTTCTCTTTTCTTCTATAGACTCAACTATGAGCTTAAACTCCATCATCTCCTTCTTTCGAACTTTCTCTATCTGAGCCATCTCTTTCTTACGCTGTTTCTCCTCCTCTATCCTTTCCTTCTGTCTACGCTCCTCATCCTTCTGTCTACGGTCTTCATCCTCCTTTTCTTTCTGGTTTCGCTCTGCTTTATCTTTCATCAACCAATCAAGTAGCCAGTGATCTGATGAGGGTTTGGTAGGAACGTTCGGTTCTGGTTCTGTTTCTGGTGATGACAAGCATGATTTGCATCGCATCTCTTTATTTGATGCCAACGTTACTTCCTGCCCATCACAACTACTATGAAACCTCTGCAAACATTGGCAACACTGGAAGAATTCCCTGTCGTTGGTGAGATCATCACAGCATCCAAACTTGATTTCTGCATCCATTGTCGTTCTTCCTCTGCTTCGCAGATTCATTCCTGTCGCGTCTTTCTCCATTCTACTGCACCGTCTATGGCTCTTACCAGTTAATACCTTCACTTCACTATCACACTTTTACCTTCGTGAATTCCAAGGACTTTTAATATCACCTTCGTGAATTCTATGGCCGAACACTTTCAGTATGCACTAAATCGGGTATCACGTTTTAATTGCTAAAATAACTTTGCACTCAAGCCCCCACGATTGTACCAAAATAACTATGCACTCGAGCCCCGCGTTGGTGTGCCAAAATAACTATGCAACGTCCCCCGGTTGTACACCAGTCATCACAAAGTTAGTCCGCTACTCCTTTAGTCGGGAACATGAGAATATGCAAATCATCAGGGCGTGCTGGGTAGAAAAGAAACACAACACTGTTTTCAAAGTTAAAACGCAGTTTTATAAACGCGTATATTTCATAATCACTTACCAGTAAAACACTAGAACATTCAATACTAACGTTGGGCAATTCACTCACATATAACGAAAGTCAAAGAACATAATTAATTGCTTACTTTCAACTTATCGGCAAGAAGAAAACTCGAAAACCAAAAACTATACTTCAATTCTCCCCGTTTCCAAGTTCTTATTGATCTTCACCTTCACCTGTTTTTCAGTCTGTCGTCAGGTGAGAAACATTCAGGTTAGTTCATTTCCTCGGCTGAGATTAGAAAGTGACGTCAACACGAACAGATTTTGACGTATTTATAAACATACATAAAAGTTCCAACTACAACTGTATCAGTCTAACTATAATTATCTGTGACAACTTGCACATTATTTGAAATAACAAACATTTTAAAAATCGTAACTTCTTATAAATATAAAATCTTAAACTCTCAGGTTCGTTACAATCTTCATCAGAAGAGTATATGACTGACCTTTTCTTTTCAATCTTTCAAATGGAATTTTTCGAAACTAAATACTAACACAAACGAGACTAAATACGACAGACCAACTTGAGTGGGTACAATGTACACCTCTTAGGGCCTCGCCCGGGTATCGAACCCGTGATCCCTTGATTACAAGGCGACGACGATACCACTGTGCCAGTGGTAGCGAGGCTCTATCGGCGAGGCCCTAAGAAAAGTCTCTGCTGTCAAATTTCAAGCGAGGCAATACTTGATGTCCGAGAGAAATCTCGTTGGAAACTTTGGTTATTATATTTGAAGAAACTGCTTAAAATAAACGTAAAATACTATGTCTTATTCAGACATATCAAGTGTATATCTGATTGATTTTTCAAATTAGCCGCATTTTTTAATTGTAATTACAAAGTAAATCCAGTAGTGACAATTACGAGTCTGTGCTGCCAGATTTCATCTATTCAGGATAAAATTCCGTATTTCGAAGGTTCGCAGTGTCGAAACAAGATGCAAAGCAGACAAACGTTATTAAGAATAATTACATATTGTACGTTGTGAGAGTGGTGACACAATGTACATGTTGCTTATACTAAACATTTCGTGGGTCAGGGCGAGATATGCCACCCCCGTGGCGGAGTGGTTAGCACATCGCGCTAAGACGTCATGTTCCCGGGTTCGAATCCCGGCCTGGGCATGGATGTTTGTGAGTGTCCACTTATCAATTTCATCATATCATCACTCATCCCCATCTTTGCAAAATTAGCCAAAAGTGGCACAAAAATCGAAGTAAAATAAAGCAAATCAATCAATCAATCAGGACGAGGTATCTCGCCTTGTAATTGACGGGTCCCCACATGCACATTGCTTAGGGTTCCACTTTAAACTGTAGATCCAGTCCCGATTAGCCTATCTGAGCATGAAGTGAATCTGGAGAAAGTTTTAATAACTCCTGATCCGAAACCGAGAAAGGGAGGACTTCACCACACAGTTGAGTTGTGATAATTTTCGACTCATCTCATCGCAATATCATTCCTAAAATTAAATGTTTCCTAGTCATTAAAACAGAGTGCGATTTGTAATTTTATCAGAGGAGGAGAACTTATTTTTACCTATTAATTAGATATACTTAGAATTAAGACACTAATTACTTAAAATCTAATTTGATATCGAATGAAACAAAAACATAACGCCATTTTAAGTTAAACCCTAAAGTCAAACTGTAAGAAAATCAGATGAATGTACGAGAGAAATGAGAATCACTGCAGGTTCTATGGTTTGCCAGTTGGCTTGTCAAGGGCACTGTGATTCTGACTTGATCCAACTTCTTGCAAATTTTCTGCATGAAAATAATGCGCTGGGGGTCTATTTATTGAAAGGAAAAGTAGGTTTAAAACTATTGCATTGAACCCGCTTTCACATTCAGTTGATTTTGGATTGGATTCACAAGGTCTTTGAGTGAGATGGGAATGTTTGATTGATTGATTTGGTTTATTTTACTTCGGATTTCTGCTACTTTTGGCTAATCGCGAAGATGAGGATGAGTGATGACATGATGAAGGGACACTCACAAATAACACCCATGCCCAGGCCGGGATTCAAACCCGGGAACTCTCTCATCGTAGCACGCTATGCTAACCACTCCGCCACGGAGGACGAGGAATTGACTTGTCACCCTAAAACACAAGCATGTATCTATACTTGATGCCACTACATACGAAAAGAAACCTTGGCTGGCTCTTCATATTGTCCACCAAAGATTGGAAAGATATAAACTTTTGAGCGTATGGTTTTCCTTGCTTGCTCTGAGATGAAGGATTCCGGTTTTGTTGCTTGAAGAGCATCATTAGGTACAGATAATTAATTATATTACAAATAAATGCTTTGCCATGAATTTTTAAAGATATTGTTTTATACTGTATGTAGGCATATGACTTTAAAATTCAAATGAATTAAACTGAAGTGGAACTCTATAAGTATGATGTATTCAATAATATGGTTTCTATATCCAGTAGGTGGGAGATTCCTGGTTGGGATGGCTCAAGAGAGAGGGGATAGGAATCCTTCTCACACCCTTTAAATCGCAACCTGCATTAAAATGAATAGATGTATCTTTGTTCGCAATTTCGAACTCCTGATTTTCCGTTCCATTAAATTCAAAATGAGCCCAGAACAAGGTCCAGAGCTTTATATGTTTCGGAATTATTATCTGGTCTTAAAATCTGTTTTTAAAATAATCATAAATCTAAATGATAAATTTTCTCAGTATGATATGAAAATTCTGTTAGGTGATTGTAATGCACAGATTGGCAAAGAAGAGACATTTAAACCCACCATTGGTAAAGAAAGTCTTCATGAATTAAGTAATGATAATGGTATAAGATTGATTACTTTTGCAACCTCAAAGAATTTAATTGTGAAAAGTACCACTTTTAAACATAAAGATATCCATAAATATACCTGGTCTTCTCCAGATGGTAAAACTCATAATCAGATAGATCATATTCTCATTGATAAGAGAAGGCATACTAGTATAATTGACGTTCGTACACATAGAGGTGCTGACTGTGCCAGTGACCATTATTTAGTAATTGCTAAATTAAGAGAAAGACTCTCAGTGATAAATCATAAGCAACAAAATCTAAAAGTTCTAAAATTTGATACAGGAAAGTTTACTGATGAAATAATTAAGAAAGATTACCAAATTAAACTGTCAAATAGATTTGATGTTTTGCAGGATTTAAATGATGATGAAAATATAAATGAAACAGATGTAAATAAGAATTGGGAGCACATACGTAATGCAATAGAATCAGCAGCTAAAGAAAGTATAGGATACCATAAACCGAGAAAAAGTAAGCCATGGTTTGATAATGAATGTCATAATCTAATAGAAATAAAAAATCAGGCTAGACTTAGGTGGTTAAATAACTCTGATTATACAAATCTAAACAATTATAATAGAATAAAGCGAGAAGTTAACCGCACGTTTAGAAGTAAAAAAAGAGATTACTTGAAAAGCAAAATTAACGAAATTGAAACAAACAGCAAAAATAAAAATATCCGAGATTTATATAAAGGTGTAAATGAGTTTAGAAAGGGGTGGCAACCTAAAGTAAACTTGATAAAAGATAAAGACGGTGATTTTCTAGCTGACCCAAGCGATATTCTAAATAGATGGAAGAACTACTTTAATTACCTTTTAAATGTTCATGTAGGAGATAAATCAGAAGTAAATGAAGTGCACACAGCAGAACCTTTAGTTCCAGAACCTAACTTGACTGAAGTTAAAGATGCTATTAAAAGGCTAAAGAATAACAAAGCACCTGGCATTGATTTAATACCAGCTGAGTTAATTAAATATGGTGGAAATTCATTAATATGTCAAATTCATCAATTAATTTGTTTAATATGGAATAAAGAAGAAATCCCTCAACAGAGGAAAGAATCTATAATTGTTCCTGTGTTTAAAAAAGGTGATAAAATGAACTGCAATAATTACCGTGGAATTTCTCTACTCTCAACAACATATAAAATATTATCTAACATTCTTTTAACAAGACTAACGCCATATGCTAATGAAATTATAGGTGATTATCAATGTGGATTTAAACGCAACAGATCAACTACAGATCAAATTTTTCACATCAGACAGACACTTGAAAAAAAGTGGGAATATAATCAAAATGTCCATCAGCTATTCATTGATTTCAAAAAAGCATATGATTCGGTCAAAAGAGATAAATTATATAATATATTAGTAGAGTTTGGAATACCTAAGAAGCTTGTTAGTATGATAAAAATATGCACCAGTGAAACAGAAAGTAAAATTCGTGTGGGTATTAATATGTCTGACAAATTTACAATTCATGATGGGTTAAAACAAGGAGATGCATTATCTCCATTGCTCTTTAATTTTGCCTTAGAATATGCTGTTAGGAAGGTAAACGAAACTAAAGAAGGACTAAAATTAAATGGTGTGACTCAGTTGTTAGCATATGCAGATGATGTAGACTTACTGGGGGATGATGTGAATACAATTAAGAATAATGCTGAAATATTTTTCAAAACTGCTAAAGAGATAGGTTTGGAAGTTAACAAAGAGAAAACTAAATATATGCTTACAGGCCGAAAACAAGTGTTAGGTAATAATCAAAATTTAATTATTGATAACAACTCGTTTGAACCAGTTTCCAAATTCAAATACTTAGGAGTAATATTAACAAATGAAAATTATATTAAAGAGGAAATAAAAAGTAGGCTTAATTCAGGAAATGCATGTTACTTCTCTCTTCATAAACTTTTGTCTTCTCGTTTAATATCTAAGAAACTAAAAGTTAAAATATACAAAACCGTAATTTTGCCTGTAGTATTATATGGGTGTGAAACTTGGTCCCTTACATTGAAAGAGGAACATAAATTGAGAGTATTTGAAAATAGGATCCTTAGGGAAATATTTGGACCTAAAAGGGATGAGGAGACAGGTGAGTGGAGAAGGTTACATAATTTAGAACTACATAATTTGTATTCATGTCCAGACATTATTAGAATAATTAAATCAAGAAGACTTAGGTGGGCAGGCCATGTGGCACGAATGGGAGAGGAAAGAGGAGTTTACAGGATTCTTGTTGGGAAACCTGATGGTAAGAGACCTGTAGGAAGGCCAAGACGAAGATGGAGGGACAACGTCGAGATGGACCTAAGGGAAATCGGTAGGGATGGAAAAGAGTATATAGATCTTGCTCAAGATAGGGACAGATGGAAGGCCTGTGTTGCTGCAGCCATGAACCTTCGGGTTTAAGAAGGCTAGAGAGTTAGTTAGTTAGTTCATAAATCTAAATAAAAACAGAAATAAAAATTATTTGTGCAAATTTTGCATAAAATAAGAAGAAATTCGTGTGTGCTGATCGAAAATGGACCTAGGAAAATTATACCTATATATTACTGTGAAGTAATATATATATATATATATATATATATATATATATATATATATATATATATATATATATATATATATATATACTATGGGAGGCTGAATTTTGTACCCCCCCCCCCCAAATGAAAAACGTTCCTGCGCCACTGTCAGGGAGAATATACACTTGGTATGTCTGAATAAGTCGCACAGTGACGTGATTTGGCAAGTATTTTTTGCTTGTATATGGTGCTTTTTTTCCCGTAAAGGAAACTTGAGTGCGGTGAGTAGGTTAGTTACTTTTTGTCACTTTTGCGCCCGCACTATATACCAAGGGAAAATAAACTGCCCTTGCCCCTCAAAGTTTTGGCACCTTGCCCCCCCCCCACCACTTTTGGAACCCAATCGCCGCCACTGTGTACTTGTGTTTCGTGGAGAGGGTAGTGTGTGAGAATGGTCACTGTTTGATATAACTGAAAGGATTGGAGGTATTGTGGGTATGTAGGAAAGGTAAACCTGGCAATTGCCTCTTTGTAACACGCGGTTTACCTCTCATTTACTATCGAAGTCTGCTTGAGCAAATCTCATGAATCACCCACCCTGCGTATTGCGTACAAGGCCAGACTTGCTGTCACCGCCCAGTGTTTACATGTTGGCGAAGCTCTTCTGCGCAAGTTATGCGGAAGATTGTAACACTTTTGTTGGCAGTGCCGATCCCAGTGAACTCTAGCGGCGGCCATGCTGTTTTCAGCAGCTAGATGGTAATACCTGTTCCCCCACTCTTACTCTCTTCGAAATCCATCTGGAACAATGGCACTTCGTACTCAAATGATTTTGACCTTGAAACACACACCATGCTCAAAATCGCCAATGTACGCAACTTGATTCTACGCATCAGCTGTAAACAGGATTTTGCACAAGTCGACGTTGAATTCTTTTCATAAACGCCTTTTTGTCCTTAACGCTACTTTGTCGTTATACTAAACGCGCAAAACGCAATGTGAAAAGTGACTGTAATTAAGTTCATGTTGTAATGCCAGATGCGTAAAACATATGTTATTACCCCAGAATTGTTGACCTTGACAGACAATTAAGGCTTATCCTTCGTCGTTCTGGTTGTAAGTTTCAAACTGGCGACATAAGTGTTAACAAAGACAGACAAGACATAACGCTAGTAGCGTAAAGGAATACAGTAAAACCCCGATAAGCCGGACTTCGCTTAATCCGGACAGGCAAAAGGAAAAAAGAAGCAGATTGCAAGGTTTTAAAATGTGGCTAGAAGTCAACAAGAGAACTTCCAAAAGAAAAGACAGTCAACCACTGATGAAATTCTGTTTCCGCAGACTTTGTACTGTACTGTATAGTGTATTTAGGCCTATTTATACACCATAATAAACGTGTTTTGTTGCTATAAACTGAGTTTTAATGCACTTTCTACCGTTCTTTCAGGTTATTTCAGTTAATCCGGCCTTTCGTTAAACTGGTCAACTTACCCCTCCCCCCATTAGTCCGGATTAACGAAGTTTTACTGTATATGACTTTTTTTTGTTAGCCATCGTTATATATCGTTATTTTTAACGTTGTCCTAGCATTCTACGTGGCAGTAAGGTGGAAGTATAACTCATTTTATCAACTTCCCTTCACAAACACACTTGATTGATCGGTTTATTTTACTTCGCTTTTCTTGTCGTTTTTGGCTATTTACGAAGATGAGATGGATATGATGAAATTGATGAAGGGACACCCACAAAGAACACCCATGCCCAGACTGGGATTCGAATCCGGGACCCCCACGGTGTGCTAACCACTCTGCCACGGTGGTCGGCACAACACAACAGTGTTCATTGTTAATATTTGCTTAAGACGCATACGTTTGAAAAATGCAAACAGGTGTGTTCATTCTTTTCTGTTTTTTTTACGCCAGTCGCAACTTTGAGGATAATTAGATGTTATTGACAAGTAGTGGGCTGGGAACAGAGGCAAAGAACATCTAGGCCAGGACTCGAACTTAGAACATCGGGTAGCAAGATCGTGTGCCTCATGCACTCAATGCGATCGGCTACACACAGTTGTTGAGTTATGTTCTTAGTTAACTGAAAAAACAAACAGTAATGCCAACGGAAGCTTAATTAGCCCACCAGGAAAAGATGGCAAAATGAGGACTGACTGCTAAAGAAAGAAGTATATGTACTCCCCCCCCTTCACTTTCGAAAATCCTGGACAAACTATACTGTTAAAATTAGTCTCTCTTCGTGATTCTCGATTTTTGTACTTATTTCTTCTTGTCAATCAATCTCTCCATCCGGATTTTGACCAAGAAGAGACATCCCCCCTCCACTGTTGAATTTTGAACCACACGCAATCTGAGGGAGCGTGGACGATGCAATCAGGTGTTTACCATGTAATCGTGCTCTTGCATTGCCAAAATTTGCAGCGTTATTCAACACAACGTCGTTACCTTTATTAAAGTGCCAAATGATTGTATTATCATGAAGAGGAAAACTGTACACATCGATAGGAATGTAATATTTAACGCTGTCAAAGTTTTTGACAGCAAAACAAAGGAGGAAAGTTATACGTACAGCAACACGGGAGGGGGGGAGGGCTGGGGCACAAGCAAAGGGGAATCTAGTTTGCATAAATTTTAAAACAAATCTCCGGGATCACCCCTCAAATTTCGTAAAACCGTGCCAAAAACGAGTGGATGCACGAGGACAACATTTCCAACATCCCCCGTGACAATTAACGTGCTTATTTCGAATGTAATTGTAACTATAATTCTGAGAACTTGAAATCATTTCGAAGCTAGCTGCTTTCATCGCGGAGATATCGCACGGGATTTGACGGGAGTTGGAGTCCTGGCGGCCGTTAAGGGTTTCGCCGTCAAGGAGCTCAAGGCTGAACGGGGGACCCTGTAGGTTTCTTTTCCTCCTCTCTCTTTCTGTTTGTTTCACTCCCTCTACCACCTCCGCATGGGGGTAAAGGATTGGATTGAATTGGTTCAGGGGCGGCGCCAGAAAATTTTGACCGGGTGGGCAGGATCCACAAATTGGTAACTTATGGTGGGCAGATATAAAGTAGCCTAATACGAGTTTCACAAACATGCATTCTCTCTCTCTCCCGATTTCTCTGTATTTCTTTCCCATTTTATTTTTGCTGGTGTACGTTTTCTTATTTATTCTTTGTATAATTTTCATTGTATCTCATTGTCCATGCTTTGAACTGTTCACTGTGTACTTCGCTTTGTATTGTGGTTATATTGTCTTGTCCCTTCAAGTTAAGAAGAAATTCTTCACATACGTGGATACGTAAATGAAAACGTACTTTATTAGGTGAACTTGGCAAATGACAGTAGGGCTGTATTGTTTAATTCATGCGAAAATTATGAAACATCTGGATGCAATTCTTTACCAATGCAAGAGACTGCGAAAGTTATTACGTTACATGAAGTATTTATTGTGTGAAACCAGCGCCGCCCCTAGGAGAGCGGCAAGGTTTCGTCCTACATGAAGAGGAGCCGTCTAGCAGCAAGAATAGTCGAAATGTAATTTTAGCATACCCAGTGGAGACGCACAGTGGATCGGATTCCAATTTAAACAGTAGGTTCAGTCCCGATTAGCCTTATTATGCATAAAGTGGACTTAAAAACTAAAAAAATGTAATGTTAGCGTTTAGATTGGGATAGCCAAAATTCGACATTTAGAATTGCGTAGTTTTTTCCTTTGCTGCTTCCTGGATGAGGGTTAATGAATGGACCTTTTACTTTGCTCACGGGGGTTTTCACAGACAATTATCACCATACGTGCAGACTTTAGGGGAACAAAGCACTATCTGCCACCCCCCCCCCCCCACCACCCCAAATTCGCCAAGAATATATACATTAGTATACATAAAAAAATATTGCCCACAATATTTATATGAAGTTGGTTTTACTATGGAAATAAAACATCCATTACCCAAAATGCTAGGATATGGAAGCCTTGTCATGGATCGAAGTTCTATTCATATCAAATTGAAATTACGCGAAGAAGTTGTTTTTATTTACGTGTTTGGTTGCTTTAAGATATTTGTTTTATCTTGTATGATTTTGTATTCCCCACAGTGAATGTTAACTGGATCATGAGTCCTCGAAATGGAAATCTTGACGAAACTGAAAGGTTCGTTAACATGGTGTTGTATCTTTAATTTTGTCTATAACTACAGCCCCTCCCGAAATGTTGTGAAAATCAAAATTTTCAAGTGAATAATCGGTAGATAAGTAGAAAAGAAAGATGCAGATGCCAGCCACCCCTTAAAATGACCCCCGATTACCATTTCTGCCTTCAAGTACAATTTTAATACAGTGAAAACTCCAAATATATGAAATATTTTATTGTGTATAAACCTCCCCAAACGAAGCTATGTATTACATCCACATTTACAATTCCAGCCCCTCCCGAAAAAAATATTCTGCGTACGCCAATGTTGAATACTATATCGACGATATTAACTACTAACGATGTACTATTACAATGAATAATAGTTGATATTAAAATATTTAGATGAACATCAAATAATATAAAATACATTGGACAAGTGTCTTCTGGAATTTTCTTCCTTTTTTAAAATTTAAACAGATGGAAATCGTGATTGGTAGTCAGCTCGCCCAATCGTTTTTTTTTCTTAATTCAGTGCACGCATCTTCAATACTTTGTCTTAATAACGCTCATTAAAGGAATCAATTTGTGCAAGTGCTATTTTGCGTGTGATCCAGGCCCGTAGCTAGGGGGGCGGTTGCCCCCCTCCTGTGAAAAATATAGAACACATTCCTACCCGGAATTCTCACTAATCTTTACAATCATATCCTATATTGTTCTAGCAACATATAAAAGACAGTTATTGATTTAGTGATTTATTAAGTTGTGTTGGATTCCATATACTGCCGTACCAGGATTGGAGGGGGGATCCCTTCCAGATTCAGACTTCGGCAAATGATTTCGCAACTTTCAATATCTAGAACAGTTGTGACATTTTGAGTAGTCTTGGTGCCTAATGTGTTTGGATCTTTTTCTTGGATGTGTGGCTATGAACTTCGAACTGCTTAAATTTTTGTTTCTCAAGGCTACCTTTTGGTAATAGTGATTCATATGGTAGAGATAGGGAGTGGATATTTGATTTTTGTTACTTAGCGTTGCTTTCCTGCCACTTCTAGCTAATCACAACAATGAGTGATGACGTGAAATTGATAAAGACACACTCACAAACAGAGCTGCAACACAGGGTGGGCAGGGGCATTGTCCCCGCCGACCTTGGAGGGAAGTCCATTCTAGAGGAAGCAAACATTGAAGTAAAAAAAAAAAACAAGACTAGGAGAATCTAAGAATAGCAGGACAAATGGATACTCAAGATGGAATTAGTTTTCACGTGTTCCTTTCATTTTTCTTCCAGATGGCCCTGGGCACTTTCAGGGGGCACAGAGGGGCAATTGCCCGCTTGATTTCAAATTTTATTCAAATAAAAACAAATTTCGTAAAATTTTCTTGCTCGCATCGCTCGCAATCTCTACAATTCTTATAGTCCAAGTTCAGAGCCATAGCTATGGGGCGGCACGAGCTGGCCCTGGGAGCCAAACGATCTATATGAAAAAAAAATGTTAAGGAGAATGCCATGGTGCCCCGTAAAATTATTTGCGCCCTATTAAATCAATTTCTCTCTTTGAAACTTAATATGAAATATTAATGAAGACACTGTAATCCAAGAAACCATTGATCAATCAAGGGATTCCTATTTGTTTGTCAGGTGTCAAAGACATGTATTTCACCTATAATATAATTCAATTCACACAATACTTTGGAAAATGGTTAACGTAACCAGTAGGCAAACATTGTCTGTAGTGATGCAAGGAAATAGGATCCATGGTGGACTGAGACACCCATGTTTTAGCAAGTACAAAAAATATATTATAATTTTTTACACAATTCATCAAAGTGTAGATAATATTAATATATAACCATTATTATTTAATTAATTCGATTTTTCTTCCATAACACAACGCAATGGTGGTGTTGGATTCTCGTTAGATTCCTTTGTACGTAAAAATCTTGCATACTGGAAACTAGAGGGAAACATTATGAAGCACGATTTATGAAGGGCTCTCCCTTAATCAGTTCTGCAGAGAGGCCCAAAGCTATGGGTACATATTAATCATCTATTAATATTATCGACCTGTAAATATCAAGTAGATACAGTCCTGATTAGCCTATTTATGTTAAACTTTATCTTTATATTCTTTGGCAGTCCGGAAAGGTCTTTCCAGAATGTGGTTATTTGATCTTGCTCGAATTTTTTTTGTTCGTTGGAGTTTCAAGATATCATACCTATTCTGTTACTTCTCTCTTTTGGGGAAGGGGGCAAGTGCCTCTGTGTACCCTGCTATATCTGCCAATGCGACACAATCTATTAAAAATTTGCCCCCTCTAGGAATGACTTTGCCCCCCCCCCCTTACAAAGAATTCCTGGCTACGGGCCTGGTGTGAACAGGGATTGGATTTATTCTTCAGCTCGTCAACAATATATCTGCTCAGCTTATTAAGGAAAATATGTGACTAGAAAAAGAGAATCAGAATTTGTAAAGATCTTGCGCAGGAGGATAATTCTGTCAGAACAGTGGCGTAGCACAGTTTCTGTGCCCCCCCCCCCCGCGCAAGTAAAATGTTGGGGCCCCCTTGGTGAAAATAAATTATCGAGAATATTATCATGTGTATACGAGCCCCGTAACTAGATATTTTGGCGCCGTCGGCAGGATTGTTGTTTCCCTCTACCAAGCGGAAATGGATCGCAGAGAAAAACATTTCTGGAAAAGTAGAGAATGTCAAAAAGTAAGCATCATGTAAAATATATCTATATGCAGGGTAAATCTGTAACTTTGCATCAAACTAATAAATCGAACAGGATTTATGATAGAGATCTCTTCGTGACGTCGTCGAACAGGAAACCTCATGTACAGAGTTGAATGGTGGCATATTTATTCACGTGGTGACCCCCCCAAAGGAAATATCTAGGGGTCGCTTCCAGTGGCGGATCCAAGTTACCTCACCTCACCGAGAATCAATTGTAACCTACACTTTCACTGTATTATGTAAACAAGATATAGTACTGTAAACAGGAACCAAGCTGACTTCCATCTTCTAGAGATTATCGTATTGTTTTGCAAAGATAGGGGACCAGGACTGAAATAGATTGTTATTATGGTATGCCTTTGTCATAATATCCCTCATTGTCATTGCCACGGTAAAGTGAACTATAAGACGATGAGTAAAGTGTATAAACAGAGACAAAAACGTATTATCTGAAGGGGCCTCGGGTTCAATCCCCTTTTCAGGCATATTGCACAGTGGTTCGGTTCGAAATTGAAACTGCAGTTTCAATTCCGATCAGTCTATCATGAGCATAATATGGACTTATATATACTTGAACCTGTTAAACTTGGTGATATAAGACAGAATATTAGAGTCTTCAAAGGTATTAGGCATGCCCAGCTCATTTTATTTCATCCTTGCTGATCCACACAAGGATTCTTCCTTCTATCCCAAAACTCGAGCAAGCATTCTCACAGCTAGGAATTTCCACTTCAAGCACTGTAGATCAGAAAATAGTAACACACTGGAAAATTACTGGTTTGATAGAAATGTCCACAAAATTTCTATATGGAAGAAAAATGAACTTCAAATCCCCAAATATGATGGTAACATTTACTGTATATGCCGGTGTGCAAGATGCACTTTTTCCCTTTAAAAATAGGTCTGAAAAACATGATGTTTGTTATCCGCCGATACTCAGTTTTTTATTACCTCCATTTCTGGAAATTTTCTCAGTTCTGAGTTAGACGATTTCTTTCTTTCTTCCTTGCGATGTATGATGAAGAATATTAAAGTGTATTCTTTTCTAGTTAGATTGGTAAGTTATTTGTTGAAAGTAGGCCTACATATTACTTTTGCAATACTGTAAATTAATTATAATATTCAGTGATAACACTTTTTCCTCAAAAATGTGTACAAAAAAGGCTCGTACGTTGTATACCTTGTGAGACAGAAGAGAGTGTAATGGCCTTTTGTATAAAGGGATAATTGCCACCTGGGTCCCACCTTCTACTGAGTTTTTGGGCCCCTTTGAAGTAACACGTAACAGGTTTGAGCAATATGGGAACTTTATCTCAACTCTTTATTTGAATATGAAAAGGCTTGGGGCCCTCTTGAAAATATTTGGTGGAAAATTAAATTTTAAATATCACACGTAAAACTAATACTATTGGTAACGAGTTTGATTGTTTATTGTGTAGCAATAAGGCGTCGACTGGTTGAGCAACTGAAACTTTCTACTGGATTGATACTGTAACTGTAGGCAGTTGGCAGAGTATACGTTTGCCACAAATGGTGTAGCTAAGAGATGAGGGATTTTTTTTTCTATCGATGGCCATCTGCGAACAAGTAAGTTAATTCTGCATTTCAGGGGAGGGGGGAGCACATGTCAAGTTGCCCGGCACCCTCTGGCTGAGCAGATATGGTTGCATGATGTTACTGGAAACCAGACTCTGTTTTGTAAATATATTTTTTAAATAATTGAATTTCTGGAATTTTATAAAATTTCAGGAGCAGAGAGAGGGAGAACAATCGAATCTACCAGACACGACAAATAATAATAATTAAAAAGAAAAGTGTAAAAAAAAATAGAACCACAAGGCACAAAGAATGAGGCAACAACGTACAGTTACGTACTATTAAAGAGTAGTAACAAATTTATTTCACACGGAAAAGGAAAATCTAGCGAAATACTTAAAAATATTTTGAGACGGAACGGAAAGGTTCCAGATATTCACGAACCGGAATGCCGTTCTAACGATTTTCCTTATCTTACTCAGTAAACTAATGTAAATCCAAAAACAGTGAAACGTTTTGTAGAATAATTTTTGAGCCTTTCTAGTATCGATGATATTCATAAGAAAAATGTGCATAGAGTCGAGACAAGAATATAGTTTTTCTTATTGAAGCATTTATATTTGCCTAAACACTTACGCATTGAATTTCTTCAGGTGGGCAATCGGGTGGGCAGACGAATTTTTGTGTGGACGCTTGCCCATCCGTCGTGCTGAACCTGAATTGGTTTCATTTGGAATGAATCGGATTCTATCAGATGCCTAATATAGCTATCGAAATGTATTGGTTTCAATCAGAATCTCAACTGAAACCAATTGGAAAATCGAGATAATTTCCAATTGGTGAATTGTTTTCAATTGTAACTTTGTATATATTGTAGAATAAATATGTTATAAATTCATTTATTGACTCAAAGCATAGGTAGTTTAATTCTTGACACCACAAAATCTAGTTTAATTCTTGACAACACAAAATCTGTGATTTAGAAGTTCATTTTTCTTGAACTGAACTGAATTTGTTCTGAATTCTAATGCATACTACTGAAGTCATATTTATCTTAATAAATACCTAAGAAGAACTCTCTCTTAAAAACCAACTCAACCTTAAAACAGCTACTAGTTGGAATAAATGTTCATATTAGTTCTTGTTTATTGTAATATGGAATTAACATGGTTATTCTTATGTGGGTGCAATGGAATTGGAAAAATGAGCAATCTTTTGATCAACTAAGTCGATCTCGACAGTGTTTTCAAGTGTTGTGGGTCAGATTCTTTGTTTAACTTAATTTTTTGCTGTTTTCCCATGTATAAAGGAATCGCCCATCCCAGGAATTGAACCCAGGTTTCCCCGTGTGGCAGTCAGATGCCCTACCAACTAGACTGCTGCCACTCTGCATGGGGATACCCAAATTATATAAAATATATTTAATTTGTATATATGCTGATGATTGATGTATTATAAACTTGGCCTGTATGAACTTCATATAAAATATGCAGTACATATTTTTATGTATACATCAGCAGCTTAATTTGTTTTTTTTGGGAGGGGAGAGAACATGGACTAATCTGGAAATGTTACACCAAGAAAATTTTTAACTGGCTTGTAACAACCATAAATTAGAAGAAAGAAATTATGATGCTTTTAATTAGTTCATCTGTTAATCAGACATAAACAATTTATAATAATCTGTTGTAATTACTCACTTCTGTACACAGGCCCGTAGCCAGGAATTCTTTGCAGGGGGGGCAAAGTCAATCCTAGAGGGGGCAAATTTTAAATATATTGTGTCACATTGGCAGATATAGCAGGGTACACAGAGGCATTTGCCCCGTCCCCAAAAGAGATAAGTAACAGAAAAGGGATGATATATCTTGAAACTGCGCAAAAAAAAAAAAAAAAAAACTTCGAGCAGCATCAAATAGCAATATTTCGATGATGACCTTTCCAGATTGCTAAAGAAAATAAAGTTTAACATAAATAGGGTAATAGGGACTGTATCTACTTGATATTTACAGGTCGATAATGTTAAAAGACGATTAATATGTACCAACAGCTTTGGACCTCTCTGCAGAACTGATTAAGGGAGCCCTTTATAAATCATGCTTCATAATGATTCCCTCTAGTTTCCAGTAGGCAAGATTTTTACGTACAAAGGAATCTAACGAGAATCCAACACCATTGTGTTGTGTTATGCAAGGAAAATCGAATTAATTAAATAATAATGGTTGCATATTATCTACACTTGATGAATTGTGTAAAAATTGGCAATGCCCCCTGCCCCCTGTGGTTGCGGCACTGTTTATGAGTGTATCTGCATCAATTTCACGTCATCACTCATTGTTGCGATTAGTTACGTGGCAGAAAAGCAAAGAAAAGTAACAAAAATCAAATATCCACTCCCTCCTCTCTCTACCATATGAATCACTATTACCAATAGGTAGACTTGGGAAACAAAAATTTAAGCAGTTCCAAGTTCATAGCAACACATCCAAGAAAAACTTCCAAACACATTAGGCACCTTTAATATAAGACTACTTAAAATGTCACAACTGTTCTAGATACTGAAAATTGCGAAATCATTTCCCGAAGTTTGAATCTGGAAGTGAATTTTCCCCCCAATCCTGATACGACATTATAGGGAATCCCATTCACCCTAATAATGATTGATTGATTTGGTGTTTTAAGTCCACTTTATGCACAGTAAGGCTAATCGGGACTGGACCTACAGTTTAAAGTGGGATCCGAACCACTATGTGCCTCCACCGGGTATCGAACCCGGGACCCCTTGATTACAAGGTGACGACGCTACCACTGTGCCATTGGGGAGGCCTATATACACCCTAATAAATCACAAAATCAATAAGTGTCTTTGTTATGTTGCTAGAGTAACACATGATATAATTGTAAGGATTAGTGCGAATTCTAGGTAGGAATGTGTTCTGCATTTTTCACAGGGGGGGGGGGGGCAACTAGCTACGGGCCTGTCTGTACAGTGAGAAGTCTTTTGTACATGCACATTTCTTACAAATGATAGTATTTACTGGAAGACATCTTGTGAAATATCATTTTTATTCACCAATAGATTTGTAAGAGGTGAATTTTAACCATGTTCATGTGCTGTTGTGTCCTTTCAGTGTACAAATGGACACTTAATGTGTGCTGGATGCTTTACACACCTCTTAGCAGATGCAAGGCTACGGGATGAAATTGCCACATGTCCAAATTGTCGGATAGAGATAAGTAAAACCCAATCATCAAGGAATTTGGCAGTGGAGAAGGCAGTGAGCGAGCTACCTGCGGAGTGCCAGTTCTGTAATAAGGAATTTCCTCGTAACTCTCTGGAGAGGCATGAAGAGCAACTTTGCGAGGAGAGGTAAGAGTACATCTAACTTCCCCTCTCAGTCAATACTTGCCCGTTGACTTGTTGATATTCTTTGCATTTTGTTCCTCTTGTGGTATATATTATTTTCTTTATTTATTTATTATTTTTTTTCAATGTTTTGATTTCATTGATAGTTACTGGCATGTTTTTGGTACACCTTTCACATTCTTTCATTACCTGGATCCTGTTTTACATCACAGATGTAGTTATTTCATCATTCATATGTAATTCATAGGGCCCAGATAATTATTTAATTACATTTTTTTCTGTTAACATTTTTAGATCATATCAGCGAAATGTAATTGTTTCATACCAAATTAAGTTAAAAAAAACATGCATTTTAAAGTACATATTTTACTCATAAGTACATATATTTACACATTTCCTGACATTTCATATTTAACGCTGAGCTGGGCCTGTGGCTGAAGCTGTTTTCAAGTTTTCCTCCATTTTAGAAAAACACTATGATATTCCAGAATCTGAAAAATGACATTCGTAGAATTCTTTCTAGACCATTCATGTGAATTTTCGTGTGATTTGCTTTCGCTATTGTCTAGGTATTATCAATAGCCTAATAGGTTTACGTAGCAACGAGACTATTGAGAATATCTAGACAACAGCAAAAGCAAACCACATGAAGATTCACGTGAATGTTCTAGAAGAAATTCTAAGCATATGTAATTTTTCAGATTCCGGAATATCATAGCGTTTTTTTCAATATAGAGGAAGACTCGAAAAAAGCTGCCCTGCTGTCAGCCGAAGGTCCAGCCGAGCCTTAATACACATATTGTAGCATGACGTCAGGCTTAGGCACGGAGATCAAGTCACGCCCGGACATAGCTCAGTGAAATGAAGAATAGAGTTTTAAAACTTGCTGGCCACCATCCTACCCTGAGTGGTGAAACATTAAGGAGATTAGGAGTTCAAGTAGGCTGTACGTCACTCACCCCTTGCTCGGTGTTCTCGGCTCTCAGCTGCTCTGGTTGGCGGGAAAGCTGGCATCCTGGAGATGTCAGAAAATTCAGCAGTTTATCGAATTGGGCATTATTCTCTGGACTCAGGCTGGTTTCTTGGCTCTCTGTCTGACCGGAACTGGTGCGGTGTAGTAGACTGGATGCCACCTCGTAGTATTGCGATCTCTCGGTGTGTTCCCGTCAAGCAGCGTCGATGATCTCTGCAAGTTTTTCGAAGGTGTTTTGTGTTGATTCCCCATCTCCAGAAGTTCTTATAATTCCAATTTTCAACTTTGTGGTCAACTTTGCACCTTCAGCTGCTCCCTCGGTGGAAAGTTACATTGGAGGTGCATTCAGCACTTGCAAGGGCCATTACCTAGCTGACTCTGCAGAATCAAGTGGAAATTTCTCATCACTCAGCTCTGCATCCGGTGGAAGTTGGAGTGAATGAGCGTTCAGCTGTCAAGCTTCAGGACAATATTTTGATGAATGGAGATCTTGAATTTTATGCTCCCAATTCCTTTATCAATATATATACGACAAAATGTATGCCTCAGAACAGACAACTTCGAAATTGTTCAGTCTCTTCTTTGGAAAGTATGGAAGGATCAGTTGGGGTTGCAGTGAGGAAAAAGATGTCGTCAGTTTTGGAGAAAAAACCCAGGGTACAATACAGTTTTAACTATTAATAGAATTTCTAAGTGGAGGCAATAATTCTGATGCCTTGGAAACACCAGAAGATGAGTGCAAATTTAAATATGCCTCATTACTTCGTGTGAAACTGAAAGATTATTTAGTTAATACAATGCCCTGTTGTGCGACAACAGGAGAAGTTTCATATTTGAACATTTGAAATACATTTGTTGTTCCTTACTATTACAGGAGTTTATTTAAACAAAACTGAAAACCACATTTTAGGAGTTATGTTCTCCTGGT
Source organism: Lepisma saccharinum (assembly GCF_977018435.1). Taxonomy (NCBI): domain Eukaryota; kingdom Metazoa; phylum Arthropoda; class Insecta; order Zygentoma; family Lepismatidae; genus Lepisma; species Lepisma saccharinum. Next base: position 41,601,106 of record NC_139245.1, read on the forward strand.
TCTCATACAATGATGATATGCTGTTTTTTAGTACATGATTATCCGGGCCTATATTATGTAGTAGATTTGTATTAAGTAAACATATTTATGACTCTGCATTTATGTTTATTGGATTTGCAGACTCACAAATTGTAAATATAGCCGAATCGGATGCCCATGGCGTGGACCCTTCCATGAAGCGACAGAGCATGAGAATTCGTGCGTTCATCCAAGGAAAACTGGAGCAGAGGTCATGGATGCCCTGCAGGCTATCGATCAGAAGATTGATGAAGAGAAGAAGATTTATGATTGTATTTTCGACTTGTTGTCTTATGAAAAAATCACATTTAATGGTAAGTTCATGTGATATTATACGGAGAAATTCAGATTATGTTTAATTTACTCAAAATTTGTGCCACATCCCAGTTCTCTTAACTCAAGATCATATACTAGCATAGCCTCTTGTGAAATGCCTTACAAAAACAATCCACCACACAAATACAGTATGGTAAGAAATCAATCTGTGATGCAGTGGCGTGTGGTGCTATATCAGGCAGGGGAACAGGTGACCTGCACTTCCCCCCCTCCCCTCCCATACCTGTCATAATATAATACAGTAGACCAAGTAAAATTCAACCCTTGTTGAAATGAACCAAATAAACATACGATACATATGTTACAAATTGTCAGAAGTGATATCCATGAAGCACATTAAAATTATGACAATACCAATGTTAAAGCAAATATGATATAATGTAAAGAAAACATTAAAAACAAAATTGTTGATGTGCAACAAAGAAAAAATTAATAAAAGCAATTTATGAGTTATCAGAGAAAAAAAATGTTTTGTCAAAACCTGATTCATATAGCTATTTGAGGATTATTTTTTTTTTTTTTAAGCATTCTTGTAATTCAAACATCCTCAATGCAATAAAGGTGGCCGAGTAACCTGAACTGTTAAAGGGAGTTAAATCCAAACTCCCTTTTCGGGAACAAACAAGAACAACAATAATTTGCCACTGGAAGAGTATCCAGTTACGATTTAGTTTTAGTTTTTAATTCGGTTAGGATAGGTGTTGGTTTGCTGTCTTTTCTGTAAAGTTCAATGAACTAAAAGCTTTCGTCTTCAACCGGTCGATCATACAACATTTGCTTTCTTGTCCTGTCACTGCATGCGTCTTGGGGCTGGTGGAACAGGTGGACGCGGGCTGTTCCCTCGTAAGCTATTTCACAGCGTTTAGCCTAGGCATTTAGCAGACACTTAGACTGTAGAAGATTTTTCCAGTTCGTTATGACTGGCAGACGCAATTTTGCAATGAGATTAGAAAACTATAGACTTACTACACTCAAAACTATCACTACGATGCAATTAAACTTTAGTACATAGCAAAAACTCGAAGGAAAACTAATTCGCTATGTCTCTCGTAGGGAACAGCTAGAGAGTTCAGCTTCCGTGGTGGGAGGTGGCACATGAGGATCGTTTACCTTCGTGCGTGGTCGGAAATACTCGGCGTCAGACACCAGAGGGTGGGACAACGAGAGTAGGTGAAGTAAACAAACGTCCAGTCACGGTGAAAGTTTTTCTTCGGCGTGTTGATTTCGGAACAGAGAAGTGTTCTTATTATGTTATTATAGATAATTTAAATAGCTAAAAAGGCCGATAAGTAGAAGGGAACAGCCTGTTCCCTCTGTTCCATGGAGGGACCGCTACTGCTGTGATGTTTCAAAGGGTTCTCTCTATCCTTATTGGGAAGATAACATATTCAAGTTAAAGAATAATTTTGTACATAAAGAAAATATTGATTCACAATCTTTGATGTCTTCATGAGCACAATTGCTAATGCAAAGTGTGAATACTCGAAAAAATTGAAAATAAACAAGGGAGATATTAACGAAAGAAAAATTTAGTTTGCTTCTTGGCTTGTGTGTTTGTTTTAAGACTACAGATTGGCTAATCGAGGCTAGACCTACAATTCAAAATGGAACCCAAACCACGATGTGTCTCCACAGTTATCAAACCCAAGACCCCTTGATCACAAGGCAACAACATTTTCTTCTTGGTACTTCCTTTGAAATTTGTGCAGGTATTCATCCCAAATGTTCCATCACGGGAGGAAGAGCATATTTATAGCCAAAATGACCATAAACTGGGAGTCGTGAAAATTGTAAAGGGGATGTTGGTATCGTTGGAATTGTCCCTAAGTGGGTTCTTCTCAAAATTTGCATGAAATGCATGTTGCACAGTAAAAACGTTATGTGAAATGCCAATGCGGAATAACTTCTCCACACTTGTAACAGCAATGGTACTGTTCAGTTAAAGCTGATTGCAAGTGGCAGCATGTTGGTTGTATTCTTTCTCTTGAGACAAACAACTGTTCCATTATTTAAATAAATGAGAAATTTGCTGGACATGCTGTCGTAAATTGAATTATGCTTTTGATTTTAATTTTGGTTATGTTGGAACATGATGGACGAATAAGCAATGCTTTTAAAACTACGATTCTGAAAAAGATGATTGTCAACAACAGGAAAGTTGTTGAAACTCAAAATATTAATGTCTGCATAATTTGTATCTGCATAACTTGCAAGTTTCACAATTTAAGTAATTTATTATTGTGAGTTAGTGTGTTAGAGAATGATACATAACAATTCAGTTTGACTGTACGTCTATTTTAGATGTTAATAATTAACTTTCTTGCAGGAAATCACACTTCTTGCTGTGGTTAGTAAATATGAGCCTTTGTTTTATGTGTAAACATATCATGAATTGATTGATTTATTTTACTTCGTCTTTTGTGCCACATTTGGCTAATTTGCGAAGATGGGGCTGAGTGATGATATGGTGAAATTGATGAATGGACACTCACAAACATCCATGCCCAGGCCAGGATTCGAACCCAGGACCCCTGGCATTGTAGCACAATGTGCTAACCACTCTGCCATGGGGCCCAGCCTAAACATATCATGATGAATAGTTGTTGAAGAAAAACATTTTATAATCTGTTTCATATCTCGTAATCTCTAGGGTGTTTGTGTTTCAGAAATTACAATATTCTCCACCCAATCTGTAAAATATTCACAGATAGTTTTGGAGCAGGTTTCATTTTTACACTGCTAAAGTTGACAAATTTAAATCTAGCCTTGAGGGGCTTTCCTGATGGCGCAGTGGTAGCGTCGTTGCCTTGTAATCAAGGGGTCCCAGGTTCGATACCCGGTGGAGGCACAGAGTGGTTCGAATCCCACTTTAAACTGTAGGTCCAGTCCCAATTAGCCTTACTGTACATAAAGTGGACTTAAAACACCCAATCAATCAATCTAGTCTTGAGCATGATGTCTCCATGGAGCATCTGTGTACATTTCCATTATCTAGTAGAGCGGTTCTCAAACTTTTTAATCCGTGGAGCCCTTTTCACCCAAAGAGAAGACATTTTTTCCTATGCCCATCAGTATAGGCACCAACTTTTGGAGAAGGGGACGCAAGGCACTTTCTTCTCCCCCTAAATTCACGTAGAGGGACAGGTATATATTTTTACACATATGAAATGATGTTTATGTCTATTTAAAGAAAATAATTATTGCATAATATGTTATAAAAAAAAAGACTGGAAGTTTGTAACTAATGACAGGCAGGTATGAAGGTGAGTTTTCACGATATTCATGAGTGACTTTCCGGAGCCTCTGCAAAGCCCTTGAGGAGCCCCAGGGCTCCACAGAGCACACCTCGAGAATCGCTGCTCTAGCACATAAAAGTGGCCTAATTTGTTGGTGAATAGCAAATACTGTAAAAAAGTAGCAATGTGTTCAGTTGCCTTGATTTATTTGGCAGACTATCCAGTCTCAGAAATGCTGGGCGCAGAAGAAAATCATGTTCATGAAACCTGAGTACTGACAAAATGAAAGACAGGTGCAATTAAGATGTGTAAATATGTAATAATTGCAGGTCTGGTGTAGTTGAAAACTGCCTCATAGTTTATCATACCAAAAATATTAACATGCATTATGCAATACCAAAATAATTCCTCTCAAATTTCTGCCAATTGCCTGTTCATTTTAAGGAGAGTTTGCAGTTACAACTCTGGTCCATCCCAAGTTCTTCGCTGCGTTTATTTGAAAATATTTATTTTTTCAAAATTTGAGATGGAGCTGTAGCCCTCTGCGAACACCAGTGATCTGTTGTGAAAAGAGTAGTGTTGCCACCTATTCCTAAGTAGTCTACTAGTTCTACGAATGTCTGTGTATCCTAGTTACAATTTCTCAACTAAATTCACGCAAATTTTGCTAGTATCATAATTTATATGAATTCAGAAAACCTGACTTTCAACCACAGTACTGGGATTGACTGAACTCTATTTAAAAACAGATGAATTGTTACCACACAAAGTATGTGAGGAGGATAAACATTCCTCTGAATCTGTGACCACTTTATAAGTCAATTTTGCTTGTGAATGACACATTCTTGCACTATAAAGCATATCTGATCATGACTTTTGACCTACCCTGTACACCTATCTTTTAAACATGGATTTATGTGATGCAACATCAAAGTCTTCTGAAGAAGCCAACATGTACAGGTCTGATTCTTCAATTTGATGTGACTAAAGAAAGTGTTGAGCATGTGCTAAAATTCACAAACTTTTTTCTTTGGCTTTTTAACAGATCTGCAGATGAAGCCTTACAGGACGGACGAGTTTGTGCATAAACTGTTTTACGAAACCAGCAGATTTGGTGCATTTAATAACCAGTGGGTGGTGAAGGCACGAATCAACAATAATCAGAGGGACCCAACTCAGAGTTGTGAAAGGCATATGACATACCAGGTAATGTTGAGGTTTAAATGAGACACGATGTCTGTTTGGATGAAGGTAAGGAGGGGAAAGTACATGCTTATCCCTGATTAAATGTTCATTATTAACTAACAAGTCTCACAGATAGTACTGATGTTACCCAATAGGACCATCATGGTGTTGGTGGGAGGTGTGCGGAGGTGTCTTCAACAGTTCTCGCCGATGCCCAACCACTGCTGAACCAAAGAGCTTTGATACGGAGCTCTGTCACCTGCCCGACTGCCATCTTTGGATATCACCAATCATTCAACCAACCCAGAAGCCTATGGTTGGATATGAAGCATCAAACACGCACCCTGCCACTTTACCATCACCCGAGCTCCTTTTGTTACGTCCTTATCTCGTTCCCACCAAAAATATTACTTGTTTTATAACAGCATTCTTGTGGCCGATCTGCAATTACCGCTGTGGCTCAACTGGAAGTTCCAAGAAGAAGAATTAAATCGTAACCAAGATATCCAGGACTGCAAAGAAGATAAGCCATTTGGGTCACTTGTCTACAGTCCGCAACCAATACATGTGTTTGGTAAAGGAGATCAGGTACTTAAATACTGTAAATGTGTGTGTGAGTGAGTTACACAGTACAGCACTTTGTAGCCAGAACATAACTTTGGAATGTTGAATGATCTAATAAAGTATAGTGGACAAAACACTTTACAAACAAGTAAATATTTAAAAGCATTCATATATTTATCAAGGCTGCTTCAAATACAGTTTTACTTAATTTATTTCCACTGCAGTAATTGCTTTCCTTTATTTTTTACAAGTAAAGTTGTCACATGAAGCTTTTAAAAAAAGTTAGAATGCTCATAAAACATATTCTTGAAGGTCGAAAAGTGTTTAAATCTGCTGTTATATTCAACTCCTTTTCAAGGTGAGGAAAAAATACAGGATTTATAATTTTGTTTCAGATAATATTCTAATTACATGGCTTAAAAAAAATTTCATTGACTTTCTATTGTTTCAGCTGATTTTGAAAACAAAGACAACATGTCCATTAAATATCTACTACATGATTCTGAAGGGTCCATTTGGAGACATGAAAGTTGTGTCCAAGATCCATAAGTTCGAATTTACAGATCAAGAGAACGAAAGTCCATACCTCCATCTTCCATTAAGCGATTCAGATGAGTGCAATCGGTTGCTTGCTACCAAAGCAATCCATTTCAGGTGAGTGAAATAATTCTGTCCACGTTTTATGCAATGTGTGTGGGGTGTAAGGGGTGACCCACCCTTTCTCTTCCGCATACAAGGGTTGATCCCTATGCTCCACCCTTGACCGATGTCCATATGGGAAACGTACAATATTCTTATCTAATTTTTCGACACAGTCTCTGATGCAGTTGTCCCAACGATGCTCCAACTTTTCTACCTCTTCCAGGAAGAAGGGTTGTCTAACCTCGGCAAAAGACCCATTTTCAGCCTCTATTACTTCATTATCCGATGAAAATCTCTTCCCACACAGTTTTGGAAACAATCTCTAGTGACCCTGTGCCAGATCTGGTGAATATGCAGGTTGTCAGGCAATTCCAAGCCTGCATTATTAATTGTAGCCATTGTAGCACACGCCCTATGGCTGGGAACATTGTCGTGATGAAGGAACACTTCCCACCTCAACTTTTCACGTTTCTCCTTGATTGCAGCACATAATTTTATAATGAAATCAGCATAATAAGGATCTGTTACTGTGGCTTCTTCCTGCAAATAATCCACCAAGATCACATTGTACATCCCAAAAAAAAACACAACATGGCTGCCTAGTGATGGCATCACCTTGAATTTCTTCTTAGGGGACAGGAACCATGTTTCCCTTCCTTGCTTTGAAGTTGGTTTTGAGGTCATAATGATAATGCCATGACTCGTTCATTGTAATGTGTCTGTCGAGAAATGTTTGTTTGTCCATCCAAAAGTTTCTTAAATGTTGAATCAAAAGCACAATCCTCTTACGCTTGTGGTCAACATCGTGGGTACCCATCGTGCAGTTATTTTCCTTTGTCGAAATATTTTACACTTTATGGTATGAGAAGCCAGTTTCCTCTGCTATGTCCCTGGTGGTCATGCGTCAGTTTTACTTCACTGTATCATGTATTTATTGATGTTCTCTTCTGTTGTCACAGTTTTTGAAGGGCCACTGCCATATTCATTTTCACAGGATCTTCTCCCTCATTTAAACTCCCGGAACCATCTTTTTATGGCATCATAAGACACAGCAGTTTCCCCATAGTTGTAGACATATCATTTTGAATTTCAGTAGGCATCATCACCTTCTTTTAATTACAGCCCTCTACTCAATAGGCTCCATTTTGCTACTGACTCACCACTTCCAATCATTCAAGCACTTTAAAAGAAGAAACACATACTGACATGTAATTTTACATGCACACTATGGACATATCAGTTGTTAATACTGCACAAAATGAAAATTCTAGCACAAGTAGAATAGGGATCCACCCTTATAGTACACCCTGTACTGCATTTTGCAGACTAGTAAGGCTCTGGCATCGACCCATGGCCATTATAATCCTCCATGGGGCTCGTGTTGTGTGCTGTCCTTGTGGGTTTGCGAGTGTTATTGCATCCATTTCATCTTTTCACCAATCACCCACATCTTTGTGATTAGCCAAAAGTGGCAGAAAAGCTAAGTAAAATAAACCACATCAATGGATCAATCAATTGAAGCAATGTGGAGTATTTAAATAAACAAGCAACTTTGATTTGATTCTCTGCCGTCACATAATACTAGCTACTGTCATTATGTAATTATCGCCATGTCAAAAACCTTAACATTCTTAAAGATAATGAAAAACCATAGGTGTGTGCAGACTCTCTGATTGGGGGGGGGGGGGCAAAGCCTTGATGAAAGTTCAATTGGAGAAAGAAAAAAAACATTTCATCTTCAGTTTTATTGTATTGATGGTCTGGAACAGGAGTTGTATGTAGGGTTTGTCCGGACCCACTGAAAATCACTGTATTAGAAGAATTCAAACTTTCGTGGCACCAATGTTCTTTGCACCTTTCCTTTATTTCACCTCTCTGTAGTTCAGAGACTATTTTACATATAAACATGGTTTCGTACAGCAGATTCAAAACAACTACACATAATTATTCATTTCCAATAGTGACGGCCATTTGTGGGCCAGTTAACCCCTCACTTTTCTCCACAAAAAGTTTTGGCACCCAATTGTTGCTACTGATTTCCAATCCAATGTATTGGCAATTTATTCTGAAAACATATAGAGGTAACATAACTAACAAATAAAGTGTGTGGGGGTATTAATAACAAGAAATTTGCTAGAGAACGAAGTTGGATAATTCAATTACATAGGAAATAATGCACTTTCGTCTCTCTTCCGTAGCTGCTTGGAACTTTCATCGGCTTTAAAATACTTAATTTTTAAGAGCATAATATTGTTTAATAACTGTGATAAAATCTTGTACACTAAATTTCTGTGTGAGAGTATTAGGTGAGCGTGCGCACGCCTATGTGAAAAACTGAAATTGTACGTCTACAATTACTTTGCCAATAAGCTTCAGGGGAATTGAGCTTTTCCTGCTTGCAAGCCTCTGAAGATGGGCTGCACGAAAAGTTCATTTTTTCCCTCAAAGTATCGTATTCGTGTGAAAAGGAAATTGTTATCCCATTCAAAAAAAAAAAAAAAAAAAACGAGAGATGAAGATGTTTAAATTTTTTTCAAAAAAAATTTGTGGTGACCCCTGCAGTAAACTAATGCGAATAAAAAATCTAATAGCAGTACTTGCAGATCATCTGGAATTTACATAGTCTCTCCAAGAGAAAAAGTTGTAAAATGAACCAGCAGTTCACTTCCACTTCTTGATTCGGTTCTTGTGATTCAGTTTAGAAACTTGTTTCTTTTGTTATTATGATTCTCAGTCTTGTGCAAAATTATGGTTCCTTTGAATTTCTGTAATAAATTTTCACTTTTATAATACTAGATATTAGAAAGATTATCAAAGTAAAATTTGCATTCCAGATTTCTGATTGATAACTAAAGTAAATTGACAATATGATCTAATTATGGGAAAGGTTGGTGATGGTTATAGGTTGTTGTCTATTATTTTATAGATCTTAAGTCTTGTTAGCATTTTCTATAGGATTGTTGGCATTTTCTATAGAATTCCTATATGCAACAAAAAATTCTTCAGATGCTGTGTACTTACAAATGTAAGCAAAAAAGCAGCATTTTCTATGACACTATAAATCCGCCAGAAAATGAAAAATTGTGAATGGTTTATGAACGTTTTCTGTTGTTTTTATATTGTGGAGATCTGTTAATGTACCTCTGTTACCTTTGCCTGAAGGCTAGATGCACATGATTGTAGCACCCAATACGTTTGATGCCGATTGTAATTTTGCATTTTATTCTTCAAATTTTCACGTGTTCTTGTGTGTAGAATGAAATTTTCTAAGAAAAAGTTGTGAAAGTGAATATTCTTAATAATTAAATTATTATATTTTTAATTGAAAAAACAAATTTCAAAAGCAAAAATCATGATGATAAACATGTCTTGAAAAATTTCATTTTTGGACTGGAAAACCTGGAAATGTCAGGGAATTTCATAATCAAAAAAATCGTAGCAACCCTGACTCAGCTTCCTACAATGTGCTAAGTTTTATTGATGATAATTCAGTAGTTCATTGTCACCAATAATAATAATAGGATTATGCAATACAAAGAAAAGCATCATAGGTGCCAATAAGCACCTCAGTCTAGGAAAATATTGTTTTATTGTAGGTACGTGCATAGATACACATGTCCTACTGTCATACCCTGTTGTCACCATTGTGTGTTAAGTAGGGGTCAATGGACAGATGAAATTTTTAAAAAAATATGTTTGTGTGCAGGGGGTCAGTTTTTTAATTTTTTTTGTGAATTTGTTTCAAAAAAGTAATAGTTTCTTGAAGATTGGTCTTTTGTGATAAGTAAATTAAAGCAACTAAAGTAAATTAAAGCAACTAGGATACATAGCCATTCCTAGAACTAGTAGACTACTTAGGATTAGTAATCTTGAAGCTTTCCTGGCGGCAAATGATGAAGAAGTTTTCTCGGGATATCAGTCAGGTGATTTCCGGATAGGCTTCCGAGAGCTAACGTCACTCTCATCTTCAAGGATTGAAGTGCAGAGAATTGTTAGGGTATGGTTATACTCTATGACCTCTGCGCTCCCAGTGAACTATCGCTAGCCAGGTTGGGTCAACCGACAGCCGACCGGCAAAACCGACAGAACACTACCGCACCGTTGTAAACCTGACGGACAAACTATTTTGACGAAGCCACTATCTCCATCCTGTCGAAGGGATTGAACTTCGCCCCAGCTCCTAAGACCATTCCAACCACAGACATAATCAGCAGCATCAAGCAAGCCGTAAAAGACCTACCAGCCACAGCTGCTCAGGACGTACGTTGAGAAGTGCACGTGGCCCTTAAAAGGGCCACTCCGCCGAAGCTGAACATCACAGCAGCAGAATAAGATGCACTCAAGCAACTGAGAGAAGTCCAGGACATTATCATTCTACCAGCAGACAAAGGAAATTCTGCTTTTATACTTGAATACAGAGTACCACAGCAAAATCACATACCAATCTTTACTCCGAGACCCCACAGCTGCAATAGAGAGATAAACCAGTGTTCTACTGAAGAAATCCACACTGCCGAAAGAAACCGGGGACCGGTTAACACCCAATGGAACCGTACTTCCACGACTCTACGGCCTTCCCAAAATGCACAAAGCTGCTGTACCAACACCTATCGTCAGCGCCATTTGATGCCCTACCTACAGACTGACCAAATTCCTAATGGCACAACTCCAGCCTCTGACGAGCAAGTGCCAGCAGCATGTCCAAGAAATCATCGGACTTCATCAACACCCTGCAGAACATCAGAACTTCTCCCGGCAACCTTCTAGTTAGCTTTGACGTAGTATTGCTCTTCACCAGAGTGCCTCTACAAGATTCCTTGAAACTGTTAGAGTAACACTTCGCACCAGACATCATCAGCCTCTTCAAACACACCCGGACTTCAACCTACTTAAGCTACAAGGGCAAGTATGGGGCACATGCCAAAAAAAAGGGCTGATATTTTTTTAAAAAAAAACAAGAAAATGATAGAAGAAATTTATTGTGATTGATAAACAAGTACATACCTTGGCTATTTTTCAACGTAGTCACCATTAACCTCCAGACATTTCTGATAGCGTGGCACAAGCTTATGTATACCCTCTGCTTAAAAATCTGCCGCCTGAGAGTGGAGCTAGTCCAGAACTGATATCTTGAGCATGTCACTGTCGTTGAAATGCTTCGATGCAAGCCACTTTTTCAGGTGAAGAAAAAGAGAAAAATCGCTTGGGGCAAGGTCGGGGCTGTAAGGGAGATGATTGAATAGTTTCCATCGAAATCTTTGAATTGTCTCAACAGTACGAGCAGCTGTGTGTGAGTGGGCGTTGTCATGGATCAGAAAAATTCTAGAGCGTAGCATTCCTCTCCGCTGATTTTGGATGGCACGTCGCAGATTATTCAGTGTTTTGCAATACACCTCTGCTGTAATTGTTCATCCTGGTTCCAAGAATTCCACATAAATCACACCTTTTGGTCCCAAAACAAAGTTGCCATGATTTTGTCAACTGATGGTATGTGTTTGAATTTCTTCGCTTTAGGAGAACCAGAGGGCCGCCATTGCATTGACTGCTGCTTCGACTCCCCAGTGGCGTACGATATCCACATTTCATCTCCCGTCACTATGTGTGAAAAGAGGTCATCCCCACCCTCCCCCCAGTGGGCCAAAAAAGCACGTGCAGCTGTCCTCCTTGATCTTTGTGAGCGTCTGTCAGCATTTTTGGTACCCACCTCACACACAGTTTGTGATACCCCAGGTTGTCAGTCACAATTTGATGCACTGTTTTCGCACACACTTCTGGAAACTTTTTGGGGAGTTCAGATATTGTGAACCGGCAATTGGAACGCACTTTCTTGTTAACGCGTTCCACCAGATCATCCGCCTGAACACTAGGCCTTCCGCTACGCTCATAGTCATGAACATTTGAACGCCCTTCCCAAAACTCTCTGCACCATTGCCTGACCTTCCCTTCACTCATCACTGTCGGTCCATAAATGGCACACAATTTCCGATGGATGTCAGCTGCATTCTGTCCTTTGCCATTCAGAAATCATACGACAGATCTCACTTCACTTTGGCGGGATTTTGTATTACGGCAGCCATTTCGCCTTACTGCTACTCGCACGTACACAACCCCACTCCGACGATTCTATCTCTGTTGCAAGCACAGAATACTAGGGCATGCCCCTGCGCATGCTCAACTTCATCAGTGTTGCCAACTCTGCTTAAAAAATTATCAGCCCTTTTTTTTCTTACATGTGCCTCGTACTACAAACAAACTAACAGAGTGGCAATGGGATGCCTGCAATAGTCAATTTCTTCATGGAGAACTTCGAACATGATGCACTCAGTTCAGCTCCACAGAAACCTGAATTTTACAGATATGTAGACGACACCTTTGTCATCAGACTGCATGGCGAAGCAGAGCAACAGACATTCCTGGATCATCTCAACAACCAGCACCAGCGTTTTTGGACATCCTCATCAGATGCAAACCGGATGGGACCTTAGGACACAGTGTATACAGGAAACCTACTCACATTGACCTATACCTTAATGCCAAGAGTTTTCACCATCCAGCGCAGCGATCAACTGTACTCTCTGTTGTTTCACCAGTCCATCTCCATCAGCGACGCAGAGCACCTTCAAGATAAAATAAGCTTTCAGACAGAATGGATACACTGAGGGCATCATCAACAATACATTAGAGCGAGTAATGCACAACAAGAATAAACAACAAAGAAACCCAGAACCCCCATATGGCCAAGAAGAGAAGAAGGTAGCCATCATCATATAGACTGGAAACCTCTCCACAGTCATCAGCTGCCTTCTTTCAAAGCACAACATTAAGACAATCCACAAACCACCACAGAAAGTCAGAAGCCAACTTTAAAACCATAAAGACGACCTAGGACAGAAGACACCCAGGCTTTACCATACCGTCTGTACCTGTGTTAAAGCCTACATCGGACAAACAGGGAGGGCAATCTAACATCGCTGCAAAGAACATGCCACCAGATGCATCAAGAATTTTCATTCAGAAAAATCAGGGTTGGCAGAACATTCCATCCAGGAGGGCCATAGAATTGACTTCACAACCACCAAGATCATCAATAAAATAAATCATCCAATTACTGAGACAGGATCATAAAAGAAGCAATAGCCATACACGTGGAAAAGGAAAACCTGAACAGGGACACAGGACTAGAACTGGACCCAGGCTGGTTAGCGATAGTCGACTGGGAACGCCGACATAGAGACTGCATCTGATTGGCCAACCACCTACACCATACCCCTCTCACATCAAACACATATAACCGTACCCTAACTATTCTTTGCACTTCAAAACCTGAAGATGAGAGTGACGTTAGCTCTCGAAAGCTCGGAACCCTATCCGGAAATCACCTGGCTGATATCCCAAGAAAACTTCTTCATTACTTAGTAATAGTTTTCAAGATTACTTGTTTGGTATTGCATTATGCATGTTCATTTTTTTTTTGTATAAATATATATTATAAAATATTCTTGTATTTTATTTTCAGGCTCATCATGTTTCAAATGTCAAAATAATAAATGGATACGTAGATTGTATAGAGTTTTGCTTTTGAAAATGTTCGATGGAGCATGTATTTTGTGGCTTTAAGTGTATAGTCAAATTTTGTACATATATAAAAATGGAAGACAAAACTAAAGAACAGGTTTTTGTCCTTGCAATTTTTAGGATGCAAAAGTCATACTTAAGGCTTCCGTGTAGTACACAATACCACAAGGGTAAAATACAAATTTCAAGTTAATGTCTTGGAGGTGCAAAATATATACATTGAAGATATCTTTGGATGCTAGATTTTTCTTGTTGTCAAATATTACATGGATATATATATTAAAAAGGGCTTTATATGTAATTAACAGATTTGTTGGATCTCAAGATTGTATAGTGTAAATGTTCATTGCTATGATTTTTTTGTAGTGTCCATATATTGAAGATGAAAAATTAAGTAATATGTAGCTATAGATTCTATTTGAGGCATGAGCATGTCACTTTTGAGATTTATTTTTAGTTTTCGAGAGAAGCAGAAGAAACTTCACATGACAATGAAATTTGTATTGTTTTTCACTTGTCTTCTAATTTTCTTTACTAGTAAAATATTCATATATTTATTTTTCCTCACAAACCAATTTAGTACCAAATATTGTGTAGGTAGAACAAGAAGAGTAGAAACAGAAAGAATATTTCTAATATTATTTATTATAAAATATAAATATAGGTTATAAGGATATTGAATCTCGTATAGTCTTTCTATTTCCGTAGTATGTTGCTGTTGTTATATACAATAAATAGGTTATGTTTTTTAATGTTAAAACATTAATATTAGTATCCATGCAGCTATATGTAGTATCATACATAGTATTCACTGTTTTACATGTTTCATTATTGTTTGTTTCTGAGCAAAAATTTGGTTTATGAAATGAAAAATCACAAATATAAGCACGTGTGCTTAATAAATGGTGTGTGATCGTGGTGTACAAATCAAGACCAATTCGAGCACACATTGTTCCTAGGAGTTTTGATTTTTTTTAAAAAATAATAAACCATACCAGCTGTAGTGTTCTTGACTTATGTTAGTTGTGTTGTAAGTTGCTATTTAGTTACTTTTGTTTTCAGTTTTAATATTCACTTAGAGTAGCAATTTCTTTTGCATAGTTGAATGCATAATATTACCACTTACATTGTTTTTTTTTTAAATTTTATTTTGCAAATCAGAACTTACATATATACTCACGTAACACACTCAACATTAGGTATAAGGAAAATATAACTGTCAATATATAAACCAGAATTTCAAGTTCATTATGAAATTGTGTGATATCAGGTGCTACAAAATGTTTATTTTACAAAATGGAAGAATTGGAACATTTTTAAGTGGAGTTCACTAGCTAGCAATACTTGTGTAATATTGCTAAAAATATGTAGTAAACTTTCAATAAAATAACAATAATAAACACACATTTGTTTTTGTTTGCAACCAATAATTAGGACATGGATGAAAGATGTAAAGGTATTAACCAACAAGTTGTCAAGAGAGCAAACTATTCCTCAAAATGACTTTATTAAATAATTTACCAACAAACAATGGAGCTTTATTATTTCACTGTAATGGAAATTGGCAATACTGAATGTAATTGGCAATATATATATTTTTTTATTCTCCCAAGATCAAGGTCACACTCCATGAAAGTAAACTTCAGTTCCTTCAACAACATGTTTTAAAAATAAGTTCATTTGTGCAAATATTTCACAAGTTACACCTTGCTTTGTTAGGCAAGTGGGGTACGTGTCACCCATTGATATTCATTGCGAGATTGCAACACTCTGAACTATACTGCATGTGGGTGCTTTTCTGTATTCGATCTATTATATTTTTGTTTTTATGCTGTGTTGTTCTGTTGTACTTCTAAGCCATGTATTGTTATAAAGTTAACATCAGTTTCGTGCTTTGGGGGCAGTTATCACCAATGCACCTAAATAAATAAGAAAAATATCAAAGCGTCGAAAGACCGAGTGCACAGGAGTTCCAGATATTATGAGAAGTAGTAATAAAGAAGGGAAGGACATGTAGGTGTTGGATACGAATGTGAACATGAAAGGTACTACAGAAGGTTGTTCGCTTTATATCCGTCCATTTTTGACGGGTACTGACCTTAAGAGATACCGCACCGCCACCACCGATCATGTTCTATTGGACCCCCAGCATTGTTGACTATCGCCCGGCATCGCAGTTTCCATTGCAGCAAGCTCCGGCGCAGGACAGGCATGGGAATTCTGTCCCACTCCTCCCTGCAAGCTTTCCATAGACCATCCAGGGTGCATGGGCAGTGATGTTGAAGACGTCGTTTCAACAGTCCAAATGCGCAAAAATCCATTGGACTGGCATCTGGGCTTTTCACAGGAATGTCTTCAAATGGAATGACATGAATTTCTAATTCCTCTGCCATTTGAATGGAGTCTTGGAAGTATCTGGCATTCACCTTCACGTTTTTGTCCACCTTGCGTATCATCAACTTACCCTCATATCCGAATCCCGTCACAACCATAAAGCCACGAGGGAAACTTTCCCTGCACTGACGAACAAAGTTGCTGCGCCCCTTGCCATCAATGTCACGGTATGTGATCGCCCGAATGTGACCACCAGCAGTGAGATGGACATATGATTCATCCATTGTGACAACTTTCTTCCTTTGGAACCTGCCAGGTACTTTTCATAGAGTTTCCTGCAGTTTGTCTTACGTTCGGCAATTCGATGTGGTAGAAGGTGGTGTACACGGGCCTTCCGCACACACTTCAACCTGAGGCGCTTGCGAATTGTTTTGTTCACAGTTGACGGTGCGAGGTGAAATCTGTGGGCCATATCACGTTGAGTCGGGGGATTTTCTTGGCACGCCAATCGACGGATCCCCCTTCACACTACGGGTGACACTTTGCTTCTCCTGGTGGTTTTCGTGAGTGAATGTTTCGCAAGGAGAGCCTGTTGTGTGTATTGGGCCACAATAGCTTTCGCAGTAGTCACCCCGAGTGTTAACCCATTCTCCCGACACTGTTTCACAATGCGTACGTATGAAAACTTAGCATGGAAAAGGGCCATTACGTAACCCTCCCAATACCGGTTGATTTTCGGCGCCATTTGATAACATTCACTACCAACACTCACGCACCTACAAGGTCAGACACAACACTGCTCCCGCCAGCAGACCCATATTTCCAGCGTGATATGCCAGGTTGCAGCACCAAATCGACAATTGTCGGATATAAAGCGAACAACCTCTGTACATGACTGAAAGTGAACATGAAACTGCTTCAGTTGTTACATACTTAGGCACCTGTCCACCAAGCATGCAGCTGGTGTTAACTTTATAATATGATATCATTTAGAAAGTCAATCATCCTCCTTCGCAGTTCGCTGCCTCTGGCTGGGTCGGCATAGAAGTCAAGCCTCTCCATTTTTTCCTGGTCTTCCACCACTCCTCTCTTTCCACGGTGTTCCAATCTTGTCCTCTTCTCCTAACACACACTGCTATCTGCTCTTTCCACCGACATCTTGGTCTCCCCCTTGGCCTTATTCCCACTCCTTGTGCATGGTAAGCTCTTACTGGTAAGTCTTTCTGCATCTATCCTCTTCATGACTCCAAACCACCTCATCTGTGCCTGATCTATCCTGTCCTGAAGCTTTTTTATTCTTCTTTAACTGATTACAGATTTTTCCCCATCAGAATTATAGCCCAAAGTATACTGAACAAAATAAGATATCATTTGTACCTCTAACGTTCTTAGTTCTGGAAAAATAAAATTTCATGTAGGAGCATGCAGAATTTCAAATTTCCTGCTGAAAACATGCTCTGCGTTAGTGCAAATACCTGGAAAATCAGCCTCTGCATCTAAGGGTTGGGTGATAGGTGTACTCCGCACACCGGCGTACATTACAAAAAGCAGGCTTAAGCAGTAATAATTTTACACATGTTGTGGAGGGATAAGTCTTCAACAGGCCTTCATTTTTTACTTAAATTTCCACACAGTACCTCTTCTGCCCACTTAGGAGGTAAGATACATGCTGGCAGATACTGGCCACTGTTGACATTGTCATTGAAAGCCAATAGATCCTGTTTTATCACTGACGAAGACAAAACTCCACACAGGAAAATACAGCAGAAGTGAAAAATCAGGGATGACTTGGTAGAGCAGTGGCACTATGCTGGGTTGGAGACACTGTAGAGCCTGCAGTGTTTGCTTAAGTTTCTGCTGATATCTGTGGCAGAGTGGTTAGCACAGTATGCTACATCAGGGGTCCCAGGTTCAAATTCCAGCCTAGGCATGGGTGTTTTTTGTGAGTATCCCTTCATCAATATCATCATATCACTCATCCTCATCTTCACAATTAGTCAAAAGTGACAGAAAATCGAAGTAAAACAAACCCAATCAATCGATCGCTTCAGTTTCTGCAGATCTATAACACAAATGTAACCAAGAAAGTTCTTCGAGTGCCATGAAACAGACATGCCAGGTCAAACATAGTCCCTAGCAGCAATGACCTGTCTCCAGGCGCGGAGGGTCCATTTAAGCCGGGCTTACACTTTATTAGTTCTAGTAAAATGTGTGTAATTATATGGCAAAATTCGTAAAAACTTCAACTCGGCTCGATACCAGTCTTCAAGATCCTGTTTGTTAGATTGCAAAACTTCTGCACCAGGGGACACATGGGAACTCCCGCCTTCTGCTTGCGAAAAGTTGTAAGCCATCTGAATGTTGCCTTACAAATTTCTGACCGTGAAGGAGCAGTGCCTAACGTACCTGGATGGAGAAGAGCAAGGAATATAGGGAGAAGAGCGGGCCAACCCCTAGGTTCGTAAACCTATGGCCACAGGCTTACAGCAGCATTGCAAACCTCATGTTTAGAAAAAGTGTTGTTCATGGACGTCCGCAGTATTTCTTTCCACCAGGGAGGATTAAGCAAAGTATTTTTTTTTTCAGGGGTTGGGGTAAACTAGGTATATTTCCCTTCTCAAAATATACTAATTCAATTTGAAGTTAACATTTTTCTGCAATGCCCTTCCAATAATTAACAATTTAATGTGACTGAAATGAAATTGTATGTGTGAAAATGGTTGACATTCATTTTTCAGGAAGTGTCTCTTTGCCTTGCCCCTTCTGGACATCCATGGTGTCATTTAAACTCCGAAATTATGCTACATACTACTAAATTGTTCTGTGATTTTCATATTATTAATATTAATTTATAACAAAACATAAATATAAATTTGAATGGTTCAACCAACGGCATGGGTTCGACGTTATACGTGAAAAGTTTGAGAAAATTCAACCACAACGAAAAGTGGCCCTCTTGTTTTATTTATATCCCCAACTTAACTACTTTTTAAAACTTTTGCGAGATTTAGCACCATTATGCTTGGGTTGGCTTCACTCAATACGCACCAGCGAGAGACAGGTCCTGCAAGAGGAGGGGTTCCGGCATTGTCGGGTATGAATGGTTGGAAAAAGGAAATTTGAGCCGGTGGTGCTTCAAGGAGGTTTTTTCCAGGAAAAGGGAATTCTGAAGCAAAAATCTAACAGGAAGGGAAAAAATGAGCGGGATACAGGAAAACTTGATGCACATTGATGTGCTAAATTCTTGTTTCTGTTTTTAGCTTGTAGGAGAGCATAAACATCAGAAATATTGAAATGATCTCTGTTTTCAGTTTATGTATGAACTCAGCTGGTAATAATTGAGCTAAAAAGTGCAAAAATAAATGTTAATGAAAGCTGAAGATTGAACCAATTTTACAAATCTCATGTCAAATGAACCAACTAACTAACTAACTGTCTAGCCTTCTTAAACCCGAAGGTTCATGGCTGCAGCAACAAAGGCTTTCCATCTTTCCCTATCTTGAGCAAGATCTATATACTCTTTTCCATCCCTACCGATTTCCCTTAGGTCCATCTCAACGTTGTCCCTCCATCTTCGTCTTGGCCTTCCTACAGGTCTCTTACCATCAGGTTTCCCAACAAGAATCCTGTAAACTCCTCTTTCCTCTCCCATTCATGCCACATGGCCTGCTCACCTAAGTCTTCTTGATTTAATTATTCTAATAATATCTGGACATAAATACAAATTATGTAGTTCTAAATTATGTAACCTTCTCCACTCACCTGTCTCCTCATCCCTTTTAGGTCCAAAGATTTTCCTAAGGATCTTATTTTCAAATACTCTCAAATGAACCAAATATTATTAATTATGTAGTCTGTGATTCAAACACTCTTCGAACAACGTACGAAAAGCCTGTTTATGATCTTTTAGGTGCTAGATTTGCTTTTACAGTATCCTAAGAAAGCACTTACATGTCCTTTGATAGAATTTTTTGGATATGCCCCTACAATTAGTGATCATTTCTTTTATAATTAATATTGTATTTTTTTTTACTAAATAAAGGGAATTTTAAGGCAAAAGAGGGAATTTATTTATATCCGAAAGGGATATTCCCCTCACAGTTTGAAAGATCACCGGTTTGACAGTGACCAATTTTGGATCTGGTTTCTTTTTGTTTCCCCGTTCTTGTTGTCGAGGTATTGCTTTTGCGAATTCCATCTATTGAAAGCAGACTGTCGGGCCCCGTGCTGTGGTGTGATAGTGAATTGCATTATGGAATAAAATGAGTGTGATTGTGCAGTGGGGTGGATAACTTGTTGAAGACTCAGTTATCCAGCAAGGATTTTGCTGCCAAGAAGAAACTTGTGGATGTAGGTAGGCCCACCCCTTCCTTCTCTAACAGGCATAGTAACAGAAACGAAAAATAAAGTGCACCGATTTTGTGATTCAGGGTACGAAGCTGATACTTGGTTATGCGGTTGTAAAAAGTATTCAGCACTTTTCTGTTTTAGTTTCTTTATTATTAATATTATTATTATTCATTTTATGTAACTTTGAATATTTTTTATCGTTACGTTACTCATTGTGATAGGAAAAAAACTGACTTAATTATCAGTTGAAATGTAGGAGATACACAGCCTAGCAAAGAAAACACCAATCCCAGGGATTTATCCAGAATGTTTAATTTGGTGAAAAATTCCAGGGAAGTGTTCTGAAAAAAATGGGGGGGGGGGTTGATGTGTGTGGATAAATCAACCATGTCAGCCCAAAAATAAGCACAACAGGAAATAACCTTCATCATTATAGGCTTACACTGTTGGAAAGGTCACGCTCCGCCACTACCTGTCTCCAATGTTGTGGTAGGAGCAGAGAGAGATCCAAAGAAATCAAGTGCAGTTCGAATATCGTCTAGGTTTCAGAACTGTCATCCTCTAAGGTGGTTGTCCAGTGAATGGAACAGATGATGAATTGGAAGAGACAATGTCTGGGAATAAAGACTGTCTAATCTCTGCTTGACTAGCAAGATGAGGTAGAATGGCTATTGTACAATAGTGCTATTAAACCTCTAGGTAGTGGCGTATTTTCCCATATTACCTGGTTTACTGGCAGTAAACCACTTTTTTCATGAATATAGAATTTGTCGGAAAAATTGAAGTAATCTGACTTCATTGGTGTTTTATTTATATTATATCTAATATATAATAAATATATACAATAAATATGAATTGTTGCAGTAAACCAGGTCAAATTTTCAGAATACACCACTGCTTTTGGTTCTAGTAGTGGATAAAGCAGGATATTTCATTCACTAAATTAATCAATTCAGAATTCATTCTTATTGTAGAAATTTACCCAGAGGTTGAAAAGCAATATTATAAAATAAAAAAAATAAACTGATAATTTTAACAAAGTAAGAAGGAAAAAATTTAATTTACTTGTACAATTTTATTGCAAATCTCCTGTGATCCCATTGCTTTTAACTGGTTAAATCATTCCATCCTTTGATTATTTAATAGGAATCATGGGAAAATGCTGTGTAGAGTAAATTTTAGTTATGTTTTACTTGTATCC
This sequence comes from Lepisma saccharinum, assembly GCF_977018435.1. Classification (NCBI taxonomy): domain Eukaryota; kingdom Metazoa; phylum Arthropoda; class Insecta; order Zygentoma; family Lepismatidae; genus Lepisma; species Lepisma saccharinum. The sequence goes on from NC_139245.1 coordinate 41,622,547, forward strand.
CAGTGTAGTTGTAAACTTTCCATTGTTGTCAATTTTCTTTCATGAAATGGATTAGAGGGTGTTTGTTATTCATTGCATTGAGAAGAACATAGAGGAATCAAATTTGACATCACACTTTAATGTACAATGAAAAAGAAATTACATTCATAAAAATACTGCATAATTAAATTTCTAATGTGTCCTATGAAGCATTTAAAATTGATGATCTTAATTAAATTAGATTAAGAATATCTGTATGAACTCATTGTACAATCTTTGAACAACTATCTCATTTAACATCTTGGAATATCCAAGTGTATACAATCAGGATATTTCATGTACATAACTTAGTATTTTATTTCAATAATATACACATTTTTTTATTCTAACAAAACACTTAATTTTCTCTAAATGTGTTCAACTCATCCATAGGATGCATAATAGTTTGTTTTTTTCGCAGAAATTGTAGGTTATCTGATGTTTCTATACATAATCAGATAAATATATCACTAATGTTATTATTCCAGGTACATATATATACATTTACATGTCAAGTTCAATGAAAAACAGTCCAAGAGATTAAAAATGTGCAATCTGCTTCATGTTCATAAAAATATATTAATGTAGCAATACAAAATTGGAAATATTTGCACTAGGAGTTTATAACTAACATCTGATCATTTTATTAAAATATAGCACATGCAAATTTCAAAACTGGAGCATCGTTAGAATTTTAAATTCATTTTTTAAAAAAATGTCATCTACAAGAATCACCTTAGGTTATAAAAATTCCTGTAGTACGTAGAAACCTCAGGGTCATGTTGTAAGTTATCTAGATCATGGGAACAAACCCTTCTGTGGTCTGAATGTAATGATCTGCGAGATCGAGTTGATTGGGAAGACTCGATGGATTGACTTGTCGAAGATTCTTGCGATGATTTCGTAGAGGCCTGGAGATTAGAATGGCAAAAATAAAATAATGAATTAAACAAAGACAGTTTCCTTATGTATGTTACATATATGTTTATATTGCAGTTTCTAGATTATTAATTTAGCATAACATTTAATATTTTAACATACATGAAAACATGGGTGAAGTGATAAAAATAACATTCTGTTGAATTCATATTTATAATAGTTCCCACTTGTCAGAATGTCTTGCACTTTAGCCATGCGGTCTAATGCATCAGGCTGTGGGCTTGGTCTACAGCACGTGTGCTGCTTTGAGTCTCCTGGGGAGAGGGAAAAAGTAACATCTTCTCTCCTTTGGCCAGCGTATGACACAGGTGGTCACCCACCATCATGAGGAAATTTGGCAGCTACGAATGAGTAGCATAACCTGGTACAACAATGAGTGGTTCTGACCACATGTCACTCCATTACTGGATCCCCTACCTCTGCTGAGGCATATGGGAGATAGGCTGTTAGTGGGCCAGGGCTGTTGCACTGCAAGTTATTGTTAGTTGTGATTTTTTTTTTCATCCATGTTTCAATGCTCATGAGATATTCACTGTATCACTTGACAATAATAAATTTATTTCATTAACCATTCATATTCATGGTCTCTGAAATTGTTTACGAATATATATTGCCTCAGTGCCTGAGCGGCAAAACCTTAATTTCACCACTGAAGGTTCTAGGTTCAAATCCCAACCTGAGCTTGGATGTTTCATTCTATTGAATTCATTTTGACAATTATCCTAGAGAGGCACAATAGCTATGTAAATTATGAAAAGTAAATATACAAAATACAATTCTGTATCGTCAGCTTAACAAGCAAAAATTATTGGCAATGGTGTTAGATTTTATCATCAATGTAGAATGTATTCATTCTATTTTTGATATGGGATAGATGCACGTGATGCTTTTACTGAGTTTAATGTTTAAATAGGGGATGATACCAATTAATAAATATTTTATCAGTTTCAGCTGATGTAGGCATTTTACAGATCCTGAAATTTAGGGCAAAATTCTACCATATTGTAATTATTTGTATGAATATAAATATACACTTTTGTAAATTTCTAAATACATAGCCTCTTTTTCAAAACAACACCCAATGCAGTAAACTGGTTACATACACTAATTAAGGAGGTTTAGTAGCCCTACATAGCAAGTAACATTAACCATTTAATATCAGATCAGTAGAATATTTATCAGAAAATTTTACATCTGTATTTTATTTATCAGCACTGACAAAAATTCCATACTTGTCCATCCCTAATTTAAAGTCAGTTGGGAAGTAATGCAGTGATTTTTATGTACTCACCTTGAAAATACTGTGACTGATCGATCTCTGGAGACGTCTTGAGTCGATTGTTGTGGGACCAAGTAACCAAGGGTGCCTCAAAGCTTCTGCAGCAGTCATCCTGGCTTCAGGATTAACCACTAAAAGTTTCGAGATGAAATCTTTAGCAAGTGGAGACACGTCTACCCAATTCTGCAAGAGAAAAAAATGTTGTGCATTATACGAATCAGTAAATATTAGGTTATTGTATACAGCATCTCCGTAGAATTTTGTTTGTGTGGGCTCTGCCTCAGTGGTTATTGCTGCTAAATACAGCATACAGTGAAATGCATAACTATTACCAGGCAAATTCATTAATTTTTCTCGTGTATTTTACATATTTTAGGGAAATTTGAAATTTTATATGGTATAGAGGCCCGTCTCCTGCTTTGTGGCATTTAATTTTATCTCTTCAACCTCACATTGTGCAAATCAAAGTGAATGAGTATGGTGATGGACAATTTACGTGGTAATGCAATGCATCCCACTCTACAATCACCTGCAAAGATAGCAGTAGGCAAATTGTCCATCACTATTTTCAATCTTTTTTCTTCTTCATTCTGTATATTATTATTATTATTATTTTCTTTTATGGAAAGGAGTTGTACTTGTGCTGGAGCAGATGTTGTCCTCTGCTTATTTGTTCTTTTGCTTTCAGTTCTCGAAATTCACATTGGGGAAAACAAAGAGTGAACATGATGGACAATTTGCATATTATTATAATTGCTGTTTGGGTGTATCTGCCAGATATTTCGAACATGTCTTATTGGTCAGCCATCACACCTTTCCCATCCACTCTTTCAGGTGGGTTCTAGGTCCAAGTGCCCTCTTAGAAAAAAAAATAGTAACTGGGAATTGTGTATCGCACACTCCCCAAACCCTTTGATAACCAATAGCATCAATTTCTCTTCCTAATGTCAACTCAAGGTATAGAAACTGTCTCCAGTTCATAGGCGGATCCAGATTTTTTTTCAGGAGGGAGCATAGCATAAATGGTAAGTATGTATGTGATTTTCATTTATTTGCATCCAATGGCTACAATTTTTTTACAATTAGGTACATCAGTAGTATAGGATATGTCAGTCACAGAGCAATACATAATACAAATTTATCATATAATACATGTAGTTATATGCGCGTGAATATATAGGTGTATCATAACCTTTTCACAATATAAATTTGTTCTTTTTGACGGGTGTGTGTGTCTATATATACAGGCAGGCGCGTAGCTAGAATTGATCTCCAGGGGGGGGGGGTCTCACGGGTTATCAGGGAGGGCTTTGTAATGGAAGTCTATTTTTCAAAAGTTTAACAGTATTAAATGAAGGTAAATTATGTGTGGGGGGAGGCATGGGGTGGGAGTAGGGGGTCATTAATTTATATATATTTTAGAGACATCATACAAATACTACATTTTTTTATATCTTTTAAAATATCACTTGAAGTGTCAATTGACGGCTGCTGAAATCATCCCTTACTACACACTCCATACTACTATTGATGATAGATATTTATATCACACAAGAAAAATGGACAGAATTCAGTCATTGTGCCTAGCGAACATTCCACCCCCGGGCCGAAACCATAAAACTCCCCTTCCTTCCATGTTGACCTTTGACGCAGATAGGGGTTTCTCTCTAAATGTGAGGTCGCAACTCGGGCAGCGAAGGTACAGATAAAGAAGCTCCCCTATGAAGCAACTTTCTAAAGTCTAGAGTCACTATTTAGACTTCTTGTAATTAAGATCAACGAATGGAATAGCTGCTGTTCATGTTCCGTGAATTTATCCTTCACCATAGTTGAGCATAATAATATATGCTGCCCAGTAGCGTACGCAGGATTTCATCAAGGGGGGTGTTATCTCGAAAACTTTCTACAAATTCACATTACCATTGTTTTATTATACTTTAATTAATTAATAATAATAATAAATTAATTAATAATTCTTATAATTAATTAATTAGTTTAATTACTACTAATGCAGCTGCTATTTATGAAAGAAATAGAACAAAATTACAATTCTTTTGTTTCAAAATAATTGTCTAGTCAACGGTTATTTGTATATGATAAGTGAGACATTTTAAGTGTGAAGAAAATCCATAAAAACAAGCAAATATATTAAATTTATTGAAATAATCGAAATATGAAACTCATTCAAGGAGCCGCGCTGGTCTAGTCTGACAACTTCGTGGGATATCCGGGTTCGATTCCCGGAATTGGTTGGAATTTATCCAGCCTTGTCTCCGCACCCAGCCTATGGGTATCTGAGAGCAACCTTGGGGGATGAAGGCTGCCGGAGCATGGTGCTGATCACATCACCTGCAAAATAGTTCGAGATCAAGAATCTTTGGGGCCCACCACACCACTATGTGTGACTTCATGGCACGGGGCTATATACACGGGGGAATTTACATTACCTTTACCTATGGAACTCACCCAGGGTGATGATGAAACGCGAGAATACATGTTGCTAAATTCCACTGAGTCTATGTTTTCGTTGTAAAGTAAGTTTATAGACATTCCAACACATTTATCCCTTCTAGGTGATTCACAAAAGACTTCTTCGACATTATTTAATGATGTGGATGTAGACTCAGCATCACTTGAGAGTTCACAAGGGGATGTGAAATCAGTATCGGGAAGAACGTTTGCAATAAGGACGAAGCAAGGAATTTTCACAATTCTCGCAAGAGTCACTGCGCGACTTTTTGCAAAAGAAAATTGCAAAATTGAACTTTGCGGCCGCTTAGATTGTGTTTGGAATGTTGTGTTTTTCTTCATGCTGCATGGGAATAATAATCCAAATTATTATTATTATTATTATTATTATTATTACTGTCGCAGATCTTTGACTGTGATAAATTAGCCATTTTTAATTTTTTCTACAGCATTTTCCATAATATTTCAAGAGCTCAAGGGGGGGTTTAAACCCGGTAACCCCCCCTTGCGTACGCCACTGATGCTGCCTACATTTTCACACTTCACTGCAAACAAATTACACAAAATAGTTTTACCTAATGTCAAGGGGGCTGACGGCAGTGCCAGGGGGGCTGACGAAAGTTCCAAGGGGGCTTAACCCCCCTGGCCATGGGCCTGTATACAGGGTGATTCAAAAGCCCCTTAACACCTCCTATAAAATATAAAAGATTTAGGCTGTGTACAAAGATAAGATTGTGACAGTCAGATTTACCGTCGACCTGCCTCATTATTATTATTATTCTAACCATTAGCCGTAAAAAAATGTGTTTAATCAAGGTGTTGAGTGTTATTATTTGTATGTATATATATTTGATATGCCAAGCCAACGGGAGAAAGAAAGGAAGTCGCGAGTCTGACGGGCGAGCACCTGAAAGGTCACGTTATGCTTCTAAAGCTTAGGAAATTCGACCGTAACGACAACCATTTAAATATCTCGGGTTCCAGCGGCCGGATTTAGGTGAAACTTTTACCAGCGCAGCAGCATGTGTGCAAGGACGGATGTGTGGAGTTTCGTCGCGATCAAGCAAGAATTACGGATGCCAGAACGAATTGGTTATAATCGATCGGTTTATGGGCACAGATTGCAGTTAAGCTCTGGGCGCCAACGAGACTGTAGCTTAATCCGTAGGAACCAAACCTCAAGCACGACCCTGTCCAGCCTGGGATACAATGGAGCGAAGTGGAATGACCTCTCTGGAAGCGTCCCTTCAACGACCGTCGAGCGTCCTTTTTCGAAATCCGGATAAAACGAAGTACATGCTTTTTCGACACACAGTTTACAGCGATTCTTGTAGCGAGAGCACCTCCGTGCCACCTCTCCGTATACCGTGGACTTTGTTTTGTTTCGCGAACATCAGTGTGTGATAGGCAGTAAGTCGATACGAGTGCGATTACCTCAACCGCTGGAGGAAGTTGAAGCGAGACTGTGTTTCCGTTATAATCTTACGCCGTTTATAGTTTTTGTGAAACAAGGAACATCAAAAATCATGGCGGGCTAACGGAATTGAGAAGAGGAGAGGGGTTACCCTCGATTCGCCCGATGCCAGACTTGACACCGACCATTGCCTACAACATGCCAAGAAACCCGAGCTACACCGACGAAGCCTACCAGAGAGAGAGAGAGAGATGTCGAGCGCTGCACTGTTGACGTCCCGACGCTTGAGATCGTCCGACGGTGATGGAGAAAACGCCGACGAGCCAACAACGACCGCCCACCGCCCAGATGCGACGTCCGAATCGCGCCAGACCACGGAGATGTTCACCGATCCCGAGAGGAAGAGACGCCGAGCCCATTGAGGTTCCCGAGCGACGCCGACGACCCATCGTCTCTGATCCGCCGAGGAACCAGATGCATGAACGCTCTTCGCATTTTCGTCGTCGCGACGGAGGAAGAATAGGAAAACCTTTCGTGTGCATACTAAGTGATTTCAATCGCCCATGAAGACGCCAGGATGCACCGTGGAACCTGAGAGATGGTAATGTATTCATCAGTATGAATGTCAACACGTACCGGCTCGATTGATATTTAGAGAACGCCCTAGAAATTCGTCAACATTTTTGAAAACGCCAACACAACTCGAAACTTCATACCAAACTCCCGTTGCGCTTCTTATATGTAATTTAATTGTCTCAGGTCAATTTTTCTTATTTCTTGTGATTTTTTTTAATGATCTTAAATTCGTTGTTGTTTGTGCTCCTTTTGTATTTGTTTAAAGTGCGTACTACTAGAGTAAAGAGCCACCCGCTTAATTGTTTAATCTATTTGAGGTTTGTTCATTTTTATGTGTCAGCGCTGTGTCGCTGCTAGCTACGTCAGGTCGCGTATGTGATTATTTGTTAAAAAGTATTTGCCTGGTAATATGAATTGCTCGTCGCGGCGAAGTGTTGAAGTCCCGCCTGCTAGAGAGTATATGTTTGCGTCACTCAACGGAGGTTATTGTTATGTTTGGAACCACGTGAGGTCAAGTAAAAGGAAAACGTCCGCCCACGTGAGCGTAATTGTTGTTGAGACGCTTTTGTTTATGCTGGACAAATAATGTATTGTCACCGCACCGACCTAGTTTTTAAAGGTGAACTTAAGTAAGGGCTGGCTAGTGAGTTGAAGTAGCACTGGAGCAAAAATCACAAATGACCTGTTTAGACAAAAGTGAAGGTAAAATTAAATGCGAATGCAATAATTAGGGCTCGTCGTCATAAAACCTGTACATTTTATGTACCATTTTGTGTTGATGACCCCGTAAAGATTGAATGTGTGAGCGAGAGAGGGGGAGATGTAACAAATTGATTTTTGTTTTGTTATGAATAGAATATACTTTTTATTTTTCATGTTAATTTTGGGCTATATCATTTCGTACGCATGTCGCTACCCGTGATTTTCAGGTGTGCAGCTAGCCGCTTCCCGGCTACAGGTAAAGAGATGGTAATTGAAAGTATATGTTTTCTGATTGATATGGCTAATAGCTATGCACTGTTGGTCACCTGTCCCTATAAACGAACTCAACCTGGACCGTAACGCTATTTCACTTGTCCGAGGGAGATTTTACCGCCTGTATCTAGGTAGTGGTAGCATTTGTTTTCCCGGGCAAGGGAGGGCGTTTCGTAAGATAAGATATATTTCATCCATGAATCACTTATTTGCATATATAGGCAGTGATATCGGACATGTCAGAAACATGTCATCATAGAAACAGGCTAGGCCTAAGGGGAACCATATTGGTGTGCAGGAATGGCTATGACTGAATGATTGTAACAAATACCTCACTTTCCAGGTGTGAGAAAACAGTGTCAGAATGCTCCTAACTCGTTGGTAGAAGTTCTGGGACGTCCAGATCATCGCCAGTCGTTGACTGATCGCGTCTCCTGGAACTTTTTTGAAGTAATTGTGCAACTGTCACATTCGACATATTGGATCTTGTAGGGTGTGTCGTTGATTAAAATCATTTGCAATGACAGCAGTACGATCTCGATGCTTTAGGAGCATTCTGGCACTGTTTTCTCACACCTGGAAAATGATACATTTGTTACAATCATGCAGTCATAACTTTTTCCTGGTTAATGATAGGTTGAAAAATTCTTTACCATTGTATTTTTCATGAAATTCTAGCCTGCTTTGATATATCACATCACCCTCTTCCCATTAAGAAAAAATAGTTGAATTCAATATGGTCGGCACCAATATGGCGGACGTCCGTTTGGAACACACCCATGGACGTCACAGGATTTTTTCCAGGGAGGGGCAAGGAAGGTATTTTTTTTTCCAGGGGATTCAAACAAGGTAAATTTTCCCCAATAATAGTGTAGTTTCCTCAAAAAACATTGCTTAAATTTGAATTTATCATATTCATGTAATAATTAAGACATATAATTGTGGCTGAAATTAAATTATATGTGACTTTCATTTTCCAGGGGGAAGGCACGACCCCCCCCTTGCCCCCCCCTTCCGGACGCACATGAACACACCTATATGGTTGGTTCCCCCCTCTAGGCCTAACCTGTTTCTATCATGACCAATTGTGACCATACTAACTTCTTTACATTTTATGAGTGGGTGTTAAGGGACTTTTGAACAGTGACGTGTGGTGACGTCGACACTTGGGGTAGCAGTCAGTCGCGTGCTCAAGGGGGGGTGGGGTTGGTGTGGATCACACCCCTATTCCTAAAAAAAAGAATGTCAATAACAGGAAATGGTTGCAAAATGATGAAAGAGTAGTAAAAAAAGTACACGTAAACCCCACCCACATTTGAAAATAAAAAACGATTTGATATGACTACTAAGCCAGAGATCCTGGGTTCGAATCTCGGCTTGGCCATGGGTATTCTTTGTGTGTGTGTCTTCATCAATTTTATCGTATCATCTTCGCGATAAGCCAAAAGTGGCGGAAAAGCGAAGTAAAATAAACCAAATCAAGCAATCAATCATTTTTGTTACTTACCGTCGTTTTTTTTGTCACATTTGGTTAACTTGTCACGGGCTGCTAATTTAATAAATAACTAATTAACTCAACTAACTCAACTGAGCTGAGCTTAGCAACGCAACAACGAAGAATCTCTCGCCTCACCTGCTGGGCGAATTAAACATTACATGAATTATAATACGGTCAGGATAAGTGCCTAACAGTCGGAGTTACCGAGAATAAACCTAGGAGGATTTGATTTTAATAACCTGAAATGACGTTACATAATACTACGGTGTTTCTGAATATACACATATATTAAAGCACAGATAAATAGACATTACATCTTGCCCTCTTTCACTCGATCTCACATTCATTCTCTCATTCTATGGCATATTGCGACAATATGACAAATACAAAGGTTAGATTACTTACTACTTTGACCATACTCTTGCTATGTCTTGGCTACATTGCCTTTTACAATTTATCGCTTAGGATTTTAAGTATAAAGTGAATAATGGTTCCTTGTGCGAACCCCTTCTATCTTTTCTGAAGGTATACATATATTCAATGAACTATTGTTTGCTGTTAACATAAACTCTCATCTTAAACATTGATTACTTCCGCCGGAATACCGATGTCTAGGGTTGCCATAGCACTGATTTAAATTATGCAATGATTAGATTTACGCAGATTCGCGGAAGATAGTCGTCATCTTTCTCACACACGCACATGGTTGGATCTTACCTTCGCTGCATTCCCTCTGACCTGGGTTGGGTGAAAGTGGTCCTACAGTTTTGGAAGGTCTCCACACTCCATTGTTGCACCTCGCGGTTATCCTGGTTGGCGAAAGTGGATCAGTCGGCGGCTCCATCTGGCCTCATCGGATCCTGGCTTCACTCGTGCACTTCGCAGGGACGTCCCGGACGGTACACGTTCACTGTCGACTCCATACGACAACTTGCGCAATAATAGGTCAGTTCTTCGCGGTCACTCGTAAGTACAGATTCGTGACTTGGGCGACGAGACGAACATACGCGATGAGCCATTCGCGGTTTCACATGGATATCAAATGTTATTAACTTTCACTACTTTGGACGTTGTTTCGGACGATTGACACGGGTGGACGTGTCTGGCGTTATGCTCACATAACCACACGTATGCACACGGATGCGTAGACGGCGAGGGGGAGAAGGACCCCCTGGTTCTATTCTGCTCTACTCCATGGCTCTGAAACACTCACTCGAGGAAAACAAATCCAGACCTCGCAGCTAGGTCGCGCGTAGCTCACACTCCGGTGGCGATTGTAGGCAAAACTGTGCAAAACTGTGTCTCGCTATTCCAAATCATCCCTTTTATTCCAGATTTGAACGTAGTGACGCGCTACCCTCTATGATCAGGTGCTTGTTTATTGTTTCTGGTGCTTTGACCGTTGTCCTCCTATCCTGGTCAATGCTCACTCCGGTCCTTAACCCCTGGTAGCAGCTCCTCGCGCAGAGATTAGGCTAACTCTTCCTCCATTGTATTCAGTCACGAAAAGCAAGGACAACTCAGTAGGGTAGCTTCTCCCTTTCAATCCAGCGATGAATCTTTAATAATTCATAACTTCCGTATTTCTGTTCTGATTAGGCTCAAATCTTGGAATCAGTACTTTGATGATGTGTTCTTCCGCTGGTTGAAATCTCATCCAATTCGATCCATTGGTTTAGAAGGTGCATTTTTCTTGTTATTCCCATAAGAATGCATGTAAATCCGAATTCGGGCGGAAAACGGTGGTTGAGCAAGCTAGTGCTGGCTAAGACAGTTCGCTAGACACCTGTATTCGCGACGGATATTAATATTACCAATTGCAATTAATTCCTACTAACGGGCAATTAGATTAATTACTTGTCACTCAATATTTGACCGTTATAAACTGCGAAGATGATAAGATAAAATTAATGAAGCCACAAACACAAAGAACACCACGTCCAGGTAGGGGTTCAAACTCTGAACTCCTGGTATCGTAGCACACTGTGAAAACCACTTACCCACGGTTGGTTGATTTGGTGTTTTAAGTACACTTTATGCACAGAAACAAAACACACTTTTTTGTAGTTCCTTCAATAATATTCATTTGGCTTTTTGAGTTCTGAGATACATTTTTCATTCCAAATTATTTCATTATTCACTGCAGAGTACAACACAAAGGACAAGAATGCGCACTCATCACGGGTTTGAATCCTGGCCTGGATTGTTCATATATGGTCCCTTCATCAATTTCATCATATCATCACTCATCCTCATTTTCGCGATAACCAAATGTGGCAGAAAAGCGAAGTAAAATAAACCAAACCAACAACAATATGCCCAAATAAATACTTCCGTATTTATGACTGTTAGAGGCCAAGAGTAGTATATTTAAATAAAACACTACTAAAACGAGAGTGAGAGCCCGAGCACATATTTGTAATTTAATCATTATATATTCCATACTTGAAAAAAGAAAAAAGAAAGAAAGCGTAATATTATTGTCTGCACATAACATGTTCCCATTTCATAAATAATAAAACTGCTTCCCATGTTATACATACGTGCTGTACAACGTGTAAAAGGTTGTGTAAATACAGAGAACATAAATACTGCAGAAAATTTTACCCTGAGTTCTTTAGAGGATTTACAAAAAAAATCTATGAGAAACCAATCCCCTATCTGTCCTATAGGAGATAGACTGGGGGACCTGAAAGCCTGGGCTTTCAACCATTGCAGCGAGGGGACAAGGGAGGTAGAGGCAAAAATTTTCCTTTTTCCTTGGGGCGGCCGTTTCTACCTAGAAACTGGTCAGGCGGAAGAAGAGCGAGCTAGGGTATCCAGCCAGCTTTGCCCGCGGATCACACCGATGGACGAGAAGTGCGTGGAAAAGAAAGTGTTGCATATGAACTGTGGCTTTAACAAGACAATAGATATTGTGATTTGAATATAATTCGAAATGTGATATTGATTGATCTATCTCTGCTACACTAACTATTCCTCAGTGCAGGTCACTGCTTTTGAATCACCCTGTACATCAAAATCATGTATGAAGCCAGTTGTTTTTTATTGTTTGTTTCTGCGTGTTTTCCTTCACGTGTTTAACTAAAGCATTTGAACAGTAACTAACATCGCCAAAAAAGTTAGGAGCTTACTGGATGGTTGGCTCTCAAAGAAGTTAGAGGTTTGCGTCGTCCACTCTCGTGCCCCACTCCCTTTCCTGGCCTATTAGTACTCTATTAGTCACGCTTTCTCAAAACAAGGGGTTTATCCAGAATTTACTATCTATGAGTTTAAGGACGATTTTAGTGGGTGTAAACGTAAATACAGGGTGGTTCAAAAGTGTGGAGACACCAGAATAAAAGTTATACATAATATTCTGCAAACCTAACATTATAGGTTTGTAATAGGGGTGGGAGAAAATGCTGTAGGGCATATGGCGATGACGGCCGCCATCTTGAATTCAACTTCAGAATTTTAAATGGGAAGGGTGTGATATGATAGGCTATATCAAACCAGGCTAGAATTTCACGAGAAATGCGATGGTGAAGGTTTCTTCAGCGAATCTTTAACCAGTAAAAAGTTATGACTGAATTCTTGTACCAATTTGCTCCTTTTCGAGATGTTACATAAATGCCTTAAAATTTGTTTAGCGCATCGGTAACACATCGAGATCAAAGTGACGTCTAGGGAGAGAAATTCGCATGCCATTGCACACGATTTTAATTGGATACGTCCACGAAGAGCTGCGCATGTCATTCAACTTTTATTCTGGTGTCTTCACACCTATGAACCATATAGCACCAAAATGGATATAAATCAAAGTCAAACAATTTTGAAAACAATGAAGGGTATGTCGCCAATATTTGGGGACATCACTGGCTGAAGTTTTGTACAGTCACGGACACTGCCTGGTTGTAATGATTCCGTTGAAAGTCAATGTATTAATTCAGGGGCGCCGACTTGTCAAAATTATTGGGGGGGGGGGGCTCTGATCACTGAAATAACTTAATGAATGACTCACTCTCTCCCTTTTTTAAGTTTTGGCCTCAGTGTTCGGAATATCATAAAAGCTAGGGGTGTGCGGGATACAGAAAGTTGGGACAGGGATTCGGAAAAAAAAATTCCCGTCCCGATCCCGACTTTTTTGGGATCCCGAGCAGCCGGGAAATACCGAATGCTCATTTTAAAATGTCGATATTTCTCGACTTTTCTGCATTGTCAATTTCTGGAACTTATCGTAAATTGTTAGTTTTTAATCCAGAAATAACTTAAAGTAAAAATGACGTAGAATTCAAGATTTTTCAGAGCTTCGGGAAATTTCGAACATTTCCCGTCCCGAAAATTTCCCGACTTCACAGTTCGAATGCAGAATATTAATTGTCCACGGATGGATATGTCACAAGTTTCGTCAACCATAGTAGCAAAATATTCCAGACTTTTAATATCTGCTACCACGGAGCGCAAAACAGATCTCCCTAATATATCAATGATCTCGTTCTGAATGTCATGTGAGAGCCATTTGTAGCCCGAAACTCTTTTTTAGTAAAAATTTTAACAATACCCAAAAGCATATGCTTAGTATATAGTAATAAGTCATGTGTTTTGCTGTCTCTGGTCATAGCCTCCCCAAAGTTGATGGTTTAGCGGTCTCAGCCCCCCAAAGTTGATGGTCTAGAAAATTTTAAATGTGTATTTAAAGTTAAGTTCATGTGGCACAATTCAGAGTAAACTTTACAAGAGAAGCAAAATAATACATTATATCCTCTTAAGCAAAATTATTTGGGGGACTCGGCCTTCACATCGTTAATATTGGGGGGCTTAAACCTCCCCAAGCCCCATGGGGTCGGCGCCTATATATTAATTACAACCCGGCAGTATCCGTGACTGTACGTGCTTGTTACCAAAGTTTATGTATGAAAATGACCAAACAGAGCAACATAACACGTCATAGCTCAACAACATAATTCACAGCATTGTTCAGCAGACTGCGTAGAAAAACATATCACTGGAATATGTGCCTTTGATTCGATTTGTTGTTCATTTCTTTTGAACTGTTAGCACTTCATGTCACGCTCGCCTCAAAAAATACTCTGCGAATGACGAACCTTATCTGTGAATTGCACAAGGTGACTCACGTCGAGTTCTAGCTAACAAGCTGACTTAACAACACAACTGCTCAAATAGGAACTAATGACAACCAGCTGTGTGCTTCTCTTCCCCCTCCCTTTATTATCGCGTTACAATACTAGGAGAAAGTGTTGCGAATATGGCACAAATACAGCTTATCAGAAAAAGTCACATGAATCAAGCACTAAAAATCACACAAACAAAGCAAGTTGAAATTTCCTGCAAATTATGATCTTCCATGCACAATCAAGTGGGGAATAATACACGCAATATCGGTGCTAGAGGTGCTCATGATATTGGTCAATGCCAAGAATCACGTAGACTATGCACAACGATATACGGTATTTTCAACATGTGAAAACATGTACACATAGCAGTGGCGGTGATTAGGGGGCAGTTGCCCCTAACTTGTTGCCCCCGCACTATGCTAAACCTTAGCTACGAGGGAAAATAAACGGTCTTTGCCCCCCCCCCCCCCAGTTTCGGCAGCTTCCCCTCCTAGTTTTGGAAGCCAATCGCCGCCACTGGCATATAGCATTTTGTTTGAGCGTGAACGTGCGTGGGCGATCAAGTCGGAGCGAACACCAAGTTGAACGTAATTACACGAAACGTGTGTATTTGGACTATCTACTATCTACATGCAGTGGCATATTTAGGTGGCACTATCAGACTTGAGGCTTCCACCCTTGTACGAAGATACAAAATCATATGATACATGGATTTCTCAAATAAATCGTGGGATTTATGGATTTTTCATTCATAACATTTGCAACAGAATTTTAGTTTTCGATATTTTCCAATCAGCTAGCTTTTGTAACTATAAGTGATAATTGTTGACGTTCTTGAAAACACATTCTGCTTCAATTTCCCTAATACCACATTATTAACTCATTGATAAAAAGCTGACCTTCGTGGCGTAGTGGTTGTCACAGCACGCTACGACGCAAGGGGTCCCGGGTGCAAGCCCCGGCCTGGGCAGGGGTGTTCTTTGGGAGTATCCTTTCATCAATTTCATCATATCATCATTCATCCTCATTAGCCAAAAGTGCCAGAAAAGCCAAGTAAAATTAACCAAATTAATCGATCAACCATAAACAAAATATATGCCTAACCTATAAACAATCGAGTAGATAACCTCTTGCGTTACCGAGCGAAGTGGCGCGGTTTTGGCGGAGAGGGAGCGTGAATCTACCGTTACACGGCAGCCGTAAGATCAGTATTTGTCACGCGAGAAGTAATGTAAAAATAACTTTCTCAAAAATTGTTTCTAACATATGAAACTGTCACGAACAGGCGTAGACAATGTTACACTAGGAATTGAAATACTGTACTAGTTTAAACGAACACTGAAGTTGTAATTTAAGGCACATTTCGCAGAAAAATAAATAGCACAGAAAAACTACGCATGACACATGTCAACCGTGTAAGAGATAAGCAACAAGAAACAACGACGGCAGGGCTCCCGGGTTCGAATCCCAGCCTAGGCATGGGTGTTCTATGCGAGTTTCCCTACGGTGATTTCATATCATCATTCATCCTCGTCTTCGCGATTAGTAAAAGTGGCGAAAAATAAACAAAATCAAACAAGTAAGCAACAGAAGAGAAGAACAAGGAAGGTCACGACACTTTTGCAAACTGAGAAGTTAGTAAAATTAAAGATGGAAATCGGAAGAAATCAAAAATAAGATGGGATCAAAATGGTGAGATGGTAAGTGAAAATTTCAAAATATTTTATTTTGGACGAGAATGGGAAGCTTATCCACGCTGTTGGCATAATACATGGACCGCAGTGACGTCAGCGCGTTGTGTGAAGGAAGAAAAAGGTATAATCATGTCCTTAGCCCTCTCAGCCCGAAATGCCATTGGTTGAAGTCATTCTTTTTCTTATTCAGTGGTTTCGTTTATCATGATTCATTTTTTCTGGCTATGGTGTCTTCTGTAAAAACGACCGGAAATTATCAGTATGCCATTGTTATTTTAGGTATTGCTTTCTTCCAAGGTAAGTTCCTCATTGTCACACATATTTCTATGTCCTTTCCTGTACGATAAGGCGAGTCCAGAAGTAGGTGATAACACCACGAAAGCTATATAAAAACAGGTTAGGTGCACCTTCATTGGTTACCCATTTTCACAAGCAAGATAGGAAATGGTTACATTCTTTCACCTCGACCAGTTGTAAAATATTTCCTTACATATTTCCCAAATCGAACTTTCATGTTTCGATTCAGGTCGATTCGATTTCTCTTCTCGCTGTTCTGAGTGGGTCGAGTGGTCTTGCAGTTTCGGATTAGCAAGCCTTCTACAATCACTGAAAGAGTCCATTGTTTTCATCCAATGCCAGAAACTGCTTGTAAGAGAGCATGTTGTGTGGAACTTATCAGCGAAACTGGCCTGTAGATCTAGACCACGTCATTCTCCACCTCTCCTTTCAAGTTGAGTTGTGGATATTAAGAGGAAGTTCATCGAGCCTGCCATTGACAATGCACACTTTGTGTTGAAGGAGCTCTTGAAACTACGGACGTTAGACTCGAGCAGCATGAGGCTGGGCATTCTTTACGAGTTTTTCTCTCTCTCTTTAATGCGTTAGGCGTTTTATATTACTGGCCTGAAAAGTCGGTTAGAAACGAATCGACATTACTTCCACGATTAAAGAGTGCAATACAAAGTGGATGATTTAAAATTAACTGGAATGTTATTGTGCACTTTTATGCTATTGAGATGCACATGTACACCATATAAACTTGACGGCGTCCTCCAAATTGCCTCAGTACCCTAAATATTGGCAATCTGAGACAATTTATAACTATTTTGGGATAAAACACAACTTTACGAACACGGCTTAAGGGCTGACCACCCGGGCGATTGCCCGAGGCGCTGCCCCTCGAAGCGCCCTCTTTTGAGTATCACCAAAACCTTATTTATGATTGCATAAGTGTGGATATTTGTTTTAAAAAGAATTGAATTTGTGTAAACAAGAATTAATTGAGGTCACTGCTGTATAACGTAATAAGTAGTGCTATGCCATTTTTAGGTATGTAGAGGAAAGTCGCCAAAACTGACACATGCCTATTTCACAGCTGAGAAGTCCTGCCACTTCGCGGAAACAGGGTAACTCTATTCTCTAGGCTCTCGATATTATGCAACCAGCGAAACAAGTGTTCGTGACGGTTTTCTTTGTGTAGGGAGAGATTTTTGTTTTGGGGTGATTTCAATATTTTTGTTTGTCTGTCCATAGTGCTATATTATCAGTGGCGTGCCCAGGATTTTCGAAAGGGAGGGGTTACGTACACTTCTTCTGGTAGTCAGCTCTCATTTTGCCATATTTTCCTACCTTTGATGTTCTTTTTTTTAGGAATACTGGACCAAAAGGGGAGGTTATAACCCCCACCAACCCCCCCCCCCTTGGGCACGCCACTGTATATTATCCATGTTGGAAGGACGAGTAAAGTTTTATAGTTTCAATCACGTTATTGTAGATAGAATAACGATTCCAAACATATATTTCTTTTAGTTGGGAAGAGGTGGTACTCATGCGCGTCCGGAAGGGGGGCAAGGGGGGCCGTGCCCCCCCCCCTGGAAAAGGAAAGTCAACCAAAAATTATGTATTTCACACATACAATTTCATTTTAGCCACAATAATATGTGTTAATTATTGCATGAACACCATAAATTCAAATTTAAGCAATATTTTTTTTAGGTAACAATACTCTTTTGGGGGAAAATGTGACTTGTTTGCCCCCCCTGGAAAAAATACCTTCCTTACCCCTCCCTGGAAAAAATCCTGCGGACGTCCATGGTGGTACTTGTAGATTTTTGAGGTTATTGTTGTTGATGGCGTCGTTCCCTAAACCGACATACGTCAAAAATTGAGTTCCCTAAAGCGTTACGCCAGATCAATATGTCCTAGATGCTGAATGTATTTTTTGTGAAGGACTATATTCTGAGGAAGCCAGTGGTACATGTATATCATTTGTGCAATCTTTGGGCTCATGTTCAATGTGCAGGTGCAGAACATGACCTGTAGTCTGTGATTTCTGAAAATGACTTTATTTGTGTTGCCATTGAAGACTAAATAGGCCAAATAAATTAAATTTCCTTTCATGTTGATGAAATGAATTGCTTTATTCTCTAATAGAAGCCATTAAAATATTATCACACACATTCATTTGCGTTGCTTTGTAATTTAATTCCTTACTTATTAAACAGGTATGTCGGTTTAGGAACCCTTTTTAAGATGCCATGATTGTACCATACGTGAAAAAACTATTTTGTGAAACAAAATGTTGTTGTAATAGATATTGTTATACAGCTTATACTTGGGCATGGAATTGATATTCTCATTGATGTATTCCACTTCGGAAAATTCCTTCTCTACTCTGAGTTAAGGTTAAAAAACAAAACGGTATGTCGGTTTTGGTGACTTTCCTCTACTAAATAAACACATACAATAAAGGTGTAATTTAACAGTAACACCTAAAGTATTTTAAAATATGGCTATTATTTTTCGTCATTAAAACCATAAATATGGCCATGTTTATTGTTGGATGAATGAAGGTAGAAAGTTTGAGGGAGAGAGGTGGAAAGTTGGGGCCGCCAAGAATTCACCTCGCCGGGATGAAAATTTTCTCACACACTCTCTTTACAAGAATTCTCAATAAAGTTTCGTAGGTCTATCTCCAGGATTGTCATGTCTGAACACTCTCTTTAGCGTTTAAAACACAACCTAAGATTAAAAACACTTTCTAATTTAAAGCATTTTGTTCTGAATCTTAATTCACGTAATTGTTAATGTAAATATAATATGTTATTGCATTTTCACCGCGTGCGTCGAACGATCTCGCCACTGAAGTATCCTAGTTCGAATCCCGACCTAGGCATGGGTGTTATTTGTAAGCACCCCTTCATCAGTCAATCGTATTGTCGCGATTAGCCGAAGTAGAGATAAATGCAACGTAAAATAATTAAATTTAAAAAAATACAAATACGTACAATGCGATATTTGCGATCACAGTGTAGCCACCACGCGAAAAGATTGACCTGGCCAATCTGGAAATAATCTGATTTCTTTCGAACAACTTATGAGATATTTTAAAATAACGTATAAACTGGTATTTTACCAAGGTAATTATGTGTTTCTGATATATCATTTAATGATCAACTATTCTTAAGAAATAAATTTTCATAACGTGTGGTGTTTTTTTAAAAGAAAAAATTGGTTAAACACTGTTTAGAACGTTTAAAACGTAAAAAAATGTTTCCTTTAGGAAATACCATTTGTGCCAACTCTGCATATTATGCCTATCAACATGACAAACACTTCAAGAACCTGCACTATTTTCTTATCAGCTGAAATTTTGACGACATAATTTTGATGAATCATAATTGTGGTTTCCCTGACATTTTAATTGCGTAATTTAAGCGTCTCATTCTGCGAGTCAAGTGTGGTACGTATACTGCCTAGGAATTGATAGTTACAATATCTCTTGTACAGTGTAAAGACTGTTGAACATATACAATTAAAATTGTACTGCGAGTTATTATATTTAAGTTTTTGATTCTAAAATCAATAGACGAAATACATATTAGTTTCGATGAATTTGCCTGCTTATTACACGGAATCAGAAAAATAAATGTTATAATGTAGTGAGCCTCGCTGAAATTTAAGATCTCGTCAACAAGATATAGGTTTTCCCATTTCACTCTCAGGCATCAATACGTTTTCCATGTGAAAAGAACGCCGAATGATAGGCCATATCATAGAGTCGCAATAATATACAACATACTGCCTCTTAATTGCTAGTCACCAGAATATGGAGGATTTTTCTCGGAGGTTGCGTTCTAGGGGGTGCGAAATACACAATAAAAAAAAGGCGGGGTCATTTACAACATTAGTTTTCCCCGAGTATTTTACTGCTTTCATTTCAAAATTTTGATTGTCCAAAAATTAGGTTACCAGACGTTCTCTTATACCCGGACATGTCCTATTTTTCGGGTCCTAAATATGGTCCGGGCGGGTTTTTAAGAAAATGGGGAAATGTCCTCTTTTTAGGGGTATAGAAAACTGCTTCAACTTCAAGATCGGTAACAAAATTTTACATTTGTAAATAATTGTTAAAATTGTTTCCATGTTCAATTTCAAAGTTAAGAAATACAACACTCTCAGTTGCAAGCGCAAAGACAAGAAACATTTCTTCCAACAAAGAATTAATATAGTTTATGCAGTTCATTATTATGTAATATTCCAGTGACGACTCGAGACTTGTTCGGAGTGTAGGAAGAATTTATGGTAAACCGAAGAAGGTTTGAAAAATGCGTTAATTACATTCACACGTATCGCTTGTACAGTGGGATCCATGAATATTACCGTGCAAATTGTCCATGACTATTTTCATTAATTATTCTCTTACATCCTGTGTGTTCTTAAGCGATGGATTTTTTATGTATGCTGGTGCAGAAATTGTCAACAGCTTGTTTTGAGTTTTCTTTTAATTCTTGAAGCTCTTATTGGGTCAAATAAAGTGCACGAACATGGTGATGAACAATTTGCACGGTAATACTCATGGATCCCACTGTACTATCCTCTGCATTTAGAATGTTAGCTGCAGGCCTATGCTCAAGGTTGGGCAAGGCGCCCTTGCACCTCACTTTGAACTATGAAATATTTAAATATGAACCTCGAAAAACCGACGAAATAACATTAACGATATTCCATATTTTTCAAGAATTTCGATTTTCTTCTCCCTCCCTGTCATCGAGTGGATTCACGATAACAAAAAGTGCTGCATAAACCTCGAAATTATGCTAAATGTTTCTAAATTGTGCTAGGATTTATTATTAATTACTTTTTTCGGATAATTGTAATTCTGCATCTACTTTTCTAGAGTTTTGAACTTGCGTTACTTATTCTTAACAGTTATGTAATAGTATAAATTTTCCCCCAAAATTGATTAAAATTGTGCAACAAACAACATGGGTTCAACAGAGAAAGAAGGTTTGAGAAAATTGTTTAGCTCCAAATTTCCACCGATTTCCTACCACAAAATCTCCTGACGAACTAAATCGGGCAGGATGAAGAAAATATAGAAGATGGATCGTGGCATGGTTGTAAAAAAAGCTTGCCGCTGGTTCGGCATACTCCCTTTCGTTTGAAACATGTCCGCTGGTGAAGTAGATATGTGGACATAATATTATTTCTATTTCCTGAAAACATATTCCATTGAATTCGATTTTTCCTCTCCCAGGGACTTTTGTAGATTTTACCATTATGTCAAAAGCAGGGTGCTAAGTGCCAACATATATCAAACTGTGCTTGGTTTAGTACCAATATGCTGGGATTGACAACGCTGATTGAGGAACAACTTGCTGGTTCCTCAGTCCTCGCCGATCTTCGCAACCTCCCCGCCCTCCCTTCACTGCCCCTTCCATCTGTCTGTAGGATGGCCGACGTGGTTCCTCAGCGAACGGCAGAAAGCCTGTGGCCATCGTGTTTCGGCTTCTGCTGGTGCTTTCGAAAGCAGTCAAATCTTGACAGTAGTAAGTTCTTTCTTTTCAAAAACTCTCAATTTACGTTCTTCTTTTAAAGTAAGAGACGAAGTTTCAGAACCGTATAATCAGTGCCGGATCTACAAGTCTTGCCCCCCCCCGTAAAATATTATCAAAGGCCCCCCCCTCTGCCTACACACACACACACCCAACTCAACATTTTGGGAAGGGGGTTACGTGATAGGACACTGTTTTCTCACACCTGGAAAATGGTACATTTGTTAAAATCATGTAGTCACTCGTAACTTTTTCCTGATTCAAGACTGGTTGAAGAAAGCTTCGCTACTGCATTTCTCGTGATGTCCCTAAATGTCGTTCGTGGCACGGTGCTATGTGCACAGGGAATTTTACTTTTCTCTACCTGTTTGGTTTGAGTTGCTGTTTTAAGTCCACTCTATGCACAGTAAGGCTAATTGGGACTGGACCTACAGTTTAAAGTGGGATCCGAACTACTTGTGCCTCCACCGGGTATCGAACCTGGGACCCCTTGATTACAAGGCAATGACGCTACCACTGCGCCATGGAGGAGGCCTTTTCTCTACCTGTATATGTTGTATTCGTTCCTGTACTCCTGAGTAACTAAGTTTGTTTCTTACATATGCATATACGAACCCTCTACTATGTCAATGGCTGAGGGCCCCTTAAACGCTTATTTGTCTCCGCCCCCCTCCCCCCCGCACTGCGGGGTTTTGCTGCTTGTAGATCCGGCACTGCGTATAATAGTACCAGCATAGTAAATAAATATTAGTATATTCCGACATTTGCATATAATGAGGCCTATTATGAGTTATACTGAAACGGTGTAATTTTATTTTACAGGGGTGTGTGATCTACAAGCTCACCAAAACACTAGTAAACCCAAAACTTGTGTTCGAAGTGCTGCATCTAAAAATGTCCTCTTTTCTAAAGTTTGTTATCTGGTAACCCTACCAAAAATTTTGGGGGGAGGGGCAGTAACCCCATCAGCCCCCCTTTTCCATGTGCATACGAAGGATATGATTCTACTCATTATTAGGCCTCCCCGATTGCGTTGTGGTAACGTCGTCCCCTTGAAATCAAGTGATCCCGGGTTCGATACCCGGTGGAGGCACATGGCACAGTGGTTCGGAGCCCACTTTAAACTGTAGGTCCAGTCCCGATTAGCCTTCCTGCGCATAAAGTGGACTTAAAACAACAAATCAATCAAACCTACTCATCATTATTCAAAAACAGCACAATGATAAAACAATAATTCAGAATTGTTTACCAATCGAAGAACACAATCAACGAGACATTTTTATCCATTCATCCACATTTGCCGTCCGGGCGCGCATACTTAAGACTCGCATGCAGATGCAGATGTAAACAATGCATTGAAACCGTTTAAATGTGCTGTCAATCAAGTTCAAATATAATAATAATAAATCCGTTGCGCAACAGCCCATGAGGGCCTAGGCGTACCTACCGACTGCCGGTCTCCCTCCCACGATTTCCTTCGTCACCTCTAAGCGTGGAGATCTTCAACCAGTATTGGAATAGTCGGGGGGGTCGGCCCGACGTATCCCCAGCCGTTATAGTAGGTCTCCGTGACCGGATTACGCTCACTCACTCGGAGCTCCCCAATTTCCTCACGATGGTGGGTTGCCACCGGCCCTATACGCGGGCCGAATAAATTCCGACCAGAGCCGGATTCGAACCTATGCCGTCCCGCAGCGAACGATCTCAAGACGAGTGAACGCCTTAACCCGCTCGTGTACTCAATTTGTTCATCGCCGTATTCATCAACTTTGTTTTGTGAGGTTCTGAAATTGAAACAAAACCGTCAAGAGGACAGAGGCACCTCTGGAACGCCACTAGACACAAATTCACCCAGCGTAAGGGCATAGGATGAATAATTCAATGTAGAATGATTGAAAACTGTTATGAATAACCTGTGTCTACGTATCTTTTATCTTGATTGTACTACATATTGTATTAAACTGACACGTACTATACATACACGCTGAGCCCCGGTGACTAACTTCCATTTGCAAGTATAATTTTGAAGCGCTTCGCGGAATTTGGTGACAGCCATGGGAACCAAGGTCATGGCGATTTGAGTTCCCTTGCTATGGGTAGCAGACGAAAGAAAGCGGATATCACATGATTGGAACTCGTGGCAGCGACGGATGCGTGGAATGGGTAATAATTGCTTGTAATCGGACATGGAGGGTATGTGGAATGTCGCACGAGTCAATTAGTTTGCACAAATTGTTAGCTCACAATTCCCAATGTCTAGTAAGAATTTTTTAGTTTCAATAATAATTATCGGATATTTCGTATCTCAAAAGTACCCTGTATTGTTCTAATTCTTATACGTAAAAGGTCGTCAGCTTGTAAACCACATTAAAACTGTGTGATGTAATCATGAGTGTACCCTAGAGGGGTTACGGGGTGTCAGAACCCCTGTTCTGAAGAAAATAAAAACAACATAATTATTTCGATCTATGTTCCTGTTCGTATGTGTTTCACTTTTGTAAACAGTCGAGTCCTCTCCCCCAAGCCCCATACAGAATTCATGTCTGTCATAAACCAACAGTAACCAGAGGCGTCATTCCTATCATTCAAATCTTCGTTCTAATCTGTTAAACACTTTCTCATTTTGCAGGTTTTATAACATCGTTTAAATATTTCCTTACGTACTGGACAAGGGAAAATTTAATTCGGCTCGATTACATGTAACTTTAGAGTGAAAATTAACAACCGTGAGTGTTGAAATGCAATAATGAATTTAAATACCCCTCCTCCAAAACCGTGATATATTCCAATTTGGGAGGGGGAGGGTGTATTTATTGCTACAGAATCTTACAGCCCAAACTGAAGACATGAATAAATAACACCCCAATACTGAATTCGTAAATATATCTACGTACTCACCTCGCTAGAAAACGAGTATTCAGCTCGCAATATCTTCTTGTAAAGCCTAGTTGTATTTTCGTCATCGAAGGGGAAAGTTCCAGCCAGGAGGATGTAAGCTATAACTCCAACGGCCCAGAGATCAACAGCGCTTGTGTAGGGCCTTCTGCTAACAATCTCTGGGGAAATGTATTCCGGAGTGCCACAGGCGGTATACATGAACGCATCCCCGCCAGAGCGACGAGTACATGCTAACCCGAAATCGGTTATCATGAGCCGGGAATCGTTTCCGGGGTGGTAATAGAGGAGATTGTCTGGTTTCAGATCGCGGTGGGTTATTCCGAGACCATGCAAATAGCGAACACCATCCAGCACCATTTTCAGAACTCGAATCGCGTCCCTTTCGGTAAAAAAACCTCTTGAAATAATCCTGTCGAACAAATCTCCCCCGATCGCCAGCTCCATCATCAGGTAAATCCTATGCTGCGTTTCCATCACTTCTATGAGGTGGATGATGTTCGGGTGGCGCACCCTCCTCAATATCGACAGTTCTGCCTCGAACAGCTCGCGACCTTTCCGACAGTCTATCACTTTCATAGCGTACGGTTGCTTCGTGACCCTGTGTTCGACCCTCACCACCCGGCTGAAAGTCCCCTTCCCGATCAGAGCTTTCACTTCGTACTTGGCCGATATTTTGGAGTCGCACTTCGATTTGAACTTCTGCTTCTTCTCCGCACTGCCATTGGACAACCTACGCGTGATTCCGTCACTGCCCTTGCACACTTGGTTCCTGTTCGGGCTGCACTCACTTAACGTCAAATCGACGTCATACATCACAGGCTTGATGTCCACTTTAGGCTGGTCGGTCACTTTCTTGGGTTTGTCCTTTTTGCTAAGTAAACAGCCCATTGCCGCAACTCCCGTTTCACAGCACTTTCACAAACAACCGAGCATTTTGCCCGCACGAGTTTTAAACAGCAGACGTGTCAGGATTGCGTTAGTCCGTTAGCTCGCGTCATACCACTGCTCATCTTCGAATGCCACTGCCTGAATAGCTTTTACCGCCACAAAGCTTTCGTCTGCTGCGAGCAGTGTTGCAAGCTGTAGGAATGCAAGTATTATCAAGTGTTTCAAGGTTGCGTCACTGCAGCTACAACCTCGTCTCGTAAGGTGCCCGGCGCAATTGAGTGCTCGCTTCTGAGAGTCCTGGGTTCGAGTCGAGTCACACAGTAAAATTTGTGTTGTATATCTGCGCTTCCTAATTTCCTGGTCCTGTAAGGCTATTGTAGGACCACAGGGCAAGTTTGGTACTTTTTCTTTTTTAAAATTTAGCAAACTTATATTTAATGTTGCTTTTGTAGCATTCTTACATCACTTGGTCAGTCTAAGAAATAATTCATAGGCACGCCAAACTTCAGCTTCTCTCTTGCTTTTCCCATTAATATTCGGCATCATAGATTACATTTTATATTTTAAACGAATTATCGATTTGGTAAATTATTTCACTTAATGTGAATACCACTGGCGTAAGCAGGATTTCTTTACGGGAGGGGCTGGAGTTGAAAAGGCTGATACTACATACGGGTCGGTAGACACAATAAGATATTCCGTATATTTAGAATTTTCTACCTTCAAAAATGACAACTTGGAGTCATTTTAAGAGGGGGCTTACATTTACGCTCTGGATTTTTTCCTGAGTTCACTGCTTTTATTTGAAAACGTCGATTTTCTCAAGATTTCGGAGAGGGCTGTAGCCCATCAGCCCCTCCTCTACATACACCAGTGGTGCATACTGCATATTACGACTTATAAGAGGTTCATTAGAATAGAATATCGCACAAGGCAAGAAATGTGTAATTAAAGCTCATTTTCATTCTGAAAACTGGTGTATAAAGCAACTGTTTTTGTTATATTGTTAGCATGTGATTACTTTTGAATCAATAAGATTTTTCATTAGATTCTATTTGATTTTTCTATTACAGCACGCTAAGACGCCAGGGGTTAGGGGTTCGAATCACGGCCTGGTCATGGGTGTTTTTTAAGTGTCCTTTCATCATATCATCACTCATTAGCCAAAAATGCCATAAAAGCGACGTAACATAACCTAATTTAATCAGATAATCTATTTTCTTCGTCATTACCAGGGAACGGTTTTATAGGTAAATACTTATTTATGTATGAAGCCGACATCAGTTATATTTTGTATTATCTTTGGCCATCATGGCATGTAGGCTCGAAAAATTCAGTTTTTATAATTTCAAATGCACTCCAATTACTTCTTGCGATATTGAACGCAGTTTTAGTCAATATAAAACCATCTTAGGATCCCGGGTTCCGGTTTGATACCCGGTGGAGGCACATAGTGGTTCGGAGCCCACTTTAAACTGTAGGTCCAGTCACAATTAACCTTACTGTGCATAAAGTTGACTTAAAACAACAACTCAATCAATTCAGTAAATCCATCTTCTGTTGTCTCAACAGAAGGAAATTTACATTCCAACACTTACAACAAAATTTTGTTATTCATTGTTTTGGAAACAGAAAATGAAAATACAGTTTGTGTTTTTTACAATTAATATCAATGTAAGTGTATTGTATTTTATGTAGCTCGTGTAGTGCCTTATTGTATTAAAAAGGTAATTTTTTACAATTTTAAGTCCATATTTAACTCCATTTTTTGATGGAAATAACGAAATATGTATTTACATACTTAGCACATTTTTAATACATATAAATCGTTTCCCTGGTCATTACATAAATCACGTCTACCTAACCAGCATTATTGTTCTTACAATTCTCATAAGTTAAAAGTACCACGCCAAGACTATGAACGATTATATTGAAAAAAATGTTTTTTTTTAAATTTTTTGTATACATAATTTAACCATGATAGGAAGATAAAGGTGAAGATAATTGCAAAGTCTATGAATATATAAACTATTGTAATTTTTTCCACAAAATCTGGAGAGAATAAATCAGAATTAACAAGTTTTACATAAAAACATTTCGTTGCACGTTTTAATTTATATCTGTAAGCTTATGAAATTAAATTACTTTAATATTTAATTATCAAATGGAACTCAATAGATATTCCAACAAACCTATTCTTAATTCATTCTCTAGGGATTTGCGTGAAAATAATAATAATAATAATAATAAATAAATGTTGGTTAAACAAACGAATGTATCATATTTCAACTTTTATTCCAATGAAATCTCAAAGCACGAAGATGAGTCGACAATCATCTTGGAAGCAAATGAAAGAACTGTTTGAACAATCACGTGTTTGGGAAAGCAAAATGATTGACGCGATGTTCAGACGCTATTTCGGATGTTTACAAAAGCACATTCATTATGGGTCGATTTGGACATCCGGTTGTCTAGAAGCTCAGTCAGAATTTCATCTGGGAACACTCTACACAAGGCTGAATGGACAACAAGGCTGTATTTTAAAGATTGAGAGATTCGCACACCAACGTTTCTGTAAACGTGAAGGTCGTCCAATCCAAAGCAGAACCTGAGGCAGAACTGTGCGATCGTCATATTTTCAAGGGCGTTGTTATTCTTCTCAAGGATCGTTCCGGTGCATCGCAGACTTGCATTCTCTTCGCCGCTTGAGGAAGAAGACAGGCCATTGCATTGAACATTTGATTGAACATGCACGGCGAGTATACGATATGCAGAGGGCATAAATGGAGATTTTTACTATACTCTGTCGGTCCCAGGAATCACATAAATGTAGAGAAGGGAAGAAATCGAATGGGCGGAGCAAACCAGTAGTAGCACACTGAATGCTTTTCGCAAAGGGACGGGAGGGAAGCGATGTGTCCAAGAACAGATCTGTATGCGGAAGAGACGCCCCTGAATGCTCAACCAAGAGTAGAAGAAACTCGCGAACTAAACCGGACAGCCCCTTCGTTTGTTTCCTCGTGTTCAGTGGCGTGTCCAAGGTAGTAGTGGTGGGGGAATATCCAGGCCCGTACCCATGGCTTTCTCCCCTCGAACTATGAAATATTTTAATATGAACCTATAAAAATTACGAAAATAACATTGGCATTGGAATTTTGATTTCGCCCATACAAAATGGATCCCAATTTAAAAACTGTAGGTCCAGTCCCAATTAGCCTTACTGTGCATGAAGTGGACTTAAAACACCAAATCAATCAATCAGTCGTCCATGCATAAATAAATGGCTTTGTAGTGGAGACGCGCAGGTTACAGAAGCCTGCTGCAGCCTACAATATTGAGTAATTTTAGTTTTACACCCGTTGATGCATAGCTACCAGACGTCTGTCCCAGTCGGTCGGGACAGTCAGTTCTTTTCAATCCCTCTCCAGACTTCTATCGATCTGCTGTAGTCTCGTTTCTTTGGTTAACTCATATTTACACCTGTTCTTTATTTTAATAATCGTTGGTGATACATATAGTAATTTAATTTATAAATAGCTATATTATTTTCTATAAACAATGAATTATAATGGCTGTAGTTTTCTATCGGCAAGTTTAATTCTTCCCGTTACTTTCGACCATAATGTTGCAATTCTACAATTACACGTTTAGCTCTACCTGCAATGCTACCAGAGCATTGGTGGTCACATCTAATACTCCACCAACATTTTGCCGACCACCATGGCGGAGTGGTTAGAATGACGCGCTGCAAATCCAGGGATCCGGGTTCGAATCTCTTAAACAGTTTCATCATATCTTCACTCATCTTCATCATCGCGATTAGCCAAAAGTTGCAGAAAAGCAACGTAAAATAACCTAATTCGATAAATCCAACAGCATTTCTGATTTTCTCTTTGCTCCACATTTTCGCCCTCCCCCCCCCCCCCCAATTCTGGGTCCGGGCCTGGTCATAACCATAATAATCAGGCCCGTACCGTATTCTGTAAAAATAATCCTTATGAAGCATTCTGAAATTATATACTAATGAAGTTACTAAAATTAAAACTAAAGTGCATTGCTTTATTCCAACAAGATTGCCTTGCTATTATTTAGTACTGGAATCATAGGCGTGCGAACGGGGGTCAACGGGGGTCAGTTGCATCTCCTAATACTCTCACGTAGAAATTTAGTGTAGGCAAATCTTACTACCGTTAATAAACAATAATATTATCTTTAAAAATTAAAGTATTTTCATGCCGACGAAAGTTCCAAGCAACTACATCGGGTTTATTTCCTATGTAATTGGACGATCTCACTTTGTTCTCTGGCAAATTACTTGTTATTACGACTCGCACATTTTATTCGTTATCCTAGATGTGTTACAGCTACGTGGTCGCAGAATAAATTAGAAATGAATAAATTATGTGTAGTTGTATTGAATCTGCTATACGAAATCATGTTTATATGTAAATTAGTCTGAATCACAGAGAAGGAAAATTAAGGGGGAAGGAAACAGTGAACTCTTGTGCCACAGGAGCTAGAATTATTCTAGTAGAGTGATAATCGGTGGGTCCGGACACACACCACATACGCCCCTGTTTAGTATCCATCAATACAAAAGGGCAGTGAGACGGAATGAGGATATTCTTCCTCAGACTGAACTTTCATCAAGGGTCTGCGTACGGCTATGACTGGAATCTGAATGTGTATAGTAATAGCTAATGTATTTGTATTTTCGTCACTTTTGGCTAATTGCAACGATGAGTATGGAGATATCTCCATACTTGCTTATCATTCTGATGGATGACGTTCTGAAAGAAATAAAACCAAAGATGAGACAATTCAAGGTAGGAAATTGGAAACTGTAACTGTATCTGAACTTTTATATGCAGATGATATTGTATTGTTTGCAAATTCACAAGCAAACCTACAAAGAAAATTAGAAATAATAAATGGTAATATGTCAAAGAAATATATGAAAAGAAACAAAGATAAAACAACTGTGTTACGAATAGGGAGAATAGAAAAACTCTGCATAATAAGCCTTGAAGATTCAGAGCTAAAACAAGTACAAAGTTTCAAGTATGTAGGTGCTACAGTCAATAGTAATGGAAAAGTAGATGAAGAATTAAACACTCGAATAAAGAATACCAACAGATTATATTATGCAATAAACAAAGGATTATTAGGGGAAAAGGAAATAAGCCAAAAATAAAAAATGATTGTGTACAAATCAACTTATGTACCAACCAACATTGATATATGGAAGTGAATCCGGGATAATTAATGAAAAACAAAAACAAAACTTACAAAAAATAGAAATGAAATATTTGAGGAGAACAGTGGGAAAGACCAGAAGGGACAAAATCAGAAATCAAACAATCAGAATAACATTAAACACAAAACCAATATATCAGTATGTTGAGCAAGCACAACTCAGATGGTTTGGATACCTCAGCAGAATGCCTGAACAGCGAATACCTAATCAGGTATGGGAGGCAAGAATGGGAAGATTGGATGTGAAGAGACCGAAAGGAAGACCACGTAGGACATGGAATGAGGGAATGAAGGATATCCTGAGCAGGAGGAACATCTCGTGGAGTGAAGGAAGGAAGTTGGCAGAAGATCGTGACAGATGGCGAGCTCTCTGCAGAACCGACACCAATCGGTAAAAAAAGAGGATCAGAATCAGAATAAGTGAAAGCATGGATGAGTGATGGTCAGATAAAATTGATGAATGGACATCCACGCCCAGGCCGGGACTCGAACCCGAGAACTTCGAAAATCGGCCACTTAACGTTCTCGCCCACCGAACCGGGTATGTGGTAACTAATTACTGGGAATAGCAACACTTTCAGAGGCAGTATTTGCGCAAAAACTCTGAAGCAATATTCTTCCGCTCTCCGGTCAGTACACTACATTGTTAACTGTCCATCAGACATGCAACAAAGACCAGCTTTGTTTAGAGGCAAGGCCAGTATCTGATGGATATCCACGCAAGGAATATTTCAACCATCACATGAGAAGAAGCGATGGAAGGGGGGGGGGAGTAAAGTGGTAGAGGAATTTGGAGAACAGACAGATGCTCACAGAGAGCTTCTTTTTTCTCCTGAACAGGGACTGAATTGTCTATTATGAGCCTTCTGCAAGATCTTCATCACAAGGGCTTGTTTTGTTGCTGTGTTGAGTGAATATATTTTGACTGAACAAGGAGGCATATTTTCCCATGCCCTTTCTGCCAACATTATTTCGTTTTAATGTTAACTGCGCTCCTTAG
This sequence comes from Lepisma saccharinum, assembly GCF_977018435.1. Lineage (NCBI taxonomy): Eukaryota > Metazoa > Arthropoda > Insecta > Zygentoma > Lepismatidae > Lepisma > Lepisma saccharinum. Next base: position 41,654,405 of record NC_139245.1, read on the forward strand.
CTTTGTACGATGATCAGGTGTTGTTTCTCAATACCAGTGTTCGGAAAGTTACTTTTAAAATGGTAACTAGTTACAGTTACAGTTACTTGCTTAAAAAAGTAACAGCTACAGTTACTCATTTAAAAAAGTAACCGTTACAGTTACTCATTTATAAAAGTAATTGAGTTACAGTTACAGTTACTTGCTTAAAAAATTAACAGCTACAGTTACTCATTTAAAAAAGTAACCGTTACAGTTACTCATTTATAAAAGTAATTGAGTTACTGTTACTGGCTTAAAAAGTAACAGTTACAGTTACTCATTTTAAAAAGTAACCGTTACAGTTACTCATTTATAAAAGTAATTGAGTTACAGTTACTGTTACTGGCTTAAAAAGTAACAGTTACAGTTACTCATTTAAAAAAGTAAGTGAGTTACAGTTACAGTTACTTGCTTTAAAAAGTAACAGTTACAGTTACTCATTTAAAAAGAACAGTTGCAGTTACTGTTACTTGCTTAAAAAATAAGTTACAGTTACTCATTTAAAAAAGTAACTGAGTTACAGTTACATACTTGCTTAAAAAGTAACAGTTACAGTTCCAGTTACAGCTAGTCTACTCATTTAAAAATGTAACTGAGTTACAGTTACTGTTACTTGCTTAAAAAGTAAGTTACAGTTACTCATTTAAGATAGTAACTGAGTTACAGTTTCTGTTACTTGCTTAAAAAGTAACAGTTACAGTTACTCATTTAAAAAAGTAACAGTTCCAGTTACTTGCTTAAAAAGTAACAGTTACAGTTACTTATTTAAAAAGTAACAGTTGCAGTTACTGTTACTTGCTTAAAAATAAGTTACAGTTACTCATTTAAAAAAAGTAACTGAGTTACAGTTACAGTTAGCTACTTGCTTAAAAAGTAACAGTTACAGTTCCAGTTACAGCTAGTCTACTCATTTAAAAATGTAACTGAGTTACAGTTTCTGTTACTTGCTTAAAAAAGTAACAGTTACTGTTACTTGCTTAAAAAAGTAACAGTTACTGTTACTTGCTTAAAAAATAAGTTACAGTTACTCATTTAAGAAAGTAACTGAGTTACAGTTTCTGTTACTTGCTTAAAAAGTAACAGTTACAGTTACTCATTTAAAAAAGTAACTGAGTTACAGTTACTTGCTAAAAAACGTAAGTTACAGTTATTCATTTAAAAAAGTAACTGAGTTACAGTTACATACTTGCTTAAAAAGTAACAGTTACAGTTCCAGTTACAGCTAGTCTACTCATTTAAAAATGTAACTGAGTTACAGTTACTGTTACTTGCTTAAAAAGTAAGTTACAGTTACTCATTTAAGATAGTAACTGAGTTACAGTTTCTGTTACTTGCTTAAAAAGTAACAGTTACAGTTACTCATTTAAAAAAGTAACAGTTCCAGTTACTTGCTTAAAAAGTAACAGTTACAGTTACTTATTTAAAAAGTAACAGTTGCAGTTACTGTTACTTGCTTAAAAATAAGTTACAGTTACTCATTTAAAAAAAGTAACTGAGTTACAGTTACAGTTAGCTACTTGCTTAAAAAGTAACAGTTACAGTTCCAGTTACAGCTAGTCTACTCATTTAAAAATGTAACTGAGTTACAGTTTCTGTTACTTGCTTAAAAAAGTAACAGTTACTGTTACTTGCTTAAAAAAGTAACAGTTACTGTTACTTGCTTAAAAAATAAGTTACAGTTACTCATTTAAGAAAGTAACTGAGTTACAGTTTCTGTTACTTGCTTAAAAAGTAACAGTTACAGTTACTCATTTAAAAAAGTAACTGAGTTACAGTTACTTGCTAAAAAACGTAAGTTACAGTTATTCATTTAAAAAAGTAACTGAGTTACGGTTACAGTTAATTGCTTAAAAGTAAGAGTTACAGTTACTCATTTTAAAAAGTAACTCAATTACAGTTACCTTACTACAAAAGTAACTGTAAGTTACTTTTACAGTTACCTTACTACAAAAGTAACTGTAAGTTACTTTTACAGTTACTTTCTGCTGAAAATTTTCTTTCAACATACACAAATCGATCATTAATTGTAATAAAATATTTTGTGGAGACTAACATGTACTTTACTCATGTTACTGGTACATAATATAAGTCTTCGTATATTTATATTTATTACAAAATAAAGTGCTTTCCTGTGCTTTGCGTCAAGCCATGAAGGTGTATGGGGGTTGTGAAGTTAGAGTCCCACATTTTCTTGATCACGGCCGAAGGTGGGGGTGATGTGATCAGCACCACGCCCCTGGCCGCCTTTACCCCAAGAGTTTCCTCCACGTACCCACTTTATACGACGCTGGGTGGGCGCCGGAGCCGCTTCAACAGGTGGAAAAAAATCCCGGTTCTTCCTTACCGAGAATCAAACCCGGGTCTCTCGCATGGTAGTCAGTAGTTTTTTAAAGGAATAGGTGGGTTTCATGTGACGTCTGGATTCGCAAGGAAATACCCACCACGTAGCGTTCGTTACACCTGCGCCAACTGTACGTACGTAGTCTGTTGTTAGTACTGTGTAAAATGTCGGTAACATTGCATAAAATTAATGACAATGTTGTCCCATGTGGAAATAGCGGAATTTTTCATATATTCAATCTCTTTGCGCAGTCGACAGAAAAAGATATCGAGAAGAAGCGAAGTTTTGCGGTGTAGATCCATATAAACTGAACGATAACGAAATGAAAAGAGACCTAAACTTTTGGCCAACTCTTGTTTACGTGTTTATTTACTTGACCCAACTAGCTATCTGGAATAAATTCGTTTTCGTATTTTTTAGTGGTTCGGATTCTGCTTGAAATATTTACATCCAGTGCAGATTAACTGTAAATTCCAAAGCTCTGCCATTGTCGTCTCTGTTTCCTTTTAACGTTTGTTCAAGCGCTCTAATTTAATATGGTAACAGTAATTCCACTCTTTGCTTTAACAATTTGGGATATGCCGGTCTTCGTAGTGTAGTGGTTAACTCAGCGCGCTACGATGCCAGGGGTCCCGGGTTCGAATCCCGACCTGGACATGGGTGTTCGTTGTTAGTGTCCCTTAATCAATTTCATCACTCAACCTCGTCTTCACGATTAGCCAAAACTGGCAGAAAAGCGAAGTAAAATAAACCAAATCAATTTGGGATACTTTGATGAATCATTAATATGTTTTAACCAAGCAGTGCTCTTTTTCCTAACAGTTCGGGGGCCTCCCCCATGGCGCAGTGGTAGCGTCATTGCCTTGTAATCAAGGGGTAATCAAGGTTTCGATACCCGGTGGATGCATAAGTGGTTCGGATCCCACTTTAAACTGTAGGTCCAGTCCCGATTAGCCTTACTGTGCATAAAGTGGACTTAAAACAGCAACTCAAACCAAACCTAACAGTTCGGAAAGCCTACTACCGGCACCTTTTCTCATGGATCGGATAAAAATTAATAACAGCCAATGGCGATTACGAAAAGAGGGAAGGGGAGGGTAATATATATATATCTAATAACCAAACTAGTAGAAGTGACAGATGACTCAACTTTCAATTGCTAATGACTAAATGTATGTTCACAGAAATCATGTCAGTAAAGAATCACACCCTGAAGTAGCAGAGGTTAGCAACAGAATTGAATTTTGAGCTCCAAATAATATTGTTTATGTGGATAATAAAAATTTACAAAAAGATAAAACACAGGAGTAGCCGTGGTCACGCCTCTATGAGACGATCACACGACCCTCCGTCCCAACAGGGTAATTTCTGAGTCTTCCACGTTGTTTATATATGAACGCTTGTCCTTGGAAGTCGCAACCGTGAGAGGTAGGTTTCAGTTCAATTTATAAAATTTACTTTTTCACAAATTAACACGGGGTTACTATGAGTACTTTGAATGCTTTATTTTCTAATAATTTGTAATATTTTTAACCAGCTATTAGCCATATTCCTCATAAAAATGAAATGTAGCATGAAAAACGTTTAGAAAATATTTCAGTCTCTGTATGTCTTTTGTGTCTGCTCATTTGTCTTTTAGATAACAATTAACATTTTTATTAAGAAGTATGTATTTACATTAAGAGGCCAACCTAACAATTTTATGCCGGCCACGGTAGCCGAGCGTGTTGGGTGGTCGACTCGAGTAGCTTCGATCCGGAGGTCTATTGTACGAGTCCCGACGAGGGCATGGGTGTGTTTTAATGTCCGCAACACACCTGTAAAGAAAGGACATGTGACGGGTGCCAATGCACTTAGTGTTGACGTACCCATATAAATAACCAATATTTAACAGTTTTATTTAATTATTTACATAAATGCTAACACATATCGCAGGAAAATAGTTTTACCTTTTTGTTTCTTGCTACAATATTTTACTTCTTAAATTTAATTTTGCAATAATAAAAAAACACATAGCATGTGCATTAAGATATAAATTGACATACACAACAAAAACATATGAACATGATTTCCAGTGGCGTATGCTGGGTTTCAAACCTGGGCTATCTCTTTTTATCATAATGTTCAAATGGGAGACTCTTTTTCGTTCAATTTCTTGGATTTTAAGGTGATGTGACATTGCGATTAAAATACATACATTACAATTTACTAATAATTATAAAAATATCACTGTTTCATTAATTCATGGGTCTTTCAAAGATGGCGGATAGTACTGGGAGCGTGTTTCTTCGCTCTGCAAATTGTGGTTTTATTTTCTTGGTGTTGTGCTTCATTTGTGTTTTTCAATACCACGTACGTGTGAATCAGAACTCTAATGTAACTATGGTCAATAGTGGCTCATTATTGGAGACGTGGAAAATAGGATATAGGAACTTTCTTTTTCCGGCCGCTGGAACTTCTTCTGGCCTGACCGCAGCCATGATGGGACTACGGACGTCCGAGGACCAACGACCGCGAGGTAAGCGATCCACTCTCGGTTACTTTCACCTCTTGTGCCTCGTGCTCTTGTGCGGTGACATCCATGTCAACCCGGAACCCTCCCAAGGAAATGATACTGTTTTTTCCGTGTATTACCAGAACGTGCAAAGTTTAAAAAACAAACTTTCTGACTGTGACATTCACTTAAGCGAGCTACTGCAATATGACTGCTTAGTTTTCACCGAAACCTGGCTAAACGACACGGTGATGGATAGTGAATTACCATTTTTAAAGCATTTCAATGTATTTAGAAATGACCGTGCAAGTCGTCGTGGTGGAGGAGTGATGATCTGCGTTAATGTTAAATGGAATTGTAAAATACGAAGAGACCTAATCAAAGACTGTGAAATTATTTGGATAGAACTCAATTTTCAAAAAAACAAAAAAAAATCTAATTGGATCGTATTATCGCCCACATAAGAACTCTCCTATTTCCATCCTAGAAGCCTGCAGGGATTCGGTATTAGCAGCAATGACAAGTGGTGATATTATGCTATTTGGTGATTTCAACCTGTCCATCAATTGGGAAAGCCCAAATACGGGAACTATAAACTGCCAAAATGATCAGTGGTTTATTGATACGTTCATTCACGGAATAGGGTTAAACCAGTTCAACTTGCATAAAACACGTGGTGACAGTAACCTTGACTATGTACTGGCAACCCTGCCTAATATGCAGGTAACTACAGGAAAAAATCTTCTAACCTCCGACCATGACTCACTCGACGTCACAATGCACCTGCCTACCACGAAGAAAGACAAGGAATCCGTCAAGCAGAATCCCCCACCACCTATGGCGAAAAGCTCCATGGAATAGAGGTCTGCACGGGCCTAAATTGTAAGACCCGAGTCCGGCCCGGCCCGAGGAAAAGAAACCCGAACCCGACCCGAGTCCGATAATAAGTAAACATGAGCCCGGCCCGAGCCCGAAAACATAATTAAAATTACTTTCCAATTCAGCATTTGAAAAAAAAATGGGCACTGTTGTACTTCGTTAACTAGCTGTTATAAAAAAATGTATTCTCATTCTCGAAGTAAACCATAATTTCAATAATTAAAAATTATTTTTCGATGACAATATTCGCTAACAAAATAGCCACGAGGCCCGGGCCCGACCCGAGCCCGAGAAGTTCTGGTTATTTATGGCCCGAGTCCGGCCCGTGGGCCGGGCCGGGCCTAGGCCCGAGGGCCTGGCCCGAGCCCGTGCAGACCTCTACCATGGAATGCCATCCAGCGGGCGCTCAATGTCTACCCTTGGTTTTTGCTGATGGAAGAGGAAGTGAACGAAGCCGTTGAGAACTTTGTCGAAATTCTGCATGCCACGATAAAGGACTTCGTGCCCACTGCGAGACCGAGATCTACCAAATACCCCGTCTGGTTCGACAGAGAAGTTCTCTTTGTGTTAAAAAATAAAAAACAGGCTTGGTACCTATGGAAGCAGCACCCTAATGTTCACACTCACGGTACCTATTGTGACATCAGACGTCATTCAAAATACCTACTCAGAAAAAAATATAGTGAACATATAAATAACATAACAACCGAATGTACTACAAACCCTAAGAGATTCTTCACTTTACTAAATTCAAGAAAACAAAGCCCAGTTATACCTAAAGAAATTGTTCATAATACTGATATTGCTAGTGGAGAAGAAAGAGCCGAACTTTTTAATGTTTTTTTTTTCATCAGAACTTCTCACCTCCCTCACTTTCCGACCCTCTCCCCCACTTAAATGCTGTCTGTCCTCACACACTATCTTCAATCAAAACATCCCCCGAGGAAGTAAAATACCTTCTCGCTTCATTGCCCCTCCACCGGTCCCTAGGTCCAGATGAAATCCCCACAATATTCCTACGTAAAACTGCCGACTCCTTGGCTCTTCCTCTGTCTGCCTTACTCAACAAATGTTTCTCTAAGGGTGTGTTTCCTAAAAACTTCAAACGGGCCAACATTGTGCCCATTCACAAAACTGGAGATAAAAAATGTGTAAAATCCTATAGACCAATCTCGCTTCTATCGCCACTATCAATTATTTGTGAAAAAATCATCAAAAACAGGTTACTTCAGTTTACGTCACCATATATCAACACAGCACAACATGGTTTTCTTCCAGGCAGCTCTTGCCTAACAAATCTTTCCGTCTTACTTTCGCATGCTGCCAGAGCTATTGATAATAACTCCCAACTTGACACTATATATTTGGACATTTCGAAAGCCTTTGACAAAATTAATCATAAATTTCTCCTTCATAAATTATCATCCAGATTTAACATCCATGGCAAATTTCTCTCTTTACTCCAGGACTACCTCCATGAGCGTGAACAACGTGTTGTTCTTTCAGGTACCTCTTCTAACTTTCTTCCCGTTTTGTCTGGAGTTCCCCAGGGGAGTGTCTTAGGGCCGCTCCTATTCCTTCTGTACATGGATGACCTCCCTGAAAAACTGTCCTCCCTCCCTATCAATATACTTTTGTTTGCGGATGATTGTAAACTCTTTAAGGAGATCTCATCGCATCATGACATGATGATTCTTCAAAATGCTCTCACAGAACTTGTTAAGTGGTGTCGTCAGTGGAATTTAGAACTAAACCCTCAGAAATGCTCTTTCCTTACTTATTCCCTAAAAAAGAACAAAGTGGTGTCTACTTATACTATTGAAAACAAACCAATCCAAAACGTTTCCACCCAAAAGGACCTAGGTATTATCATGGATGAAAAACTCACTTTTAATTATCATATTATTGCTACCACTAAAAAAGCCATGCGCCTTCTCGGTCTTCTATACAGATTTAGCGAAATTCAAAACCCATCATCTCTTGCTTTATTCTTTAAATCTTTCATCTCGCCCATCCTTGAATACTGTTCCCCAATTTGGCAATGGTCTCAAAAACCAATCTCACCAGAATAGATTCTGTTCTCAGTTTCTTTCTTGCAATTGTTCGCCATAGAATACCTTCCTTTCGACATGTATCCAAATCAGACACCATGGCTGCTCTGAATATTCACACTCCATCCTTTCGTCGTGATCTAGCTGACATGAAATTTTTATACAAAATAATAAATGGCAAAATCAGAACAGATCTCCTAATCAGTGAATTCTCACTTAGGGTACCCCAAAAGCTAACGCGCAACCTGCAACTCTTCCACAACCCAACCACTAGGCTATCCCTTCTACAACGCTCCTTGTTTTACAGGCTCCCAGAAATCTACAACAAACTTCCCCTGAATGTAGATATATTCCTTCCAGAACGTAACTTTTGTATATTACTGACGAAGAACATGTAAATCTATCCCATCTTGTTATTGTTTTTTATCTTTTGTTATTATTTGTTTCTACTTTATGTTGTTTCAGTGTAAAATGGCCAAATAAGACTGTATCTGGAACTCTGAGTAAATAAATAAATAAATAAATATAAAAACAATAAGGAAAACATTTCAAATATTTCATGGTTATTTATAAAATATAGAGGCCAATATTGTGAAATATTTATGTAGGCCTACGTGCGAGAATAAAATATACGCGTATAATAAACTTCTTACCTTGAATATTTAATTTGGATAGGAACTCCATTCTTCTCTTGGCAAACCTCTGTGGTAAAATGGTTATTAGCACAGCGCACTATGACCTGCTATGACGCCAGGGGTCCTGGGCTCAAATCCAGGCATGGACATGCAGTGGCGTCTCGTGGCCTCAAATTTGGCCGGGGCTTATTTTTTAAAGAATTTAAAATATAATGACAATTCACATGAATTACAAAAAATAGGTATTTTTCTTCTTCTAGACTACAAAACTGGACTTATTTTTTTAAAAAAAGTATTTAAAAGGTAATAACAATTCATATGAATTACAAAAAAACAGGTATTTATCTTCCTCTAAACTACAATATTGGACTTATTTTTTTTAAAGAATTTAAAATATAATGACCATTCACATGTTCTTCTGCTCAGCAAATTTTGTAATTATTTTTTCATTGAAGCCCTCTATGTTTGCAATGTATTCTTTCTCTATTGTAAGCACTGCCAAGGCATTGAGTCTGTCTTGTCCCATTGCATTTCTTAAGCAGGTTTTAATACGCTTCAATGTGCTGAAACATCGTTCAGATTCAGCTGTTATCACTGGAGTTGTTAAAACTATGTTTGTCATTTTTACTGTTTCTGAAAAGGTATCCTCTAAATCATTTTCAATGAAAAACGAATGCAATGTACTGATAGAGTTTATGTTTTTAAACTCTTCACTACAATAAAGAACACGAAGTTCACTCTTTAGTTTTCCCTCTTCTATGAAGGGATAATATTTGGCACAATTCTTGCACGATTCATCGAGAAAATCAGACTTCCTCCAGTCATTGAATTTTGCAGGGTCAACTAAATTGAAACACTCCAAATGTTCAGTTGCCCCAAATCTCTCTTCGGCTTGATATCGCAGCACTCAATAGCGCATGCTGTTTTGTTAACACTGCTTTTTCTTTTCTTCGAGATGTTACACAGAACAGAACTATCATCTGAAGAGTTAGCCAGTTCATTCCTAATATCAATGATGTCAGCAACAAATTTGCGAAGATGTTCCTTTACGTTAACGTGTACCATTGTTGTAATTTTCTTCTGCAAAATATTGTAAAATATTTCGACGAGGGAATTATCCTGTTAAAGACACCCAAGAAAAAAATGAATTCCTCGTCTTCAAGGAAATGCATTAGTCCAGTTGCTTCCCTAATTGACACAGAATCCCATGAGCCATCTTGCTGAATAATTTCCAAACACTCTATCAGGGCTTCCTTGCACTGGAAAACAGACGACACTACCCTACTCTGGAAATTCCATCTTGTTTGGCATGTTCGCGGTAACCGTTGATGACATACCTCCTGCAGTAAATCTGTTCTCTTACTAGATGAAGAGAAGAACGAAGAAAATGCAGATAAATTGGCAAAGAAAATTCTGATAGCTGTGATGGTAGAGCATACTTGTTGCATTATGAGATTGAGTTGGTGTGCATAACAATGCACAAAATAAGCACACGGATAAACATCTCTTACAAGTTTCTGGACTCCAAGCCGTACCCCTCGGAATGCAGATCCACCATCATACGTTTGAGAAACTAATTTATCTTTTAGTTTGTACTGCCCTGATGCAGATCTGTCAGTCAGTTGCACGAAACCATGAAAATGCTCTACTACTTGCTAGCACTGAACAAAACGCATCACAATAACCAATTGTGTCTTATTGGAAATGTCGCTGGTTTCATCAGCTTGTACATACAGACACAAACATAGCTTTGTTTACATCCTCCTGGAGGCCTCACTGTAAACCTGGTACGTACAGTCTAACAACTCATTTTGTATCACGGCTGATGTGTATTTATTTACTTTGGATTCCTCTAAATGTTCATGCAAACTTTTATCTAGCTTAGCAATCTCATTTACTAAATCTAGGAAGATGCCTCTGTTTAAAGATTGTTCTCTTTCGTTATGTCCTCGTAGAGCAAGTTCATGTCGACCACAGAATTTTAAGCAATCGATAATTCTATTTAATATATGCCTATTTTTCCGGACTAATTCATTGTGCCTTGTAATTGACAGTCTATATCATTCATCGATTTGTGTTCGAACATCAACCTTTCAAAACAAACTCAATTTTAACGAGTTTTCAATGTGCGAAGAACTAGTTTCATGTGACTTAATTCTTTCCGAAAGATGTTTGAGATCACTTATACCATGAACTGTCCATGAAGCATCACCACCAAACAAAAGGCAATTAAAACAAAAGAGAGTTTTCTTGATCTCGCTACCTGTCAACCACGGTTTTCTGTTGTACCAGTCTGGATTGAAAGAGCGTGATTGTGATTTATGTTTTTGTATTAATGTAACACTCAGATGGTCAGGACCTAATTGTTTAACAACAAGTTTTTCTTGGTCACTCAATGTCTGAAATGGTGTTGCCAACAAGAAATCCACTTTGTTCATAGCGAATAAAAACCACCACAACGCTACACTACAACACGCGGGATCGAACGAACGCGACGCGACGGAAATAGCCCCGAATCAACACCCAAACTAGAGCGCCTTGAATAACGTAGTGTGGAAAACGACCCAAGAAACTGGTTCCCCAGACGGATGAGAAACATAGATGGCAGTGCGATATTATTATTGGAATATATTATGTAGATTTGTTTGTCTTGAAAGGCGGTACGTGAATTGATGGAAACAGTTATATATATATATATATATATATATATATATATATATATATATATATATATATATATATATATGTAACTGCTAATCACGAAATGGCATTAATTTGGAAAGAAAAGTAAAATAAAATGAATAAATAAATAGCATGCGTGCGTAACACAAGAAGAAACATCGCAATGTGATTCCGGACCTTGGACTGTGTATTACAGTTTATTTTTCTATGTTATTAGAATATAAATAGTATCCTGAGAGATATTTCATACCGAGGCGACAAACCACAAGTGTCGCTTGAAAGCGAGCAGTCGGAAATCAATGCAGCCTTTCGAACCGTAGGGACACAAGCTCTGACTGCACCTCAAGGAGATTTTAGACCAAAGCGACACGCGACAAATGATACGAGGATTTCACACCAAAGCGACACGGGGTCATTCGATCCAAGGCAACTTTCATACCGAAGCGACACATGTTGCTTGGAAAGGAGCCAATCAAGAGCAACATTTCACATCGTAGCATGACGGAAAGCACAGGCCAGCGTTCGGTTGGTGAAATCCTCAAGCGATAAGTGTCGCGTGCCGCTTGTCGCTTTGGTGCGCAATCTCACTAAAGCAAGACACTCATTGCATCGCGTATGCGCGAACAACAAACCACGGCAACATGTTGCAAGCTATTGAGGAAATGGCCCAGTTTGAGCGACGCAGAAACGACAAAGCGACACGTGTGGCTTATCGTGTCGCCTAGATCTGTTGTTGTAATGTGCGGTTTATCGTGTCGCCTATCTGTTGTTCGCAAGCAACGCTTGCTAATAGACTGAAGGCACCATGTCGCTTGTCACTTAGTTGGGAATTCCCCCTGTAGCGCGTCGCTTCGGTCTCAGAGCTGAAGGAACTCGCGTCACGGTGTTGCCATATCATGCGGTACGGTACGCAGTGCAGCCTTCTGACGCTGTGTCGAGGAAAACGTGTTATGAAAAAGAACAATGATGAAATGTGTTATTGTTTTTCGAGGAAAACGGAATAACAATGATGACAACAATGATGAACGTGTTATTGTTTTCTCTCTTCATTTCCATCTCCCTTACAACATGAACGAATTAACGAAACGAGCATTGTTTACAGGTTACCTTTTCAATCCATTCTGAAAATATTGAATACATACACTTTCAATAATCATTTCTTTCCGAAGTCGCCGTTAAAGTCTGCCCATCTTTCAATTATACCACAACTGAATTGCACGAAGTCCAGTTGGTGAGGCGTCTGACTTTTACGCGGGAGACCTGCGGTGGTTTGGGGAACTCTTTCAAATATCCTTAGCAGGCCTCCCCGATGGGGTAGTGGTAACGTCGTCGCCTTGTAATCAAGGGGTTCGATACCCGGTGGAGGCACATGGCACAGTGGTTCGGATCCCACTTTAAACTGTAGGTCCAGTCCCGATTAGCCTTCCCGTGCATAAAGTGGACTTAAAACAACAAATGAATGAATGAATGAATCAATCAAATATCCCTAGCGGCTCCGGAGTCGAATCAGCCCAAATGAGTATCTGAGGCAAACCTGGGGTAAAGGCGGTTGGTGAACCACATCACCGCCATAATATGGTCGAGGTCGAGAATGTGTGGAGCCCTACCTCCACATCCCCATATGCCTCCATACTTTACTTTGCGTCCATTATTTGTTTTTGTATGAGAATCCCAGAGATTTTATGACTGTCCTTAAAGATGTTTTCCCACCTTGAAAAAGTCCCGAATCTTTCAACGAAACGCGCAGTTTCCCCACAGTGGGATGAACTTTCCTCCTATAGTAAGAGTAAATATGGCGACGAATAGCGTCTTGCTGAAAGGTATCTAAATTTGTTACGCGTTTACTGATATTCCTCTTCTTTCCTGGGGTTTCCAGTTTTGAAGCCTCGCATTGATTTATTTCTACCACATTATATTCTTCTTTCCCCATGGTAACAATAGTGTTCTTAGACAAGCCGACAGCAGCAGCAGTCCTGTCCAGAACTTTATTTACAGAAATGATTGGACCCCCATTGTTTCTCTCTTGCTCAAAATATTTGCGCACAGAACAAACGTTTTCCCGCGTTTGGCCTTTGAGAGGAATTCCTCGAGTATTGCCTCCTGTGCTTGACATTCTTCACACAAGCACACGACATACTCAAGCAGAAAATTATGTACAAAAAAATAGCACACTAAAACAACACGCTATATACAACAAAGAATACTCTAAATTCAGTAAACACTAAACAAACGGACCGGTTAAAATATCACAGCAACGCAACAAACAACACGTCCTGTCCAGTAGCGTACGCAGGATTTCATCAAGGGGGGTGTTATTTCGAAAACTTTCTACAAATTCACATTACCATTGTTTTATTATACTTTATTTAATTAATTAATAATAATAATTAATTAATTAATTATTATTATAATTAATTTAATTACTACTAATAATTATTATTAATGCAGCTGCTATTTATGACAGAAATAGAACAAAATTACATTTCTTTTGTTTCTTTGTTACAAAATAATTGTCTAGTCAACGGTTATTTGTATATGATAAGTGAGACATTTTAAGTGTGAAGAAAATCCATAAAAACAAGCAAATATATTAAATTTATTGAAATAATCGAAATATGAAACTCATTCAAGGAGACGCGCTGGTCTAGTCTGACAACTTCGTGGGATATCCGGGTTCGATTCCCGGAACTGGTTGGAATTTATCCAGCCTTGTCTCCGCACCCAGCCTCATAGCAATGGGTACCTGAGAGCAACCCTCGTGGATGAAGGCTGCCGGAGCATGGTGCTGATCACATCACCTGCAAAATAGTTCGAGATCAAGAATCTTTGGGGCCCACCACACCACTACGTGTGCCTTCATGGCACGGTGCTATATGCACGGGGGAATTTACATTACCTTTACCTATGGAACTCGCCCAGGATGATGATGAAGCGCGAGAATACATGTTGCTAAATTCCACTGAGTCTATGTGTTCGTTGAAAAGTAAGTTTATAGACATTCCAACACATTTATCACTTCTAGGTGATTCACAAAGCACTTCTTCAACATTATTTAATGATGTGGATGTAGACTCAGCATCACTTGAGAGTTCACAAGGGGATGCGAAATCAGTACAGAGAAGAACGTTTGCAATAAGGTCGGCACACAGCGACGAAGCAAGGAATTTTCACAATTCTCGCGAGAGTCACTGCGCGTCATTTTGCAAAAAAAAATTGCAAAATTGAAATTTGCTGCCGCTTAGATTGTGTTTGGAATGTTGTTTTTTTCTTCATGCTGCATGGGAATAATAATTCAAATGATTATTATTATTATTATTATTATTATTATTATTATTATTATTATTACTGTCGCAGATCTTTGACTGTGATAAATTAGCCATTTTTTTCTACAGCATATTCCATAATATTTCAAAAGCTCAAGGGGGGGTTTAAACCCGGTAACCCCCCCTTGCGTACGCCACTGGTCCTGTCCCAACAACATGAAAACTGATCGCAAGAACAATCGCCCGATAAGCGGCAACACCGTGATAAACGTTTTCTGTTGCTAGGTAACCAGAGCTTGGGTGAAGCACTGGGACGAGTTTGATTGGCTCGCATGCCAGCAACCCACCCTGCCGCAGTAAAGTAGACCCGCTTTCTCCACGTGCTTCCCAAGCGTCAATACCAAACTAATTTTGCGGAGGTATATTGTGACAGTGTGAACATCCCGTGTCGCTTGTCCCATTGGTTTGAAAGTTGCCTTACACTCATGTCGATGGTACTAAGAAAGTTTTGTGGGGTTCCCCTTGTTGTTTCATGGAATTATTATTATCATCATCGCCGCGATGAGTTTATAGCAGAAGAAAAGAGACAGTAAATATCAAAAATATAAATGCTTTAAGTGTGTATATCTTTAAAAGAAATGATGATGATGATAATAATAATGAACCTAATTCATACACAAAAATTTAGTTGCCAAGAGCATTCCACGCGTATTTTTTCTCCCGTATTATTAACGAAAGTATGACGATAACAGGACGTGGTCGACTGTCTAGAATGTTCGTTAATATCTTAGCGACCACTGTACCAAATATCATAGCAATTATCACATTCATAGAAATGCTTCATGTAAAAGAATCAGACGTTGCAGCGAAAACTCCATTTACTTCCATTATAAGCAGACGAATACCAAGCACCGGGTCCAACACCAGCGCCTCTGGCGGATCATTTTCGAGTGGAACCAGCCAGAGAGCGCAGAACCGTGCCGTTTTCCACAGTACGTTATTCAAGGCACTACCCCCTTCGCTCTTTCCACTCCCCTGGACTTCTTTCTGTGGGGAGAGATGAAACGCCTCGTATACGAAACACCTGTCGCGTCGGACGACGATCTCGTTGCACGCATTAATGTCGCCGCAGCGACGATAGCAGACACAGCGGGGTTGTTTGCTCACACTAGACAATCGTTGATTCGGCATTGTCATCTCTTCGTGGTAGTTAATGGCAGGCAATTTGAACATCGTCTGTGATGTGGTTCCCTCGGCACCTCCACTCTGCACACAGTGAACATGTCGATAAATATGCAACCTAGCGCACCGCCGCCATCATCTTTGTTTTTCATCGTAATGGTCATGTCCACTATGGATATTCGCTTTCTTATTAGTTGTCAGTCTCCACAGATCACTTTCCGTGGATAACACATCTCGCTAAATCCTTCCCTAACCCTATGACCAACAGACCCATTCGCTTCCTTTGGGGAATCCCTTATCAACTTCACACTTCTGCCATGTGCTTTTTTGAATAGAGCATGCCGCATTTCTTTGTAGAACGCCCTTCGCCATGGTCATATGGTTGGCCGTTGTGCCACTATTTCCATGTAAACATAATTTTCCCACTTTTTCCCACTTCAATAACTCCGAATGGGTGCAGTTTTCAGCATTTCGTCACACGAGCTATTGTTTATTTTCACTTGTAGAATCACCTCCTAAGCGTTGGAAACGAAATTTAGTAACACCCTGTATATATCTCGCAGGATTGCAATTTACGAGCAAAAGAAATGCTGAACTGGTGACAGTCTCTGTGGTGTCAGGGGAAACCAGCAGGTGTCCGTCTGGGGCAAACTGGGAAAGTAATGCATTTTACACCAATTTATTCAGAGTATACGACCTTTTTATTAAATTGTTTTAAAATTATTCAGTTGTTTCCATTGGAAATCCTCCTTGCATATTTAAATTGAATGTGCATATGGTATCATTTGGTGCCTTTTAATTTCAATTTTTAACCTGAAACTAACGAATTTAATGGTAATTTTTTAGGACATTCTATAGGTCATATACCTATATTTTTTAGGTCATCAACTTCCGCTCCCTAATCATAACACACTGGAAGATTAACAGTTTGGCAGACATGCCCACAAAATTATCTTAAAATAACTCTTTTAAAATGTAAAAGTCGTAGACAATGTGGGAAATTTATATTGGCTCTTTATTTCAATATGACAAGGCTCGAGGACACATTGGATTCATAACTGCAGACAATTTACACTCTAAGATTATGACAAACTGTGTTCCTACGGGGGAAAATAAAAAAATTATCTGCATTTTCATTCACAGTAACTTCCTTTAGGTTGGCCACACTGCCTTCAGTGCTTGCGTGCTCTTGTGGTTACGTTGCGGAGGTTTCATACTAATCGCTCAATCTTTCTTTCCTTTGTCACGGAGTAAACATTGCCGCAATATTTTTTTTGACTTGCCCTAGTACAAAGGTACAAGATGATTTTTTTTCCTATCGATAGCCATCTACCATCAAATAAATTAATTTGGCATTTTGTAGGGGACCCACATGTCAAGTTGCACAGGCCCCTCTGGCTGAGCCAGTACAACCCTGCTTATTATTGCAGACTTGGCTTGATTGAGTGGAAACCCATTCCTGTTGCACAATACTAATCACTAGGGCCCGGGACTTTTATGTCCTATAAAAGTGTAAAATATGTATGTAAATATGTCTCAAAAATTGAGAAATATGCCAGAAAAATGCAAAATACAGCGAATCCCAAATATATGCAAAGCAGAACTTCCTTTTTTTTTTTCATTTACAATTAAATTCTGGGTTTTCCACGCAATATCAACAAAGTTCGGATGATGTATTAAATGAAATTAGACTATCTTTCATGTAGAATGCGTGGAGAAACATTGGAAAAACCGTGGCACTTATTATGCAATTATCCTCAGTTGCATTTACTATTCTGCCACATTATACCTGTTTGTTGGAAGTGTAATTTTCGAATTTATATACAAGAAAAGGCAGAGTTATCAGAAAAAGATACTGTATTCAATCTGCATACAAAATCTTTGTTAAAACATGCCTCACACACAGAGGAAATATTTAAAAAGATTATCATACGTAGACATATAAACGAAGAAAGTTCACAAATTTTTAATTTTACTAACCTCAAGTATTGCAGAGAAACGAAAATTCTCTTCAGGTTCTCGACAGTGAAACTTCGCCTGTTATCTACCAGCAGCGCTTTGTAGCCTGAGAATGTACTTTCCACGGAGCACGATGTAACTGGAGAAAACCTAAAAAATGCTACATCTGCAGGTGTCAAATCTTCCTCAACACTTTCCAGAGTTGATCTTCTGTCACCGCTCACGACACCGGCGATGGTGGTGAAAGTGCTGAATCCAGGATTGTTGTTCAAGATGGTTCTGAATTTCTCTCTAACCAAATCTGCTGTTTGCCCCCTCACTATTGACAATTTTGTTTTTATAATTCTTGTATAATTTGAAGTGAGTCATGCACACTTACACCATTTCTCTCAAATTGCTCAATGCACAACACGAGGAACGCGAAATCGCAGAAATGTAAGCAATATCGTCTTTCAGTTCTGCATTTTGAAGCAATTGCTGAACAACACTAACAGATGCAGCACCTTCTCTTTCAAAACCAGTAACTACTTCGGAAAGAATGTTAAGATTGGTGCAGTAATATTGAACTGCCGAGAGCCATGTTCCCCACCACCGGCTGTGGTGGCGAAGGAATATCTGGTGCAGCTTCCTTTAGCGCTTGGCGTCGTGATGGACACTTGAAGATTTTTTTCATGTTTGACACAAATCGATCTATGTTGGGATGCCTTGATTGAAATTGTTCGCATAGTCTATGAAATCCGTGTGCCAGGCAGGTCATGTTAACCATTTTGACCATTTTCGGATACAGAACCCGTAAGGCTTTCCTGCCTTCAACATATACCTAGCTGCATCGGTTACAAGTAACAGAATTCTATCGCGTGGAATACCTTCAGGACATAGTATCTGCATGGAGTTTTCAATGAAACTAGCGATTGTTGAATGGTTTACCTTCTCCAGCTGATCAACATGCACAAGGAATATTTCTCCTGCCTGTTCAGTTTCTAAAACAACCACCACAAGATTTGCCATGTAACACCCACTGATAGGCACAAGTTTTTGTTTTTCATTTTGTCCCGGATGACACGTAGTGTCATTGTATATATTTTCCACGTAGGCCTTCCTTAGTATGGATTCGTGAGAAATTTCCATTATAACACCATTAAGCCTTGTTTCCATGATATGAAAAACTAAATATGCTGACCAAGGCAGTAATTTATTTCATTAAAAACATAAACTAAACGTAACGTTTGAACCTTCTAGCAAGGTCTTCTTCAGACTCTGTATCAAGTACAAATGTAACAAGATACAAAAACAGGGCATTACATATACACACAAACATTACTCCCTCCAGACTATTAGAAAATTGTTCTGGAACTTTCTAGCAGGTGGCTTTCCCTTGTCAACTGTACTTTCACCTAAAAGGCTAAACATAATTACTTCCATATAGAATGTGGTTGGACTTTTTATCTCACCCTCTTTTTCCTTTATTTTTCTTCCTGAAATTTCCCTGTCGCAGTATTTCTGAAGAAACTTACGAAGTGTTGGTTCTTCCAACTTCCACAGAGGAATACCAGATGCGATGAATGCTTTGCACAGTTCCTGGGTGAAGGAAGACTGCCGACTGCCCTGGACTGACACTGCATGTGGAAGTAATGCCTGAGCTACGTTCGTTTTCTTCCTTTGCAAGTTTCTTATGTGCTTCGCCGTGTCTAGATGCTGCAACACTGAAGACCTCTTTGAATATCAAACAGAAATATCACATAGCTTGCAAAACAAAATCTTGTCATCTGTCGCAAAAACATCACTACCAAATTCTCTCAATTTGACCGAATCTGATTCCTTTACACGAGGCATCGTTCTGATACTATTGCGCCTCTCAATCGACCACTGGTTCGAGATTGCCTCGTCAAATCATTTTCACTTGGCATGAAAGAGAAGTCACTGCGATAAACAACACTCGTTCGAAGCATTGTTCTTATTTCTTATCGACAAACACAAACATCCAGGTTCTTTTCTTGATGTCGGCCTCTTTTTCGCATTATTGGTAAAATCAAAGTCTACCGACTTGAGCTCGTAACTGTCAGTTTTTTAATTGTTGTAAAATGGAAAAAGAAGGTCATACAACAGTTCAAATTTGTTTTGTTTCTCACTGGCGATTCTCGTGAATGCGTACAACAATGAAGGGCAGTTTGTTCACATCATGCAAGCTCAGACAATAACGCAGATGCATGGACGCCCGGAGGGGGGCAAGGGCTCACTTTTCCTCCTCCAGGAATAAAACCTGTGGGTGTGCCTGCACAGAGGTGTCATGGATGTTTTCAGTTTAGAGTCTCAAAATAAGTGGACAATAAAGATCCGGATACATGATAAATAATTATTTGTATGTAGGAAAAGTAGGAAATTATAGATAGCTAAATATGTCATCTTGCCTGAAAAGGGAATAAATATGTTGTAAAAACAAAAAAAAAAACAAAAAAATCGTAAAATATGTCAAATTATGTCCTATCAAATTTGCTAATTTCAGTTTATCATCACCAGATACGTCGAGATCGCACTCCGAAATTCGATCCCACTCCGAAATTCGATCCCATGATATATATATATAAAAATATGTTATAACATAAAGTTCCGGGCCCCTACTCATCACTCTTGAGAGAATTAGCATTCTGAACACTCGCATAGAAGTTTCTCCAAATGGGAGATCTCGGACATAAATACGAGGTGCATCCAGAAAGTAAGTTTCCCTATTTTTTCCCGGAAAGTAAACATAATGAGCCATGTAAATTGCGCATGCGCAGCAGAGCTAAGACGTATCAATCATATGCCAGGCGGACAGATCCCGCCCGGCGCCAGTAGCGAGGCAGCAGTGGTCCGAAGTGGAAGCTCGTATTCCTTCTCCTGCCGCATGCCAGTAGCGAGGCAGCAGTGGTCCGAAATGGAAGCTCGTATTCCTTCTCCCGCCGCATGCGAGGTTCGGTCGGTGATAAAGTTCCTGAATGCACAAAGCATTGCGCCAATTGACATTCATCGTCAGCTCTGTGAGGTCTATGGGCCGAACATTATGAGTAAGCAGATGGTGCGTCGCTGGTGTCGGCAGTTTTCGGAAGGTCGTCAAAGTGTCCATGATGAAGAGCGCAGTGGGCGTCCGTCCCTCATCACTGATGATCTGGTTGAGCTGGTGCGGCAGCGCATCGTAGAGAACCGTCGCTTCACGATTACGGAGCTGAGTAGCCTTTTTCCGCAGATATCGCGATCCGTGTTGCATGAGATTGTCACGCAACGCCTGCTGTTCAAAAAAATTGTATGCCAGGTGCGTACCGAAAAACCTGACACCCGAACACAAAATGAAACGTTCAGGAGCAGCACTGACATTCCTGCAATGGTACCATGATGACGGCGATGATTTCCTCGACAGGATCGTCACAGGCTATGAGACGTGGATTTCGCACTTCACCCCGGAAACCAAGCAGCAGTCAATGCATTGGCAGCATAGTGGATCTCCGGTCAAGAAGAAATTCAAACAGACGCTGTCGGTACAGAAAGTGATGTGCACCGTGTTTTGGGACAGGAAGGGCATTTTGCTCATTGACTTCCTCCCCAGAGGTGAAACGGTGAACGCTGACCATTACTGTGAAACACTAAGGAAATTGTGACGTGCCATTCAAAACAAGAGGCGTGGCATGCTTACTGCAGGTGTTGTGCTCCTCCATGACAATGCTCGTCCACATACGGCTCGGCTCACAGCAGCTGTTTTGACGGAATTTGGCGTATGTCCATTTCCCCGTGTGAGTGAAGCCAGCCACAGAATGATGATCAGATAATAATTATTATGGTTTATACAAACTGTGTATATCATCATCATCATCATTTCATTAACACCCCCAGCCCACATATTATAAACTTGAAATTATATTTTGTGCAATAAGCATCAATTTATTGTCAAGCGATGGAGGATCAAAATAATAACAATAAGAAATAAGAATGCACCCCATAAATTCACATTTCACAACAAAATTTAAAAACTTGTCACCTATAAGTGATGATGAAATTCTTGAGTTCATGAAAAAGTAAATATAGTACATTTCCTTTATTACCCAAATCACCTTTGCAGTTTTATTTTTAACACTTTCTATCTAATGTATTCACGTATAATGTAATATGTATTTTTATATGTAAATTAGTCTGAATCACAGAGAAGGAAAATTAAGGGGGAAGGAAACAGTGAACTTTTGTGCCACAGGAGCTAGAATTATTCTAGTAGAGTGATAATCGGTGGGTCCGGACACACACGACATACGCCCCTGTTTAGTATCCATCAATACAAAAGGGCAGTGAGACGGAATGAGGATATTCTTCCTCAGACTGAACTTTCATCAAGGGTCTGCGTACGGCTATGACTGGAATCTGAATGTGTATAGTAATAGCTAATGTATTTGTATTTTCGTCACTTTTGGCTAATTGCAACGATGAGTATGGAGATATCTCCATACTTGCTTATCATTCTGATGGATGACGTTCTGAAAGAAATAAAACCAAAGATGAGAAAATTCAAGGTAGGAAATTGGAAACTGTAACTGTATCTGAACTTTTATATGCAGATGATATTGTATTGTTTGCAAATTCACAAGCAAACCTACAAAGAAAATTAGAAATAATAAATGGTAATATGTCAAAGAAATATATGAAAAGAAACAAAGATAAAACAACTGTGTTACGAATAGGGAGAATAGAAAAACTCTGCATAATAAGCCTTGAAGATTCAGAGCTAAAACAAGTACAAAGTTTCAAGTATGTAGGTGCTACAGTCAATAGTAATGGAAAAGTAGATGAAGAATTAAACACTCGAATAAAGAATACCAACAGATTATATTATGCAATAAACAAAGGATTATTAGGGGAAAAGGAAATAAGCCAAAAATAAAAAATGATTGTGTACAAATCAACTTATGTACCTACCAACATTGATATATGGAAGTGAATCCGGGATAATTAATGAAAAACAAAAACAAAACTTACAAAAAATAGAAATGAAATATTTGAGGAGAACAGAGGGAAAGACCAGAAGGGACAAAATCAGAAATCAAACAATCAGAATAACATTAAACACAAAACCAATATATCAGTATGTTGAGCAAGCACAACTCAGATGGTTTGGATACCTCAGCAGAATGCCTGAACAGCGAATACCTAATCAGGTATGGGAGGCAAGAATGGGAAGATTGGATGTGAAGAGACCGAAAGGAAGACCACGTAGGACATGGAATGAGGGAATGAAGGATATCCTGAGCAGGAGGAACATCTCGTGGAGTGAAGGACGGAAGTTGGCAGAAGATCGTGACAGATGGCGAGCTCTCTGCAGAACCGACACCAATCGGTAGAAGAGGATCAGAATCAGAATAAGTGAAAGCATGGATGAGTGATGGTCAGATAAAATTGATGAATGGACATCCACGCCCAGGCCGGGACTCGAACCCGAGAACTTCGAAAATCGGCCACTTAACGTTCTCGCCCACCGAACCGGGTATGTGGTAACTAATTACTGGGAATAGCAACACTTTCAGAGGCAGTATTTGTGCAAAAACTCTGAAGCAATATTCTTCCGCTCTCCGGTCAGTACACTACATTGTTAACTGTCCATCAGACATGCAACAAAGACCAGCTTTGTTTAGAGGCAAGGCCAGTATCTGATGGATATCCACGCAAGGAATATTTCAACCATCACATGAGAAGAAGCGATGGAAGGGGGGGGGGAGTAAAGTGGTAGAGGAATTTGGAGAACAGACAGATGCTCACAGAGAGCTTCTTTTTTCTCCTGAACAGGGACTGAATTGTCTATTATGAGCCTTCTGCAAGATCTTCATCACAAGGGCTTGTTTTGGTGCTGTGTTGAGTGAATATATTTTGACTGAACAAGGAGGCATATTTTCCCATGCCCTTCCTGCCAACATTATTTCGTTTTAATGTTAACTGCGCTCCTTAGCTTTGTACGATGATCAGGTGTTGTTTCTCAATACCAGTGTTCGGAAAGTTACTTTTAAAATGGTAACTAGTTACAGTTACAGTTACTTGCTTAAAAAAGTAACAGCTACAGTTACTCATTTAAAAAAGTAACCGTTACAGTTACTCATTTATAAAAGTAATTGAGTTACAGTTACAGTTACTTGCTTAAAAAATTAACAGCTACAGTTACTCATTTAAAAAAGTAACCGTTACAGTTACTCATTTATAAAAGTAATTGAGTTACAGTTACTGTTACTGGCTTAAAAAGTAAGTTACAGTTACTCATTTAAAAAAGTAACAGTTACAGTTACTCATTTATAAAAGTAATTGAGTTACAGTTACTGTTACTGGCTTAAAAAGTAACAGTTACAGTTACTCATTTAAAAAAGTAAGTGAGTTACAGTTACAGTTACTTGCTTTAAAAAGTAACAGTTACAGTTACTCATTTAAAAAGTAACAGTTGCAGTTACTGTTACTTGCTTAAAAAATAAGTTACAGTTACTCATTTAAAAAAGTAACTGAGTTACAGTTACAGTTAGCTACTTGCTTAAAAAGTAACAGTTACAGTTCCAGTTACAGCTAGTCTACTCATTTAAAAATGTAACTGAGTTACAGTTTCTGTTACTTGCTTTAAAAAGTAACAGTTACTGTTACTTGCTTAAAAAATAAGTTACAGTTACTCATTTAAGAAAGTAACTGAGTTACAGTTTCTGTTACTTGCTTAAAAAGTAACAGTTACAGTTACTCATTAAAAAAAAGTAACTGAGTTACAGTTACTTGCTAAAAAAAGTAAGTTACAGTTATTCATTTAAAAAAGTAACTGAGTTACGGTCAGGGACTGCAGTTGAAACCTACTTTCAGTTTCAGTTTCAGTTCGGCTCGGAATGAAACATTGCGGTTCACTTTCAGTTCTCGAACTGAAACTGGAATGAAACCGGAGTATATATGTCCGAACCAGAACTGGAATGATCTGATGTTTTACATCCAGTTCGGCACGGAATGAAACCATTCGGTTCATTTTCAGTTCTCGAACTGAACTGGAATGGAACCGGAATATATATGTCCGAACCGTAACTGGAATGATCTGAGGTTATAGTTTCAGTTCGGCCCAGAATGAAACCTTTTGGTTCACTTTCAGTTCTCGAACTGAAACTGGAATGAAACCGGAGTATATATGTCCGAACCACAACTGGAATGATCTGCGGTTTTAGTTTCAGTTCGGCCCGGAATGAAACCTTTCGGTTCACTTTCAGTTCTCGAACTGAAACTGGAATGAAACCGGAGCATATCTATCCGAACCGTAACTAGAATGATCTGAGGTTGGACTTCTAGTTCGGCCCGGAATGAAACCCTTCTGTTCATTTTTAGTTCTCGAACTAAAATTGGAACGAAACCGGAGTATATCTACCCGAACTGTAAATGGATGGTCTGAACTTTCACTTCCAGTTTGGCCCGGAATGAAAGTTTTCAGTTTTCAACATACTTGTTCACACATAAACACATGTGCAGATGTAACAAACAAGTTCTTATGGGTTGGCAACCATGGCAGGTTCCAGCTTTGTTGTTATTTGTTTTTTTACAATAGAGGATAAGGAAACTCTTGTTCTTTTTTAATTTCTGAAATTGCGTATGACATCACAGTACAGTAACCAAATTGTAGTTAAACAAATACATTTATGAAAGTAACGTATGTCATCACAGTACAGCAACCAAACTGTAGTTAATAAAACAGATACAATTCTATGTGAGCTGTGGCTAGCTTCATAAGTGTGTCCATTTTCGCGCAAAACTACATCAATAAGATTAATACACATTAGATTTTCCTATGGCAGCAAATTTTCCAATTCATGGAAAATGGCATTTACTCTTTTGTATTACTCTTTTGTATGTAATTACATAATTTTGTTTGGTTTTCTGAATTCCTGAAAATAGAAAATTAAAATAAAATAGTGTATGAACTGTTAATTTATGAAAAACGCAATAAGCATCTATCCTCGATGGATATTTTCACACCTACAATAACCATGGATTAAAGAAAAATCACTTAAAAATATGCTTCACAAACTTTGGTTGATTGTAAATGATACATGTCATAATTTTGTAGTACGAGTTCCTCCTCCTCGTATGTAACCTCGTATTTGCACTTTAACAGCTATTATTTAAATTTTGAATAAAAAAGGAAATTAGGTCATACATAAATCTTACAATGTTAATCTTTTAAATGTCTTTCCAAACGAGAATTATGAAAAACGACAGCAAACATGTGAGCATTAAAAACAATGACTATTGACCTTCCTCCTCGACGAACTCGTAAACACTACTGGAGCTAATAGAGGAACTGAAAGAATTTTCATCTTGGTTTAAGGTTGGCAAGTGCTGATCAGAACGCTTTTGGAATAAAGCATTCGTCCTCAAGACCATGAGATCATCAAGTGCTGGAGAGGAAAGGTTGTACCTCAAATCTGACATTACAAACTTCACACTTTGAGAACAACCGCTCCACGCTTACCTGGGTGGCAGGTGCAGCCAAAACCACCGGTGTCGGGAAAAATGCGTCCGGGAAAAGTGCGCTCTCGCAATAGAAGTGGGAAAATGCGCCCTCTCAAGAGTAACCACAATGAAAAGTGGGGAAAATGCGCATTGCATTTGCCTTCCCCAGTTACCCATTGAAAGAAACTGTATTGTGGTTTAAGCCGACAGTGTGTCGATCAAACTTCTTTCGTGACCGCAGAACCAATGACCACCACTCTTGGACAATGCCGATATGAGAATTGTTTCTTGAATTGCGCTGCAGCTGTGGTGAAAAACACGATTCCAATGTGGATTTGATTAATATCTTGTATGAACAGGGTTATTTATAGTACCTGGATTTAAACACTGTTGGAAAATACATACTTCCTGTTCCCTTCCTACAGGTGGTGACGCAATAGAAACTGGACCGGACGGACGTAGTGACTAGTGAGTCACCTACTGACTATTTGAATCAACAATGTTATTTTTTTATGTTGTAACAATATTACATTTATTTTGTTATAATTGAAATCTGGGCTATAAAATATAAAAAATGACACCAAACACGACCAAGATATACGAATTACAAACATATTGCCACTCAGAAGTAATAACTACGTATCCATATTATTATGTAGCGTATTGGAAGCAATGAGTTCGTGTTTGGTGTCATTTTTCACACTTATTTCATACAATGTTTAGGTATATAAAATATTGAGAATTCAGGGGGTACACAGAAATATTCAATTATGTCAAGGGGGACTCTCAGGCAAAAAAAAAATGAGAAACACTGCCTTAATGGCATTTCGGATCTTATCTGTTTCCAACTATTCGGATCTGGCAGCCCCCAAAATACCAAATAGTTCACTACGAAGTTTTATTCCGAAACAAAACAGAAACTGAAAGTACACGGAGGGTTATGGTGCACCAGAATGTAGCGAAACATTTCAGTTCAGGTTCGGGTGCGAACCGAAAGTGTTCACAGTGAGGTTTCATTCCGGAACTGAACTGAAACTGAAAGTACACGGAGGGTTATGGTGCACCGGAATATAGCGAAACATTTCAGTTCAGGTGCGCACCGGAAATGTTCACAACGAGGTTTCATTTCGGAACTGAACTGAAGCTGAAAGTACACGGAGGGTTATGGTGCACCAGAATGTAGCGAAACATTTCAGTTCAGGTTCGGGTGCGAACCAAAAGTGTTCACAATGAAGTTTCATTCCGGAACTGAACTGAAACTGAAAGTACACGGAGGGTTATGGTGCACCAGAATGTAGCGAAACATTTCAGTTCAGGTGCGCACCGGAAATGTTCACAACGAGGTTTCATTTCGGAACTGAACTGAAGCTGAAAGTACACGGAGGGTTATGGTGCACCAGAATGTAGCGAAACATTTCAGTTCAGGTTCGGGTGCGAACCAAAAGTGTTCACAATGAAGTTTCATTCCGGAACTGAACTGAAACTGAAAGTACACGGAGGGTTAAGGTGCACCAGAATGCAGCGAAACATTTCAGTTCAGGTTCTGGTGCGAACCAAAAGTGTTCACAATGAAGTTTCATTCCGGAACTGAACTGAAACTGAAAGTACACGGAGGGTTATGGTGCACCAGAATGTAGCGAAACATTTCAGTTCAGGTTCGGGTGCGAACCAAAAGTGTTCACAATGAAGTTTCATTCCGGAACTGAACTGAAACTGAAAGTACACGGAGGGTTATGGTGCACCAGAATGTAGCGAAACATTTCAATTCAGGTTCGGGTGCGAACCGAAAGTGTTCACAGTGAGGTTTCATTCCGGAACTGAACTGAAACTGAAAGTACACGGAGGGTTATGGTGCACCAGAATGTAGCGAAACATTTCAGTTCAGGTTCGGGTGCGAACCGAACATGTTCACAATGAGGTTTCATTCCGGAACTGAACTGAAACTGAAAGTACACGGAGGGTTATGGTGCACCGGAATATAGCGAAACATTTCAGTTCAGGTGCGCACCGGAAATGTTCACAACGAGGTTTCATTTCGGAACTGAACTGAAGCTGAAAGTACACGGAGGGTTATGGTGCACCAGAATGTAGCGAAACATTTCAGTTCAGGTTCGGGTGCGAACCAAAAGTGTTCACAATGAAGTTTCATTCCGGAACTGAACTGAAACTGAAAGTACACGGAGGGTTATGGTGCACCAGAATGTAGCGAAACATTTCAGTTCAGGTGCGCACCGGAAATGTTCACAACGAGGTTTCATTTCGGAACTGAACTGAAGCTGAAAGTACACGGAGGGTTATGGTGCACCAGAATGTAGCGAAACATTTCAGTTCAGGTTCGGGTGCGAACCAAAAGTGTTCACAATGAGGTTTCATTCCGGAACTGAACTGAAACTGAAAGTACACGGAGGGTTATGGTGCACCGGAATATAGCGAAACATTTCAGTTCAGGTGCGCACCGGAAATGTTCACAACGAGGTTTCATTTCGGAACTGAACTGAAGCTGAAAGTACACGGAGGGTTATGGTGCACCAGAATGTAGCGAAACATTTCAGTTCAGGTTCGGGTGCGAACCAAAAGTGTTCACAATGAAGTTTCATTCCGGAACTGAACTGAAACTGAAAGTACACGGAGGGTTATGGTGCACCAGAATGTAGCGAAACATTTCAGTTCAGGTGCGCACCGGAAATGTTCACAACGAGGTTTCATTTCGGAACTGAACTGAAGCTGAAAGTACACGGAGGGTTATGGTGCACCAGAATGTAGCGAAACATTTCAGTTCAGGTTCGGGTGCGAACCAAAAGTGTTCACAATGAAGTTTCATTCCGGAACTGAACTGAAACTGAAAGTACACGGAGGGTTATGGTGCACCAGAATGTAGCGAAACATTTCAGTTCAGGTTCGGGTGCGAACCAAAAGTGTTCACAATGAGGTTTCATTCCGGAACTGAACTGAAACTGAAAGTACACGGAGGGTTATGGTGCACCGGAATATAGCGAAACATTTCAGTTCAGGTGCGCACCGGAAATGTTCACAACGAGGTTTCATTTCGGAACTGAACTGAAGCTGAAAGTACACGGAGGGTTATGGTGCACCAGAATGTAGCGAAACATTTCAGTTCAGGTTCGGGTGCGAACCAAAAGTGTTCACAATGAAGTTTCATTCCGGAACTGAACTGAAACTGAAAGTACACGGAGGGTTATGGTGCACCAGAATGTAGCGAAACATTTCAGTTCAGGTGCGCACCGGAAATGTTCACAACGAGGTTTCATTTCGGAACTGAACTGAAGCTGAAAGTACACGGAGGGTTATGGTGCACCAGAATGTAGCGAAACATTTCAGTTCAGGTTCGGGTGCGAACCAAAAGTGTTCACAATGAAGTTTCATTCCGGAACTGAACTGAAACTGAAAGTACACGGAGGGTTATGGTGCACCAGAATGTAGCGAAACATTTCAGTTCAGGTTCGGGTGCGAACCAAAAGTGTTCACAATGAAGTTTCATTCCGGAACTGAACTGAAACTGAAAGTACACGGAGGGTTATGGTGCACCAGAATGTAGCGAAACATTTCAGTTCAGGTTCGGGTGCGAACCGAAAGTGTTCACAGTGAGGTTTCATTCCGGAACTGAACTGAAACTGAAAGTACACGGAGGGTTATGGTGCACCAGAATGTAGCGAAACATTTCAATTCAGGTTCGGGTGCGAACCGAAAGTGTTCACAGTGAGGTTTCATTCCGGAACTGAACTGAAACTGAAAGTACACGGAGGGTTATGGTGCACCAGAATGTAGCGAAACATTTCAGTTCAGGTTCGGGTGCGAACCAAAAGTGTTCACAATGAAGTTTCATTCCGGAACTGAACTGAAACTGAAAGTACACGCTGGTTATGGTGCACCAGAATGTAGCGAAACATTTCAGTTCAGGTTCGGGTGCGAACCGAAAGTGTTCACAGTGAGGTTTCATTCCGGAACTGAACTGAAACTGAAAGTACACGGAGGGTTATGGTGCACCAGAATGTAGCGAAACATTTCAGTTCAGGTTCGGGTGCGAACCGAACATGTTCACAATGAGGTTTCATTCCGGAACTGAACTGAAACTGAAAGTACACGGAGGGTTATGGTGCACCGGAATATAGCGAAACATTTCAGTTCAGGTGCGCACCGGAAATGTTCACAACGAGGTTTCATTTCGGAACTGAACTGAAGATGAAAGTACACGGAGGGTTATGGTGCACCAGAATGTAGCGAAACATTTCAGTTCAGGTTCGGGTGCGAACCAAAAGTGTTCACAATGAAGTTTCATTCCGGAACTGAACTGAAACTGAAAGTACACGGAGGGTTATGGTGCACCAGAATGTAGCGAAACATTTCAGTTCAGGTGCGCACCGGAAATGTTCACAACGAGTTTTCATTTCGGAACTGAACTGAAGCTGAAAGTACACGGAGGGTTATGGTGCACCAGAATGTAGCGAAACATTTCAGTTCAGGTTCGGGTGCGAACCAAAAGTGTTCACAATGAAGTTTCATTCCGGAACTGAACTGAAACTGAAAGTACACGGAGGGTTATGGTGCACCAGAATGTAGCGAAACATTTCAGTTCAGGTTCGGGTGCGAACCAAAAGTGTTCACAATGAAGTTTCATTCCGGAACTGAACTGAAACTGAAAGTACACGGAGGGTTATGGTGCACCAGAATGTAGCGAAACATTTCAGTTCAGGTTCGGGTGCGAACCGAACATGTTCACAATGAGGTTTCATTCCGGAACTGAACTGAAACTGAAAGTACACGGAGGGTTATGGTGCACCGGAATATAGCGAAACATTTCAGTTCAGGTGCGCACCGGAAATGTTCACAACGAGGTTTCATTTCGGAACTGAACTGAAGCTGAAAGTACACGGAGGGTTATGGTGCACCAGAATGTAGCGAAACATTTCAGTTCAGGTGCGCACCGGAAATGTTCACAACGAGTTTTCATTTCGGAACTGAACTGAAGCTGAAAGTACACGGAGGGTTATGGTGCACCAGAATGTAGCGAAACATTTCAGTTCAGGTTCGGGTGCGAACCAAAAGTGTTCACAATGAAGTTTCATTCCGGAACTGAACTGAAACTGAAAGTACACGGAGGGTTATGGTGCACCAGAATGTAGCGAAACATTTCAGTTCAGGTGCGCACCGGAAATGTTCACAACGAGTTTTCATTTCGGAACTGAACTGAAGCTGAAAGTACACGGAGGGTTATGGTGCACCAGAATGTAGCGAAACATTTCAGTTCAGGTTCGGGTGCGAACCAAAAGTGTTCACAATGAAGTTTCATTCCGGAACTGAACTGAAACTGAAAGTACACGGAGGGTTATGGTGCACCAGAATGTAGCGAAACATTTCAGTTCAGGTGCGCACCGGAAATGTTCACAACGAGTTTTCATTTCGGAACTGAACTGAAGCTGAAAGTACACGGAGGGTTATGGTGCACCAGAATGTAGCGAAACATTTCAGTTCAGGTTCGGGTGCGAACCAAAAGTGTTCACAATGAAGTTTCATTCCGGAACTGAACTGAAACTGAAAGTACACGGAGGGTTATGGTGCACCAGAATGTAGCGAAACATTTCAGTTCAGGTGCGCACCGGAAATGTTCACAACGAGTTTTCATTTCGGAACTGAACTGAAGCTGAAAGTACACGGAGGGTTATGGTGCACCAGAATGTAGCGAAACATTTCAGTTCAGGTTCGGGTGCGAACCAAAAGTGTTCACAATGAAGTTTCATTCCGGAACTGAACTGAAACTGAAAGTACACGGAGGGTTATGGTGCACCAGAATGTAGCGAAACATTTCAGTTCAGGTTCGGGTGCGAACCAAAAGTGTTCACAATGAAGTTTCATTCCGGAACTGAACTGAAACTGAAAGTACACGGAGGGTTATGGTGCACCAGAATGTAGCGAAACATTTCAGTTCAGGTTCGGGTGCGAACCGAACATGTTCACAATGAGGTTTCATTCCGGAACTGAACTGAAACTGAAAGTACACGGAGGGTTATGGTGCACCGGAATATAGCGAAACATTTCAGTTCAGGTGCGCACCGGAAATGTTCACAACGAGGTTTCATTTCGGAACTGAACTGAAGCTGAAAGTACACGGAGGGTTATGGTGCACCAGAATGTAGCGAAACATTTCAGTTCAGGTGCGCACCGGAAATGTTCACAACGAGGTTTCATTTCGGAACTGAACTGAAGCTGAAAGTACACGGAGGGTTATGGTGCACCAGAATGTAGCGAAACATTTCAGTTCAGGTGCGAACCGAACATTTTCACAATGAGGTTTCATTTCGGAACTGAACTGAAGCTGAAAGTACACGGAGGGTTATGGTGCACCAGAATGTAGCGAAACATTTCAGTTCAGGTTCGGGTGCGAACCAAAAGTGTTCACAATGAAGTTTCATTCCGGAACTGAACTGAAACTGAAAGTACACGGAGGGTTATGGTGCACCAGAATGCAGCGAAACATTTCAGTTCAGGTTCGGGTGCGAACTAAAAGTGTTCACAATGAAGTTTCATTCCGGAACTGAACTGAAACTGAAAGTACACGGAGGGTTATGGTGCACCAGAATGTAGCGAAACATTTCAGTTCAGGTTCGGGTGCGAACCAAAAGTGTTCACAATGAAGTTTCATTCCGGAACTGAACTGAAACTGAAAGTACACGGAGGGTTATGGTGCACCAGAATGTAGCGAAACATTTCAGTTCAGGTTCGGGTGCGAACCGAAAGTGTTCACAGTGAGGTTTCATTCCGGAACTGAACTGAAACTGAAAGTACACGGAGGGTTATGGTGCACCAGAATGTAGCGAAACATTTCAGTTCAGGTTCGGGTGCGAACCGAACATGTTCACAATGAGGTTTCATTCCGGAACTGAACTGAAACTGAAAGTACACGGAGGGTTATGGTGCACCGGAATATAGCGAAACATTTCAGTTCAGGTGCGCACCGGAAATGTTCACAACGAGGTTTCATTTCGGAACTGAACTGAAGCTGAAAGTACACGGAGGGTTATGGTGCACCAGAATGTAGCGAAACATTTCAGTTCAGGTTCGGGTGCGAACCAAAAGTGTTCACAATGAAGTTTCATTCCGGAACTGAACTGAAACTGAAAGTACACGGAGGGTTATGGTGCACCAGAATGTAGCGAAACATTTCAGTTCAGGTGCGCACCGGAAATGTTCACAACGAGGTTTCATTTCGGAACTGAACTGAAGCTGAAAGTACACGGAGGGTTATGGTGCACCAGAATGTAGCGAAACATTTCAGTTCAGGTTCGGGTGCGAACCAAAAGTGTTCACAATGAAGTTTCATTCCGGAACTGAACTGAAACTGAAAGTACACGGAGGGTTATGGTGCACCAGAATGTAGCGAAACATTTCAGTTCAGGTTCGGGTGCGAACCAAAAGTGTTCACAATGAAGTTTCATTCCGGAACTGAACTGAAACTGAAAGTACACGGAGGGTTATGGTGCACCAGAATGTAGCGAAACATTTCAGTTCAGGTTCGGGTGCGAACCGAAAGTGTTCACAGTGAGGTTTCATTCCGGAACTGAACTGAAACTGAAAGTACACGGAGGGTTATGGTGCACCAGAATGTAGCGAAACATTTCAGTTCAGGTTCGGGTGCGAACCGAACATGTTCACAATGAGGTTTCATTCCGGAACTGAACTGAAACTGAAAGTACACGGAGGGTTATGGTGCACCGGAATATAGCGAAACATTTCAGTTCAGGTGCGCACCGGAAATGTTCACAACGAGGTTTCATTTCGGAACTGAACTGAAGCTGAAAGTACACGGAGGGTTATGGTGCACCAGAATGTAGCGAAACATTTCAGTTCAGGTTCGGGTGCGAACCAAAAGTGTTCTCAATGAAGTTTCATTCCGGAACTGAACTGAAACTGAGAGTACACGGAGGGTTATGGTGCACCAGAATGTAGCGAAACATTTCAGTTCAGGTGCGCACCGGAAATGTTCACAACGAGGTTTCATTTCGGAACTGAACTGAAGCTGAAAGTACACGGAGGGTTATGGTGCACCAGAATGTAGCGAAACATTTCAGTTCAGGTTCGGGTGCGAACCAAAAGTGTTCACAATGAGGTTTCATTCCGGAACTGAACTGAAACTGAAAGTACACGGAGGGTTATGGTGCACCAGAATGCAGCGAAACATTTCAGTTCAGGTTCGGGTGCGAACCAAAAGTGTTCACAATGAAGTTTCATTCCGGAACTGAACTGAAACTGAAAGTACACGGAGGGTTATGGTGCACCAGAATGTAGCGAAACATTTCAGTTCAGGTTCGGGTGCGAACCAAAAGTGTTCACAATGAAGTTTCATTCCGGAACTGAACTGAAACTGAAAGTACACGCTGGTTATGGTGCACCAGAATGTAGCGAAACATTTCAGTTCAGGTTCGGGTGCGAACCGAAAGTGTTCACAGTGAGGTTTCATTCCGGAACTGAACTGAAACTGAAAGTACACGGAGGGTTATGGTGCACCAGAATGTAGCGAAACATTTCAGTTCAGGTTCGGGTGCGAACCGAACATGTTCACAATGAGGTTTCATTCCGGAACTGAACTGAAACTGAAAGTACACGGAGGGTTATGTTGCACCGGAATATAGCGAAACATTTCAGTTCAGGTGCGCACCGGAAATGTTCACAACGAGGTTTCATTTCGGAACTGAACTGAAGCTGAAAGTACACGGAGGGTTATGGTGCACCAGAATGTAGCGAAACATTTCAGTTCAGGTTCGGGTGCGAACCAAAAGTGTTCACAATGAAGTTTCATTCCGGAACTGAACTGAAACTGAAAGTACACGGAGGGTTATGGTGCACCAGAATGTAGCGAAACATTTCAGTTCAGGTGCGCACCGGAAATGTTCACAACGAGGTTTCATTTCGGAACTGAACTGAAGCTGAAAGTACACGGAGGGTTATGGTGCACCAGAATGTAACGAAACATTTCAGTTCAGGTTCGGGTGCGAACCAAAAGTGTTCACAATGAAGTTTCATTCCGGAACTGAACTGAAACTGAAAGTACACGGAGGGTTATGGTGCACCAGAATGTAGCGAAACATTTCAGTTCAGGTGCGCACCGGAAATGTTCACAACGAGGTTTCATTTCGGAACTGAACTGAAGCTGAAAGTACACGGAGGGTTATGGTGCACCAGAATGTAGCGAAACATTTCAGTTCAGGTTCGGGTGCGAACCAAAAGTGTTCACAATGAAGTTTCATTCCGGAACTGAACTGAAACTGAAAGTACACGGAGGGTTATGGTGCACCAGAATGTAGCGAAACATTTCAGTTCAGGTTCGGGTGCGAACCGAAAGTGTTCACAGTGAGGTTTCATTCCGGAACTGAACTGAAACTGAAAGTACACGGAGGGTTATGGTGCACCAGAATGTAGCGAAACATTTCAGTTCAGGTTCGGGTGCGAACCGAACATGTTCACAATGAGGTTTCATTCCGGAACTGAACTGAAACTGAAAGTACACGGAGGGTTATGGTGCACCAGAATGTAGCGAAACATTTCAGTTCAGGTTCGGGTGCGAACCAAAAGTGTTCACAATGAGGTTTCATTCCGGAACTGAACTGAAACTGAAAGTACACGGAGGGTTATGGTGCACCAGAATGTAGCGAAACATTTCAGGTCAGGTTCGAGTGCGAACTATAAGTCGAACTGGAGAATGTTTCAGTTCGAGTTCAAATTCGGTTCGCAGTCCCTGGTTACGGTTACAGTTACTTGCTTAAAAGTAAGAGTTACAGTTACTCATTTTAAAAA
This sequence comes from Lepisma saccharinum, assembly GCF_977018435.1. Classification (NCBI taxonomy): domain Eukaryota; kingdom Metazoa; phylum Arthropoda; class Insecta; order Zygentoma; family Lepismatidae; genus Lepisma; species Lepisma saccharinum. The sequence goes on from NC_139245.1 coordinate 41,690,188, forward strand.
GTAACTCAATTACAGTTACCTTACTACAAAAGTAACTGTAAGTTACTTTTACAGTTACTTTCTGCTGACAATTTTCTTTCAACATACACAAATCGATCATTAATTGTAATAAAATATTTTGTGGAGACTAACATGTACTTTACTCATGTTACTGGTACATAATATAAGTCTTCGTATATTTATATTTATTACAAAATAAAGTGCTTTCCTGTGCTTTGCGTCAAGCCATGAAGGTGTATGGGGGTTGTGAAGTTAGAGTCCCACATTTTCTTGATCACGGCCGAAGGTGGGGGTGATGTGATCAGCACCACGCCCCTGACCGCCTTTACCCCAAGAGTTTCCTCCACGTACCCACTTTATACGACGCTGGGTGGGCGCCGGAGCCGCTTCAACAGGTGGAAAAAAATCCCGGTTCTTCCTTACCGAGAATCAAACCCGGGTCTCTCGCATGGTAGTCAGTAGTTTTTTAAAGGAATAGGTGGGTTTCATGTGACGTCAGGATTCGCACCGCCGCCATCTTTGAGGCTAAGTTGTTTGTCGTCTGCAAGGAAATACCCACCACGTAGCGTTCGTTACACCTGCGCCAACTGTACGTACGTAGTCTGTTGTTAGTACTGTGTAAAATGTCGGTAACATTGCATAAAATTAATGACAATGTTGTCCCATGTGGAAATAGCGGAATTTTTCATATATTCAATCTCTTTGCGCAGTCGACAGAAAAAGATATCGAGAAGAAGCGAAGTTTTGCGGTGTAGATCCATATAAACTGAACGATAACGAAATGAAAAGAGACCTAAACTTTTGGCCAACTCTTGTTTACGTGTTTATTTACTTGACCCAACTAGCTATCTGGATTCTGCTTGAAATATTTACATCCAGTGCAGATTAACTGTAAATTCCAAAGCTCTGCCATTGTCGTCTCTGTTTCCTTTTAACGTTTGTTCAAGCGCTCTAATTTAATATGGTAACAGTAATTCCACTCTTTGCTTTAACAATTTGGGATATGCCGGTCTTCGTAGTGGAGTGGTTAACTCAGCGTGCTACGATGCCAGGGGTCCCGGGTTCGAATCCCGACCTGGACATGGGTGTTCGTTGTTAGTGTCCCTTAATCAATTTCATCACTCAACCTCGTCTTCACGATTAGCCAAAACTGGCAGAAAAGCGAAGTAAAATAAACCAAATCAATTTGGGATACTTTGATGAATCATTAATATGTTTTAACCAAGCAGTGCTCTTTTTCCTAACAGTTCGGGGGCCTCCCCCATGGCGCAGTGGTAGCGTCATTGCCTTGTAATCAAGGGGTCCCGGTTTCGATACCCGGTGGATGCATAAGTGGTTCGGATCCCACTTTAAACTGTAGGTCCAGTCCCGATTAGCCTTACTGTGCATAAAGTGGACTTAAAACAGCAACTCAAACCAAACCTAACAGTTCGGAAAGCCTACTACCGGCACCTTTTCTCATGGATCGGATAAAAATTTATAACAGCCAATGGCGATTACGAAAAGAGGGAAGGGGAGGGTAATATATATATATCTAATAACCAAACTAGTAGAAGTGACAGATGACTCAACTTTCAATTGCTAATGACTAAATGTATGTTCACAGAAATCATGTCAGTAAAGAATCACACCCTGAAGTAGCAGAGGTTAGCAACAGAATTGAATTTTGAGCTCCAAATAATATTGTTTATGTGGATAATAAAAATTTACAAAAAGATAAAACACAGGAGTAGCCGTGGTCACGTCTCTATGAGACGATCACACGACCCTCCGTCCCAACAGGGTAATTTCTGAGTCTTCCACGTTGTTTATATATGAACGCTTGTCCTTGGAAGTCGCAACCGTGAGAGGTAGGTTTCAGTTCAATTTATAAAATTTACTTTTTCACAAATTAACACGGGGTTACTATGAGTACTTTGAATGCTTTATTTTCTAATAATTTGTAATATTTTTAACCAGCTATTAGCCATATTCCTCATAAAAATGAAATGTAGCATGAAAAACGTTTAGAAAATATTTCAGTCTCTGTATGTCTTTTGTGTCTGCTCATTTGTCTTTTAGATAACAATTAACATTTTTATTAAGAAGTATGTATTTACATTAAGAGGCCAACCTAACAATTTTATGCCGGCCACAGTAGCCGAGCGTGTTGGGTGGTCGACTCGAGTAGCTTCGATCCGGAGGTCTATTGTACGAGTCCCGACGACGGCATGGGTGTGTTTTAATGTCCGCAACAGACCTGTAAAGAAAGGACATGTGACGGGTGCCAATGCACTTAGTGTTGACGTACCCATATAAATAACCAATATTTAACAGTTTTATTTAATTATTTACATAAATGCTAACACATATCGCAGGAAAATAGTTTTACCTTTTTGTTTCTTGCTACAATATTTTACTTCTTAAATTTAATTTTGCAATAATAAAAAAACACATAGCATGTGCACTAAGATATAAAGTGACATACACAACAAAAACATATGAACATGATTTCCAGTGGCGTATGCTGGGTTTAAAACCTGGGCTATCTCTTTTTATCATAATGTTCAAATGGGAGACTCTTTTTCGTTCAATTTCTTGGATTTTAAGGTGATGTGACATTGCGATTAAAATACATACATTACAATTTACTAATAATTATAAAAATATCACTGTTTCATTAATATAAAAACAATAAGGAAAACATTTCAAATATTTCATGGTTATTTATAAAATATAGGGGCCCATATTGTGAAATATTTATGTAGGCCTACGTGCGAGAATAAAATATACGCCTATAATAAACTTCTTACCTTGAATATTTAATTTGGATAGGAACTCCATTCTTCTCTTGGCAAACCTCTGTGGTAAAATGGTTATTAGCACAGCGCACTATGACCTGCTATGACGCCAGGGGTCCTGGGCTCAAATCCAGGCATGGACATGCAGTGGCGTCTCGTGGCCTCAAATTTGGCCGGGGCTTATTTTTTAAAGAATTTAAAATATAATGACAATTCACATGAATTACAAAAAATAGGTATTTTTCTTCTTCTAGACTACAAAACTGGACTTATTTTTTTAAAAAAAGTATTTAAAAGGTAATAACAATTCATATGAATTACAAAAAAACAGGTATTTATCTTCCTCTAAACTACAATATTGGACTTATTTTTTTAAATAATTTAAAATATAATGACCATTCACATGTTCTTCTGCTCAGCAAATTTTGTAATTATTTTTTCATTGAAGCCCTCTATGTTTGCAATGTATTCTTTCTCTATTGTAAGCACTGCCAAGGCATTGAGTCTGTCTGGTCCCATTTTAATACGCTTCAATGTGCTGAAACATCGTTCAGATTCACCCTGTTGCCACTGGAGTTGTTAAAACTATGTTTGTCATTTTTACTGTTTCTGAAAAGGTATCCTCTAAATCATTTTCAATGAAAAACGAATGCAATGTACTGATAGAGTTTATGTTTTTAAACTCTTCACTACAATAAAGAACACGAAGTTCACTCTTTAGTTTTCCCTCTTCTATGAAGGGATAATATTTGGCACAATTCTTGCACGAATCATCGAGAAAATCAGACTTCCTCCAGTCATTGAATTTTGCAGGGTCAACTAAATTGAAACACTCCAAATGTTCAGTTGCCCCAAATCTCTCTTCGGCTTGATGAATAATTATATCGCAGCACTCAATAGCGCATGCTGTTTTGTTAACACTGCTTTTTCTTTTCTTCGAGATGTTACACAGAACAGAACTATCATCTGAAGAGTTAGCCAGTTCATTCCTAATATCAATGATGTCAGCAACAAATTTGCGAAGATGTTCCTTTACGTGTACCATTGTTGTAATTTTCTTCTGCAAAATATTGTAAAATATTTCGACGAAGGGCATTATCCTGTTAAAGACACCCAAGAAAAAAAATGAACTCCTCGTCTTCAAGGAAATGTATTAGTCCAGTTGCTTCCCTAATTGACACAGAATCCCATGAGCCATTTTGCTGAATAATTTCCAAACACTCTATCAGGGCTTCCTTGCACTGGAAAACAGACGACACTACCCTACTCTGGAAATTCCATCTTGTTTGGCATGTTCGCGGTAACCGTTGATGACATACCTCCTGCAGTAAATCTGTTCTCTTACTAGATGAAGAGAAGAACGAAGAAAATGCAGATAAATTGGCAAAGAAAATTCTGATAGCTGTGATGGTAGAGCATACTTGTTGCATTATGAGATTGAGTTGGTGTGCATAACAATGCACAAAATAAGCACACGGATAAACATCTCTTACAAGTTTCTGGACTCCAAGCCGTACCCCTCGGAATGCAGATCCACCATCATACGTTTGAGAAACTAATTTATCTTTTAGTTTGTACTGCCCTGATGCAGATCTGTCAGTCAGTTGCACGAAACCATGAAAATGCTCTACTACTTGCGAGCACTGAACAAAACGCATCACAATAACCAATTGTGTCTTATTGGAAATGTCGCTGGTTTCATCAGCTTGTACATACAGACACAAACATAGCTTTGTTTACATCCTCCTGGAGGCCTCACTGTAAACCTGGTACATACAGTCTAACAACTCATTTTGTATCACGGCTGATGTGTATTTATTTACTTTGGATTCCTCTAAATGTTCATGCAAACTTTTATCTAGCTTAGCAATCTCATTTACTAAATCTAGGAAGATGCCTCTGTTTAAAGATTGTTCTCTTTCGTTATGTCCTCGTAGAGCAAGTTCATGTCGACCACAGAATTTTAAGCAATCGATAATTCTATTTAATATATGCCTATTTTTCCGGACTAATTCATTGTGCCTTGTAATTGACAGTCTATATCATTCATCGATTTGTGTTCGAACATCAACCTTTCAAAACAAACTCAATTTTAACGAGTTTCCAATGTGCGAAGAACTAGTTTCATGTGACTTAATTCTTTCAGAAAGATGTTTGAGATCACTTATACCATGAACTGTCCATGAAGCATCACAACCAAACAAAAGGCAATTAAAACAAAAGAGAGTTTTCTTGATCTCGCTACCTGTCAACCACGGTTTTCTGTTGTACCAGTCTGGATTGAAAGAGCGTGATTGTGATTTATGTTTTTGTATTAATGTAACACTCAGATGGTCAGGACCTAATTGTTTAACAACAAGTTTTCTTGGTCACTCAATGTCTGAAATGGTGTTGCCAACAAGAAATCCACTTTGTTCATAGCAAATAAAAACCACCACAACGCTACACTACAACACGCGGGATCGAACGAACGCGACGCGACGGAAATAGCCCCGAATCAACACCCAAACTAGAGCGCCTTGAATAACGTAGTGTGGAAAATGACCCAAGAAACTGGTTCCCCAGACGGATGAGAAACATAGATGGCAGTGCGATCAATGTCGGTGCTAATTTTCTTATGAAAGTAATGCGGCTTTGTTAGTTTTTGGAATATATTATGTAGATTTGTTTGTCTTGAAAGGCGGTACGTGAATTGATGGAAACAGTTATATTTGTGGAGTGATTTGCAGTCACGAAATGGCATTAATTTGGAAAGAAAAGTAAAATAAAATGAATAAATAAATAGCATGCGTGCGTAACACAAGAAGAAACATCGCAATGTGATTCCGGACCTTGGACTGTGTATTAGAGTTTATTTTTCTATGTTATTAGAATATAAATAGTATCCTGAGAGATATTTCATACCGAGGCGACAAACCACAAGTGTCGCTTGAAAGCGAGCAGTCGGAAATCAATGCAGCGTTTCGAACCGTAGGGACACAAGCCCTGACTGCACCGTTTGCTCAAGGAGATTTTAGACCAAAGCGACACGGGTCATTCGATCCAAGGCAACTTTCATACCGAAGCGACACATGTTGCTTGGAAAGGAGCCAATCAAGAGCAACATTTCACATCGTAGAGTCCAGCGCAGATAATTCTGCCGTGCAATGCGCGACAGAACTAAAGAAGCAGTGTTGCTAATGGAGCAGATAGAAAAATCGCTGCGGTGCGCCGATGCACAGCTGTTACGTACAACAATAAAATTAGAGAATTCAGGTCTATCTAACGTTGAGTTTTAAACGTCATGCATTATACCAGGACTAGGATTAATATGTACTAACAAGTGGCTTTGTATGTAGCTACATACATATGGACTAAAAATTCGCAAAATATGAACTAACACATAAGTACAATTACCAAAAATTCTGCAAAGAAGACTTCTTCATACGATTCCTTATTTGAGTGATTTCTAACAAAATAAAAAAAAATATATACGTATATATTATTTTTCATTGCATTAATGCACTGGTGGCGTTCTAACTTTTCACTCCCAAAACCCGTATACACTGGTATGGAACTGCAACGGCAGATAATAACATGCCAACGTGTTAAACCGCTACAATTGCACCATAACACTCCTCCTCAAACAGTATTATTATTTCCTCTCTGAGATCTGCGACAGTCGGTTGCCTTTGTTGTACATTTACAAAGGATGCCGGCTTCGACAACAATAACAAGTACATATACTGCCACTAGATGATAAGCTGCGCGGCTTTTTCTTTTGTTATGAACCAGGGCCGGCGCTAGTCATTTTGCCTCCCTGGGAGGTGGCAGTAGATGCCGTTTTTTTTCGACCCCCCCCCCCCCCCGGTCATTACGCAGCAACGGAAAATTGAAAATCAATATATTCCTAACTAAAACATCAAATATAAAATAAATAATGAGACTTCTTATGCTATTTCAATACTATTCAGCGCAAAAGAATATCTCGCTCGATCACAGTTTTCAATAGGCTTACTTTTTTCTTCTCTTCAAATTTTGCCGCTCGGTTCGCCCTCCCCTTCCGCCGGCCCTGCTATGAACTTGGTCACCCATCAAAGCATGGCAATTTTAACACAGAAAACAATATGTATCGCATTAAGCAGCAAAAATGACAGCCTCCTCTATGCAATTTCTACAAGAACACCTGCCGGAGCCAGAGTTGAATTGCTTAGAATTTCCCGAGCTTGGCTATGCAAGGTTTTTGATTTCAACTTCGACAGAACTGGAGGCATTATGGAATTTAACGTTCATTAGCAAACACACACTTTTACATACACACACGCAATACACGCACACAACGTCAAACCGGTCAAATACTTAGTATAAAATAAAAATATGGTGCTTCCAATCCAACAAAACTCACCGCCACTTTACCTGCTTTCCCCTTCCGTGACAGAAATAGAGCTTCATTATTACAGTTGGCAACACTAGTTACTAGCTAGCCAATGAACATGCACTGCATAAAAGAAGCAACGACTCCGCCGTGCTATATTGCCACATTGCCGTCCCTGCTGACCGGTGGGAACCGCGAGCTGGAGCGCTGTTCAATTGTTTTCAATGAAGTTTGCGCGAGTGTGTCCAGGAATGGAATGACAATATGGCAACAATAGCGAAGGTTTTCGAGCAGGGTAGAACACGTGATGCTAAGAGAGAGGGAGACGAAACGAAAATTCGTTTCTACGCAACGGCAAATTTACGTGTGTGGCACTTTAGCATGACGGAAAGCACAGGCCAGCGTTCGGTTTGTGAAATCCTCAAGCGATAAGTGTCGCGTGCCGCTTTGGTGCCCAATCTCACTAAAGCAAGACACTCACTGCATCGCGTATGCGCGAACAACAAACCACGGCAACATGTTGCAAGCTATTGAGGAAATGGCCCAGTTTGAGCGACGCAGAAACGACAAAGCGACACGTGTGGCTTATCGTGTCGCGTAGATCTGTTGTTGTAATGTGCGGTTTATCGTGTCGCCTATCTGTTGTTCGCAAGCAACGCTTGCTAATAGACTGAAGGCACCATGTCGCTTGTCACTTAGTTGGGAATTCCCCCTGTAGCACGTCGCTTCGGTCTCAGCACCCTTCCTTTAAGGAGCTTTCCGACCGAAGTAACAAGTAACAAGTAGCACGCGAATACGCCATATGAACGTGTCGTTTGCTGTTTGGACCCTCATGTGCAATGAATGCTATTTTACAGTCTGGAAGTGTGTGTCACTAGTGTGACAGTGTCAACATCCCGTGTCGCTTGTCCCATTGGTTTGAAAGTTGCCTTACACTCATGTCGATGGTACTAAGAAAGTTTTGTGGGGTTCCCCTTGTTGTTTCATGGAATCATCATTATCATCATCGCCGCGATTAGTTTAAAGCGGAAGAAAAGAGACAGTAAATATCAAAAATATAAATGCTTTAAGTGTGTATATCTTTAAAAGAAATGATGATGATGATAATAATAATGAACCTAATTCATACACAAAAATGTAGTTGCCAAGAGCATTCCACGCGTATTTTTTCTCCCGTATTATTAACGAAAGTATGACGATAACAGGACGTGGTCGACTGTCTAGAATGTTCGTTAATATCTTCGCGACCACTGTAACAAATATCATAGCAATTATCACATTCATAGAAATGCTTCATGTAAAAGAATCAGACGTTGCAGCGAAAACTCCATTTACTTCCATTATAAGCAGACGAATACCAAGCACCGGGTCCAACACCAGCGCCCCTGGCGGATCATTTTCGAGTGGAACCAGCCAGAGAGCGCAGAACCGTGCCGTTTTCCACAGTACGTTATTCAAGGCACTACCCCCTTCGCTCTTTCTGCTAGCAAGTGACCTTCACTGTAGCGTGTAGCGTAGACCACGCCTTCCTCTGCGACGAGCCCCGAGACCGATAACTGACATCAATGCCGTTGGAAGTGCTGTCATATCCATTGCAATTGCAGCAGACGATGAACTTACGTGGGTAAAAATCGCCTTTTAAAAGATTGTGTGATAGTTATGTATTATGGTGATTGAAAATTACGTCAATACGTCCGTTTTTCTTTAGGGGCTAAGCCCCGGAAGCCCCAAGGGACGAGACGCCACTGCGGACATGGGTATTCTTTGTGAATGACCCTTCATGAATTTCATCGTATCGTCACTCATTCTCATCGTCGAGATTAGCTAAAGTGGCAGAAGAGCAACGCAAAATACCAAATCAAATCCATCTTCTCTTCTTTGCGATGCCAGAGGCCTGCATATCTTCACGATTTGAAGTTCATCCTCATGCAAAAGCAGAGTAAATTGTTTCGGCAATAGTTCGTTAATTATGTAATTCATTTTCGTTCACTACACGACGCAGCAGAGATCTTTCAAAACATATATACGTAATTCACGCACTCAATACACTTAAGAAAATCCACACAGTAAGAAACCTAATTTTCTTAAACTTCCTTCAACGCGATTTCCACTCGCAAAATGCCCTTGTCATCTCCGGGCAGTCAGTCTGCCCCAGCCAGTCATAAACAAAGCAGCAGAGGGGTTGAAAACATCGTAAAGCGTGGTTGGTTGATGGTCAGCGGCCTGCGAGTTCTGCATGTGTTCGATGGGACAGTGTTGTTTTGGCCTAGAGTACAAATTCCCTATCACATGCCAGTCACTCTTTTCCCGTTCCTGTAATAGTAGTTTAGTTTCAAAATTTCCCTTACCTGGGAAAATCCCATGCTGGTTAGCGCATTGGCATCGCTGTAAGGTTTTACCGCCGTTGTAAAACGAAGAGTTCCCTGTCTAAGAAGCCACTACAAATACGTCACCGACCACCTCCAGGCGCTGGCCGGGGAAGAATTTAACCGCTGAAGTCTGGTGGTAGTTTTAAAAGAAAGGAGTCCATCCCCATGTATAGAGCGAGCACAAGGAAAACAAACCTTGGACGAAAAATCCCCGCGCTGCCTTTTCTTCCGTTCAGCTCGGGCCATAAGGAAGCATTGTCCACTCTCCCCCTCCTCTCCTCGCGGGAGTACGGTGCACAGGAGTCGTGGGTTTTATACTATCATTTTTTTCCCCGTGGTCGTTTGAGAGTGAAGCATCAGTCACGTTTGATGGTCGATTATTTTGTGTATTTAATCTGGGCTTCGGCGATAGCCTAGAATATACGCGCATGATGATTTCAAAATAAAGCAAAAGTTGCTCTACGCACTGGGTAATTTTTTATGAACTCATTAACAAGCGGTCTCAGATCCAAATTATCAAACACAGTTTGTTATGTGGAGTACCGCTAAGCTGCTTAGTCTCTTCTGCCCCATTGTACATCTCAAATACTTGTATGTCTTCAGTCAGCGAAGAGCACTGAATGACCATTCGGCTGGGCTGTCGTCACTGGCACAGTGCGGAGGAGCATCATGAATTTTGCAACTTCAGGCAGAAGCTCCTGGAGGGTTTCCAAAAGAAACTTCCGTATGTCTCGCATGGTTTCTGTTTGGTGATATCACCAAGCATGGACAAGTGTAAAGAGAGCCTATCGCATCCAAATCTTGGCGCAAGAATTCTCAAGTTTGTTCAAATTGTTCAGAATTCACTATACCACGTTTGTTACAACCTGTCCTGCTTCCCGCGCTAGCTGATCGCTGGTTTTTCTAGCAGAAACCACGCTGCGTTGCTGCTGCAGACCACGTGAACTCCGTGCTGGGGAAAGCCAAAGCCAGGCAGCAAATTAAAATACGCAACGTGGCAACAACGTCTCTCTTCTGGCTTCCATTCGCTCCTCGCTGTCCAGCAGACGACTTTTTCCTCGTTTCTCATTAGCACCGAAACTGTCGAGCGATCGCTAGCGCGGGAAACGGGACAAGTTCTAACAAACGCGTTTTTTAATATTATTTTTATATAAACACATACTCGTTATTTTGAAACTCTTTTTAGTAAAAATGTTAACAATACTCATAATTATATACTTAGTATATAGTAAAAAGTCGTGTGTTTTGCTGTCTCCGGTCATAGCCCCTCCCCAAAGTTGGTGGTCTACAACATTTCAAATGTGTATTTAAAGTTAAGGTCATGTGGCACAATTCAGAGTAAACTTTACAAGAGAAGCAAAACAATATATTAGACCCACTTAAGCAAAATTATTTTGGGGCTCTGCCACCACATTGTTAACATTGGGGGGGCCTCGAGCCACATGTGCCCAATGTATAACTTTCAGCACGATTTAATTTTTTAACAAAATATTATTTGCGTGATGGAAATTTCATAAATCACTTGAGGACACTGTGGGAAATTACGCGGGATTCTACTCTGAAATTGGCATTTTATTTTATTCCAGTATTTTTTTTTCCAAATCCACACTTAATAACTTAATACATGTCCAATTTACCACCAATTCTTAAGAATGAAGCCAGGCCTATTGCTTCAATAGATCATCAATGCTTGGAAAGTATGTGTGTTGTGGGGAGGGTTGCTCTCCCCCAATTCAAATTTCCGTAATGAATTCCCTTCCTAGGATAATTTGCACGTACTGCAGACTCCATCATAGAATAACTCCATGTTGATCCATACAGTGATCCTTCCATCCCCAAACTTGACGAAGCATCTTGCAGCTACGAATTTCCACTTCAAGCACTATAGGTAAATCATAACTAGGGAGCGGAAGTTGATGAAATGTCATCTTTTTTATGACATCTTGGACACGATGCCCATTAAATATACACAATATTACACTTGGTCTAGAACCCAAAGTGCATTTTTTGCCAATTTTCAGGTTTTAGGTCATTTTCGCATCATTTTTCGCAATATTCGGTGTATTTTTCTTTCGTCATATTTTGTCACTTCCTTCATTTTGGTAATATTCTTGAGTCTTTTCACCAAGGTGAACATAGGCCTATACAGGGTGTTACTAAAGTTAGTTTCCAACGCTTAGGAAGTGATTCTACAAGTGAAAATAAACACAAAAGCTCATGTGACGAAATGCCGAAAATGGCACCCATTCGGAGTTATTGAAGCGGAAAAAAGTGTGAAAATTATGTTTACAAGGAAATAGTGGCACAACGGCCAACCATATGACCACGGCGAAGGGCGTTCCACAAAGAAATGCTGCATGCTCTATTCAAAAAAGCACATGGCAGATGGGTGAAGTTGATGTGCAAGGGATTAACCGAAGGAAGCGAATGGGTCTGTTGAAGTCATGGGGTAGGGAAGGGTTTAGCGAGATGTGTCATCCACGGAAAGTTATATGTGGAGACTGACAACTAAGAAGAAAGTGAATATCCATAGTGGACATCACCATTACGATGAAAAACAAAGATGGTGGTGGTGCTGCGCTAGGTTGCATATTTGTCGACATGTTCACTGTGTGCAGAGTGGAGGTGCCGAGGGAACCACATCACAGACGATGTTCAAACTGTCTGCTATTAACTACCACGAAGAGATGACAATGCTGAATCAACGATTGTCTAGTGCGAGCAAACAACCCCGCGGTGTCTGCTATCGTCGATGCAGCAACATTAATGCGTGCAACGAGATCCTCGGCCGACATGACAGGTGTTTCGTATATGAGGAGTTTCATCTCTCCCCACAGAAAGAAGTTCAGGGGAGTGATGTCCGGCGATCTTGCTGGTGAAGGGCATTCCACAAAGAAATGCGGCATGCTCTATTCCAAAAACACCTGGCAGATATGTGAAGTTGCGGTGTTAAATGCTGACGCCAGTACGCGCGCTATAGCCAGTGCCCACACCACCTCCCATGTTAATGTGTAGCGCGTCCTATCCGAAGAGGGGATGTACCCTTTCAAACTCCAAAAGGTACAAGACCTCTTACCTCAGGACTTTTACCCATGTATGGTCACAAATTTTGTGAACAGGGTGTTGTGGATCGATGAAGCAATGTTCACCAAAATCGGCATGTTCAATAGTAAAAACAGTTACGTTTGGGATTTTGCAAATCCACATGCAATTCTCGTGGCACACCATCAGCACAGGTTTGCGGTTAATGTGTGGTGTGGGATAGTGCATGACCATTTGATTAGGCCGTTCCTTTTTCCTTGTTTGCCTGTGTTGTGGTACATATCATGCATTTCTTTGTGATGTATTGCCTGAACTGTTTGAGGACGTGCCCTTGACACTGAGGCAAGGACTATGGTTCCAACATGATGGTGCACTACCACATTTCGACCAAAATGTGCGTCACTTCCTCAATGGCTTGTTCCACAATCTGTGTATTGATAGGGGTTGGCCTGTGCCAAGGGCAGCAAGATCGCCGGACATCACTCCCCTGGACTTCTTTCTGTGGGGAGAGACGAAATGCCTCGTATACGAAACACCTGTCTTGTCGGACGAGGATCTCGTTGCACGCATTAAGTATCGCCGCAGTGACGATAGCAGACACAGCGGGGTTGTTTGCTCGCACTAGACAATCGTTGATTCGGCATTGTCATCTCTTCGTGGCAGTTAATGGCAGACAATTTGAACATCGTCTGTGATGTGGTTCCCTCGGCACCTCCATTCTGCACACAGTGAACATGTCGATAAATATGCAACCTAGCACACCGCCGCCATCATCTTTGTTTTTCATCGTAACGGTGATGTCCACTATGGATATTCGCTTTCTTATTAGTTGTAAGTCTCCACACATCACTTTCCGTGGATAACACATCTCCCTAAATCCTTCCCTAACCCTATGACTAGAGGCACATATTTTTGGTAAATAAAAAGGTAAAATTTCGGTACAAAAACTGAGTCAATTTCGGGTTCAAAAGCGGTAAATAAAATAAAATATCGGTGTTATAGCGGTGAAAAAATGGATGAAAAGTGGTATATAAAAAGACATATTGGTTTTAAAATTGTGAAAATAATCCTAAATTTGATTTAAAAACTACACTTATTCCACAGAACTAACATTTCACTTGTAATAGCACATTTATGTAGTTATCAGAGTATTAAGTTTATTTCTGTGTAAAGGAGTGAATTTTTGCTTCTCCAATATTAACAGCAGAATTAATCAATTTTCCGGGAATTGCATAACTCTCAGGATAATTCAGACCTCGGAAGGTGTCGCGTCGGTGAATAAACCCTGAATTTCGTGTTTAAGAGTTAATTTCGCTTTTTACAGTTCATTTCGCATTATTTCGTGACAAAATATGGTCACAAAATGCACCTCACACCTTTCAAAACATGAAAAATTAACACTACAATGTGTTTTTTCAAATTTCGTTTTTTCATCAAAAACGAAATATGCATGCCCCTACCTATGACCAACAGACCCATTCGCTTCCTTTGGGGAATCCCTTATCAACTTCACACTTCTGCCATGTGCTTTTTTGAATAGAGCATGCCGCATTTCTTTGTAGAACGCCCTTCGCCATGGTCATATGGTTGGCCGTTGTGCCACTATTTCCATGTAAACATAATTTTCCCACTTTTTCCCACTTCAATGACTCCGAATGGGTGCAGTTTTCAGCATTTCGTCACACGAACTATTGTGTTTATTTTCACTTGTAGAATCACCTCCTAAGCGTTGGAAACGAAATTTAGTAACACCCTGTATATATCTCGCAGGATTGCAATTTACGAGCAAAAGAAATGCTGAACTGGTGACAGTCTCTGTGGTGTCAGGGGAAACCAGCAGGTGTCCGTCTGGGGCAAACTGGGAAAGTAATGCATTTTACACCAATTTATTCAGAGTATACGACCTTTTTATTAAATTGTTTTAAAATTATTTGGTTGTTTCCATTGGAAATCCTCCTTGCATATTTAAATTGAATGTGCATATGGTATCATTTGGTGCCTTTTAATTTCAATTTTTAACCTGAAACTAACGAATTTAATGGTAATTTTTTAGGACATTCTATAGGTCATATACCTATATTTTTTAGGTCATCAACTTCCGCTCCCTAATCATAACACACTGGAAGATTAACAGTTTGGCAGACATGCCCACAAAATTATCTTAAAATAACTCTTTTAAAATGTAAAAGTCGTAGACAATGTGGGAAATTTATATTGGCTCTTTATTTCAATATGACAAGGCTCAAGGACACATTGGATTCATAACTGCAGACAATTTACACTCTAAGTTTATGACAAACTGTGTTCCTACGAGGGAAAATAAAAAAATTATCTGCATTTTCATTAACAGTTACTTTCGTTAGGTTGGCCACACTGCCTTCAGTGCTTGCGTGCTAAAAGGTGGTACTCTTGTGGTTACGTGGCGGAGGTTTCATACTAATCGCTCAATCTTTCTTTCCTTTGTCACGGAGTAAACATTGCCGCAATATTTTTTTTTGACTTGCCCTGGTACAAAGGTACAAGATGATGATTTTTTTTTCCTATCCATGGTTGTGTATATCACTACCAACAAATAAATTAATTTGGCATTTTGTAGGGGACCCACATGTCAAGTTGCACAGGCCCCTCTGGCTGAGCCAGTACAACCCTGCTTATTATTGCAGACTTGGCTTGATTGAGTGGAAACCCATTCCTGTTGCACAAGTAATACTAATCACTAGGGCTCGGGACTTTTGTGTCCTATAAAAGTGTAAAATATGTATGTAAATATGTCTCAAAAATTGAAAAATATGCCAGAAAAATGCAAAATACAGTGAATCCCAAATATATGCAAAGCAGAACTTCCTTTTTTTTCATTTACAATTAAATTCTGAGTTTTCCACGCAATATCAACAAATTTCGGATGATGTATTAAATGAAATTAGACTATCTTTCATGTAGAATGCGTGGAGAAACATTGGAAAAACCGTGGCACTTATTATGCAATTATCCTCAGTTGCATTTACTATTCTGCCACATTATACCTATTTGTTGGAAGTGTAATTTTCGAATTTATATACAAGAAAAGGCCGAGTTATCAGAAAAAAATACTGTATTCAATCTGCATACAAAATCTTTGTTAAAACATGCCTCATGCACAGAAGAAATATTTAAAAAGATTATCATACGTAGGCATATAAGCGAAGAAAGTTCACAAATTTTTAATTTTACTAACCTCAAGCATTGCAGTGAGAAACGAAAATTCTCTTCAGGTTCTCGACAGTGAAACTTCGCCTGTTATCTACCAGCAGTGCTTTGTAGCATGAGAATGTACGTTCCACGGAGCACGATGTAACTGGAGCAAACCTAAAAAATGCTACATCTGCAGGTGTCAAATCTTCCTCAACACTTTCCAGAGTTGATCTTCTGTCACCGCTCACGAACCGGCGATGGTGGTGAAAGTGCTGAATCCAGGATTGTTGTTCAAGATGGTTCTGAATTTCTCTCTAACCAAATCTGCTGTTTGCCCCCTCACTATTGACAATTTTGTTTTTATAATTCTTGTATAATTTGAAGTGAGTCATGCACACTTACACCATTTCTCTCAAATTGCTCAATGCACAACACGAGGAACGCGAAATCGCAGAAATGTAAGCAATATCGTCTTTCAGTTCTGCATTTTGAAGCAATTGCTGAACAACACTAACAGATGCAGCACCTTCTCTTTCAAAACCAGTAACTACTTCGGAAAGAATGTTAAGATTGGTGCAGTAATATTGAACTGCCGAGAGCCATGTTCCCCACCACCGGCTGTGGTGGCGCAGGAATATCTGGTGCAGCTTCCTTTAGTGCTTGGCATCGTGATGGACACTTGAAGAAGATTTTTTTCATGTTTGACACAAATTGATCTATGTTGGGATGCCTTGATCGAATTTGTTCGCATAGTCTATGAAGTCCGTGTGCCAGGCAGGTTATGTTAACCATTTTCGGATACAGAACCCGTAAGGCTTTCCTGCCTTCAACATATACCTAGCTGCATCGGTTACAAGTAACAGAATTCTATCGTGCGGAATACCTTCAGGACATAGTATCTGCATGGAGTTTTCAATGAAACTAGCGATTGTTGAATGGTTTACCTTCTCCAGCTGATCAACATGCACAAGGAATATTTCTCCTGCCTGTTCAGTTTCTAAAACAACCACCACAAGATTTGCCATGTAACACCCGCAACAGTCTGTTGTATCGTCCACTGATAGCCACAAGTTTTTGTTTTTCAATTTGTCCCAGAATGACACTTACCATTAAGCCTTGTTTCCATGATATGAAAAACTAAATATGCTGACCAAGGCAGTAATTTATTTTATTAAAAACAAACTAAACGTAACGTTTCAACCTCCTAGCAAGGTCTTCTTCAGACTCTGTATCAAGTACAAATGTAACAAGATACAAAAACAGGGCATTATATATACACACAAACATTACTCCCTCCAGACTATTAGAAAATTGTTCTGGAACTTTCTAGCAGGTGGCTTTCCCTTGTCAACTGTACTTTCACCTAAAAGGCTAAACATAATTACTTCCATATAGAATGTGGTTGGACTTTTTATCTCACGCTCTTTTTCCTTCATTTTTCTTCCTGAAATTTCCCTGTCGCAGTACTTCTGAAGAAACTTACCAAGTGTTGGTTCTTCCAACTTCCACAGAGGAATACCAGATGTGATGAATGCTTTGCACAGTTCCTGGGTGAAAGAAGACTGCCGACTGCCCTGGACTGACACCGCATGTGGAAGTAATGCCTGAGCTACGTTCGTTTTCTTCCTTTGCAAGTTTCTTATGTGCTTCGCCGTGTCTAGATGCTGCAACACAGAAGACCTCTTTGAATATCAAACAGAAATATCACATAGCTTGCAAAACAAAATCTTGTCATCTGTCGCAAAAACATCACTACCAAATTCTCTCAATTTGACCGAATCTGATTCCTTTACACGAGGCATCATTCTGATACTATTGCGCCTCTCAATCGACCACCGATTCGAGATTGCCTCGTCAAACCATATTCACTTGGCATGAAAGAGAAGCCACTGCGTTAAACAACACTCGTTCGAAGCATTGTTCTTATTTCTTATCGACAAACACAAACATCCAGGTTCTTTTCTTGATGTCTGCCTCTTTTTCGCATTATTGGTAAAATCAAAGTCTGCCGACTTGAGCTCGTAACTGTCAGTTTTTTAATTGTTGTAAAATTGAAAAAAGAAGGTCATACAACAGTTCAAATTTGTTTTGTTTCTCGCTGGCGATTCTCGTGAATGCGTACAACAATGAAGGGCAGTTTGTTCACATCATGCAAGCTCAGACAATAACGCAGATGCATGGACGCCCGGAGGGGGGCAAGGGCTCACTTTCCCTCCTCCAGGAAAAAAACCTGCGGGTGTGCCTGCACAGAGGTGTCATGGATGTTTTCAGTTTAGAGTCTCAAAATAAGTGGATAATAAAGATCCGGATACATGATAAATAATTATTTGTATGTAGGAAAAGTAGGAAATTATAGATAGCTAAATATGTTATCTTGCCTGAAGAAGGAATAAATATGTTGTAAAAACAAAAAAAATCGTAAAATATGTCAAATTATGTCCTATCAAATTTGCTAATTTCAGTTTATCATCACCAGATACGTCGAGATCGCACTCCGAAATTCGATCCCACTCCGAAATTCGATCCCATGATATATATAAAAAAATATGTTATAACATAAAGTCCCGGACCCCGACTCACCACTCTCGAGAGAATTAGCATTCTGAACACTCACGTAGAAGTTTCTCCAAATGGGAGATCTCGGACATAAATATGTCCATTTCCCTGTGCGAGTGAAGCCAGCCACAGAATGATGATCAGATAATAATTATTATGGTTTATACAAACTGTGTACATCATCATCATCATCATTTCATTAACACCCCCAGCCCACATATTATAAACTTGAAATTATATTTTGTGCAATAAGCATCAATTTGTTGTCAAACGATGGAGGATCAAAATAATAATAATAAGAAATAAGAATGCACCCCATAAATTTACATTTTACAACAACATTTAAAAACTTGTCACCTATAAGTGATGATGAAATTCTTGAGTTCATGAAAAAGTAAATATAGTACATTTCCTTTATTACCCAAACCACCTTTGCAGTTTTATTTTTAACACTTTCTATCTAATGTATTCATCTGCAAAATGAGGGAATGAGGAT
The DNA here is from genome assembly GCF_977018435.1 of Lepisma saccharinum. Taxonomy (NCBI): domain Eukaryota; kingdom Metazoa; phylum Arthropoda; class Insecta; order Zygentoma; family Lepismatidae; genus Lepisma; species Lepisma saccharinum. The sequence continues at coordinate 41,708,956 of NC_139245.1, forward strand.
AGGTCAGGAATTGTTATTTATGCAATAACTACAAGCACCAGGTAATTAATTATTTACACACTTTATTTTTAAAAAAATCATTCCATGTAGAGAAAATATTGAACACTTTAAATAAATTTGATGCAGTGTCAAAATGGTTTGCTTTTGTGTTTCCTTAGTTTCTTGGAGGATTTTGCCTGGAAGAAAAAAAAACAACTCTTACTATGGTTGCTGGGATTACATGTTCAATCTCTCATTGATTATAACATTAAAAATTGAAGCAAGAAGATGAACATTTCAAATACGAGATATGCATGCAATCAAATTATATCCAATTATCTTTAATCAACTTTTAACCTTTAGATGTCTGCTAGTCCATGCATTGGATTCCATATGTAAGGAACGAACTCCTGCATGTCCAATGTATGAACACCAGAAACACATCGCAGCATTTAACCTTTTGAGTCCCAAGGCCATTTTCACTGGTAAGCCTCTCGGTCCCGAGCAGATTTTGAGCAAAATGCAGTTTCAATTAAATGAGTGAAGATCGGAGACTAATTGCCATAGAGAGATGAGTGATATACCGTTGTACACGGAATAACCAGAGATTCAGACTATATGAAATGTATGCAAATTCGGCGTATATGTGGCGGGGGAGGGGGCTAACTCTCAAAATTCCAAAATTTCGGGGAAAAAAAATTGGTTCTCCCACCCTCCCCTCAAGAAAAAAGTACATGACATTGTCGACATGCACATGGAAATGATCGCTGACATGTAAGGAACACAAAAATATTTGCATTTTTATCATATGACCAATGTTACTTGAGTTGTACCCCCAAAAGGAATGGTCGGCACACCACTGATTTAAGCTTCAAAATGCAGCGGTACCTTGAAATGACTTTAGCTCAGAGACTATTTGCCCTGGAGATATGAACGATATACCATTGTACGCAGAATGAATCACAGATTCAGACGATATATAATTTATGCACATTCGGCGTATATATGGAGGGGAAAGGGGGGAAATCCCCTGAATACTTTTTTTTTAAAAAATGGGGTTTCTCCCCCCCCCCCCCCAAGGATATGAAAAGTTCAAAATGCACATAGAAATTATCGCTGGCATGTAAGAAACAAAAAAAAAATATTTTCATTTTTGTCATATGACCAATATTACGCGAGTTGTACCCCTGAAACGAAAGGCTTGTACGCCACTGTCTCAAGCTTCGGAATTGAGCGAACTGCAGAGTTACATTGAAATGACTATAGCTCAGAAACTAAATGCCCTAGAGATATGAAAGGTATACCATTGTACGCAGAATGAATCACAGATTCAGACGATATATAATTTATGCACATTCGGTGTACATATGGAGGGGGAAAGGGGGGAAATCCACTAAAAAATACTTTTCTTAAAAAAAATGGTGTTTCCCCCCGCCCCCCAAAAAATGTCAAAATGCACAAAATGCAAAATTTATGCAAATTTGGCGTATATATGGAGGGGGAAGGGAGAAAACCCCAAAAAATTATTTTAAAAAATTGTCACTTCACCCAAAAAATGTCCTCGCACTTGGGCACAAAACGACACCTACGCACAACATTCACGGACGAAAAGCTAGAATGCAGTGAAAAATGAGCGCCGATTCTTGCAGCTGCTTGAAATTGTATTTTTAGACAATGCAGGGTAACCCCTGTTGAAACTTGTGGACACTTGTGCTAAAAAAACAAAGGTTTCCTTCAGCGTGCTTCGAAATTCCATTCTCACAACGCAGATTCAACAACCAGTCATCCCCCTTCCCCACCCCCCTGCTTGCACCCTCACGGAAAACTTTCATTTTGACATGGACACTGATGAACAAGTATCCTTCGAATGCAGTTAACAGGAGGGAGTGAAAAGCATTGCTTGAGAACAACAAAGCTGGTCTTCCTTTGTTGGCAAAAATTTGACCTTGAAAAGAGACGCAAAAGAGAAGTCCCTTTTCCCGCCTTTTCCCCTCCATTTCATGAAGACAAAAAAAATGCAAAAAAACATTTCTGTTAAATACATGTGTTAGGAACAATACAAAAAAAATCGAAATTCTAGCCAAACATAGGAAAGTTATAACGTAAAAACTACGACCTTGACAAAGCATCTTGATCGAGATGCTTGGGCCCGTGAGGGTTACATTTGGGTATCTCGATCGATACGCTTGGGATCCTAAAGGTTAATATGTCATTTCTCAAAAATCATGTGTATACACAAGAAGGTGTGACATACTTGAATTTCAATGCAGTACGAGTATTGGAGGTTTCTCAAAGCCGGTTTTACTTTTTTGTTGGTTAAAAAAATTAGAGTACAGGATTTTTTTAAATTTACAAAATGAGAACTATTCTTCAGAGTTGGCTTTACTTTGGATAGGATGGCTAGGCTTTCAGGGAAAGTAAAATATTGACATTCCATCTCAATACAGGCACAATTAGAAGAAGAAAACAATAATTTACTAAAGAAACATTACAACATTGTGAACATAAAAATTCCAAAACGTAGCTCCATTATGTAAATTTTGCCTGCACTCGTTTGAGCTCTATTTAGAGCACAGTGCTAAACATGGTGGAACATATATCTACATACATTACATACAATACAACATTTACCTAGCATACTGCTGGACAAGGGTACTTATCGGCACATATCATGCCTTTGTATTATTATTTAACCATATTGGATATTTCAATTACATTTTCTTTGGATGAACCATTGAACAATTTTTAACACACATTTGTATGGTTGTAGAACCCCAACATTTTTTCCTATGATTTTTTTGTGCAGCAGTAAAGGTAAAAAAGGTACATTCTATGTGTACATGTAAAACTTACGTAAGTCAACTATTAATGGGTAAAGAGTTAAACTAAACTAAACTTCGTGGCGCAACAGCCCTTGAAGGTCCAGGGCCTACCAGCGGCTTTTCATTGGGTGAGGCATGGTCAGCGCATCGGATCCCATCGCCACTGTTTTCTGGTTTTCATGACCGACGCCCGCTACTTCTTGAAGTAGCTTCCCAATTGTCCCCAGGACGCTGGGTCAATGCTGAAATTTTGGGGGCACCCACCAGGAACGCTCAGACCAAAGGTGAGAGTGCTAACCACTTGGCTACGTGGGAGCCCTTGGTAAAGAATTAAAATATCTTAAATTGCTGTACACTGTGCTGATTCCCAACCAGAATATCTGACAGACAAACCACTATTCCTTTAAAAGTAAATTAGTCTAACAGGCTATGCTGTTCTTCATTTCTATTAAAAACATACCTTCATGTCTAAACTAGGAGCTTCACTCTTCCCAGGTTTCCACAGGCTAAGGATGCCACTTTCACCTCCTGTTACCAACAATTCATTCTGTTGGAAAAACAAATGTGTCACACACGAGTTGATTATATTAGGCAATAAATTACATAATTTTAACACAATAGCTTTTACAATGAATTCTAACTTATATTTATTGGAAATTCCTTTGGTTCCAACTTAATGTCTAAGGAGGTTTGAATGAAAACAATAACAATATGAATCCCTGTGTATCAGGCTAAATAAATATATTAATGCATTTGATTTGACATAGAATTACCATATTGATCTAAAGAAAATTTTTAATACCAATGAAATAAAATAATGACAAATTAATAACCCAGTAGTTTATGTATTTACTAATGAACATACAGATTGTATTAGTATTAGGATTAAGGCAGAATCGATACAGATGTATCGGATTGGTGTCAGTATTGAAAAATATATGTAGGAGTTTAATCAGATACCAGACAATACCTTTTCCGAGTCTGAGTGTCTTGAAATTACAAATAATAATAATAATTAAAATAATGTTCATGGAGAAAACTGATTCTATGATAAAATGACTATTCATATACAATTATAAATATTACGCAATAAAGCTGATATATTGTCACATTTAGATTTGACATGGTTAGTCCACATTTTGAAATTAAAATAATACTTTGGTCACATGATCACTCAAAATTTATTCATGTAATATAATTAAATGTGCCTGGAATTGCAATTTGTACCAGTTTTAATAAATGTGATGTTTAATAGCAAATTAGTGTATGAGGCCAAATTATCTAATTGTGCAACAATTTAAATTCATATTTATAACTATTATTTTTGACTGGTAATATCAATAAACAATATCTTCAAACATGCGTTCTCTTAAAGCTGCAATATAGAAACATTCAGATTTAGAATTAATTTCATTGAAATTGTTGATTGCATCAAGGTTTACATACAAAGGTAAACTTTTTTAAGATTATTGAGTGTATAAAAACTATTTTATTCTTGGTGTTCTGTAGCATGTAAAAAGCAGTAATTGTAATTGCCAGATAAATATATTGTTATAAACATTGCAAAATAGCTGAATCAGCACAAACATGTACATTTAGATCACTAACATTAATCTTAAGTAACTGTTAAGTACTTAGTACTCAAATTAAGAGCGAGTCGAGCGAGACTGAATACGTTGCAGTGCACATGGAATCCGTGATACCAGTGTTGCACATCCCACTATTTTAAACCTATATTTATCATGATTAATAATTGTGCTATACAGCGGTGAGAATGGCTGAATCGAGGCCTCCTGTTCAGCGTGCGGTTTTACCCAAGTGTTATTTTGAATATCGCAGTGAGAAGAAACATGTTATCATTTGGACACGAGACGTGCATCAACGGGGGATGCATTGAATCAAACATGGAAAGATACCACCATGCAAAACCACCGCCAGGGCTGAAAAACCAACGAAAGAGGTTGAGGCTTATTGTTTCACGAACTGGCGGCAATGAAGGCTTTGTTGAAGGCACATGTTTACTGTTCTATGCAAAGAAAGGGAAGGGTGATTATCAGGAGGAAATGGAAAGACCAAGATTTGAATCCTGGTTTAGTGAAGTGATTCATAAATTGAAACCAAACAGAGTAATAGCAGCAGACCATTCACTCCATTGTATATATATCACCAATAACAAATCGTGCTTTTTTTAGTAGTATAACTTGAAGTGCATGTGTCTTACGGTAATAGATGTATTGCGAACGACGCAATCAGGTTTTTCATAAATTTATTTCTTTCTAAACCAAAATCAATAATTTGTCATTAAATTCAAGAGGGGCCTATCGTTGCTTACTTTTACCTTTGTCTTATTTATTTTTTGCGTGCTCGAAATATACACACATGCTCTCATATTTCGCGATTTATGTTAAGTAAGGACACATTTATTAAATAATCTATGTGCAGAAAGTATTTTAAAAATTTTAGGTTTCAGGTACATTTCGCTTGACATGCAAGCGGGTTTTAATGTGTTTTGCACGGTTGGGAACACTGCGGATTTTCTGTGTCTGCGATGTAAGCAGCTCGGCGGTTGATGCAAGACTGGCACGGAAGATTCTGAGCTCAGTTCTTGTGCGGATTGATACATAAAACCTGCTGCAAAGTTAGCTTGACACGCGGCTTAGTGTGCTGATACAGTAATTTGATTTCTGATTCGACGCTGTTAGATCTGACACGTATGTAAAAATGATGAACCAGTCAGAACTTCAAATGTAACCAAGAGCATTTACCCTTGTTTTAAAAGAGATTAGTGAGACTCATGAATTAAGAGTTGATTGACTGCACTGTCATCACTATTCTTGTCCTATTTTAATATGTTAAAGCAAAACTTTGGTAAACTGCCATGATGAAGTTCCAATGGAAATTTATTATATATTAAAATTTATAAATAATCTGAACTACTCGGAATTGTTACAATTTTCAAGGATCAGCAGTTGTATCGACATTAGACTCAGCCTTAATTAAAATATTTTCAAAGAACAAAAATGGCAAAACAAATACAAGGCTCCAGTATGCAATGACTCGAGTATAAAAAGCAAAAATTGAATATTTACTACTGGTTAGAAGCATGCATATTTAGTTTTTGACGAAAACACAAAATGTGAAATAACACATTGTAATGTTAATTTTTTACGTTTCTGAAAGGTATGAGGTGTATTTTCCTACCCTGTTTTGTTACGAAATAATGCGCAATGAACTGCAAAATGCGAAATAGACTCTTGAACATGAAATTTAGAGTTTATTTACTAATGCAACACTTTCTGAAGTCAGAATTATCCTGAGAGTTATGCAATTCACGGAAAATTGATTAATTCTGCTGTAAATATTTGAGAAGCAAAAATGGATCCCTTTATACAAGAATAAACTTAATATTCTGGTATGATATAAATATGTTATTAAAACGGATATGTTTGTTTATTTTGTGTAGAAAGTGCAATTTTTAAATCAAATTTGGGATTATATTCACAATTTTAAAATCAAATGTATTTTTATATAAGAAGGACTGAAATTAAATGGTGTGACTCAGTTGTTAGCATATGCAGATGATGTAGACTTACTAGGGGATGATGTGATTACAATTAAGAATAATGCTAAAATATTTTTCAAAACTGCTAAAGAGATAGGTTTGGAAGTTAACAAAGAGAAAACTAAATATATGCTTACAGGCCGAAACCAAGTGTTAGGTAATAATCAAAATCTAATTATTGATAACAACTCGTTTGAACCAGTTTCCAAATTCAAATACTTAGGAGTAATATTAACAAATGAAAATTATATTAAAGAGGAAATAAAAAGTAGGCTTAATTCAGGAAATGCATGTTACTTCTCTCTTCATAAACTTTTGTCTTCTCGTTTAATATCTAAGAAACTAAAAAAAAATTGCGTGCATCAGCACTTTAGGCCATTTGGCACTCTTCAATATATTTGGGAAAATATCTCCTTACTTAAAATTCTGACTTAAAAAAAAATTAAAACAAGGGGTGTAAAAAGCTACTTGGGAAAAAATTAAAAGTGCAATGTTGTAAAAATAAGTTAATAAGATCCTTAGGAAAATATTTGGACCTCAAAGGGATGAGGAGACAGGTGAGTCGAGAAGGTTACATAATTTAGAACTACATAATTGTATTCATGTCCAGATATTATTAGAATAATTAAATCAAGAAGACTTAGGTGGGCAGGCCATGTGGCACGAATGGGAGACAAAAGAGGAGTTTACAGGATTCTTGTTGGGAAACCTGATGGTAAGAGACCTGTAGGAAGGCCAAGACGAAGATGGAGGGACAACGTTGAGATGGACCTAAGGGAAATCGGTAGAGATGGAAAAGAGTATATAGAACTTGCTCAAGATAGGGAAAGATGGAAGGCCTGTGTTGCTGCAGCCATGAACCTTCGGGTTTAAGAAGGCTAGGGAGTTAGTTAGTAGTTATTTTTATATATGGCTTTTTCTGCACTATAAAAGCGAAATTTTATTTTATTTACCAAAATATGTGCCTCTACTAATGGTCTGTGTAACTTACACACATATTCAAGACTTCGTTGTTCCAGTATAAATATTTATGCTTTTATGCAAATGGGTTGAAAGTTTTGAATATACCATTTAAGGTAAGGAGATACAGTTACGTACCATGTGTGCATTTATTTGAATATTGTCGGAATGGGCAATGCTTCTGAAGACAAACATGGGGGTACAAGAGTATGAATTTCTCCATATGTGGCAGGTCAAAGCGTTTTTCAAAGTTTATTTTTAAGCCAGATACGACCTGTAAAAATTATGACGAATAAGAATTTTCGGAATCCCATGTATTCCTTATGGGGAATCAGCTTCAACATCAAATGGGACCGACTTTTCTGCTGGGCAATTACTTCTTCAAACTGTCCTCTTCCCGTTGATATCATTTTCTATTCAATCGGAAGTTTGATATTCCCAAGATAACAAATCAAAGAATACTCCCATATGCCCAATGCATTTCTCCTTGCCTCTGGCAGTGTTGCCAAACCTGGTGTGCATAAAAGCTAAATTTCATCTTTAAAAACTGACTTTCAAGGAGCTAGATTTACGAAGTGCTTCCTAGAGTAATGTTAGTTGTCGAAGGGGTGGGGCGCTGCTATTACCGTTAACTCTAAATTGATGACAATTTATTCTTAGTTTTCACCATCGAGATTTGGTGGCATCACCCACCTCATGGTAACACGAAATCGAAAATAAAGGATTCTCTGATAACAATATTATGCCAATTCCATGTCAACACAGCACCATAAAAAAAAGTAGCTTGGGATATAAGAGGGGATGGGGCGATGCAGCTAATATAACAATATCATGTCACGTGCAAAATGTATAATCATGGCAAAAGTTGGTCTATGTGCGCTGGAACCAGTGATGGTATCATAGTGAGGTACAGGGGCGGGTGCCCCAGTTCACAGGCAAACGAGTGCACGAAAGAACTATATCTGGCTCCAAGAGAGCTAAGTTAGCAACACTGACTGAGGGAAAAGCCGAGCAGAGACTGTCTTGCATGCCCTTAAATGTTCTTTTGTTGGCCCTGCGCAGTCTCTGCTACCGTTTTGTTTCTTGTTTCACAGTGTTTACTTGGCAATATGGCCCTGCAAAGGCGATGCTTCTGTTCTATTGACCAGTTTTATGTATTCTCCTCTTCGTTTATGCTGAAACTGTGTTATTTGTCATCTTATATCATGTAACATGACCCTCTGAGGTAAAAACTATTAGTATTGGGAAGTTTTCCTATTGTTATCACACACTAATTCAATCTGTATTGTGTATTCTCCCACACATGCTTATGGGGATTTTTACCATCTTAACTTATAATAATTTTGTACATAAAGTTGGCAGCTATGTAAGTAGCAGATTAGCAATACTGAGACTTCATGACAACAGCACAGTTCAGCTTTCCACCATGTGCCTAACCTGCCATTCAGAGATCATATAACCAGCTAGCTCATGGCACATTTTTCAGTTGCACATGCCCAGAGGACGTGGAAGAATAAACCCACACCCTGGCAACCGGGCAGAACCCCCTAACTAGACTGCTCCCGGCTTCTAGCTGTGTGGGACTCTCAGGTTTCCTTAGTTCAGACTGCAGCTCTGTGCACAGAAACTGAACGTACGTTTGATCCACGACTTAGTGCTGTGTTGAGATACACCTCGAATGGGGGGGAGGGGGAGGGAGGGAGGGAGGGAGGGAGGGGGGGGGAGAGAGAGAGAGAGAGAGAGAGAGAGGGGGGGGAAATTGGTGCATCAGCACTTTAGGCCATTTGGCACTCTTCAACATATTTGGGAAAATATCTCCTTACTTAAAATTCTGACTTAAAAAAATTAAAACAAGGGGTGTAGAAAGCTACTTGGGAAAAAATTAAAAGTGCAATGTTGTAAAAATAAGTAAATAAGATCCTTAGGAAAATATTTGGACCTCAAAGGGATGAGGAGACAGGTGAGTCGAGAAGGTTACATAATTTAGAACTACATAATTTGTATTCATGTCCAGATATTATTAGAATAATTAAGAATTAAGAAGACTTAGGTGGGCAGGCCATGTGGCACGAATGGGAGAGGAAACAGGAGTTTACAGGATTCTTGTTGGAAAACCTGATGGTAAGAGACCTGTAGGAAGGCCAAGACGAAGATTGAGGGACAACGTTGAGATAGACCTAAAGGAAATTGGTAGAGATGGAAAAGAGTACAGGAAAACCTCCTTAATACGAAGTTCAAGGGACCAAAAAATGTCAACTTCGTATTAAACGACTTCGAGTTATCCAAACTTTTCAAGATGGCGCCTGTTTTCAGGTATAAATAAAGTAGAGTATAAATTCCCCCCACAAAGGATGTTTTATACTTGGTGGTAGCTCAGAAAATAAGCTTTATATGTACTATATAATAATATTGTACGTTTTAAAGAAAGTGAGAACAAGGAGCGTAACGCGGACACAAAGATTCCAAGGAGACTGTTAACACCATTTATCCTGCCTAGTTATACAACCGGTTATGCACGGGATGCATGTTGTGGCAAAAAGTCTTTTAACAAACGGTATTTTCTTTTAATTGTGCAAAGTCGTTGCTCTTCCACGAAATTCTTACAATTTTAGTTCATAAGAAACCCGTTTGCAGGGAGACCTAGGGAAAGGAAAACAATCTCGTTTACTGCAAGAAGTGAAACTCGGAAGAATCTTGACGGTAGTCACTGGCGCAAGCAAGAGACGGGAGATAATCGGACAGAATGAATATTGGATTTTATGTGCGTTCACTAGAACATTGTCCGTTACAGGATTAACTGGTAAGAGAAGATTCTGTTGGGAGAGAACACAACCTTTCCCTGGCAAAAAACAAAAAAATCGGGGCTGTAAATTTCGTTCTGGTTTGGCTGTTAAAAAGACATCGTAAAAAAAGTCACGCATTCTTTGCTTCAGTTAACTTCATAATCGCCCCCCCCCCCCCCCCCCCCGTTCCAGGGATCAGTTCAAACTCTTCCTCAACTTGCATTGTAATCTACTCTGAAAAAGTAAACACACAACTTGCGATCTGTTTGCACGGCGCACTTGATAATCACTCTGGTTTGGATCCCACTTTAAACTGTATATTTAATCCCGCTTAGCTCATCAGCATAAAATGAACTAAAAACAAGCTTTACGAAACTTGCATATTTTCAGATTAATCGACAATTTATTGTAGGTTTCAGGAGTATTTTGGAGGTCAAACACTCGGGTTTTTTTGTCGTTTTTTTAACAGCAGCACGCTAATGCTTCTGAAGAAAAGCGGGGATTATATGGCTTTGCGAGATTCAAAACAATGACGCTTATTCCTGTGAAAAAAAAAAATGATCCTTGTATTACCTTTTACCATGCAACAGACAATAATACGGGCAATATTTCCTATCCAGACATCTGCATTCAAACAAGAAAGAGGGACCTGAATTCTGCAATTATCGCATTACCATGCACACCAGTGGCGGATAATGAGCTGTTGTAGAAGGAAGGGGGTCACTTTTCTTTTACTTATCATGCGGTTTTTGTTCGTTTTGAAGAAGGTATTCAGAACTGTTTGCTTTTTTTTAGACGCCAAAGGAAAGGAGCAAGTGTGCGCACACGAGCAAGAAAATTGTGGCCGGGAAACGTATGAAACGGGAAACTAGAGTTGCAACATACGTAAGATCGACTTCAACTTTTGAGGGAAACCTAGATGACAACGCATTAAGCGGGTTGACGATCTTTAGTTGGCCTATGCGGCTTTGATTATCTAACAGTTTCCCTTTTTTTTTTAATGAAGTTCTACAGGGCACAAAGAACATGCTTTTAATGAAAGTGGTTACCGGAAGTTGTCGGCTACCAGGCCAAAAGTTGCTCGCTCACGGGAAATTGCTGTATCTCGAGCTCAGAGCTAGACAGATGGGTGAGACTTCCAGGCGCCACGCATCTTGTATTTTGGAACATTCGTGCGATCTTATCTCGCATTTCTCATCTAGCACTGGTGAATATTTCCAAGGTGGCGCATTCAGCGGGGAAAGAGCTTGACCTCCCATGCACATTGACAAAGAATATCAATGTCCAGCGGGCATTTCGGGCTACTTCCCTGGAGTTGTCAGCAGCTCTTAGGACAAGGAAACATGTCAAGGTCAAGTTAAAATAACGTCCAAGCTCTCTCCACATTCGATCTTCTCTTGTCGACTTAAGCCCCTATCACACGGAACTGGATTTCTAGTTGGAATATTCTAGTTGACGCTGTACTGGCTACCCATTTGCTAGTTTTCGCCTCACACGGTACTTGTTATACCGTACTTGTCGATAGTCTTTCGTTCCCATAATGGCGGCCGCGCGAGATGTAAACAACGTATCACTTCACACTTTTAAAATACGATAACTATTCAACCGAGAGGAATATCGCATCGCATTCAATGGTTTTATGTAGAGAAGAACGGCGCTGATCTCGTACATACTTTACAATGTTTACTATCCACGTATGGACTATCCACGTATGGAAGAATATTTTAGCTTTTTCAATTGTAAACACGCCTTTCGTGCTGTATGCACTCGGAAACCACAGACAAAAAAAAGGCTACTTTGCAAACTCACAGATTATCTTCACATGGTCAAACTTTGCTGTGATTGGCTGTTCCACAGAATCTAGTCGAAGAAGTTAGTAGCAATTAGAACATGTCCTATTCCTCAAAACCAGTCAAGCAGTCAGCCAGGTGGCCATGATTACTACCTAGAAAGTCAGTTCATCGCCAACTAGGGCATTCCAACTAGAAGTCCAGTTCCGTGTGATAGGGGCTTTAGGCAGGTGTCTACTTCAAATTAAGCGAAACCAGTTTTGCGGAAGGGTCTTGTAAACAACTTCGTATTAAAAATTATCCGTATTTCGATTTATCCGTACTGAAATACATTATAAATCCTATCTTATCGGCTGGGGAATGGGAAGAACTTCGGATTAAAGGGTACTTCGTATTAACCAATATCGTATTAACGAGGTTTTCCTGTATATAGATCTTGCTCAAGATAGGGACAGATGGAAGGCCTGTGTTGCTGCAGCCATGAACCTTCGAGTTTAAGAAGGCTAGAAAGTTAGTTAATGTTGCAAAAAGACTTGCACAAGACAAACACAACACATTAAAAACTCAGAATGTACTAAAAGCTTCCTCACAGACAGAGGAAGAGGCCAGCTCATCTCAGATAATGAAAATATTTCATAAAACACTGTTGTTATCACCCAACACGGATGACAAACAGCTGGGAAGATTAAAAGTCTGTCTGAGTAAAGCAAAATTGGCACATTCAACAAGAATATGCCAAACACTCAAAACAATGTTAAACACGACACATCGGAGGGACCAGCCCTTGCAGCAAGTGACCATGTGTTATTGGGGAACCCAACTTAAAGAGTTCAGTATGGGCTGTTATGGGCTTTTACTTTTGAGATAACCCCCCCCCCCCCCCCAAGAGTGTCTCTGTCAGAAACAAAACTCATTAACATACGAAGAGAAAATAATAAATATGCAACAAGCAGAGGAAATGTAAGGTTTTGATGGTCTATACCTTCTTTTATAATTGAGACAATTAAAAAAGGCACTTTCTTTTCTTGTGTTAACTGATATATGGGGAGTTAACAGCCTTCCGCCAGTAGCTGTAAACACGTGTCCACTTTAATTGGGACTGGACCTATGATTTTATGAGAGATACTAACCATCATGTGTCTCCACCAGGTATCGAACCCTAATACCTTTGATTAAAATGCGACGACGGTGGGATTTGCTTTGGTGTATGCTGGGATAACGAACACACTTCTGTTTCAAATGAGAAAGTGTGTCAAAAAACATGGAAGAGGCCTCCCCGATGGCGCAGTGGTAACGTCGTCGCCTCGTGATCAAAGTGTCCAGGGTTTGATACCGGTGGAGGCATATAGTGGCCCGGATCCTACTTTCAACTGTAGGTCTAGTCCCGATTATTAGCCTTTCTGTGCATAAAAGAAAGAAATACACTGCCGATGTATGTGATAAAATAGACAGCAAGACATATGAAAAGTATATTCGGAAAAAATGATTTTCAAATCTTCCTCCACGGACAGTCATTATTCTGGACCAACAGCTGCAAGAATGAACAGCTTCACACCAAGTCATGCAGGAAGGATTTGCATTCTTGTATTGAACAGTACCCATTGACCACTAACTTTTGCTGTGGCGTGCACTACAGTAGACGCTTGATGCACACTGGAGCTTTCTTCTACTGCGCACCATGGGGCAGCACTGTCACCATAAGCCCCATACTGAACTCTTAAGTTGGGCTCACCAATAGACGGCTGTGTCCAATACGCAGTCAGGTAAGAAGAACTTCTCGATGAGAGGGACGGGAGGAGAAATGCCATGCACCTATCATGGGCATGATGATATCAAGTTTGTTCCCAGTTACTGCATCCCAGGTACTGACTGCCACGTGTCAAGAAGGCAACAACTAAACACATTCTGCAGGTTGCCAGCTGGCAGCAGGTGGACGAGAATGTCACCATCTGCATCAGCAGACTTGGCAGCGGCAGAAGCTGCTTGGTTCCCCTGTATGCCCACGAGACTAGGGACCCAACAGAAGCAGACATTAGTGTAACACCATCACCTAATTGAAGTATCGGACACTTCCCATATTACCTGATTGAGAGCAGTTCAGGTAAAGGGGTAGCATATCTTTTGAGGCTTAACTTGGAACAACGTCGCAGCACAGCATACAAGTGTGGACTTATACTGTGTTGTGAGGTAAGTTAATTAAGAGTACACTAGTGCAGCTAGTACAGGAGAAGGATGTTTTATCTCATATTTGATTACGCATTGTGACATGTGGAATAAACCAACAGGTCACAATTGGCCAATTGCAAAAAGGTACAGATCTCCAGCAAAATTGGAACAGAAGTAGTTATTTACACATTTTCTTGGAATAGACTAAATATACTTACTTCGTCATTGAACCAACTTGTGCGCACAATCTGCTTGTTTCCTGGTAGCACTGAAGATGGAAGTAACTTCTTTTTCTCTACTTGTAATGTTCTTAAACACTCACTGAAACAAAGCAAGATGAAATTGCATTTACTATGTAACTGCAAAATATTTATATGGATACTAAAACAGCACCAGTATACTGGTTATAGTTTTTTCAACGAACTACTAATGAGGTTAATTTATATCACATTTTCTTACATAATCAAACTGAGGTAATTCATTTTTTAAGAATTATTAACTTACCAACATTACATTTCTACAATTATTTTTTTAGGGATAGATTTCTCAATGTTCAAGATTTAACTACTTTAAACGCAAACACCACTAGCAGCAAAAAGGAAATGATTTGAGAAATTACAAATTTGCACATAACATGAAAAATATCTATTTTGGGTTGAAATCTTATGATATTGATCAATTAGCCCACAGAAGACTGAATGAAAGAGACAAAGCCAAAGAATGTACGCTTGAAAAGCTTAGCACATACTAATGCACAATATACTCACTGCATTCATCTTGTCTGCCAAAGAGCAAGAACATACACGAGAAACAAAGAACACATGAAAATGTATTTTTAAATGTGTATGGTGTTTCTTCTTGTTTGGCTCCTTTCTGCTACATAAAGAGAAACATTATTTTCCTGTAGTTTACGGTTATTACAAGCATAAGAAAACAGTTTTCTTTGTGACGTTTCAGGAGAACACACGCTCCTTTCATCAGACATTTATTTTCATTTTGACTAAAGTCCCTCCATGGAACAGAGGGAACAGGCTGTTCCCTCCTACTTACTGCGCTTTTGGGCTATTTAAATTATTTATATTAACATAATAAGAACACTTTTCTCTCGAAATCAACGTTTCCAAAAGTAACACTGAACAAAATCTTTCACCGTGGCTGGATGTTTGTTGACGTCACCTACCCCCAACGCATCATGGTTCTCACCCCATGCTCTACCATGGTCTCTTAGTATCATGCCCTCTACTGTCTGAAGCCGAGTATTTCCGACCATGCGCGAAAGTAAACGATCCCCAAGGCACCACGGAAGCTGAACGCTCTAGCTGTTCCCTCAGATAGATATTGCGGATTCACTTTTCTTCCAGTTTTTGCTATGTGCTGAAGTTTAATCGCGTCATAAGTGATACTTTTGAGTGTAGAAAGTCCATAACTTCCTAATATCGTTGAGAACTTGCGTCCGACATTCATAACGAACTGGAAAAATCTTCTACAGTCTAAGCATCTGCTAAATGCCTTGGCTAAACGCTGGGAAATAGCTTCCGAGGGAACAGCTCACATCCACCTGTTCCACCAACCCCAAGACCAAAGTTTCAAGGCATGCAGTGGCAGGACAAGAAGCGAATGTTGCGAGTGTTGTATGATTGATCGGCTGAGGACGAAAGCCTTTAGTTCATTGAACTTTGCAGAAAATACAACAAACCAACACATATTCTAACTGAATTAAAAACTAAAACGAAATCATACACAGAGCATTTTCAAACGAGTTACTACAACTCTGTAAATTATTAACTGGATATTCTACCAGTGGCAAATTATATTGTTGTCCTTGTTTAATCCTGAGAAGGGAGTCTGGAACAGGTCGGGTTTTGTCACATTAACAACTTCTACTAACAGGGTGGCTACTCACCGGGAATTCCTTGAATTCCGGGAATTATGCGTGAATTATTGGCTCCGGGAATTGTGCGTGAATTCTGCTTGAAATTTTCTCTGTAGACACGAAAAATTGCAACTTTTTCAAATCCCAATTCCATTGAATTTATACATATTTATTAATGACCTGAAACAAGTTTTTCACAGTTTAGGTTTTATTTTTATTGAGGAAGGTAAATAAAGCTGCGTGGAAAATAAAACAGAATTCTCTCAATCCATTTGCTTTGTTAGTGTTCTCTGAAGAACAATCCATCTGATAGACTGAAGATTATTGCAAGATAAAATATCTTGAAGTTGATGGTAAATTTAAAATTCTTATAGAATTAACAATTTTTCGTAGATTACTATTTCCCGTAACATATGTGACTTGTGTTTGTAGATGTATTTATAGTCCCGAGTAGCAGTGGCGTGCTCAGGATTTTTGTAAGGGAGGGGTTACCTATACTTTTTCTCGGTAGTCCGCCCTCATTTTGTCATATTTTCCTACTGCCGAGTAGCTATGTGAAATGACAAATGTAAAATCCGCGCCTTAAATTATATATATGTACCGTCCAAGTGAATTAGAATTATTGGATTCATTGGAATCGCACAAACCATATATTGTTAATATAAGTATTTGTTTGTGTGTATGTGTGTGGGTGGTGAGAGACTGTAAAACCTTAGTTTCAAATAGAGAAAACATCTGCTTGAATTTTTGTAAAGTTCGCTTTGAAAACCGGGAATTATACTTGAATTTTACTATGGTCCTACAGTAGCCACCCTGACTAATCTAGCGAACGTCATGAAAAACTCAACCATCTGTGTGCCATTATTGGATTGAGAAAGTTTGAATTACAAGAATACTCAACTCTATGAAAAAACGTCAACTTAATCTACGAATAAAGAGATGAAACAGGTCACGACAAAATATTATTTTCTTTCTCTGATGACTCACAAATTTATATCAAATTTTTCTTTGTTGCGCATCAACAATTTTATTTTTAATGTTTTCTTTATATTATATCACATTTGCTTTAAAATTATTATTGTCATATAATTTTAAAGTGCCTCATGTTTGTCACTTCTGACATTTCAATAAGGGTTGAATTTTACTTGATCTATTGTATTATATTACGACACCCATGCGATGGGGAGCAAGTGCAGGTGACCTGTTCCCCTGCCTGATTTATCACCGCACGCCACTGATGTTACAGTTTTCATTATTTAATTTATTCCAGTGTTCTTCTGCAATAAATGAAGCTTCCCAGACATTCAACTCTGTGTTTCCCGTTAATCTTTTTAAAACCCTTCTCTTTTTAATCAAATGCTTCTCTTCGATGATATGAGTTGACAAACCTGTTCTTGGGTTTAG
Source organism: Lepisma saccharinum (assembly GCF_977018435.1). NCBI lineage: Eukaryota > Metazoa > Arthropoda > Insecta > Zygentoma > Lepismatidae > Lepisma > Lepisma saccharinum. Next base: position 41,726,295 of record NC_139245.1, read on the forward strand.
ATTTATAATGTCCAAATCGTGTTCGTGCCATCTTATTGCAATTTTCCTTGCTGTTTGTCCCACATAATCCTTTGAACATGAACAACTTATATATTCCTGTGGTTTCCACATCTGGTAGAGAGTTTCTCATTTTGAATTCATTAAATGTACATTCCAAACTTCTTGGTGATTTAAAAACAATTTTGAAATTAAAACTTCTAAAAATTTTTGCAATTTTATGTGAGAATCCCTTGTGGAATGGAATGCACACAAATTTCTTTTTAACAGATTTTTCATCTTTGTCTGTATTTCTCTTTTCCTTTAGTTTTCTTGCGACTTGTTTTTTGATTTGGTTTATTCTGTTAGTGTGAAAGCCATTTTCTTTTGCTATATTAAACAGCCTTTCTTCTTCATTTTTGATATCCTCATTATAAGAACATAGTCTTTGTGCTCTCAGGAAAAAAATTAAAAATATGTTATCCATTGTTATACGCGAATGTTCTGAATTGGCATGGATGTATTTTTCCCCCGCTAATTTTTTCCTATGGACTGATGTTTGAATTGTTGAGTCAGTTGTTTTAATTTGCAGATCAAGGAAAGAAATTACATTGTTATTCGTGGGTTCGCAAGTGAATTTTATGCGACGATGTGATTCATTTAACAATTTAAATATGTCCATGATGGTGTTCTCATTTTTAGCAATAATTAGCACATCATCTACATATCTGATGTAGAGTTTGATATCCGCACCTATCGCATTAACAATTGGAGATTCTATGTAATGAAAGAAAATGCTGGAGATGATTCCGGATACTGGGTTTCCCATTGATAGACCATTACTTTGCTGATAGATTTTGCCATCAAATATAAAGTAATTGTAATTTGCACATACAGTAAACCATCGAACCATTTCCCATGATTCTACTGGGTTAACCTTCATCTCAATAAGCCATCTGTGTAATGCATCTGTGGCACCTTCTATTGGGACACTAGGATATAAATTTTCAACATCAAAACTTGCAATACGATACTCATTATTCCAAACAATATTTTTTAGTTTCTGTTTCACTTCGTATGCATTTTTAACACTGAATTTTGTTTGTTGTTTAATTATAGCAAGTCTTTCAACTGAATTTTGTTTGTTGTTTAATTATAGCAAGTCTTTCAACTAAATATTTGGATAGTTTGTATGGAGGATGTGTGAAAGTTGCAATGATGGGTCGTATTGGAGTTCCCAGTTTGTGAGTTTTTGGTAGTCCAAAGGCAATCGGCAGGGTTGAACTTTTGACAATGAGTTTTTTCTTAATTTCTCTTGGTATCGTGATACTGCTTTCAATTACTTTCTTTACCTCATTTATTATTTTAGTTATAGGGTTTCGAGAGGTTTCTGTGAAATTGTTTACTTTGAAACATTCTTCCATTTTTTTCTTTATAGTCCTTAATTCGGATAAGGACAGGTTTATTTTCCTTGTCCGATTTTATTAAGAAAATGTAGTTTTCTTTCAACCAGATCTTGAAGCCATGAACTTTTTCCCCCAACCTTATATGCTCTTTCTCCCATTCTGTGTATTTTGGACCTCTGTTATTTCTTCTGTTGTATTCAAAACTTAACCGTTCATCAAGAGCATCATGTGTAAGACTTCGTAATTTTCTCTTTTCCTCCTCATCATCTAAGAAATTCAGTGCTTTTTCTATTGAAATCACAAAATCTTCCTTGTGTATATAAGCACTACCAACTGAAAATTTCATTCCGAATTGAAAAATTTCTATATACTCATCAGGTACCTCAATATCCGTAAGATTTATAAATAATCTGTTGTCAATGTTTTTAGTTTATATTTTACCAGTGACATTAACTGCTTCCCTTCTTTTATTGTTGTTGTATATAACTTGTTCTTTTTAAAGATACAGTTATAACCATTGTTATAACTGTATCTTTAGTCAAAATGAAAATAAATGTCTGATGAAAGGAGCGTGTGTTCTCCTGAAACGTCACAAAGAAAACTGTTTTCTTGTAATAACCGTAAACTACAGGAAAATAATTCTATAATGCAAGCAATGCTTACATACAAGAAAAATAAAGAGAAACACATTCTGATAAGCTATTTATGTGAACATACCCATTTTTGGAATTTGATCCAGCCAATACCATTAGTTTATCGCTCTCTGTTGTGTGATGAACATCTACGAGGTAACAATTGTCTGCTTGCTTCCTCTGCAATATAATATATGTCTGCATATAAATAAAATAATCTAGCTTACTTGTGAGTTAATAGAACTTTTAAAATATCAAAATTGCCTTTTCCTATTGTCCACAAAATAATACCATCATAAGAAAACTGATATTATGACAATAATATGTAATAATATAAAAATCTTAAAATTTAACCATGATGTAAATCAACATTTTCAAAATTGACAGATGGATCAAATATAATATGTGAAAATTCCTAGTCTTATTATGAGAGATTGTTATCCACCATTGCTGACTTTAAGGACTTTCTGCAAGTACAATGTTAACCATGAAAGATTATTGGTTACATAAAGCACTGTACAACCTAACTGAATTCTTGGAAAATGCAGTAAAACCTTGTTAATCTGGACTAAAGGGGGGGGGGGATAAGTTGACCGGTTTAATGAAAGTCCAGATTAACTGAAATAACCTAAAAGAACATAAGAAAGTGCATTAAAACCCCATTTATAGCAACAGAACACGTTTATTATGGTGTATTTAAAGGGCATGGGCATAAATACACTATACAGTACAGTACAAAGTCTGCGGGAAACAGAATTTCATCAGAGGTTGACTGTTTCTTCTTTGGGAAGTTCTCTTGTTGACTTCTAGCCACATTTAAAACCTTGCATTCGGCTTTTTCTTCTTCTTTTGCCTGTCTGGATTAACGAGGTTTTACTGTAGAATGGAAGACTAGTATATGTATGTAGCACATGTATGGAAATACATACTTAGATATATTCCTCTTCTGCATGTATGACCATTTTGTAACATAATTATCTTTGTAATATTATATTTAGATAACTACATGTAGACAAAACTTATACTATTCAATTTGCTTATTTTGACATGCCTATGTATCACATGTTTTACAGAAAAAAATTTCTTATTATTATCAGAATAAAAATAAGGGAGTAGCAAACTGCCCCCCTTTCCTTTCAGTTCCAGAGCAAAAACTGTGCCAACCAGGCTATACTAGTACTGAGTGTCTTCCAAAATTCTTAATCTTTATTTATTCGACCACCTACTCAAGTAAAGTTGGAAATTAGGAATTAAGAAAATAAATATTCATTTAATGAAAAACCCATACCAAAAAGCCAGTCAAGATGAAAATTGAAGCTGTATTTAACAATTAGAATTAGACTTGCTTTATCTATTAATGCATCCACAGAGTGGCTACAAACAAGCAAAAATGAAATTCCCTGACTCTTCCAGGTTTTCCAAGACAAAATTTACATTTTCCCCTGACAATTACAAACTAAACTAAATCGATGTTTTTGCAAATAGAAATAATAAACTCATACAGATCCAGGTATGGATTTGTTAAGTACCAATATTATGTTCTATGGAATTGACTTAATTTCTCTATTCTCTATGATTTAAATTCAAACAGCAAAATAGTGAATTTGGAAATTATTACAATTCACAAGCTAGGGAAGGATTACGGAATTTTATCATACATAGTAAGTTTAAAATAAAATACTTGATTATTTTTAAAGTTACGACTAAATGAGATAAGAGTGAAGAGTGATTGATTAAGAAATACAATTTGTAATTTATCAGTCTCCTTATACATTCTTGGTATTATATGTTGATATTTCCACTGAGGTTTGGAACCCTCTGCTTGCAAGAAACCATGAGTACAGACTCATTTTTTGATGCATAAAGCTACTTCTCTCTTCTCTGTAAAGCAAACAACTTAACTCTTGCATATACAGTAAGTGAAACAATTGAATTGTACAAAAGAAAGTGTCATATTTCCTTACATTATCAATGTGATTTCTGCTTCAGTACAGTGTATCCAAGTGAGGTACTGTGAAACTGACAACATGCAGTTATACCATTATTGCTGATGAAAAGGGTATGTAGATATTAGAAATTTAATGCAAGGAATTTATAGAATTGCATTGTATAGGTACGTGATTTAGCTAAGCACACATTAAAACAGGAACACACTAAAGTGAGAATCATAGAACTTAAGACCTGTAAACAAAAGCATGTGTACCCTAACAGTGTTGCAAACTTATGGAAAAAAATAATCCACATAGCCTACAAGGTGTAAAAACATTCCATTTGTCAACAGATGCGGTATAAGCAGTGTATCACTGAGTGATGACCTGTTGAAAGTTATTGAATGTATGTTAAAAAAAAAGTTTAATAAATGTACATCTTGCCTGGTGGCCGATTTTCAGACTCATCATCGAAGTTCCCTGGCTCGAATCCCGGCATGGGTGTTATTTGTGAGTATCCCTTCATCAATTTCATCTGACAATCACTCATTCTCATCGTCGGGATTAGCCAAACGTGGAAGAAAAGTAATGCTAAATTAAAAAAATCAAATACAAAATGTACATCTTATCCCCCAGAAGTAAGATGGTTCCGTACCAAAGGATTAATTTTCTCTCATCTTTTACTAAAAAAACCTTGCTAGAAGAATGTGACACATGAGATAAATTACATTTTGAAACCGGGGTTTCTTCATTAAATTTATTTGATGTTGGAAAGTGTTATGATTTATTATTATAGATAACGAAAGTAAGCTAATACATATGATTTGATTGACTAAATTAATAATTATGCAACAAAGACACCAAGGGAAATTAAAACGGCAACTTAGAGAAGCATAAAAGTGGGGAAAGAAAACTGTAGAATACATAAATATTTTGAGGCAGTCACATTTTATTGTACGCTACATATAAAATAAAATGCACATTTGGGGGTGAATTTTTAAATATTGTCACATTTTTCTTCTCTCTTGTTGTGAGGTGCTCATTTTAAATCAACCTCCCTCACCCTCGGCCTGCCCTCCTTCACCCGCAAAAGTATTCCGGAGTGTGAGGATGTCACCATCCGGATGGTGAACACCTCTGTATTATAGATCGACTCCTGCATCCCACCCCCTTCCCCATCCCCGGAGGATCGTCACTGACAATGTGAAATCACACTATCATATGCCGACAATCGACATACCACTTCCGTTTCTGTACTTGACTTAGTGAGAAGTATTGTGGTTGGCAACAGCTTAATAACGGATTTCTTCCGCATCATGTAGTCCGTTCTATGAAAGTACGCTAATGGAAGAAAAACGTGTAAATCACATTGGATTATAAATTTTAAAATATATTTTCATTAAAGGTTTATGTTTATAATAATAATACGTGATTATTGTATAAATTACAATTGATCACGTGAACAGCAAGAAAATAGCGCCAGTTTCGAACATGGCGACTTCCATGCGTGCAGGAAGGTCTACCGTGTTTTCAGAGTAGTCTTTCGGAAATACAGCCGTTTGAAAAGTGGCAAGAAGCAGGTTGTTCTTAACGTTTATGTGACGTTGTGTCGGTGCTATCCTGAGCAAGCAGTGAAGTTGGTGCCCAAGTGTAATTGTGTGTCTGCGTCTTTGTGTTTTTGTTGTGTTGAAAGAAAGGAAGTTTTTGGTGTGGTGAAAGAAAGGAAAACGACCGGTCAAGTTGCGAGTCCCGCAAAAAAAAAACACATTGTTGCTCGTATAAACAAGTACACCGATTTTGAGATAAGCGCAATACAATGCGAGGTGCTTTCGTATTCTTTCAATCAAAGAGCCATCCTGTCCACTGTGGAGAAGATGTTGATAGTGATGATTGATGACGATCTCCCCAATTTTAGCAGTCGACGTTAAATCGCCTCTTGTGCCAGGTTGAGTTCCTTTTTGGCAAGCAAATTTGACAGACCGTACTCTGACAGGATGATGTCTAGCGCCGAAAATGCCTCAAGTTCAAAAAGGAACTGCTGAATCAAGGTAAGAAAATACATTACTTGCATGAGACGTGCATAAATAATGTGCTTATTATCGTCTTCTTGTTTTCTAGTGCACGAGAAACCGAGAGAAAGATAAACAATCTCTTTTTATTCCCCAGCTTATCTTTGTTTAGCTTCTGCTAAAACTAGCGGTATTTGTTGCACAAAGGAGAAAACAATACTCCACATGTCAACAATGTTGGGCAATAATTTGGTGGAAATAAAAGCAAAAGGCTTGAGTTACTGAAACAAATCTCTCTCTCTCTCTCTCTCTCTCTCTCTATCTCTCTTGTATAACTTTGGCGCTGTCATACTGAGAGAGGAGGGGGGAAGGGGGATCTGTTAACCCAGTGTCAGATAAATTGAACTTTTGGCGTAGAAAAATATGTTCATTCTTGAACAAGAAGACGTATTTAATCACTTGTAGAAAATGTATTATACTTCAATGTGTAGATTATCAGTTAAAATAAGAATACGTTTTTCCATGTTACGTAAAATTAAAGGTTGCAAGTGAGCAGCATATGATGACCGCACCATTCACGAACAGCTGGCACGGAGTGATACGTTACTCGAAGTGAGACGGTTGTTTACAGAAGGTCGGAAGGTTCGTGATTCTTACTTTAATAATAAATGCTTCTTAAAGTTCATATACGAGAAGCATCCTGAAAAAAGCTATATACAGTCAACTCTCGATTTCACAGTTCCCGGGAAAAGGGTCGTTAATTCGAAGGGGTCGTTATTGGAATCTGCACCAATTTTCAGTTTAAACGAAGCTCAAATGGACACAAAGATGCCTAGGAGATGGTAACACCATTTATCCTGGTAGTTATACAACCTGTTATGCACAGGATGCGTGTTGTGAGAAGGAAAATAGAACATGAAAATGTTTTCACAAAAAAGAATTTAAAATAATGTTACCTTCTTTCAATTGTGCACAGGCGTTGCTTTTCCAGGAAATTCTTACAATTATAGTTCATGAGAAACCCGTTTGCACAGACCAATGGAAAGGAAAACAATCTCTCGTTAATTGCAAGCGAAACTCGAAGAATCTTGACACCAGTCACACTGGTGCCAGCAAAAGTCTGGAGATAATCGGGCAGAATGAATGTTGGATTTTATACGGGTTTACTGGATCATTGTCTGTTACAAGATTAACTGGTAAGATTAGATCTCTCGGGAGAAACAACACACAATCTCTACGTACCAGACAAAAAAAAAAAGGCAGGGCTGTAATTTTCATTCTGGTTCGGCTGTGTAAAATACATCGTAAAAAAAAGTCACTTTTCTTTGCTTCAACCAACTTCATTCACCCTCCTCCCCCATTTAAGGGAGCAGTCCAAACTCCTTCCTTGACTTGCATTGTAATCCAGCGTGAAAAAGGAAACGCGCAACTTGCGATCCGTTTTCACCCAATGTGTATTCTAGGACAGGTCATTAAACAGCGTCCCAGTCGATAATCATTAGGGTTTGGAATTGAATTTCACTTTAAACTGTATATTTAGTCCTGATTAGCCCATTAGCATAAAATGAACTGAAAACAAGCTTTATGAAACTGCGCATTTTCACATATCAAATGGTATATCCTTATTTACTCTCATGTTAATCGACGATTTAATGTTGGATTTACGAGTATTCTCAATCTCAAACACCCACCCCTCCAAACGTTTTCACCTTGAATAATGTCTTTTTAATCGGTCTCGGCGACCATTCCTACATTGAACACTTTCCTTTTTTTTTCCCCCACATGAATGGTTCTGAAGAAAAGCTAATGCAAATTAAATTTACAGATTTGCTTATCAGAAGGCCCAGAACATGAAGTTGTTTTAACTATTGTTTTCCTTTCTGGAGATCGAATTTCATTATTGTCAAATCAAACCAGCTTTGGGAGATTCAAAACAATAACTTTTTCCTTCGCGCTGGATGAGTCATCAATGTTATCGGCAAGCAAGAGCTTTGCAGACGCTAGACAAAACACTGGCGCCAGCTGCATCGTAAAAACAGTGGCTGGAAGTTCGAGCAACAGGTGGTGGAAGAGAAAAATCCCAGCATTTTAAAGATAACGCAACTGTCAAAGAGGGAACTTTTACTGACCCTTGCTTTACTTTTTACCAAGCAACAGACAATAATACGGGCAATATTTCCTATGCAGACAACAGCATAAAAAAAAAGACCTGAATTATGCAATTATCAACATTGCCGTGCACACCAGTGGCGGAGAATGAGCTAAGGAAGGGGGGGGGGTCACTTTTCAATTTTTTTTACTTGTTCTATGGTTTTTGTTAGTTTTCAAGAATATATCCAGAACTGGTTGCTCCATTTTAGATGTCAATGGAAAGGAAGAGGGGTGGGTCCTTTTCCACCCTCGCCTGTAATCAGCCCGTGTGCACACGCGAGCAAAAAAATCGTGGCTGAAAGAATTGGCATCGCCTCCCCCCACCCCCATGTTTGCTGACAGGAAAAGAGGGAGAAGTCAGTCAGTCAACGGAACACTTTTTTGGCAGATATTACGACATCGACACAATTAGGAAAACATATGAAGTGGGAAACTGGAGTTATGATGCACATAAGATCGAAGTAAACTTTTGTGGAAACCTGGATGACAACGAATTAAGCAGGTTGGCGATCTTTAGTTCGCCTATGTGGTTTTGATTATCTATAACAGTTTCGCTTTTTTTATGAAGTGTTGCAGGGAACAAAGAACACGCTTTGAATGAAAGTGGTTACCGGAAGTTGTCAGCTACAAGGCCGAGAGTTGCTCACTCACGTGAACCTGCTGAAATCTAGGTCAGAGCTGGACAGATGGGCCAGACTTCCAGGCGTCACGCATCTGTATTTTCGAACATTCCTGCTATCTTATCTGTCAAGGTGGTGTATTTATCGATGAAAGAGCTTGACCTGCCATACACATTGGCAAAGACTGCAAGTCCAGCAGTCATTTCGGGCTCCTCCTCCCCGAGTTTTCAGCAGCTCTTAGGACCAGGAAACAAGTCAAGTCGATTTAAAATAACATTCAAGCACATTCAATCTTCTCTTCTCGCGTATCCAAGAGCAAGCGTGGCAAAACAAGCCTGGCACGTTGGCTAGCAGCCGTCGGGTGCGGGGTAACATTGGTGCGCTTGAGGTAGGGGGAGGGCAGAGGTTAAGTGCTATTGGATATCACTCAAGCATGGTGTGGTGGTGTCTATTTTTAGTTCAGACCCAATTGTGAGCGGTAGAGCGCTCGTAAAGGGAATGATTGGCCGATTTGCTTCAATTTTTCAACTTTTTTTCCAAATCTTTCACAGTTCCCGGGAAAAGGTTGTTACTTCGAGAGGGTTGTTATACCTGGGGTCGTAGAATCGAGAGTTGACTGTACGCAGCACTAGTGGTCGGAGAACAACTCACACACATGTAGGCAGGAAGAAGTAGCATGTAGCTGTAATCTGGTACAGTCGCAATGCAGCCGTATTAGGACAGTTGTAGGTTAAAGATTGCAGCTCTCATAAAGTCTCCCACCGACTGCGATGTAGCCTACGTGTAGTAATCAGATTTTTGCACGCTCAGAATTTGGCACAGAGCCACCAGCAATCGTGTGAGATGTGTAGACCGGACGTCGTGAGTGATAGTATGGTCAGACGATGATGTAGACAATTCACGGAAGGCCAATCGAATGTGCACAACCCCATACAGCTGAGTACAAGTGGGCCCTTTGCATCACTTCAGGTGAGAGACCTTGGACCACTTCCTGTACAGCCCTGGCCTTGCATGTACAGCCTTTCATCTCTCTGTTTAACTGAAGACGTTTCTGGCAGGACAAGGATTTCACAGCTATACTTTGGTAGAGATAGTTCCAGTCTTTGCTGTCAGACCCACATGCCATGGGCATAGAAAATTTAGTGCCATGCTACGACAAATGGCAGAACAACGGTGGTGATTATGACGAAAATTAGGTTAGGACTCACTGTTACTAATTACAACTGATATTCTTGTTTTATTTATGCCAAATCGTTAGGGACCTTGATTTTTCTGTTTTTCAAATTGGTGTATTTTTTTTATTTTTACTATTCGGTGTTATTTTTCCCAGAATTCACATTTTCATTTTAGCGCATTTTCTGGCAAATAGCTGAAATTATACCTTCATGGTGTCTTTAAACTACTGTTTCAAATTGTAAGTCACATGGCCTACACCTCTTCTGAAAGTTTGATATCTTGAAAGTAATTTTCCATACCCCCTTTTTAATTTTAAGATAAGGGTTTTAGATAATGGAATTTTCCCCGTATATAATGAAGAGTGCATAATGACCATAAGTGGCGACCCACACAAAAATTTTAAATCAATCATTCTCACATGACAGATACTGATATATGATGGCACCAAAAATTGGCATTATATTTTTTGACTTGTTAGTGTTACGTTTCCCAAAATTCGCATCTTTGTTTCAAAACATTTTTCTGACAAATATACCGAAACTTAATACTCCATTGTGCTTTTAAACTATTATTTTAAATTGTAGGTCACATGGTCTACATATTTTCGTGACAGTTTGATATGTTGGAATAGATTTTTGAGGAAGTAAAAGTAAAGTGCTCCCCTGTTCTTAGCACCAAGCCATGAAGGCATATAGGTGTGAAGTTAGGTCGCCACACTTTCTTGATCACGGCTGAAGGTGGGGGTGATGTGATCAGCACCATGCTCCTGGCTACCTTTATCCCTCAAAGTTTCCTCCAGGTACCTGCTTGATATGATGCTGGGTGGGTGCCGGAGCAGTTTGAATAAGTGGAAAAGATCCCGGTTCTCCACTGCAGGGGATTGACCCCGGGTCTCTCGCATGGTAGTCAGATGCCCTAACGACTGAACTCCATGTTTTCTCGCTCGACAAATGCCAATGGTGCGCATTTAGCTTGGTAATTCAAAACACATCTCGCGGGACAAATACTGAAGATGTGGCTCCCTTGTGACGGTAGATACGCACTTGATGTCCTGTTAGAACCCTGCACACTTTGCTCTGTGATGCAAATGGTTTTGATAGAAGTTGAAAAAATCGTGGGAAATACATGATTTAATGTGGCTGTCGGAATTATTCCATGTATAACATGAATAAAATGTTGGAAAACTTGCACGTTCTATGTACACACTACAAGTATAATTTGTTGACTTTTTGACCTACCCTTTACTTTTCCTTGACTTTTATGACTGGTAGACATCCGGTAGTAGAACAAATTATAAGTTACCTGCAGAGATTCGGCTACTTTGTCCCTGGAAAATGTCAAGAAAGGTGCACCATCTTCTATCCTCCACAACTGTAAGTCTTCTGTGTGTGTTATGCAGGAGAGGCTTCTGTCCTTCCCTTCTTGAGAAAACCAACGAAGTTTACCCTATCAAAAGAACAGAAAAATGTCTTAACACAACACACAATCAAGTTCTTGTGTATGATACACTATGCAATGGGCCTCCAGTTGAACTCCACCTGCATCTTAGCTGTTTCCAATCTGGGTGATCTCATAAGGACAACAGCAAGGAAAATACAAATTATTTTGAATCCACTTATATGTATTCTTCAAAATGATCTCCTTTCAACTCAACTCAACTCACTGCAAAATAATTGTCCACAGCTTGTACCACTTCAATTTTCCCAGAAAATTTTATCTCTGAGCCATTTCTTCAGATCTAGAACATATGGCAGTGAAACAGGGCTAAATCTGGCAAGTAGGCTGGATGCTTCTACAATTCAAACTTCAGTTCATGAATATTACCCATAGAAACTGCTGAAGTGTGAGCAGTTGAGTTGTCCTGGTGATAGAGATATGTGGTCACTTTCTCTCAATTCATTGCTCAAAGTCTGTAATAAATTTGAGTACTACTTACCAGTAACTGTTTTTGTTTCCTCCAAGAAGTTAATGAAAATTGTGTCCTGTGCATCCCAGCCTACTGTGCCATGACATTTCCTGCAGATGGTGTAGGTGTCGCGACTCTTCTTCTAATATTCCTAAGTCAACGACCAACCATTCTAATATTCCTAAGTCAACGACCAACCATGTCACCATGTGCAGTGGTGGACCTACATCTGATCAACAGTTACACCGGTGCAAAAATTTCATTTGTGTTGCACTTGAAATGCTGCTAACACTCAGATGAGAGACCATCTCAAACATGTTCCAGGTGTAATGTGAGCAAACATGATAGTCATCGAGCATAAAGTTTCCTCATACCCAAATGTTCATGTAAGATGTTGTAAACATGTTCAACCAAGTTACACAACATAACTGCTATTTCTCTAACTTTCAACTACATGTATTGATCATTCAAAAGAACATTGTGTCTGAACTTGTCAGCTCATCTGGGCATCCAGTGACAGTAGTTGAATTCAGCAACCCTTGAGTGGACTGTTTTAAATGAGGGGGAAGATTCACCAAGAACAGGATCATCTTGGCTTTCCCCTTAAAGAAGCAAAGTTTTATGACAGCACCTTTTTTGGGGAAATCGTCTCAGTGTCTTCTTTTTTGAACATCGATCAAAGACTACACAACATGCAGAATTGAAACTTGGCGCAAGCTCATCTGAAGGATGGAGCAAAACAACAGTGGAATGTTTCTTTCATAGTGCTGCCATCTATGAATCATTTAAGTATTTAAGTTTCAATCAAATATATTATCCCAGTTTCCTTATTTCAGAATTTATATGAAACAAACGCTTTTTCTTTACATCATACAGACTTAGGCAGATTTTAAACCAAAGCAACAAGAAACAGTGGACAGCTGGAGTTCATATCGAAGTGACAAGTGATGCACACAAGCTCCTTCAGTCTATAGGTAAGCAGCTACTGCATGTGCAAGTGCAAGCAACCAAGTTGGTACAATGCACACTGTTGAAAAAACGGCCCAGTCTGAGCGGCACGTGATATGTGCAGCTTGCCAGGTTGCATTGATTTCTAATGTGTCGTTTGTTGTATTGGTATGAAAGCTCCCTTAAGGTAAGATCAACATATCGCTACAAAAACTGGGCACATTTCGGTATCAAAAGCGATATATAAAATGGCATATCGGTGTTAAAATGGTGAATTTAACCCTAAATTTGATTAACAAACTACACCTATTGCACATTAACATTTCACTTTTAACAGCACATTTACATGATTATCCGAGTATTAAGTTTATTCCTGTGTAAAGGAGTTCATGGTTGCTTCTCGAATATTTACAGCAGAATTAATCAATTTTCCGTGTATAACTTGCAGGATAATTTGAACTTCAGAAAGTGTTGTCTCAGTAAATAAACTGTAAATTTTGTGTTTAAGAGTTTATTTTGCATTTTGCAAATCATTTTGCATCATTTCGTGACAAAACATGGTATCAAAATGCACCTCACACCTTCCAAAAACATGAAAAATTAACATTACCATGCGTTATTTCACATTTCATGTTTTCGTCAAACTCAAATATGCATGCCCCTATTTATCAGTACGTATTTTTCTCCTCGATGAGGCTTTGTGCTGGGTGTAGCCATAACAATATTAAGAAATATCATTGTAACAGATAGTTAACAAGTCTATACGCACTGTTCTCCAATTTTCAATGGAAATACAAAGATGAAATAGCCGTTGAAGGCAGCTTCAGGTTGACAGATGTATCAAAAAAATTGAATAAATATAAGTAATAAATTCGATATCCAGTAAGTGAAGAAACATACAAAACAAAGAAAAATGCAGGATAGAGAAAGCTAAAAGAATAGTTGATCCTCTGTGTTTGGGGGTTGTGAACCCAGAACCATCAGAGATGAGACTGAGCAATAAGAGAAAGGCTGTGATGATTAATTTAGTAGTAATAATAATAATAAAACCTCAGAAGAGGATTGGTATGAACAAATGATGATTCATGGTCAATATGTACTTACTGGTACACAGAAATTATACCAACATTAAAATAGACTATAATTTCAATATTTTGCTTACCACAGATGATTCAGAATTCAAACAGTGAAGCAATGCATCACCTTCTTTTTCTTTGCCAATATCAAATACATTTATCAAGCCATCAGTAGAACCCGTGGCCATTAAGTCTGCAACAGATGGATGGAAACAGACCTACAAAAAATACATCATACATCACACAAAAAATGTACACATTTATTTTTGTTGTATTACACAATCATTATTTATTTACAAATTTCCATATCTATGGTTTGCAGCATCAAACACTAACGTGGGACTAAGTTATGATCAACTGTTTCAGCAATGTGAAAGAATTATACTACACCAAAATATATGTATATAAACACGAATGCTATTTACAAAGAAACATTACAAAAGCAAGAAACTGGTCAATGTAGTGTAAATGGTAAGTGAGCATTCTACCTGAGTAACGTCATCCTCGTGAGATTCCCAGTATCCACCCAGCAGACTAGATGAACGGACATCCCAGAAAAGAAGAAACGAATCTTCCTCAATGAGTTCAGTTCCTGCACACAGAAATCGATCACTAGGAGCAGTATCAAAGCTCGTCAAGGGTTTTGGTGAACCTTCTGTACTATCTGAAAAGCAAAAACATGTTACTTTCCATTTAACATAATACATGAAATGTATTTGATCTGGTTTTCCTCTATTTTTATCCACTTTTCACCATCAAACTCAAGTTCTTTGAAGTTCCTAGAGTAGCACTTTAGTGCTGATAAATATAAGTTAACATAAAGGTAAATCTCAGGACAAACTTCAATTGTGTACCACTGATGGTGATTTCAGCTTTTCCTACATACCGTATTTACTCATGTATAATGCACACTTTTTTCCAAAATTTTTGTCGCCAAAAACTGTGGTACGTATTATGCACAGAATAATTCAGACAGCCAACATAAAAACGTACAGAGTTATTCCACGATTTTGTGACACTTGAATTGATTTTTCATGTTATGGAACCCTATCATGTTATATCGTTGTAAAGCTAAAATTTTGCAGTTTCTGAATATGACAACAATATTCCATTCAAGATGGTGACACTAATGTGCAATGTGGGTGAAATAAGCCCATCACAATATGAAGGAACGTTCTGATTTGTATGGTACTTTGGATGAAAGAAAAGATAAGGAAAAAGAAAAAAATAATTGATCTTGCTTTCTACTATTACAGAGTAAATAAGGTGATTAAGAATGGAAGCTTTGGGATGCTAAACACAGTGGAGGAAGAGAGAGACATGGCATGGGTTGGTGAGATATTGTTTACGCAAGAGGATATTTCCTCTTGGTCCACATAGCAAAAGGTTACTCATTGAATAGGTATGTCATCATTCAGTCTTGATTGGCATAGCAACAGCTTTTAAGACATACAACTAAGAAAACCATTTCTTGAACCTGGATTGTACTGTGCATTATGTACGAGATGTAATTGTTTGTCACTTTTCCCAAACAAAAACCAGGGTGCACATTATACATGCGTATACATTTCTACTACATGTTAAGCCATAGGCTCTTGAACACGTGGCACACAATAAAAGTACAACTACTGAGAGTTCTGATACACTGTATGTTAAAATTAGAAATGAAAATATCTTTTGTTAAAGTTAAAGAGAACTTGTATTGAACTTCCATTTAAAAACCTGCAGTCTTGTGCAAATTAAACTTACAGTACAAAGCAATAAATATTAACAGGATTTTCAATTCTTGGCTGATGATTAACCCTTCATTAGGTGTGTGACCAGTGTCAGCATTATTCATTGCCAGATTGCAACACTGAATTATGCTGTGCATGAACAGATGCTTTCTTGCCGAAAGCTCTTTCTTTGTCCTTGTTCTAAGCTCAGGTGCACTTCCAAGTAATGTAATATTAAAAAATTTACTTGTTGGAGAATTATCTCTAGAAACTAACCACGATATATCTTTTTATATATTCTTGTATTCGCAAATAACAGAACTTTTCTCTTGCTCATTTTGCTAATGCATTTGTTTCTATATAAGGAATTGCTTATTTTGTGTATATCCAGTGCTTTAAAAAACCTGCACTCCCATTGGTCAGTTCATATCGGGTGCGGTGCCTAGTTGCCGCCATCTTTGCGCGGTAGCTTAATTCCGCCAGTGTTCGTGCAGAAGTCACTCCGGCAACAGCCGAGTCACCGCGTTGCGGATATTCATCAAATACGTAAGCCTAACGTGGCTACGTTTCATTCAGCATATCAGTGAAGTGCAGTGATATGTAGTTCAGTTTCACAGGAACATTATAGTGCTGATATCATTCAGTGAAGAACTAGTGACGTGTTATTGTAAAACCGGCTTCCAATTTCATATAAACAGTTTACTGAGGCAGGAGTGCAGGACAGTGTAATTACGTGTCACGTGTACATATTTATCATTAATATATCGTTATAGTTTTAGTAAGTGCCTTCATTTTCTTTACACCTTAAGAAGATCGCGGTGAACTCAGCTCTATGGTGATACCATCCATTCCAGAGAGACAATCAGGGTCCTACCGGGCAGCAAACGCAAACATTACTCTTGGGTGACAGTTATCAACCACGGACCTAAATATGTAACAAGAAAAATGTCAAAGCACACAGCAGATCCAGATGTTTCACGAAAGTGAGTTAATGTTGGAGAGGAGGGCAGGGAAGTGTGTGCAAGTGATGAAAGTAACCACATGACCGAAAGTGAAGACGCTACTCCACATTTAGGCATGAAATTGACAACTGTAAACCAAGCACGTGACGTTAACTTTAGTAGCATGCCACACATTTTGCCATATTTGCCAGCATTTAAAGTTACTTCTTTTAGAGATGTTAAGCAAAGGGGAGTTCTTATAACACTCACCAATACCACTGACAGTGTATATCATACATTAAAGAGAGTTATTGGGTAACAGGTGTAACCAACATAACTAAGTATGTACAACAAATTGTGCCTAATGCAGGATTAATCAGTATTACAGACAGGGGCAGCGCCAGGGGGGGGGGTTTCTTGTGTGCCCCTTAATTTTCTTCTGCACCCCTACGTTCAACTGAAAACACTAACATTAACGCGATGGATCAAGGAGACGAGTTTGCCACCCTTACGTCTGAGACATCTGGTGGTGAAACTTCCAAATTACTAGCAGCCACCAACGATAGTTTCGCGAGCGGGCCCAACGCAAGAGTGTGGCTTATACCGCGATGGAATATAGTTCCCCGTTTCATTTGCATTTTCTTCCGTCGCTGCAGTTCTTCCTCTACAATTTACCCATCCTTAGTGCAGCACACGAAACGTAGATGTACTTTGGCCGTATGTTATGCGTTAGACTAGACAAGATGCGAAGGTTGTTCTACATTTCAATTTAATTTAGCGAAAAAAAAATGAAAGGTGTAGTTGAATGTTCCCAAACTACTATAAGGAAGTGTTATACAGTGTTATCTGTGTACAATGTTGCCATTTGATTCCTTTCCTAAAATATAAGTTACTCACTCGCACTCTGTATTTTACTTACAAATAGCGAAAAATAGTATACGCAAAAATAAAACTTTCGCCCACAAAATACGAAACACGCGCCGACCCAAAGTAAGTTCAAGCTCCCCACCCCATCCTTCCGGGACTGTAAATTCCTTCGTCGCAGAACATTCAACCAACACCCTTCGACTGCTTTTGTTTTGATTTCTGTCTGTCCCCCAAGTCAAGGTTGACCAGCGACTCAGGTTGGGTTGGAATTTCCTATGCGATTGTTTTGGTGATGGTTATTCCGTGTTGTTACCAATAAATTCCAAAATCTGCATTTCAGGCCTTCTCGATAGCGTAGTGGATAACGCTGTCGCCTTGTGATCAAAGGGACCGGGTTCAATCCCAGGTGGGAACACATTATACAGTGGCTCGGAAACTCGAGGTTAAATGTTGAGCCGATGAAGCAGGGAATAGAACAAATGCACTAAAATATCCAAACCATGGCCATAATTCGAACCTAGAGCCTTTAGAACAGAAGTCAGTTCTGCGCCACCCAGTTTTGGAATAATAAACTCCTTGGTGAAAATGTCGTGTGAGGTTCAATACCTGCCGAGTGGCTTATCTTTGGATAACACCTGCTCAGCGCAACGAGTCCAATTGTCTTTATCGTGCCGTGCCGACCTTCGTGGTCAAATGGTTAGCACAGCGCGCTACGACGCCAGGATTCCCGGGTTCGAAATCCAGTCTTGGGTATGGATGTTTTTTGTGAGTGTTCTTTTATCAATTTCATAATATCATATCACTCATTCTCATCTTCGCGATTAGCCGAAACTGGCAGAAAATAAACCAAATAAATAAATCAATCGAACTAGTTGTCGCTGTTATTTGACTTTCTTGGCGAAGCCTTCTCCTTTTCAATCCTCAAGATGCTTGGCCAACACTGACATTTGCGACTCCCATTGGTTATAGAAGGCCAGACAGTTCACACCGAAAGCAACATTTGACTACCTGGGACTACATATGAAATAATCATTCATATCGCTATTAAAAATCGTAATAGAAATTATGTTTCAATCTGAAGAAAATAGACATAAAAATATATTAAAGGCACAAATAAATACAACGTCAAGGCAAAATCAAAATATCTCACCAGAAAATAGTGTTATTTTTACGAACATTATAAATTAACAGTATTTCAATAACCAAGAACAGTAAAATAATACAAGTAATATTAAATAATACAACCTCAGAAAGTGGAATATATCTAATTTCACTGTTTCACTCATTCTGTCTTTTATGCAACGCGTAGTTACTTTCCTACTTTTTGTTTGCAAGTCGGCTCGTAAATATGGCGGTGCTGCGAGAAACTCGTATATTGTGTTAAATCAATATAATTTTTTATTTGCAAATAAGATAAATGGTCTCGATCGCTCTACTAGGAGTTGAAACCTTTTAATAGGTAAGTCAATTCAAATATTTCTTTCCCATGAAAAATAATTTCGGCATAAATAAAAGTATGCTGAAATAATGCTGAAATAAGGTAACGAGACACCAAATTCTATTCCCCCCTCCCCGGGGTCAGAAATCTCTGTCAACCAGTGGCGTGACGCAATATCCTAGCAAGGTCTATCTTCCAACGATCACTTCAGAATCCGTCACTTCCCTCCCAGCTTTCTTCACCTGTTCAAAATGTTCCTACGCCAGTCAAGCTCCTATCACGTTTTACTGAACTACAGTTTGTAAGAAAATCAACAAATGAGAAATCATCTTTTTAAATTTCGATTTTGGCTGAGGAAACTATGATAGCCCAGAACCTCCCGAAAAAAGTGTCAACTACCCTTGAACCCACCCCAAGAGAAATTACTGGTGACGCCACTGCTTATCTCCAGGGAGCGGTTGTTCCTCGAGAAAATAGGGCCAACCGCCCGCCCTCTCATTGAAAAAAAAAATGATTTATTTTACTTCGCTTCTTGGGCCACTTTTGGCTAATTTGCGAAGATGGGGATGAGTGATGGTATGATGAGATTGATGAATAGACATCAGAAACGTCCATGCCCAAGCCAGGATTCGAACTCGGGACCCCTGGCGTCGCAGCGCGATGTTCTACTCCCCCCCCCCAATTGAGATAAGCAGTGACGTCACCAGTAATTTTTCAATGGTGGTTGAAACATTTTTGGTGGGCTTTGTTTCAGTTGTCGTGGCCAAATTAGTGGTTAAATTTTCACGCAAATCAGGTGGCATCAGCGTGATATAGAAACGCGATTATCAATTTATACACATGTCCCCTTCACACACACACGAAGGAACGAACGGAAACAGACAGAACGATAATTCCAAAAATCGAGCATGTGAATTGCTCATTAAACTCCAAGGAAAATGTAACTGAACTGCAGTAATATGAGTAAAACTCTTCGATAGCGAAATTTTTCATTACATGTGCCAAATCTTAAACTTTAGCATTTACAGATATCTCTCTCTCTTTGTAGTAAAGTGTGTACCCAGAATTTTTATTTCCTGCGGGGAGAGAATCTCTTGTCAATACTGATTTCTAGAGTACCCGAAGAAAATAATAATGTACTGTTGTTATTATCATACACAAGCAAATAGAACACGTTACTTCTAGTTTCTATTGTTACACAGAAACGCAGCATTGATTCATACACAGAGCAGTAGGAGAAAAATTACGTTTCATTTGACGTCACTTCCTTTCGATAGATTTTCAACGACTTGTTCAGAGATTATTGCACAATGCACGTAGGGCTTTACTAAATTTCTTCTTCTTCCTTTTTTCTAATTCCAGTCATCTAAAATTTATATTTTTGCATCGCTTCTACTTCACTATCCTTTCCAGTAGTAGTGACGATCTTCCATGTTCCAAATCTCATGTTGTGTCTTTTATGCAGATGATATTTCATGTATTACGAGTCCAACCTAGGGTCCTGTTACCTCGGGACAACTGGCCCTCCCAATATTTGTATCCCCTTATGAGGAGAATGGTAGCCGGGTTATAACCCCCCCCCCCCCTGCACTGGCTGTTTGGTTTGATTTGCTATATTTTACTTCGCTTTTTGTGCCACTTTTGGCTAATTTGTGAAGATGGGGATGAGTGATAGATAACATGATAAAATTGATGAATATACACTCACAAATATCCATTCCCAGGCCAGGATTCGAACCCGGGACCCCTGTCGTTGTAGCGCGATGTGCTAACCACTCCGCCACGGGGGCCGGCTCCATGGGTTCTTATCCACTATTCGAAGCACCCCTTCGTACGTACTAAAGGGAGTTCCTCATCCGGCACTTGAGAGATCATTTGATTTTGTGCATTTTCACCTGATTATGATCTTTCAGGTACATAGATCGTTTCCGGTTGTTGGCGAATAGTTTGCTTTTCCAGTCCTAAGGGGTACAGTGAGGACATGAGGTGGAACTAAAAACATAATATTACACAAATGGACGCATACTGATCAACACATACATATACAATCAACATACAAGGTAACTCTGGGTAAGATGACATAGTTATGTTTGTTTAAAATGAATTGTGAAATGGGAAACTAACTAACTAACTCTCTAGCCTTCTTAAACCCGAAGGTTCATGGCTGCAGCAACACAGGCCTTCCATGTTTCCCTATTTTGAGCAAGTTCTATATACTCTTTTCCATCCCTACCGATTTCCCTTAGGTCCATCTCAACGTTGTCCCTCCATCTTCGTCTTGGCCTTCCTACAGGTCTCTTACCATCAGGTTTCCCAACAAGAATCCTGTAAACTCCTCTTTCCTCTCCCATTCGTGCCACATGGCCTGCCCACCTAAGTCTTCTTGATTTAATTATTCTAATAATATCTGGACATGAATACAAATTATGTAGTTCTAAATTATGTAACCTTCTCCACTCACCTGTCTCCTCATCCCTTTTAGGTCCAAATATTTTCCTAAGGATCTTATTTTCAAATACTCTCAATTTATGTTCCTCTTTCAATGTAAGGGACCAAGTTTCACATGCATATAATACTACAGGCAAAATTACTGTTTTGTATATTTTAACTTTCAGTTTCTTAGATATTAAACGAGAAGACAAAAGTTTATGAAGAGAGAAGTAACATGCATTTCCTGAATTAAGCCTACTTTTTATTTCCTCTTTAATATAATTTTCATTTGTTAATATTACTCCTAAGTATTTGAATTTGGAAACTGGTTCAAACGAGTTGTTATCAATAATTAGATTTTGATTATTACCTAACACTTGGTTTCGGCCTGTAAGCATATATTTAGTTTTCTCTTTGTTAACTTCCAAACCTATCTCTTTAGCAGTTTTGAAAAATATTTTAGCATTATTCTTAATTGTATTCACATCATCCCCCAGTAAGTCTACATCATCTGCATATGCTAACAACTGAGTCACACCATTTAATTTTAGTCCTTCTTTAGTTTCTTTTACCTTCCTAACAGCATATTCTAAGGCAAAATTAAAGAGCAATGGAGATAATGCATCTCCTTGTTTTAACCCATCATGAATTGTAAATTTGTCAGACATATTAATACCCACACGAATTTTACTTTCTGTTTCACTGGTGCATATTTTTATCATACTAACAAGCTTCTTAGGTATTCCAAACTCCACTAATATATTATATAATTTATCTCTTTTGACCGAATCATATGCTTTTTTGAAATCAATGAATAGCTGATGGACATTTTGATTATATTCCCACTTTTTTTCAAGTGTCTGTCTGATGTGAAAAATTTGATCTGTAGTTGATCTGTTACGTTTAAATCCACATTGATAATCACCTATAATTTCATTAGCATATGGGGTTAGTCTTGTTAAAAGAATGTTAGATAATATTTTATATGTTGTTGAGAGTAGAGAAATTCCACGGTAATTATTGCAGTTCATTTTATCACCTTTTTTAAACACAGGAACAATTATGGATTCTTTCCACTGTTGAGGGATTTCTTCTTTATTCCATATTAAACAGATTAATTTATGAATTTGATACATTAATGAATTTCCACCATATTTAATTAACTCAGCTGGTATTAAATCAATGCCAGGTGCTTTGTTATTCTTTAGCCTTTTAATAGCATCTTTAACTTCAGTCAAGTTGGGTTCTGGAACTAAAGGTTCTGCTGTGTGTACTTCATTCACTTCTGATTTATCTCCTACATGGACATTTAAAAGGTCATTAAAGTAGTTCTTCCATCTATTTAGAATATCACTTGGGTCAGCTAGAAAATCACCGTCTTTATCTTTTATCAAGTTTACTTTAGGTTGCCACCCCTTTCTAAATTCATTTACACCTTTATATAAATCTCTGATATTTTTATTTTTGCTGTTTGTTTCAATTTCGTTAATTTTGGTTTTCAAGTAATCTCTTTTTTTACTTCTAAACGTGCGGTTAACTTCTCGCTTTATTCTATTATAATTGTTTAGATTTGTATCATCAGAGTTATTTAACCACCTAAGTCTAGCCTGATTTCTTATTTCTATTAGATTATGACATTCATTATCAAACCATGGCTTACTTTTTCTCGGTTTATGGTATCCTATACTTTCTTTAGCTGCTGATTCTATTGCATTACGTATGTGCTCCCAATTCTTATTTACGTCTGTTTCATTTATATTTTCATCATCATTTAAATCCTGCAAAACATCAAATCTATTTGACAGTTTAATTTGGTAATCTTTCTTAATTCTTTCATCAGTAAACTTTCCTGTATCAAATTTTAGAACTTTTAGATTTTGTTGCTTATGATTTATCACTGAGAGTCTTTCTCTTAATTTAGCAATTACTAAATAATGGTCACTAGCACAGTCAGCACCTCTATGTGTACGAACGTCAATTATACTAGTATGCCTTCTCTTATCAATGAGAATATGATCTATCTGATTGTGAGTTTTACCATCTGGAGAAGACCAGGTATATTTATGGATATCTTTATGTTTAAAAGTGGTACTTTTCACAATTAAATTCTTTGAGGTTGAAAAAGTAATCAATCTTATACCATTATCATTACTTAATTCATGAAGACTTTCTTTACCAATCGTGGGTTTAAATGTCTCTTCTTTGCCAATTTGTGCATTACAGTCACCTAACAGAATTTTCATATCATACTGAGAAAATTTATCAAAGACCTGTTCTAACTCTGCATAAAAATCATCTTTAGTATTATCATCTTTATCTTCCGTTGGTGCATGTATGTTTATTAAAATAATTTTACACCACCTACCCTGTAAAACTGCATATGATATCCTATCATTAATAAATTCTACTGTTTTAAGAGCCGATATAATTCTATTATTTATGAAAAAGCCTGTTCCAAAATTATGATTTTCAGTACCACCATAGAAAAAAGTATAATTTTTAGTTTTACAATTCCCTTCTCCTGGCCACCTAACTTCCTGGACAGCTACTACATCTAATTTATACTTAACTATCTCATTAACTGTACACTGAAATGCCCCAGGCCGGTAAAGGCTCAGAACATTCCAGGTGCCTAATTTAATATCCTTCTTCCTAACATAGATCTTATCCTTAGTCCAGAGACCTCCCAAAGTAGTCCCCACCCGGAGATCCGAACGGGGGACTATTTTACCTCCGGAATATTTTACCTTGGGAACATCCATGGCCTTAAATTGTTGTTTCTTGACATGTGTTTTTACAGTGCAGAGTTGTCAGCTCTACGCCTAACCCCCAATATGAATGGAGGAACTACTACACAAGACGAACACAAACACATTAGACAGCACAACTACTACACAAGACACACACAAACACATCACAACTACAACAAAATATAAACACAAACACACCACAAATACTACACAAGACAAACACAAACAAATTAGACAGCACAACTACTACGCAAGACAAAACCAACATACTAGACAGCACAACTACTACACATACATACTAGACAGCACAACTACAACACAAGACATATACATACACACCACCGATACTACACAAGACAAACAGAAACACATTATACAGCATAACTACTACACAAAATAAACACAAACACACTAGGCACTACAACTACTACACAAGACAAACCCAAAAACACTACACAGCACAACTACTGCACAAGACACACAAACACATAACAACCACTACACAAGATAAAACACAAATGCACAACTACTACTACACAAGATTATATATACACACATACACACACATACATACATATACATACACATGTGTATATATACATATATATACATATATATATATACATACATATATATATACATATACATATACACACACACACACACACATACATACATACATATATATATATATATACACACACATATATATATATATATATATACATATATACATATATATATATATATATACAGGAATAGGGTTAAGTTAAGAGAGAGACGGTAAGAGATAAAAAACGAGAATGATGTAGTAGAAAGACATACGGAATGAGATAGAAATTGGGAATAGAGAAAAAGAGAAAGGAAGAGAGAGAGAGAGATAGGGTGGATGAAAGAGATTGTTGTCGTCTGTTTGAAGACAACATTATGCACTGAATTACTAATAATTGGGACTGGACCTACAGTTAGAAGTGAAATCCTAACCATTATGTGCCGCCACCGGTGACGGAAACCTGGATCCCTTGATTAAAAGGCGACAGCATTACCACTACGCTATCGCGGAAGACCTATAAATGTGGAGGGAAGTCAGAGGAAAAGAGTGAGAAGAGAAAGAAAAATAGGAATATATGTAAATAGAGAAATAAAAAGAGAAAGAAGGAAAGAGAAAGAAAAGAAACGAGAAAAGTAAATAGAGATAGAAAAAGAGAGAAAGGAGAAAAGAGAAAAAAGAAGCGAGAAAGAAGGGAAGAGAAAACGAAGAAAAGATAAAAGAAGAAAAGAGAAAAAGAAGATAATACAGAAAGAAGACAATAGAGAAAGGAAAAAATAGATATAGAAGAAAAGAGAGAAAGAAGAAAAGATAGAAAGATGAAAATAGATAAAGATATGTAGAGATGAAGAAAGGGAGAGATAGAAATAGAGAGAGAGAGAGAAATAGGAGAAGAGAAAGAGCAAGGGGTAGAGAGAGATAAAGAGAAATAGAGAGAGAGAGAAATAGGGGAAGAGGGAGTTAGGGGAGAAAGAGAAATAGAGAGAGAACGAGAGAGGAGTGTGAGGGGAGAGAGAGAGAGAGAAAAGATGAAGTGGCTCAGGGCAATCCGTAAAGCGAATCTTTCAATGATATATCGGACAAGGAGGAAGATCTTCCACCCCCTTCCCAGCCTCTCCACTGGAACGAATTCCCTTTTCCCCTCTGAGTTGATTTAAGATTTGCTCCATTGCAGAAGCACCTTACGGAAAACTCGTATCGGAACGTTTACTCACAGAAAAAAATCTCGGACGGACGATTCAAAATTCAAAATAGAATCATTCGCATCTTCATTCTAATTGTCACCACTACTGTCTATGAGATTATATAAAATTTAATTCTGAAATGGGAAAAACAAATATTATCACACTCAATATAGTGCGTGTTTAGTTAACTGTAAACTAGAAAAGTAATAATTCATTGTATTACAATTGTATTCGGCTCAATGTGAAAAGATTAAGAAATGCAATGAAACTAAATGCGTCAAAACTTACATCTATCTTCAACAAGGGGATAGTGGAAAAACATATGAAGTTTGCAATATCACAAAGAGAGAGAAAGGAAATTGAACACTTTGTATTTCAACGTATAAGACTCAGTATACAATGTAAATTAAATATATAGTAATACAAGAAGCATTGAAGCAAAAAAAAAATGCTTTCGTTTAGAATCTTTTACAATATAAATGTCCTTTCTGCAAATTTCGTGGAGCAATTTCTTACATTTAATTCATTAAATCCAATCACATTTTGGCCCCTTTTCATCGAAATAGAATCATTCGCATCTTCATTCTAATTGTCACCACTACTGTCTATGAGATTATATAAAATTTAATTCTGTCGTTCACATAAAAGATGATGATACGTTACATGTTAGTAGAGCTAGGCCAGACTGTCATTTGGGTATAATCGCACCACTATATAGTCAGCATGGGGGTCCCCAGGATTCTTTCCAGGGAGGGGCAAACAAGGTAATTTTCTTTCCAGGTGGGAACAAAGGAGGCACATTTTTTCCCCATAATAGTGATGCCCCTTCGAAAAACAGTACTTCAGTCCGAAATTATTATGTTTCTTCAACTAATTTATAATAATGAACATGAATTACTGTAATTGAAATGAAATTATGTGTGAAATATATAAGTTTTAGGTGGACATTCATTTTCCAGAAGGGCGTGGCCCCCTTGCCCCCTCCATTCCATATGACCATGATAGTCCGTGTTCTACCTATTAGGACCATAGCATTTTTTATCCAGTAAAATACAGTAGATTTGTCCGTGGCCCCCAAAAGTTTTATCAGCTGGTAAACTACTTTCCATTATTTTCACTCAGTCATTTCCGCTTCTAAATAATATTTTATTTTTAATTTCTCAAACCCCACATTGAGTAAAACAGAATTTACTCGCTATTATTCTTGAGACGGACCTTACGCAGCCAATAGTTTCATAGAATTTAGTGATAATGCGTTACCGAATATTTCTCAAATATTCAAGGAAACAAGAAAAAAATAAGCAGATATACGGATGTAAAGAAAATAATGAAAACGTTATTGTTATTTCTATTTCGCTTACGTCGCTTTTGTAACTTTTGTGATATTTGCGACGATGATGATGAACGATGAAGCGATGGAACAAATAGACATGCATATTTGCTTGGGATTCGAACCTACGATTTCTGTCATACATCCACCATAGAGGTCAATTATTATCATCATTATTATTATGTCATGTGATCAACCAGCATAAATATGTAACAAAAGCTTGGACAAACATAAAATACCCAGGTTCAGTACATTTACACGTAATATTTCAATGGAAAAGATAGGCCTGCTCCCAACAGAAGAAAGTTCCTTCCTGGCCTGGCTCTGGTAATCGACCATTCATTCCAAAGAAGGATTCTGAAATTCGACCTTGACCATTTGGCGGTGACAACACAGCTCTCTGAGGGAGGGTCGAGGAACGGTACAGTCCATTCCCCTCCGGCTATTTCGAGGGTATGGCGAACACAGATTTCGCGGACCTATGAATTTGCGGCCGGAATTGTTGGCGTGACAATTATACTTTCTTATATTATCTGCATTAGGAAAGTGATAAAAGACAGTTATACTGCTTTTGTTATCTCGCCAAATTTTCAAGTTAATTGCTCTTCTCTTTTTTTCTTGCTAATAGAAACAATCCTCTCTTCTTTCTTGGCGGTGACGTAATTTCTTATTTTATGTTGACAACACAACACTCGCGCGACTCGAAAAACGTTTAGCTATATAGCAGAAGCTGTCCAACTCTAATATCCCTCCGCCCGCTGGAAGTTCCAGGCGGTGTCGCAGGTGGCAGCACAATTTGCCGTGATAAAAATACGTTGCAGGCTTGGAATGTTAACATAATTGTAAAATAATACGCAATCTTGCCAGTAACAAAAGTATAGCAATTGCAGCATAAATGTTTTCTCTTGTGATCTACGTAGTCGGTTTTTTAATATTCTTCTTGTGAAATAAGAAAATTAAGTGGAAAGACGTGAGAGCTGTATTTTGCGATTTATTATTATTATTTTGCGCTTAATGTAATTAAACAATCTATAATATAGGTACGAGTACACACACGAAGGAGTACGAAGAACAATGTCCTGCAAGCAGAATGTCGAAATTCCATTTCAGAGCTACACAATCACAGTAGCAATTTAACATGTAAATGAATGGGATGAATTTTCAAGATGGTGGCCGTAGTCTATCCCCTTAATATGTAATATTATGTCATGTCATATCGAGCGCCGAATGGTAAGACCGATATTATTGTATGCAACAGGCAAGCACTGAAAGAGGTGCCGACACTTTTCTGGGCTGGCAGCAGCCTCTGTAAAGATCAGCAGCCGTTTCTTTTCTTTCGTCAGCATTGTTGTTATGAACTTTTTCTTCTTTTGTTTCTTCAAGTGGTCTGTATGTGGTTTTTGATAATTGCCTGTAACTTAATCTGAGTTAGTTTTTTTCTTTTGGGCATTGTTGATAAACAGTTTATTTTTCGTCTGCTTGTTCTTCCTTACACTGGAGCAAAAATTTCAGCTGCTTTTAAGGTATCACCAGGTCATGCTCGGGAAATTATTTAATGTGACTTGAAACATGAAGGGTAGTTTTCTTCTTAATACGTTCTATGAATTTGTTCCATGTAACATGTCTAGTACATGTACCATTTCAAGCATTTTCAAAAACTGTTAGGAAGAAGCCCGATGTTCATGAAGAAAACTTACAGTTTGTTGGGGATAGTGCGGCAGAAGGGATGTTAAAGATGACACAGTTGCTGTGGTCTTTGTGTTTTGTCTTGTGGCAGACGGAAGGTATAATGTACTATGTATTTTGTACCTTCATTGGTTACACTGAAAAGGTTCAAAAATGGTATTTTTAAGGGCAAGGTGATTTTATTTTGTATTTCACTACATAGTTCAATAAGACAATAAGACTGCAACATTTATCTGAATGTTTGCACTGTATGACCACTTTCTTGGAGTAGAAGGCTTAATACCAGGGGGAGAGCAAGGGGGGGGAGGGGAGGCATCATCCCTGGAAAATGAATGTCAATCTAGTTATATATTTTAATTTCAGTCAGCAATTTATGTTATCAGTGGTGGTGATCAGGGATGCAGCCCCCCCCCCCAGTTTTTGCTATTTTCGCCCCCGCACTATGCTAAACCTTATCTACCAAGGGAAAGTAAACTGTCCTTGCCCCCCCCCCCCCCAGTTTTGGCACCTTGCTTTCACAGTTTTGAAAGGTTGCATGCGTGTTTCGTGTTTTCCATATTTTCAGAATCGCATCCCCTAAATTTCTTTCCACACCCCCAGATGAAAAATCCTAGCACCGCCGCTGATTACAGAAGTCTGCAGTGTCCGGGACTGCTTCCTAGAAAGACCAAGTGATCATACCATTGTACTCTTTTACGCATTCAGCGTTCTTCCTCAAATCCCACAACTTGAGTGTTCCATCAAGGGAGGAAGTGTAAATCAAACTCTCATTCTTTGGGCTGAATCTGAAAGAACACAAATAATAGTGTTAGCAGACAAAGTGTATTTCTAGTCACTCAAATACACCATGAGAAATCACACATAACATGTAATGTCCATCATCATATTTAAGTATTTTAAAATGAACACTTACACATGCCCTAAGATTCCAATAAAGTATGGTAAATGATATTAACAATATATTTTTTACCTTCCCTATTCCTGGGCTTGACATGTAAATTTGGAACTTTTGAATTTCTCATGTCCTATTCACATTTTTCTATCAAATTACTGTTATGCCTTGACTTTATGTGAAAGGCTATTAACAATGAAACATTATTGCTTCCACTAGCAATCTGTATTGAATCTAAACACTATAACTAAGCACTAACACTGTGACTTAGGGACGTTCACACGAAAACAACAAGTGGCAGTTCGTAGCGAGTCCCTTAGTCCCTTCCTTAATTTGAGAAGTATTCCCTACACATGTTCAATAAACAGACTTAAACATCATGCTGTAGAGACATCAGCCTGGCCCAAGCAACAACAGGAGCATGGCACATTCCTGCAGTGTGAAGGTTGCATGCCACTTGGATTCAAGCAATATGTAGCATTTTGCTTGGCACTTATGTATCAAATCTCCCCATAAAACTTGTTTTTTTTTCCCCTCTGATGTATGATATTGTCATTTTCAGCAATACTGAAATAAAAATTCTTCGAAACTGCTCTATATTTCTGACACAAAATGTAAAACAGTTCATTACACAATGGAAAAATATATCGGTGATGATTGTGAAACATTTGGTGAACTGGAGGTAACATTCGGAAACATGTAACATGAAAAAATTTCTAGAAACTTACCTGACACCTGTTATAGTAGCCTTGTGCCCATGTAATGTGCTAACTTTGGACAAGTAACTCAAATTGTATACTCCACATGTATTGTCAGAGAAAGCAGCAACAATATTGGCTTCAGAGGATCTGAAATGAAAGAATTAACAGTGCAACAAATAGACAAGGGATTACATATATTACATTGTGCCTTAACAATTGTGAGGGAGCGAATTTACCGGAAGTATCTCCAATTTGTTTGAAATTCGGCATACTCGCTAAGTTTGGCCTCTTAATCACGAATCTGTAGTTGAAATTTGGCGGTCACGACTAGAAATTGCAAAATAAGACGAAATAAGTGGGTCCGTGAACAGAGAACACACCCTTTATTTACGAAGAAAACAACTATTTTTTGCAATGATTAGCAATTCAAAACTATGTTTATGATGACCCTTAATTTTTACTAGGCTTGCCTAACCTAACCTAACTTTACCGTGAATGGTTTGTGGGGCAAACATTTTTTCCACCTTATGCAAGATGCCATTTTCTCAAATGCAAATCAACGCTCCATGCAACGGGTATCACTTATCACACAATATTGTAGCAACCGTCGCCAAAACTTACCTCTATTCGAAGCCGCATTCCACAATCTCTTCTCCCACCATATTCTCATCGTTATTATCATCATTCTCTTTGCATAACGATCTTTTCATTCCTTTCCTCCTCCATTCTTCCATGATCAATGTTATCCAAGTAACAAAGTAACAGTGTGACAGTGCTGTGGACAGCGAACTTCACTTGTTCACATCATCAAACATGGCTACCATAATACTGTATCGACAATCGTAGCGTTAATATGTGCACGTAATTTCGCAATTTCTGGAAGTGACCGCCAATTTTTAACTGCAGATTCTTGATTACGAGGCTGAAATTAGTGGGTATGCGTAATTTCAAAGCAATCGGAGATACTTCAGGTGTTGTAAATTTATACCATTGTGTATATGCACTCCAACTTTATATTGCTATTAAAAAGTAAAGTGTTCCCCTGTGCATAGCACCACGCCATGAAGGCGTATAGGGGGTGCGGGGGTAACGCCCCACACTTTCTTGATCCGGTCGTGAGTGGGGGTGATGTGATCAGCATCACGCCCCTGACCGCCTTTACCCCCCAGGGTTTCCCCCAGGTACCCATGTTATTCGATGCTGGGTAGGCACCGGGGCCGCTTCCACCGTTAGAAAAGTTCCCGGATTTGAACCGGCCGGGGATCGAACCCGGGACCTTGAGCATGGTAGTCAGACGCGTTACCGACTGAGCCACCGCGGCCACTATATTGCTATTAATATATATATATCTTACCATTAGCAAATTTAATTAATTCTGCACAAAAATGTGCAAAAGTGGATTTTATGAAAAAATGAAATTGTTTTAATATTCTGATTATCTCCCAAGTGAATAAATTATAATAGAAAATACCTACAATTGAAACTGGAATCCAAATTCCTGGAATGTGTTGATATCAGAAATCAAGACTAGAGACCTACTGATTGCAAGGCAACAACAGTGGCCACTATGATGAGTGTACCCTAACGGTTTTGAAAAGATTAGGAAAATTTATTTCGTCATAGCTACTTACCTTGTACCATCTAATGAAAGAATATATGTTTTCTCCAATGCCACAGCTTGTTCTGTTTGAAGATGATATGGCACATTAAATACTCTTTGCAATTCTTCATCAGCGCATGTATCGCCATCCTCGTCACTTTCTAGATCTAGCTTCTGTGCTGATACATCCACTAAAAAAATAAATTTATTTGTGGATCAACAGTGCATAACACAATAATCTAAATATAATATTGTAGGGCAGTTATTGCTACATATGTAGGGTCCGTGGTCACATCACCCACGCTCAATTTCGAAAGGA
This sequence comes from Lepisma saccharinum, assembly GCF_977018435.1. NCBI lineage: Eukaryota > Metazoa > Arthropoda > Insecta > Zygentoma > Lepismatidae > Lepisma > Lepisma saccharinum. The sequence continues at coordinate 41,758,526 of NC_139245.1, forward strand.
TTTTTTTTTTTTTTTTATGAAGATTATGTGTTGCAAATTGTGAGAACAAAATTCTGGAGCGCAGAAAGAAGTATTTACGACTGTAGAGCCGTTTAAAGTTGTGAGGTGGAAGTCTACTTGCGGCCATATTAGTTTCGTAGCACCCGTACCGATGGATGTATGTAAAAATAGTTTTTTCAGGGCTATAACCCAAGAATTGCTGTCTAAATTTCCTGCCGATTCCAGGCTACTCCCCATGGGTAATTAACCTACCACCCACTACCGCTACTCCGCTTTCGTAGCATGTACAACTCTAAAAATTACCTTCCACAATTGTTTGGAACTCTCTTTCTTAGACGAAAATATTTTGAAATGTGCTCGAAATCGAGGGTGGGTGATGTGACCACGGAGCCCATATGTATGCAAATGTACAAAAATGGAGCAATATCCTTGACCTTCTGCACCCCCTTGAGCAAGTGAAATATTTTGCAGCATGGCTTATAAAAATAATATTGTTTATGAACATTTCTATCGTTTTTAGCTCGCAGAGATCCATTATTGTGAAGTAAAGAAAGTCTTTAGCTCGCAGAGATCCATTATTGTGAAGTAAAGAAAGTCTTTAAGTCTGTTACCTTGGGGAGACCAGTCTGAAGGCTTCATGCAATTGCATGTAACACCTAGCACATTGGACATATGAAGTTGTAAAGGATTTTCTCGTCTTTTGCATGGTTTATTTATTTCTATTGCTTATAATATATATATTTTATTTTAATAATAATATAAATAATAGATGACAATTTCATAGAACATTTTGTGCCTGTTCAGTAGCTCAGCCTTCTTGAGTGTGTGATTCCACATTATGGAAAACATTTGTGCAAGATATTTATTACAGGTAAACCTATAAGATTTGGTTACGAAGTCTGCCTGGTGCTTGAAAACCTTCCGTGGATAGCTCTTTCGTTTTCATATGTTTCTATGACTCCCCGATGGCGTAGTGGTAACATCGTCGCCTTGTAATCAAAGTGTCCCAGGTTCGATACACGGTGGAGGAACATGGCACATTGGTTTTGATCTAACTTTAAATTGTAGGCCCAGTCCCGTGATAAAGGACTTAAAAACTTCAATTCAACTCAATACAAAGTTTCTATGACAAGTGAATATTCAAGAATGATAAACAATATGTGAATATAGAGTAATCATTATGTACTAAATAGATACCTGAGTGGTAACAGTTTCGTATGGGCACAACATATTTCTTCATTTTTACAGAAGAAACTGCTTACGGAAATGAGTTTATGTAGCATCTTGACAGTTCGTGGAGGTGTTTTCTTTCGTTGTGGAATCTATGTGACCGGGTTTCATGTGTATTTCAAGAAAAATATCTCTCAGACGCACAATAGACACTTTTATTTGCTTCCCCTATGTCGACCGGATGTTGCGTACGTTTGATGATGTAACTCCCTGTCAGTGTTTCCAACCATGCCGTTGTTTTGGAACAACGTTTTTAACTATGTTCACCTTAACTATGCTTGCCTAACCTAACTCAACCTAACCTAACCTTACTGGAAATTGTTCATGGGGCTATCCGTCAATGGTTTGTGGCAACATTTCCACGAAACATTTCCGATTGTTTCATGATTTTATTCAAATTCTCCTAGCAGGGACACTAACTGTCGTAGAATTATGGAAATCATTGTCACACGAAATTTGAACCTTCTTTAAAGTAATGTGCACTGTTTGGATTCCAAAAAAAAGTTATTTATGTTGAAAAAAACTTAAAAATTACCTTATGCAAGCATGTGTGCTTCCCATGGGCAATGTTTTTTTCCGTTGACAATCGACTGTAACAGTGGCGTGCGGTGATAATCAGGCAGGGGAACAGGTCACCTGCACTTGCTCCCCCTCGCATGGGTGTCTTAATATAATACAATAGATCAAGTAAAATTCAACCCTTATTAAAATGTCAGAAGTGACAAACATGAGGCACATTAAAATTATATGACAATAATAATTTTAAAGCAAATGTGATATAATATAAAGAAAACATTAAAAATAAAATTGTTGATGCGCAACAAAGAAAAATTTGATAATATAAATTTATGAGTCATCAGAGAAAGAAAATAATATTTTGTCGTGACCTGTTTCATCTCTTTATTCGTAGATTAAGTTGACGTTTTTTCATAGAGTTGAGTATTCTTGTAATTCAAACTTCCTCAATGCAATAATGTCACGCAGATGGTTGAGTTTTTTCATGACGTTCGCTAGATTAGTCAGGGTGGCTACTGTAGGACCATAATAAAATTCAAGTATAATTCCTGGTTTTCAAGGCAAACTTTACAAAAATTTAAGCATATGTTTTATCTATTTCAAACTAAGGTTTTACCGTCTCTCACCACCCACACACATACACACAAACAAATTCTTATATTAACAATAGGCCTATATGGTTTGTGCGATTCCAATGAATCCAATAATTCTAATTCACTTGGACGGTACATATATATAATTTAAGGCGCAGAGTTTACATTTGTCATTTCACATAGCTACTTGGCAGTAGCGTGCCTGGGGGGGGGGGGTTGGTAGGGGTTATACCCCCCCCCTTTGGCCCAATATTCCTAAAAAAGAACGTCAATGGTAGGAAAATACGACAAAATAACAAAATGAGGGCCGACTACCAAGAAAAAGTATAGGTAACCCCTCCCTTACAAAAATCCTGGGCACGCCACTGCTACTCGGGACTATAAATACATCTACAAACACAAGTCACAAATGTTACGGGAAATAGTAATCTACGAAAAATTGTTAATTCTATAAGAATTTTAAATTTACCTAATCAACTTCAAGATATTTTATCTTGCAATAATCTTCCGTCCATCAGATGGATTGTTCTGCAAAAACACTAACAAAGTAAACGGACGGATTGGGAGAATTCCGTTTCATTTTCCACGCAGCTTTCTTTTTCTTCCTTGATAAAAATAAAATCTAAACTGTGAAAAACTTGTTTCAGGTCATTACTAGATATGTATAAATTCAATGGAATTGGGATTTTAAAAAGTTGCAATTTTTCATGTCTACGGAGAAAATTTCAAGCAGAATTCACGCACAATTCCCGGAGCCAATAATTCACGCATAATTCCCGGAATTCAAGAAATTCTCGGTGAGTAGCCACCCTGTTAGTAGAAGTTGTTAATGTGACAAAACCCGACCTGTTCCAGACTCCCTTCTCAGGATTAAACAAGGACAACAATATAATTTGCCACTGGAAGAATATCCAGTTAATCATTTTACAGAGTTATAGTAACTCGTTTGAAAATGCCTTGTGTATGATTTCGTTTTAGTTTTTAATTCAGTTAGGATGTGTGTTGGTTTGTTGTATTTTCTGCAAAGTTCAATGAACTACAGGCTTTCGTACTCAGCCGGTCGATCATACAACAATCGCAACATTCGCTTTCTTGTCCTGCTGCTGCGTGCCTTGGAACTTTGGTCTTGGGGTTGGTGGAACAGGTGGATGTGAGCTGTTCCCTCGGAAGCTATTTCGCAGCGTTTAGCCAAGGCATTTAGCAGACGCTTAGACTGTAGAAGATTTTTTCAGTTCGTTATGAATGTCAGACGCAAGTTCTCAACGAGATTAGGAAGTTATGGACTTTCTACACTCAAAAGTATCACTTATGACGCGATTAAACTTCAGCACATAGCAAAAACTGGAAGAAAAGTGAATCCGCAATATCTATCTGAGGGAACAGCTAGAGCGTTCAGCTTCCGTGGTGCCGTGGGGATCGTTTACTTTCGCGCATGGTCGGAAATACTCGGCTTCAGACAGTAGAGGGCATAATACTAAGAGACCATGGTAGAGCATGGGGTGAGAACCATGATGCGTTGGGGGTAGGTGACGTCAACAAACGTCCAGCCACGGTGAAAGATTTTGTTCAGTGTTACTTTTGGAAACGTTGATTTCGGGAGAAAGAAGTGTTCTATTATGTTAATATAAATCATTTAAATAGCCCAAAAGCGCAGTAAGTAGGAGGGAACAGCCTGTTCCCTCTGTTCCATGGAGGGACCGCCACTAGACTGTAAGTATCATAGACTAGTGGGAATGAATGTAGAAGTAAATCGGAACCTTAGTAGAATGCATTTAGGGACTTCATGTGTTAACTCTCAACTGCATATACATTTATGAAAGCTTAATTTATGTTAAGCAAAATATTTCCAACTTTGCCACAAATGAGGAAATACATGGCCTAAACACAAGAAATGAAGACAAACTTCACATAAAACACTGCCGCCTTAACTTATGTAAGAAAGGTCCCTTAAACTCTTCCATAGATCTCTACAATAAACTACCACAAGATGTGAGGAAAGAACGAAAATTGGTGATATTCAAGCACAAGATAAAATCAATGCTTCTGAAGCATGTTTTTTATTCTATAGCTGCATACATGGAAGCGACTTTTACATAAGACAAAATGTATATAATGTAGTATACTCACATATTATTCTTGTAAAATTAAATGTCAAATGAAGGTGGATCATTAGTATCACCTAGAAGTAGGCTGTAATGTTCTATATCTTCTCATGTTATATTTTTTTGTGATTTTGATATAATACCAGAGTAAGACCCAATCTTTTTACAATTTTTGGCAATGTATTTTGTATTTGTAAAATCTATTAATGTAGTATTGTATTGTAATGTAAGTATTGACATGTCCTATATTAACATGTACTGTAATTTGTACACACTGGTAGTCCTTGGATGCAAATAAACTAAACTAAACGAGAACCAAACCTTACCTGCCTAACCTAACCACGATAGCATATATTGAACAAAATATGGTAAGAATTGACAATATAGAGAAAGTCCGTAATTTTGTTAATTTTGATATACTAACTAATTTTGGCCTCCTAATCACGAATCTGTTGTAAAAAAGTGGGGGTCACGTATGGAAATTGTACATTTTGATGAAACGTTGTTCGTTAGCCCCAAAAACCATCCACGGGTAGCACCACAAACCATTGACGTTAGCCCCAAAAATCATCCACGGGTAGCCCCACGAACCATTCACATGAGGTTAGGTTAGGCCTGTTACGTTAGGTTCCATTAGCACTTATTTCATCCCTAAATTCATCGAAAAAATAGGGTTCATACTAAAATTGAACATCATAAATCATTTTCTTGTAAAACAATGGCATGGTTGGAAACAATGATAGGAGATTACATTTTCGTTCGTAAAACTACGCACATACACCTATATATAAAAAAAGGTAATTGTCTGTTATATCGGAGACACATTTCTATCGAATATTTTCAGTTTTAAATGGTTCGTACTTAGCAATTGTGTATTGCGGAACATAGTTGAAGGTGCCATTATGCTTTATACACAAAAATAACTTTGATTTTTCACATTACGAGAAATTCTTTTGGGTCCTTTCTTCCGTTGCGGAACATACAATATGGCGCACACAGATGGATCATCGAGCGTCATGCTTGTTTTTTGTCGATTTGGAATGGGGGTATGCAATGTTTCAACCTTCTTAACCGAAAAATACCTATTTTCGTGTTCATTATGTCATCACAAACCATTGACGGATAGCCCCAAAACCATTCCCGATAGCCCCAGGAACCATTTCCGGCAAGGTTAGGTTAGGTTAGCATATTTCAAAAAAATAAAATTCTGGGTAACATTATCGTATGAGGGAAAGTACAGGAGAAAGTACTTACGGAAATCATTTTCTTTAGCATTGTGGAAGTTCCTGAATGTAGATTTGATCCATTTCAATGTGAATGAGTGTTGTTTTCTGTGAAAATCTCTGTCCGAGACGCTGTTTCTGCTCTCGCCATTTGCTATCTGCATGAGAGTGCAATGTTCCGTGTCTTAAGATGATGCAACCCCGCAGCCAGTGTTTCAGCCTCGCCGTGTTTTCACTAGAACGACGTGTCGAGTATTTTTAATATTTTTTTTAACTATGCTTGCCTAACCTAACCTTACAGAAAATGGTTTTTGGGGCTAACGTGAATGGTTTTTGGGGCTAATGTGAATGGTTTTTGGGGCTAATGTGAATGGTTTTTGGGGCTAGTGTCAATGGTTTGTGGGGCTAACGTCAATGGTTTGCGACATATTAGCATAATTTGAAATCCAGGCATGAAAGTAGATATTTCCCGGTGAACGAGGTTGCAACACTGCATAAATCGACAAAACACTCAGAACGCTCCCTAAACCAGAACGCTATCACGGCCGTAATGTGTTACAGATTCGAAACAACAAGTAACAGTAAGTACTCGTAAATAGAAGAAATAGACATTATCTTAGTTAGAAATGCATTATTTAACCTTAAGAAATGTTCCGCATTCAAAAATAACACGTTAGCAAATGTAAAGAAGTCCGAAATATACGATTCGTAGGTGTTTCCCTCATACGATAATAGTACCAAATTCTGGTAAACACTGGCGAGACCGCATGACTTTCGACGCTCGCGCCATCTGCAGGTACATAATGGAAACAACGGCATAATGTTGTCCACTTGCACAAAATGCAAGTTTATTATATCAAAAGTGCTTATCTCTTGTGCAGTATTCTACAGTGAGAAAATACCTCCAAGAACTTTCAAAATACTACAGAAACTCATTTCCGTAAGTAGTTTCTTCTGTAAAAATGAAGGAATGTGTCCCCGATATAATAGACATTTACCAGGGAGGGTAAAATTCAATCGCCTCTTTTTTCAAATTTCCAGACGTGACCCCCGGTTTTTTACAACAGATTCGTGATTAGGAGGCCAAAATTAGTTAGTATACCGAAAAAAAAAAGAACAATTACTGTTAATGTGAAAAATTGAAATTATTTTCGTGAAAAAAGCAACATGAACTTTGATGAATATTTCGCAATGCAGAATATGTAATTACGAATATTAAAAATGCCAAAATAAACGAGCGAGAAATGCTGTGCTCATACGAAACTGTTACCGTTGAACAATAGCTAGTGATTGGGTTTGCTCCTCTGCTCCCATTGGTGATCGAACCCGGAAATCCCTTGTTACAAATTACTTCAGTTCCTAAAGTAAGCTAGTAGTATTATTAATTATTACCTTAGTCTATGGTATCACTATTGCAAATGAAGTGACCAGTTAAATGTATATAACTAGTATAACTTACGCGAATCCTCCGAATCTGATGAAGATTCAAACGTTTCTCCAGACGTTTCTGGCAGTAGCGTCATAGTTTTGATAATTTTTACATTTACGTTAGTTTCTACTTCTGAATAATAATTCTGTCACCCTATCAACCAGAACATTTTTTTGTATGCTACAAATACAGTGTTTCACAACTTATGACATCTTCGACACGCATATATTTTTCAGATTACCACCCAATTTCATTTAGTGTACGCTTGTTTGGTCTACAGCACGCATATATGCCAATCCCACTCAGTTCAGCATAGGCGATTTGATTCTCCTCTCCGATTGGCTGATTTTGCGGATGTGACGTCACACAACACAAAAAACAATTGAATGGATAATGCGAATTGATAAACAACGAACATGCGTAAGTGTGTGCATGAAAAATATATTATAATATTAATGTAACAACGGTGGAAGTTGTGTGTAGTGTGTGCAAAAAAAAAAGTCACTTTCGTACTGTAAACAGGAGATATAATTAACTATAGTGCTAGTTGAGTTAAGAGAAATCAAAGGATATCTGTATGTATTTAAAAAAAAAATCAACACAAGCGAAAACTTAGACATTAGAAGTAGTGATGGGTCATTGCAGTTCCTTTTCGGGAGGCAGTTCACCGGAGCTCGCTCACCGAAAGGAGTCGTTCAAAGGAACGACGAGGCCACGGAGCATGCTCTCGGACGAGGCAGTTCCTTTTAGAAAGGCAGTTCATTGGAGCCAGGGCTGTTTCAGTCTTATGGGAGATTGGTTGACCGTAGTTAGTATTCTGTGTTTCTACTGTTCCTCGCGAACCGGCTGAAGTCAAATTCGTGTCCATATTCACGAACCTTTTCTTCTACTAAATTTTATTGCGAGAATGAGAGTAGAATACGTGTAATATTTACAAATAGTACCAGGAATGTACGTATTCTACAACTCTTTCATTTACACAATATTTAGTTTCTAATTTGAATAAGTAGCTTCATCCGGCCGACCAGTCTGTTTACATTTTGAAATTGTGTCGTCTGATTCTTGTCATTAGAATATTATTTTGGGGATGCGATAAGTGTTGCCTAATGTAGTTAATGAAATCGTAATTTAACATTGTATGAAATCACTGCGTAATACGTATCAAAGCTTTTTTCAAAAAGTGATAAAGAAGTATCGCCAAACGCGAACCAAATTCCGTTCATTTCATTTCTGTGGTACAGGCTTGCATTCAGTATCGAAATCGAACTTTCTGATTGTAATTGTGTATCATTTGTTGTTTAAAATAAAAACTCAGGAATTTTAATGAAATGTTAATAATATTATATACTGTTCTGTAAGGGCCAAGTTCCACGTGTATAACTTATTCTGTGATGTTATGCTTCTACAATAACTTATTTTTTAATTCCTCTCGTATTTTCTTGCTTGATTGGTTTTGGTGGACCAGGTTTGGTTCTCTTACTTTTATAATTATACACACGCGCGGAAATAATCAGATAATTAAACCTAATGATCCTATCCTACTTATGTTATGATTCTGGTAATTATTTGAAAATAGTCGCAGCCTTTTCTATTTGTATGTAGCTAATGCTTAAGGATCATTTGAGGTAAATGCAGCTTTGTATTGAAAGCAACATATTTTCAGTTACTATTTTCACCAAGTGGTCAACCTCGTTTTTGTGCAATTTTCACCTAAACTCATGATTCCTCACAATGTGGGAATTATTTTATAAAACAGTCACGTTCTCTTGTAAGATTTTGTTTTGCATTGCTTGTTAGGTTCTATGTCTCAAAAAATAATCATCTATACCATGTGATATCACTGCTCTCTCTAAAAAGTGGTAATAATAATCAATAATCATCATTTTTAATTTGTGTTAAGCTCTGTGGTTAGTTGAGTGATTTAACTTGCAAAAATTGACAATGTGTGAAATATAATAGCATCTGTACTTAATAATAAAGGTACCAGTTTCATAGATCCGAGACACATTAAAATCAGATATTTTGTGTTTTGCATGGTTCGTACTTACCAATTGTGTATTGTGGAACATAGTTCAAGGTGCCAATATGCTTTTTACACGAAAACAAACACTTTTTCTACTAATTTATCTAAGTGCTACTGAACGCACGTAACGGTGCTATATCGCTTACTTTGTGAATGATATCGCTTCTTTTGTTTTCGAATATCAGTGTTTTCCAACCTTCACCGAAAGATACCTACTATTGTGTTCGTCACATGTGCAAATTGTACATTATGCACTGGTAGCTGACGGACAGACCCACGAACCATTCCTATAAGGTTAGGTTTGGTTAGGTTAGGCAAGAATAGTTAAAAAAAAAAGGGTGGGTTGGAAACACTGGCATGATTTCCCGGTCAAATAGATACCACGATGAAAGAAAATACCTCTACTAACGTTGGAAACCTTAGAGAAACTCATTTCCATAAGTAGTTTCTTCTGTAAAAATGAAGAAATGTGTCTCCCATGTATGAAACTGTTACCATAATTAAAAAAAATGGTGAAAATAACTTGATCTGCTAGTCTCAACACCTCATGAATGTAGTTGCACATTTTTTTTTATTTTGAGAGTAATTACTGAAAATCATGATTCCCATTGTGTGATTTTTTTTATTTTTTAGAAGCTATACAAGAGAATGAAAAGGTGCTTTCAGTACTGCAAACAACTGTGGGAATAACTTTGCAGTTCGGAGAAACCTTTCTGTGGGAAAAAAACAACACTTCAGAGTGTGATCATTTCCACAATTTATCTATTTTGATGAACATTTTTGTGTTCAGTAACATGCATGTATCATGATACACGCAGTACAGTAGTTACTGATATAACAGATTAATCAAGTCCAGTGAGATGTATGAAAGTAAGTAGTCTCTGCTGCACACTGTTTATGCTGTATTTCATTAAATACTAGTTGTTCATGTTATAAAACTATGCGTAATAGCTACAGAAAGGAGGTATGGAGTAGCAAGGTCCAATATGAATTTTTCATGTTTGTAATGGTGCTCGTATGTCCTTAGGAAAAAGCAGCCAAAGTTGATAATGAAGTCATGCATTTCTTAAAGTGAGTACATTAAGTACATTATTTTTGTTTGTTTGCCATAGCGTCGGTCAACTTTATTTTTTCAAAGTGTACTCTCATTTATGTGGCGAGCATTCTAGCATGTTGGCTACTGAAATGTTAGTGTCACCAGGAAAACAATGTTACCCATTGGGCAATTCCCAGTACATAGTATTTGAAGATGAAAATTCAAGAAAATGAATCCTACTGTACGGCACTGTAGAGCATTTATTTAATTTCTAGGAATTATCCACCTGTGTGCGTGTTTTATGCACACATCAAGATAGAAGAGATACAAATGCAAAGTCCGGTATGGGACTTGGACGTGGGAAGTGTAATAAATATGGCACTTCTCTGTTTAAGTCTCGTATCAGCTGGCACAAAGTTCATCGTGGAGGGAAATAAATCAACATTTCTTCATTCATGTTCAGCTATTTAGTAAATGCTGAGTATTTGGTTTTTAAATAAGCTGTTTTATGTAAGAGATATTGTAGATATCATTTTATATATATATATATATATGTGTGTGTGTAGATATTATTTTTGTTAATACTTTCTGTTTTTTTAAAGTAGAAATATTAATTTTCAATATTAGGGGTTTTCATTTTTTCAATTGTTTTAAATGCTGAAAGAAGTCTTCAAGGAACAACTATTAATTTTCCAAAGTATATTTTCATACTTTTCTTTCAGTGTAAAAATCATATACGTATAGTAGGTGCTGCTGCACTTGCTACAATAAGGTATGAAATTTCACTTCAACTTAATGGTCAGTGTCATGACAGTAAATTTGTGTTAAAAGGCTGAACCTTTTCGTAGCATTCAACCTAGTACTTTTTATTTAATTGATTTTTGAGAAAAATTCCGAGCATTCTCTTGGTAATTATTATATTGTTTCTGTGCAGACTAACCTATTTCTAATCAGTGCCATAAGCATGGGCGTCCACAGGATTTTTTCCAGGGAGGGGCAAGTAAGGCAATTTTTTTTTCCAGGGGGCAAAGGAGTCATATTTTCCCCCATAATAGTGATGTCCCTTCAAAAAACACTGCTTCAGTCTGAAATTATCATGTTCTTCAACGCCCTTATAATAATTAACATAAATTACTGACTGAAATGAAATTATGTGTGAAATATATACCTTTTGTCAGACATTCATTATCCAGGGGGAAGGGCGTGCCCCTCCCCCCTTTCGGACGTCCATGGCCATAAGGTATGTGAACTGATTCCTGACAGTATTGAAATTTTTATTATCGAATGGAGCGTAGTTGCTGTAGGCAGTCAATTTTTTCGTTTTAATATGTGGTAAACAAAATGTTTTATTGATCGGTGTATTATCTTGCAATACAATCCTGTATAGCGGAAGGATCAGTCAGGATTTTTTTTTTTTTTTTTTTTTTTTTTTTTTTTTTTTTTTTTTTTTTTGCAAATATGGATTAGCATGACATAAATCGTTCTGAATTATTGTATACTTATTTCATTCCATTTCTCCACCCAAGAAAAAAAAAGTCACCTATTTTAAGACTGTCATTTTCGTATGATGAAGAATGTTTTTAAAAATGCCTTTAGAGGAAATTATATATTTCCGCTTAAAGTAAGAGTGCAATTTCAGGAAGTTTTGGTAATAGTACGTTTTCCATATAATTTTCGTATACTTTTATTTTTGTGATAGAAATCAATTTTAATGCGAAAAGTTTGTACTTAAACGAAAGCATTGCATATAATTAATTTCCGCCACTTCTAACTACGTTTAGTCAATTTGCGCGTATAATTTATTATACGCGCAAATCGGCTGAACGCGGTTAGAAAGTATCGGAACGCGAATGGTACGGAACATGATAGTGTTTTGTCGTTTCGAGCAATCCGCGAGTCCTTGCGCATAGCGTTCGTCTTCTGTTTTTTCCCCGATGGTGCTGCCGTCGGTGGTCGCGAGGAAACGACCTTCCAGTGCCGCCATACTGTCAACCATTTTTAACCCGCAGCTGTAACATCTTGTAGTAGTATGTCTATGATTGGAGCTTGATCATTGAAAGAGTCGTTCACAGGAGCTACCATCAGGGAGTCGTAACGTACCCAATTTGCGTTACACGGTACGTTCCATTTTGTAGGAGGAAGAGTATGGTTCAACTGCTGGTACCCATGTAACGTAACGAAATGCAATATCTTATAGAGTGACGTTACAAGGAACGTAACAAAATGTATTATGGTAGATATTAACGTTATAAAGGAACGGAACGAAATGAGCACATTGGAACATAACGTAATATGCAATATGGTATATACTACCGTTACAAGGATACAAGGAACGTAGTAACGAAATGCATTGTGGTATATACTAGCGTTACAAAAAAACGTAACGAAATGCAACATGGTAGTAAATAACGGTACATAGGAACGTAATGAATGCAATCCTCCGTAACGGAACGAAGTGAAAGGCAATATGGTTAATTAACGTTACATAGGAATGTAACAAAATGTAAACCACTGTAGCGGAACGGAACAAAATGCAGTTGGGTACATACCATCTGCATAAGGAACGTAAATAAATTCAGTATGTTAGATGTTAACGTTAGAAGGAAAGAACAATTCACAAATGTTAGGTAGTAACGTTATAGGCGCGTGACGAATATAATCTATTTAACATCAAGGAAGAAAAAGGAATAGCCCAAGTCTCTTACCTTTCAGTATATCGTATGGGATTAATGTGTAATAGCCGTTAAAAATATGGTTGTTTGTAAAAAAATGAATTTCAACCAGGGTTGATAAAGGGTCAGGAATTTTAAATCAATTCAATTCCGGTTCAGCAGGGAATATTAGCAAGCATAAATGGATCTGGACCGTAAAGAGCCTTTTTATGTTTAAAATATTTCAATTCGTTCCAGGAACCTTTTCTCCGGATCAATTGAAATACGGCACAGGGACCTTCTTTCCGGATCAATTTAAAGACTGTCTAAGTTCCATATTGAAATGAAAGAATACGCAACTTGGACCGAATTAAAACTGTGCGATAAAGAAGGTTCCAGTGTTGTTGCGGAACCCAATAGAACCCATTAGAATTTATGGGTTCGTGGACGTTTAACAATCCTGATTTGAAAATTACATTTTTGGCTCGAAATTGAATACAGCTTCCAACTAGTGTAGAAATGAGTAGTCATAGACGTGCGCACGGGGTGCAAAGGGGGGGGCACATGCCCCACCCCCTAATCATTGACGTCTGCCGATATTTTCGACGCAGGGACAAGCAAGGTATTTTTCCATGGGGCATATTAACCAGATAATAGTGTTGCCCCCTCAAGAAACACCACTTGAATTCGAAATTATCGCATTCCTGCATTCCCATTATAATAATTAATGTACATTACTATGACTGGGATCAAATTATACGCGTGAAATATATACTTTTAGCTGACATTCGTTTTCTAAAGGGGAGATGTGGCCATCCTCGCCCCCTTTCAGATTTCCATGCTCCTATATTATTATACTTTAATCCAGAAATTTAGGGTTGAGGAATCTTATCACCGGTTATTAAACGATATTATGCTCTTGAAGAAAATTAAGTATTTTCAAGCAGATGAAAGTTCACAAAGCAACAACGGCGGAAGAAGGTGCAGTGGCGCAACCACAGGGTGCAGGGGAGATTAGCTCTCAAACTTGTACGGAAATCAATTCTAGGGGGTTAGGGGGCAAACATTGAACTATAGAAAGAAAGGTTACAGAATCTAAGAGTAGCAAGACAAAAGGGTACTGAAGATGGATTTAGTTTTCACGTCTGTCGTGCACTATTTCTTCCAGACGGTCAAGAGCACCTGCAAGGAGGCACAGAGGAGCAATTGCCCCCTCTTGATTTCTATCTTTATACAAATATAAATAAAGTTATATAAACTTGGACAGTTGCTGCTGCTTACGGTGTACGTTTTGCCCGTGTAAGGTAATATATAGATGTATTATTAATTTTTGAAACCGCACCGTTCATTTATAAACACACTGTATATGAGTCATTGTGAATTCGAGTCAATTAAAACATTTTGCGTTGTTGGGAGATTATCTATTAGGATAAAATTTCGACATAATGAATCTAAGTAGAGAAAAATCCAACTTGTATATCAAAATTGCCATGTCCAACTGATCTCCGAAAGTAGTGTTTAGCACGTCACATTTCAAGTATATTGTAATAATCTTCAATTAGGCCAAACGTTAACAAACAAAACAACATTTATTTAACTTATAACTTCATGTTATATAAACTACATGAAATACATTTAACAAAGACAAAAGACAAAATACAATCTCTCTCCAATTCGACTTGTTCACAGTATCTCTTCTAAAATTTTTATCTTTTTCTTAACTTCCATCATATATGATTGATTGATTTGAGTCCACTTTATGCACAGTTAGGCTAATCAGGACTGGACCTCCAGTTTAAAGTGAAATCCCAATCACTTGTGCCTCCACCGGGTATCTAACCCGGGACCCCTTCATTACAAGGCGATGACGCTACCACTGCGCCATCGGGGAGGCCATTTCAAGTATAGTCCATGATTGTATCTAGTAGTATATGAACGAGATGTGTCCCTCCATTCAAACAATACGTGGCTTGTCCCTATAAGTGTGTCACTTATAAATTAAGTTTCCGAAAGCAGGTATTATGCATGAACAGAACAAAATATACTCGTGAGAAATTACAAAAATTATAAGTAAGTTCGTGGCGGGAGTTATTGACGGTTTTCCCCACAACCTATCCGCTTTAGGTTCCGGGTTCGAGTCCTGGTCTGTAAATATCTTTTTTAGGTGTCTCTTCATTAATTTAATCTAATTATCATCCATCTTCATAGTTTCGATTAATTATAAAAGTCACATAAAAGCGAAGCAAAATAAGAACAAATAAAAATAATTGCAAAATGATTACAATGTCAGAAGTACATTTGAAAAATAAAATGCGGACAGGAGATTCATTTTCAAACAGGTATTTGGGTAGAATTGTGTAGACAGACAGCATGCTCCCGAAAGTTGCCAATCCACGTGTAGCATGACCTTCGATACTGGGGTTGTGCTTTTTCAGGAAAGTTTGCTCGACGCTCCTCAAGCGTCTTATCAAGAATGCCTCGGTGTTTGCAGCATTACTAACTTATTTTCCGTCGGGAAAATCTTTTTTCTCCTATTTAATCTGCGGTTGACTCTACAATACAGCATATTAATCAAGATACAACAACTGAATTACGGCGAAGTAGGTTAGAAACCCTGCGTGCTCAAGAGCAGCTTCGATAAGGCACCTGAATTGTTTCGAGCTGAAGCAGGAAATGGGCGATGTTTATTCCCCAAGGCCATTCTGTAAAACTAATGCCACAAGAAGTTTTCTGTGTGGATTTGTGAGCATGAAATTGTAGGTTAATGATAGTACTACAAGACGTCAAGTGGATTTATTTTTCTGTTTCGTTATTTTATATAGCTTTCCTACCTATATAGTTTGAATAACTAATTAATCATGTCATAAGCAGACAAACACGAAGAAGCCGATCCCGTGGCAAATTGGTTAGCGTAATAAACTGCGAAGTCTAATGTCGGATTAGATTGATTGATTTAGTTTATTTTACTTCGCGTTTTGTGCCTCTAGGCTAATTTGCGAAGATGGGGATGAGTGATGAAATGATGAAATTGATGAATGGACATTCACAAACAACCAAGCCCGACCGGGATTCGAACCCGGGAGATGTCGGATTAGAGCCTGGACTAGAAAATATGGATGGGTTGGGTCATTGTCTTTATACCACTTCCATCACCTATCACATCCTTTATCATCGCGATTAACCGAAAGTGGTAGACGCGAAATAAAAATAGAACCTTTGCATGGAAGTCCGAAAGAGAGGCAAGGGGGGGGGGGTGCACGACCCACCTGGAAAATGAAAGTCAACCAAAAATTATATATATATCTCACACAATTCCATTTCAGCTGCAATAATATATGTTAATTATTGCATGAACATAACTAGCTAACTAACTAACTCTCTAGCCTTCTTAAACCCGAAGGTTCATGGCTGCAGAACACAGGCCTTCCATCTGTCCCTATCCTGAGCAAGATCTATATACTCTTTTACATCCCTACCGATTTCCTTTAGGTCTATCTCAACGTTGTCCCTCCATCTTCGTCTTAACCTTCCTAAAGGTCTCTTACCATCAGGTTTCCCAACAAAAATCCTATAAACTCCTCTTTCCTCTCCCATCCGTGCCACATGGCCTGCCCACCTAAGTCTTCTTGATTTATTTATTCTAATTATCTCCTCATCCCTTTTAGGTCCAAATATTTTCCTAAGGATCTTATTTTCAAATAAGATGAATATGATAACTTCAAATTAAAGCAATGTTTTTTGAGGAGACAACACTGTTATGCACCTTGTTTGCCTCCCTCCCCCCGGAAAAACTACCTTGCTTGCCCCTCTTTGGAAAAAATCCTGCAGACGTCCATGAACCTTTAGTATCGACTTCGGACTATAAAGCATTGATTCTTCAATGTATAGAGCGGCAATATACCGCGACAGCCTCTTACAGAGTATTTGCCAGGAAATATCAACACGAGAACAGGGATAGGAATTCCTCTTATTTTAGATTTTCTCAAACTAATTTCAAGTATCTGGTGAAAATTCTTTCTATTTAGTATGCAAATAAAGGTTTTAAATTTGAATGGGCGTATTAATTTTCTGGGTTTTTCCAGAGACGATATGAAGCACTGCGGATACGAAGGGCGAACTCAACAAAGTGCATTGTGAGGGAAATGCGTTTCAAGTTGTCAGGCACAATTCGAGCTCCACAAAAACTTGGTAACTGTAGATCGAAATGTTTCATGCGTGATTTTCAAAGATTTTATGGAGTTTGCACTGTGCCTGGCAACTTGAAACGCATTTCCATCACAATGTACTTTGTTGAGTTCGCCCTTCGTATCCGCAATGCCTCATATTTTCAATTACTTTGAAGCATTTTGGACCATTTTTTATTTTTATAAGCAACTGCATTAATTGATAGAATGATCTTAAACATGAAACTAATTGTTTTTTCCAATGATTGACTGTTTTCTTTGCCTTTCATTACGCTAGGTCACTCAGCCGCTATCTTTGTTGTGAGCCTAGATTAAGTGTGATTGGAGCTTATCCTATATGCTTTCTTCATACAACATGGCTGTCGGCTACATGTTTGACATCTTAACACAACTTCTTTGAAACATCGCTCATGAAATGTATTTCACCTATCGTCCTACGGGAATCAGAGGAACGTAACTACAAAAATTCTGTTTTCAGTTTCGTTAAAAAAAAATCCTCTGAAGAGTATTTGGAGAAAATCGACATTTTCCACTTCTAATTCTTATCTGTAAGGCGGAGTCACGTTTAAGAGTCATATTCCTAAGAATACATTATTTCCTCTCCTATTAATTTGATAAATTAGAGTTAAGTCGCTCTGGTTCTCACACACGCTATCAGCCCCTATTTTCCAACATTTGGCACGTTAGGTATTACGCCAGATGTGTCATTTGGGTATGATGCATTTTTGTTATATGCCTGTGGAGATTCGAACAGTGTTCTCGGCTTGCGAGCCAGGTTATATCGGCGTCAGCATCCAACGTTTGGAGCGCATACATTGCTCTAAGCAGGATGCTCTCTACCTTATGATGGGACACTTTTTTACCCATGAAAGTTATTGTCCGTGGCCTGCAAGCAAAGTTCTTGCAACAAACTGCCTCGAGAGAATTATGCGTAGGCTATGTGTGACTTTTCTGTTTCTCAGACCACGTGTGACTACCTACAAATTATGTGAAACAATAACATAAACAACTTCCCATGTGAGTATGAGAGAACACTTGCATTCTAGCCGGGTTCGATTCCTGTGATTCGAATTCCACTTTGAACTGTAGGCCCACTCCCAATTAGCCTATCTGTGCATACAAGTGAACTTAAAACAAGACAAACTTTCATTCTAACCTCAGTCACTTATGGGAGCTGCTTAGAAGTAGTAGTGTTGACTGCCATGACTAAAATTTCTGGATCCAAGTTCACTTCCTCTCAACGATTTTATTTGTTGTTTTAAGTCCCCTTTATGCACAGTAAGGCTAATCGGGACTGGACCTACAATTTAAAGTGGGATCCGAACCACTTGTGCCTCCACCGGGTATCGAACCCGGGACCCCTCTCTCGACGATTTGACTGAGTCTGCACTCCTGCGCTACACTCCGCTGTCTATGCAATGTAGTTTTAAAAGTTGTTAACTGAGGTATCCTAGTCACTAATTCCACCGCTGCCACCAGTTAGTCAAGGTATGACTCATCATCAGCCAGGCTCGGGCGAAATGCAACTCATTAAACCGTCGCGGACGAACTGTGGCATTTTTCTAGGAATTTCGCTTTCGGACCAAACGCTACTGAACGTACAGCAGTCCCAGTGCCTGCTCCAAGTTGCACTGCTGCTTTCGGAGCCCTTGGTTTGGGAAGGGGATGGGGGTGAGGAAAGGGTCTTTATTTTTCATACTGAAGCTCGTTCATTTCGTTCTCCTATTTCTCTTGGTTGAATTTTCTGAGATACGGAATCTACCTCATTTTCCTTTTCATTTTGTTTTATTGCGTCACCCACGGTACTCTTACATGTACTTAACATTTTTAATTTCCCTGTACCTGCACCCTTTGGTTAGGTAAAAATAAATAGCTGCAGTTCGTCAAATGTTGTATTTTTGTTTTTGTTACCCATTTTTCTCGTACTTCAGTCAAGGGCAATGGAGCTACTGGTAACAGACGTAGTTAGGAAATAGCATGAATTGTTTCTTCCCCGCACTGTAGTTGACCGATAAAAGAACTATGTAAAGTCTCGTTTCTATTACCACAAATTTTACCGCGCAACATGACACGCGGCATGCGACGCTGCATGTGCCAAGCATTTGTTGAAATGGAAACTGTCTGCAACATGCCGCGGCGCAAGTGCCGGGGACAAAATTGCCCCAAACGATTAAGACGCACAACGTGCGCGGCGGACAATGGAAACAGCCTGCAGCAAGTTCCTGGGGCATACGAACTAGAGTAGAAACAGACGACGCGACTACAATCTGTGGTCCAACAAGATTTAATAACAATGCAAAATCACTTGCAGTCATTCTTACAAAGTTTTCGTATCCACTTTGAAGACGTAAGTCTCTCATCAACGAGTTAATTTTTTGCTAGAAAACTTCTAATCCACCATCTAGGTTGTTTTCGCCTCTTTTTTTAGAAATTCATGATACGCGCCTGCCATAACCAACAAACCCGCCATAGCTTTATTGTTCATCTTTACCCAAGTTAAATCACCACCAAATTATTACAATACAAGAGAAGGAACACTGACTACTCTAAAGCACTGCACAACGCTACACTGCGATCCTGCACTCCAGTGTTGTTGCGGACGTATTTTGAAGAAGTAGTTTTGAATTGGAAGCAGTACGAGTACACTAAATGACGCGCAACATGCGCCGGCACATGTTGCACGTCATGAGTCTGGAACTTGTCTGAATGGAAACGTAGCTTAACAGAAACAGAAGGCTTTCACGATTTGTCTGAATATTAAAGTGATCTCTTCTTTCACACCAAAACATAAATAACTATTCTCAGATTTGAAACCGTAACAGGGGTGTAAGGGGTGACCTTCCACGTAGTACACCCAATCCTCAACTTCATTCCACGTAGTACACCCTGGACTGCTCTTTGCAGACTAACGAGACTCTGGCGACTGGCCCTATGGCTAGTATCATTCTGTGTGTTCTCCTGCTTTCTGTCATATGCGCTGAGTGCCTCTTTACAGCCTCAGCTTTTAACCTGTCAGAATATTTTAATATTTCAGTTATGCGACATTACAGTTATGTTATTTGTTATGGTAAGGGGCTGCACCCCGTATAACGTGGCGGGTGCAAAATAGCCTAAGTGCTGACGCACCCAAAATTAAAAAAAAGTTACATATAACTTTAAGAAATGCGTATAAATATTTCACCATCGTTTATATTTATGTACATGTTGTTAATTTTCAAATATTGTGAAGAAATGCAGCAAGATGCTACGTATTTGATTATTAATGTGAGCCACTGTATATGTTATGTTTTTATTTCATGAACAATGTATGGTCAAACATTACTTTGCAGAGCTCCATGGCGGAGTGGTTAGCACAGTGCAATACGACGCCACAGGTTCCGAGTTCGGATCACAGCCTGTGCATTATTTTTTTTGTGATGTCCTTTCATCAAATTTGTCATTTCATCACCCATCCTCGTCTTCGCGATTAGTCAAAAGTGGCATAATACCAAAGTTAAATATCACAAATCAAAATCAAACATTACTTGGCATGACAAGAATGGATAGGTTATTTTGAAGCTGCTGTTATTAAAAGCAAATTGTATGTAGCTTTCCTAGACAGAAGTTTCACACACAGAAACTGATTGATTGGATAACGGCTGCGGGTTCCTACTCGAGCAGAAAATATATATATTTCCATTTATTACTTACAACAATAGCAGACTGATTTCCTGCTAAATCAAAGAAAACTTGCATTCACAGTTACAAATTGACATGTTGAATGAAGTAAACTACAAATTTCTCTCACTCCAATTCTGATTAATCGAACAGCACACCACAACGTGGGTCATTATCTAGTTCGAACTTACTCTCGAGTTCCTCAACTAAAAATAAATTGACTGCGAGACAAAAACTCCTCTCCGATAACACATTATATGCAGAGTATACGTAAGTTGAAATTCCATCATAATAATAATTTGAATTCTTCAAGTAGTAGCTACAAATATAATTTTTCATACATATTTTCTTAGCAAAATATGAAGTTCCTCACTTCACAAGGATAACATATACACAGTATTTCACAAGAGTTTTTAGTTCGAGCTAGTCGCAGGCCTAATATGAATATAAACGTCACTTCATTACTTAGTTAAAAAAAAAAAGTGCCAGGCAATCAGAATTCGAGGGTATGCCTGAAATTATTTGTAGTATCTCATGTATCAAGGGGGCTTTTTAAGTAAAATGAAGGATACATACTACATGCTTTGGTCAATTCAGAGTAGTAGAAACGTAATTATACTGCATGTTGTAACTGAAACCGTAGCCTCGAAGGCCGAAGTCGTTTAGTGATCCACTCATACACTCGGTACCAAACATTTCAAGTTCGAGTAGACATCTGGGCATGGCTGGGTTTTTTTTTGTAAGCATCCCTTCATAGATTTAATATGATCATCATTCATCTTCATTGTCACGATTATCTACAAGTGGCAGAAAAGCGATATAAAACATGAATAATACAAAAGTATAACAAACAAAAGAGGATCAAAGGATGAACTGAGTTTGAGTTAATGATAGGAAGTTTTATAAAATTACTGTTTCTTGAATAATCTTGTCCTTTGTTCCGATTGTATTTCTCAGTCACACGTTGCTCAATGTCCATGTCGACTGCCGTTCTTGCGTTCTTGACAATTACTTTCTTGTCTGTCTATGCCCTTCTTTCAAACGTGGTAGGTAGGCGGGCGTTCTGTCTGTTTCTACACCAAAAAGTTTAATGCACCTCCTGTCCAAGAAGACAAGAATTACTGAAAGTAATTTTCAAAATTGTAAGCGGATGAGGGCCCTTGTAAATGATAAAATATACTGTCCTTTTATTCGCTTGGTTTTGAGAATCACTTTCCATACAATTCTTGCCTTCTTGAGAGTCCAATGGCCCTGTCTAGCTACAGACCAGTTGCACAAACGCGGTTTCGTTTGTTTCGTACAACAATTCCATCTAACATTTCGTTTCTACGCATTTTCTACTTGCCAAAAGTGCCTTTCATATAGCCCCAAGGCGTTGTCTACTCGGATGCTTCGTGATCGAAGGTCACGTGTACAAAGTTTCAGGATTCAGATTTTCCGATTTTGCATGGTGCTGCTGCTATCAGTTCGGTTCGCCTTCTCAAGGTCGCGCAACAAGCAATTATTTTTCGTCTTCCGATAGGAGAAAGCTTGTCTCTCGCTTAGGTGGACGAACACGTGGCACGGATGATTTTTTGGCTCGACCATGGTTGGTCCTTTATGTTTCGTCCTTCAGCAACTTAATCTAAGCACGAATCATTCTCATCGCCAAACAACTGTAATTTTTTTATAAAAAATGATGTAATACATGTAAACAGAGAGAGAGAGAGATAGATAGATAGATATAAACGTTTTCCCTCAACAAACGTTTGCTTTGCTATCGTATAAAGTGAACGTACATGTTAAAATTCATCTAGCATAAATAATCAATTTAGAACAAATTCACATAAAGCGATTAAGTATGCAGAAAAGAAATATATTTGTGATAAATACATAGTTAATAAGTAAATTCCAATAACCAGAACTTTTGTCACGCCGAATCTTGTTTACGGATGTTTTCAAACGTTCTGTTTTACAATTTAATTTTTTCACTGACATCCAAAACGAAAATACGTATTATAACTTAGTGACTTTCGAGGGGTCAAAGTACTGTAATGTTAGTATGCTGCCGATCATAATTATGAGGCTTCTTCGAAAACGCCTTCGATAACGGTATTTGCTATTCATAACGGATATGTGTATCACTTTTTCGAAACAGACTTTTGTGGAGGAAAAGAACTGTAACGTTACAAAAGTAACGAGCACAATTATACGAGAGACCTATGTTATTCTCTCCGGAACACGGCATCGGACACGGTATTGCACATCGGAACGTCTGTATCATACCAGCTATAAATAACGTTGTTGCTTTGAAAAAAGGAGTGTAACGTTTTTACAGCCGTGACCTCAATTAAGTTACTGGTTAAATGTAACGTTACTATCACTTTCCACACACACTAAAGTTACTAGTCAATACGTGACGAACCTTTTTCTTACCCTGTAACGTTACTGGTTGCCGGCAATGGATGTAACGTTAAAGTGTCACGTGAAGAGCTACTCCTTTAGAGATCAGTTATGCTTCGGTACCGTTATGCACACCTGTAACGTAATGTTCATATACCTGAGGTAACGTTTCTGTTCACGAGAAAAGTTATTCTGTTTCTGGTTGTAACTTAACGGAAACCGTAATTGAAAATACCGTTCCATTTCGTTACGTTACGACTCCCTGGCTACCATACCAACACAGCTCCAAGTTGATTTCGTTGGGCGGGGGAGGGAATGGAAAGAATTAGAGGGGAGGAATCCGCCTTCGCGCAAGAATGGAAGAAAACATAAACAGCTAGAGTTTGGACTTGAGGAACCCAGACTTTTCGTCTCCACTTGTGCTAGTGTGAAAGGGGGGGGCGAAAGCGGTGTTGCCAAACGTCTGAGAGTCTGATTTTTTTTGTCCAGTCGTACAAGACATCTTTTCCTGTCAACATGCACCCTTCGCTCGCTCGCATTTCAGGCAGAGGCAGGGAGGCGGAGACCCACTCTTTCGCTTGCTACCCTAGGCAACAGGCTTCGCCGTGCTTGGCCTTTTTGGGAGTGGATTCTCTCGAGAGGGGGGACGGGACGATGAGCTGAAAACTCGGAATTATTGCGGAGGGTTAGAATTCTTTCTAGGGGTATTGTAGACTGTTCGTATGAACATCTGCACTGCAATCAAGGTTTAGGGTTATGAAAAACTAAATATGCTGACCAAGGCAGTAATTTATTTTATTAAAAAACATAAACTAACGTAACGTTTCAAC
The DNA here is from genome assembly GCF_977018435.1 of Lepisma saccharinum. Taxonomy (NCBI): domain Eukaryota; kingdom Metazoa; phylum Arthropoda; class Insecta; order Zygentoma; family Lepismatidae; genus Lepisma; species Lepisma saccharinum. Next base: position 41,782,382 of record NC_139245.1, read on the forward strand.
CTTCTAGCAAGGTCTTCTTCAGACTCTGTATCAAGTACAAAAGTAACCAGATACAACAAGAAGGGTAATATATATACACAAACATTACTCCCTCCAGACTATTTAGAAAGTTGTTTGGAACTTTCTAGCAGATGACTTTCACTTTCCAACTTTACTTTCACCTAAAAGGCTAAACACTTCCATATAGAATGTGATTGGACTTTTTAATCTCACGCTCTTTTCCCTTCATTTTTCTTCCTTCTCCTCTCCTCTTTTTCTCTTGTCCTTTCCACTCTTTCCAACATCTTCTTCCATTCCTTGTTTAACTTCAGTCCCCCATTCCAGTTCATTGTGTCTTCTTCGCCTTTCTTCTCTATTTCCTTGGCTTCCTTCCATTTTCTCACTAGCATTCTCTTCTCCCTTCCTATCTGCTTAGCCTCATCCCACTCTATGTCATGTCCTGTTTCTCTCGTGTGTTTAAATATTGCATTTCTCTCTCTCTTAAGTCGTACATAATCCCTATGTTGTTTCAACCTGTCTTTCAGCCTTTTTTTCGTTTCTCCTATGTACACACTCTGACATTCTTTACATTTTACTTCGTAGATAATCCCTTCTTCTTCCTCTTCTCTGTTTTCCTTTTTCTTGTTAGCATTCCTCGCTATTCCTAAGATGCTTCTTCCTCCCTTCCTGTATTCCTTAAGAGAGAGAGAAATGCAATATTTAAACACACGAGAGAAACAGGACATGACATAGAGTGGGATGAGGCTAAGCAGATAGGAAGGGAGAAGAGAATGCTAGTGAGAAAATGGAAGGAAGCCAAGGAAATAGAGAAGAAAGGCGAAGAAGACACAATGAACTGGAATGGGGGACTGAAGTTAAACAAGGAATGGAAGAAGATGTTGGAAAGAGTGGAAAGGACAAGAGAAAAAGAGGAGAGGAGAAGGAAGAAAAATGAAGGGAAAAGAGCGTGAGATTAAAAAGTCCAACCACATTCTATATGGAAGTGTTTAGCCTTTTAGGTGAAAGTAAAGTTGGAAAGTGAAAGTCATCTGCTAGAAAGTTCCAAACAACTTTCTAAATAGTCTGGAGGGAGTAATGTTTGTGTATATATATTACCCTTCTTGTTGTATCTGGTTACTTTTGTACTTGATACAGAGTCTGAAGAAGACCTTGCTGGAAGGTTGAAACGTTACGTTAGTTTATGTTTTTTAATAAAATAAATTACTGCCTTGGTCAGCATATTTAGTTTTTCATAATCATGGAAACAAGGCTTAATGGAGTTATAACAAGGTTTAGGGTCCAGTTACTTGTGGCATATTTCGTTTTGCTCGCCAGTTAAAATTGCACGTCAAGTTCCGATTACTCAATATTATCCATCCTTTATAGTTTATATTAATTCATTGTTGTCTACACAGCGATATCAAATAGTGAATTATATATTGATTGGAAGTGAACGAACATTGTGTGTTTTACTGATATCCTCACAAGAGTATCTACAGAATGTTTAGTAAGATCCCGAAATTTAGGTTGAATTCAGAATTTATGTAATATTGAATGGGTGATTGGGTCCAGGGGGACTCATGGGGCTGCAGTTCCCTCCCGAAATTTTGAGAAATTCAAAAATTTCAACTAAAAGTATTTTTTAAAAAAATCAGGAAAACCAAATTGGTAACTGAAGAACCTCTTAAATCAACCTCTCAAATACAATTTTTGTCATTAAACCACTTTTACCCGTGGTATCAGTATCGGAAGATATCGGTTGGATTATATTTACCGACACCGGCCGATACTTTTCCAATATTTTGATCTTTCGCGAGGCTTGCAAATATGCAGCAAGCACTTTCAGGGTGTCCTTGAATTTATGCATAATTCCAAGTTTCCGTTGTTTTGAACCAATGTTGTATGGAAAAATGTATTTTGTGATTACGTAATAGTATTTTCAGATTTTGATGCAATTCTTACGTTTAAAGCATAACCCTAATAAATTGATACACACAATTGGAAGTATTTACTTACACTAATATTAGTCAATATTTTAAACAGCTTTTAATTAATACGCGTCATTTTCAAACAAGGGTATCGGTGAGATAGGTAAGAGAATCAGCATGGGTGTGGATATCCGTTCAACTCTAATAATTATGAAATGTTTTATTACTTATTCCGCCCCACGGGAAAAAATGCAGCTTTCTAACATCCACATTTACAATTCCAACCCTCCGAAATAAAATCCTGCTTACTCCAGTGGTACTATAGCATGTTATGATGCGTCTGTCTCCATTAAGCGGGACTTTTCCTTCCAGATGGACATCACGGACGTTCTGATAATTCCCAGAGCAGCTGCTGTTCTCCCAATCACTTTTTTTAAACTGAATCAAAGGGCCATTATTATCTCTTTCATTTTCAAAATAATCTCGCACTGCACGAGTCTGGCCACGCATAGGAATACCACGCCCGACAACTTTTTTTTTCTTTCGATTTCGCCGGTGTATTCGCGTTATGCTCATCATCTTTCAGTATAAAAATCACAGATACGAAAAAAAAAGCACAAACAAACCGCACAATAACGCCGAACTTTTGCTGTCAGGCATACACTTGGCAACGCAGAATACCACGAGAATTCCCCCTCGACACGGCAACTGGTCAAAGCCGATTGGTTCAGCGATTCACGTGACCCTCCCTAACTTTCGACAGAAAAGACAAAAATAGAATTTCCAAGTCCATTCTTTCGCTCGCTCTCGCGCTCTCTCTATCTCTCCCCCTCTCTCGCGCAGGTTCGTAGGAGCGAGTCATCAACTGGGAGCGTTGGTTGGTTGGCAGCATACAAGCAAAGCTCACGACTCCTGAGGAACTACCACTTGTCATGGCAGTTCCTTTTCGGGAGGCAGTTCACCGGAGCTCGCTCACTCAAGCAGCCATTCAAAGGAACGATCAACTCCTCTCGATGTTGGTTTCGTGCAGCTGAAGTGAGGGGGGGGGGTGGGGGAGGACTTGCTGGAGTTAGCTTGAGTGAAAAGAATTAGGAGAGAGGGAACTCCGTCTACTACTCCACCTACCACAAGAAAACCAGAGCACGTACACAGCAGAAACAAAACAAAACACGGTCGCTCGCTCTCTCGCAGTCATGAGTCATCGACGGAGCTGGAACTGCAGGAGCGGTTGACAACGTACACTCAAAGCTCACGACTCCGAGGAACTACCATAGAGGAACTGCTCGTTCACTCCGAAGGAGCGAGCAGTTCACAGTTCCCAAGAGGGAGTCGTTCAAAAGGAACGACTCGTTCACGAACGACCCATCACTAATTAGAAGTGAACCATGATATTCTTTATCACCTGCTAAATTTTAGTTTCGTACAGCAGAGAAATATTGTAATGGTGTAATGTGCAGAAAATAAAAACACGTTGTTAAGTACGAAGCAGTATTCTTGATAACTTTAATTTTATCCTTTAAATATTTCTTTCGTGCTATTTTTACACTAAAATGCGTCTAAGTTTAACAATTTGTATAGAAGGGTGGAAAATGCATTTACATACGTCGCGACTATTATCACCAGGTGGTGAGAATAGTATGTGAAGCTACTGTCACCAGGTTGTCAGCATAGCATGTGGAGCTATTTTCACCAGTTTCTGAGAATAACATATGGGAAGTGGAAAGTGCTGAATACCACAAATCACATTATGATTATCAGGTATTGGAAATATTTACAGAAGTATTTTTAACGCTAATAACTCTAAACCTGACCTGTCTAACCTAACAACAAAAGCATTTGGGAATGTGTTAAGTATACGTTTGTACCTATGTCAAGTGACATATTAGCAGTAGCAGTGAATGTCGGAACACCTTGTGGTAATTTTTCCAAACCCATGGTGTGCAGAAGTAGAAGTACTTGTCACTCAATTGAAAAGAAATGCAAACCGACGTAAGCTTGATACATGCTAACAACTAAAGAGTATACTTATGCACATAACAGGCCAGGTTATGTAGATTATGCACATGTGCAGCTTAGAAACCTGGTCACTTCATTTAGAATATTGGAAATGTGTGCAGAAGTAAGCTTCAAGTTTGGAAAAAGCAATTTGCTAATTTGTTCAGTATATGCCTGTTTAGCTGATAGGTGGTTTTAGCTTCAGTTCATGCATGTGTGTGGGGAGCTTTGTTATTTAATTCGGTAAAAATTTACTATCCTTCGGACACCTCTAATTTTTTCGTTTCGTCAATTTTTGACATTCGTACTTACGTATCTGCTTCGCGGAACATTCCTGAAGGTGTATCAACGTTGTTTTGATTAAATTAATTGCAATTTTTCACATTACCAGTAAGTCTTTCTGATAGGCCTTTTCGCTTACCTGAGATGAACTAACCTAACCACGCGCCAATAGTTCGCAATTATTTCCAATTTCTATATCCTGATACTAACACGACACCAAATTTTAACTATGTTTCCTAACCTAACAGAACTAACCTATCCACGTGCCAATGGTTCGTGGGGCTAGCTATTCTCCGTCGGAGAATTAATTTTCAACGAACAACATGAATTTCAGCTATGAAACATTCCCACATCACACAAAACACCTTCCCGATGTTCGATAATGCTTCAGGAACTTATTACGGTAAGTAGTTTCTTCTGTAAAAATAAATAAATGTGTCCGAAGGATAGTAAACAAGTACCTTTAATTCTAAGTAAAAAAAATAAACATTACTGTTGTGTTTTGATATGAAAAAATTGTACATGGAAAGTTCTGATACACAGTGTAGCACACTAAGTAGAAGTGTAGAATGGCTAGCCATGTGTGTGTGTTTATTTAATTTTGATGTAAGCTTGAAAAAGTTCTGGGAAACCAGAGGACACATTGCAGGAAAAATAAAAACCACTAAACAATGTTATATTTTTATGCCTAGACAATGCCCATTCATGTTGTGTGCATGTCTACAATGCGAAACACCATGAAATGGTGCATAATAAGAGTTTAAGTTTAATGGTGCACTACCAAATTGCATTAGGCGAGTTGTTTCTTCCACTGTGGGCTGAAGCCAGGAATTCTTCCTTACAATTCTCAACAAATATAAGACATGATTGTTTCTTAATGTGTGTTCATTGTATAGTTCAGTATTTAACATTTATTGGTCACAGTCACAATACAGATAGGGAACATAAATTCATTGTAGTTTTATTTTTCTCACTTGACAATGATTTTCTGTCACTTTTGGCTAATAGTGGTGATGAAGATGAAATGGTGATCACATGAAATAGATTAAGGAATACAAAGTAAGGCTAGATCTCGAGCAAGGGAAGTTTGGTAGCAAGGCTGTGATTTGACTGCTCACCATGCATAGCCACCTAGGTGGTAGGAAATATAAAGTACAAAGTATAAAATAGGATTAAGGTTTAAACAGCATTCCATTCATGTTACCATAGCCATTGCCAGATAAACTGCCGCAATGGATATATTTATTCTATCCATTATCTGTTTTAACAGTGTGGTATTTAAGTCTGGTTTCAATTTCTAAATTAGGCATGCTCTTAATTTTGAATATTATGGTTAAATATATCATACCAAACTAACATTAGAACAAGAATGGTATGTTGTTTACAAACGATGTCATAAATTGTGCAAATAAAAAAGCAGTCATCGGAAAAACTAATCTATTTCCAAATATATATAAACTACATTTGACAGATCTCATTAAATCCAGTCAATATTTTTTAAATTAACAAAGACAAGCACTTTAATTTTCAATAAACTTCTGATTTTTTTCTGATTTCATTTGGTATGCATTTTCCGATTGAAGAAATTCGTTATTGCAAACCAAACAATTAAACATCACAATATGTTAAAACAGGTATGTGTTTCCAGGAGTTTGTTTTTGTGTCATGCATATGCGTTTGTGATGATCCCTTCATCGCTCTCATCTTATCATCATTCATCTTCACCTTCATGATTAGCCAAAGTTGCGGATAAAAGTGTCATAAAATAAACAAAGTGAAACCAAAACAAGAAATAAAGATAAACTACAGGGGGTCATGTATGCAAAGTCCAATATACCAGTTAAATGGCTCCATCTTGTGTTCTTTGGGTATGTTAATTAGGATGGTCATTTGTCAAGGGGTGGATAAAATGTTAACATTTCAGCTGCTTTGGTGATTGTGTCTATGTCTGTTAGAAATTTCGTATAAGTGTATATCTAACTTAAAATGCTAATTTTTGTCACCTTCAAATTTCTTACGTTCGCACTTTGATAAATAGAATCCAATAATTAATTCCCCATATCCTTATTCCAATTTATACTAACAAAAATAAAAAACAACCAAAAATAAGTGCAATCTAAAGTGTGCTACTCTTGAGACTTTCACTTATGCATAAAATGTACATCCACTGTTCTTAAACAATATAATATTTTTGGGGAAAAGTTTACTTAGTTCTACATCTTTTTGTTCTTTGCTTATATAGTATGTGGTCGCAGCTGGTAGATTGTTACTAGCGATTCATATACATTACATGTACAGTCAACGGCAAAGATAATGGTAGGCAAATTGTCCACTGCCATTTTCATTACTTCTTTATTCTACATCTTGTGTTGTTTTAAGAAATGAAACTACGTTGGTTCGAAGCAGGCATTGTTCTCGGCTTATTGAAGTCATTATTTCAATTCGTCTTCATCACATTGTGTAATTCAGACTGAATGAAAATGGTGGTGGACAATTCGCCTACTGTTTCTTTCGCCGTTGGGTGTGTGTGTGTGTGTTCTGTATAGGATGCCGATTTAGAAAATTAAAAAAAATAGGGAAATATCATGAAAATAGTTATAAACTATACTCTCGCTAATCCGGCGTGTAGTCACTCAAGCAGAAATGATGCACACAACAATGAATTATCGTGTTCAACAATGTTGTTAGTTAAAAATGTTAAACAATGCTATACATACGTACAGTATTTGAAATTGTGACTTTCTTACAGTAAAGATCAGTACATACTATGGCTTCTAAAAGGAAACACGTAAAGTACAGCCTGTATAGTTCCTATGTGTTTAAACTACATAGTAGTACAGAATTTCCGACCCCCTCATTAAGGAAGGAATGGCCGGATTAGTGAGAGTCTAGTGTATTTCACATATATGTAAGCAGTAACATCTCCCATTTATGTTATGAAAAACAATGTAGGGCATATGTCCACCCCTACTGAGTATGCATGCATTTATACTCTCCACAAAATTATTGATAACCCTCTCGCAGATGTCTGTCCAGATGCCTCCAATCACCAGTATGATTTCCGCCTTCAGTTCCAATAGGGTTTGTGGTTTGTTGGCGTACACCTGTGATTTCACAAACCGTCATAAGAAGAAATCGCATGACTTTGCCGGCCATTCCTGGTCACCGTGCAAAGAGATCACTCGTTGCGGGAATTTTTCATGGAGTTCCATATCGTAACCAGAACAAACGAGTCAAAAGAATTGAGGCTACATTAATCTACATAACAACAGATACCAACATTGGTAAGAACAGGTCTGACAACCTCGAAACAAAACAATAGTACTCGATTCAAATTCGGCGTCCTATACGGAACACCCTTTATTACCTTCAAATTATTGTTGTATTGTTATTTAATTTCTCTTCTTGTGTCATTTTGGCTAATCATGATGAGGATAAGTGATTATTGAATGAAATTGATGAAGACACACATCACGAAGAACATCTATGAACAGGTTGGGACTCAAACCTGCGAATTTCAGTGACACTTTTGAAATGTGATCACCTTATATATTCAGCAATCAAATCGACTATAAATTGCCATTCATTCTCATTCATAATAATTGTAATCATAGAAACAAAGATTGATGAAAAATAAGATAGAAAATATCTTGCCACTAGTGGTCCTCCCGAGTCTCCCTATCATCAGTGCTTGAAGTGGAAATTCCTAGCTGGGCTGGTGGAATGCTTGGGGATAGGAGGGTGCTTGTATGAACCAACATGGAAACAATGCAGTAGGTGGGAAGATGCCTGTGCAAATTATCCAAACTGAGGGATGCTTTATGGAAAATTTTCCATGTTACCCACCACTTTGAGCACTTGTAACAATTATATACACAAGTGATCCTGGATTAAATACACCCATGCAACAGTCTTGTTAGGTTGCAAATGAAAGTAGTGCAAATGCTCCTCTTTTGTATTGAGTTACAGAAACATGTGTTTTTCTTACTTAAGCATAATGCTTCAAATTTGAAACCAATGATGGATGCATACAAATCTAGAAAGTCCTTTACAATGCCATGTCATGAACAGGGCTTAAAGTGAGCTGGAACTCCGTTCTGGTAAATTACTTTTGTGCCAGAACTCAGTTCCTGCCGGTCATCCATTTTATTTATTTACTACACTACAAAAGTCTTTCCATTGTTACATTATTTTTTGCAAACAATAGATGAAGAGATAGTTAAATTTGACTCGAGACAGTGAGCAGTGAGGAAATTTTGAAAAAAAATATTATACTTGGGCAAGTGCTCTCTTTTATAATCCAAATGACAACTTAAATTTCCTGAAATGGTAAGAGTCTAGTTTACGTCCTTTTTCTAAGGAATACGTGTCATATATCGTTGGAAAGGTTATTGTATAAGGAATTCAACAAACTAAATCCCAAGGCGAGGAGAAAATCGAGAAAAACCGATGTTGTCCGGATATGCGTGATTGAACGTACTGAGGACATTTTTCGATGATGAAGCACATATTTAGGGGTGAAATGAGTGCTAATGGAACCTAACCTAACCTCGTAGGCATACCTTGTTCCCATAAATGGTTGTCTCCTACCCTAAGAGATGCCGGAGCGCCGGCTGTCGGCTAGCACAGTTTTGAACGATGCACTGAATTATCATTGGGGATAAACGTATTTTACACTATCTAGAAGTTTTTGGAACCTGTTGTTCTGTAACACGCATTCACAACGCGGACACAAAGACGAGCATGCAGTGTTGTTAACTCCCATCGGTTACCACCAAAAAGGACGTAAACTAGACTCTAGCCTTCTGAAATAACAGGTGTGATAGTTTATGTTTATATTTACTTTGTATGCAATAATAATAACAATACCAATCACCATTATTATTGTCATCATTAGTAGTAGTACTCATGTTGATTCATTTGTGGTTGACATTCTGGCTATTGACTGAAACCACTTAAAGCACTGGTCATGAAGGTATGTCTACAAGCAGCACTAGAAATCAGTGCATTAAAAGAGCAAGCAGTTAAACAATACATAGGTTTGTAATACCAGCAAATTGTATTTGGCATGCTGTTTCTTCTATTATAATAATAATAATAATAATATATCTTTATTGAGTGGGCGAGGTTCAGCATACGCTGTTCTCCCACCTAACCCTTGTCAGAATACAGTCTACAGTTACAAAAGGTAACTGTAGAAAAAAAGAAACAAAACCAAAAATAATAATAATAGTAAATAAGAAAGATGAAACTGTGAAACCAGGGATGCTGACTTTCAATCCTGGACAAGGCATGCATGTTTTTTTCTGGTTTGCAGGAGATGTAGAAAATAAATATAGATACCAACTTTCTGTGAGTGTGTGTGTCGACCTTGCGGGCGAGAATATTCACGAGTAAGAGATGATATGCTTTGAGATGGGCACTATGGGCTTTTAGGTTACTGCCCTGAAAAGGGCATTCAGGATGGATAGGCATTGTTCCTTGTGATGGAAGCTATGGACTGATATGGGGAATTTATTTCAGAAAGGTTGTATTTTACATCACATATTAACACCATAAAAACAACCAAGACAAAGTTGGTTGTGACTTGCATTGCTTGTTATTTTAGGGATATTTTTTACACTGAAGGAACATGTGTCAATTGAGGATGAGACAATCCAATGGTGGCTTGTGCAGTGGATCAGTGTGAATTGTTGCTATTCATTCCAAGTGACACTTCATTTTAGTGTGAAGTCTCTCTTTAGTTTCCATATGTACCAATGTTTCAGAAACTGGTTCTGCTCCCGTTTTCTGGGTAGTGTCCTGTTCTTGCTTCCATGTTGTCCCACGTAAGAGTGAGACAGAACCAGTCTCTGAAACATAGGCACATACAAACACTAAAGTCAGTGGTTGCATGTAGAAACAATTCAACATGTCACTCCTGTCCACTTGACTGGAACGTTTGGTGGTGAGATCATGAGTCAACTTAACTTTGCTTCATGAAGAGGCTAAATTAAGTCATATGTAAATATATGAAGAATGTATAATGAAGTTTATTGGTCTGTACAGCATGTTATCTTTTGAGGTTTCTTTATATAAAATCTTCTGTGCTCTCCATCCTCATGCCTTTTCTGCATGGCTTAGTATTTTCAAGATGTTCATCATTAACACACACATTATATTACCATCGAAAAAATGCAATTTCTTTGCTATTATCTTTTATAAACTTTAGGTGGGAGTTTTTCAGTTAATGAACAAGTGTAAAAAATAAAATATAGTGAAGACAGCAGAACCACTTGAAGTATTGCATTAAAATCAATCATTTTTATCCAAGATAAGAATCATTTCTAAGTTCACATCTATGAAGCAGGATATTTGAATATTAACATTTGTTACCATTAGCATACTTCTTTCCATGGTATTATTTGTTCAATTAGATTCTGTCTAAGACTCCATATCAATTTTTTTATTCACGAACAAAAATTTATGAAGTGTGAAGGTAATAAACCTCCAGTACTCGTGGACATTCTGAAATTATATAGTTGCAGTTGCAAACTAGAAATCAACAGTGGCATGTCACACACTCTAGAGAAACCATTCTCAAATCTTGGTATGTAAGGTAATGGTCACTGGTATGTTGAACAAGTAATAAAAATAAATAAATAACAAGCTATAACATGGATACATTTACAGGGTGGCTACTCTAGGTACATGATAAAATTTAATTATAATTGCCAATTTTGAAAGACTAACTTTCAAAAAATTTAGGGGTATACAGGAAGAAGTTTTCTCTATTTCAATCTTACGTATTACTGCCTCTCACCATCCACACAAATATATTAACAATACAAAGAGTCCGTGTGATTCAAACTTATCCAAAAAGTCTAATTCAATTAAATGGTTTATGTACATTTAAAATAATTTAAGGTGCATAATTTACCACTGCGCCATTGTGAAATGTTAAATTTGTTTACAATTGTGTGGGAAATGCTATTTAATACATATGTCAACAATTTAAAGAGCAAAATTAAGAATATCACAAAAATGATTGACAAATTATCAAAAAAATAAGTAACACTACTTGATTATTTACAAGCATGTCATGTGATGGAAGACCAAAAGGTATACCTAGTGTAGATTTTTCTGTGTAAAATATATTTGTGATACGTCCTATGTGCATAGGCACTCGAAAGTGGAATTCCTGAAGGTGTGTGTTGCAAGGAATTTTACCATTGGCAATTTTGTATAGATAATTGATGTCATTCCACAAATGGAGGTGATAGGGAGTCTCTAAGTTTAAACAAGAAGAGCTGCAGTGTTGAAAGATTGTGGGAACCCTGTAACGAACTATATCTACATAAAAGTGAATCGATTCAAAAGGTTGCGGGGGTAGCATATGATGCTGAGATGTTAACGTACCATCATTACATATTTGGAGGAAGATGCCTGACATGATCGTCATTGCACATGAAGCAAAGGTGTAAAAAAAATTATTCATTCTAAGAGCACTGTTCAATGTGCTTGTTCACATATGAAAAAATTAGTTTGCTTAAAAACCCTCTACAAGTAATTACAAAGTATTAATACAAAAATTCTTCCACATATTTTTGTTTTAAGACACATTTTCTTTTTTAAATTTTGTTTTCTATGAAGTGTACATGCCATATCATGATTAATTATTATTGATATTCTGATTTGGATATTGAACGATAATATCTCAGTGGATAGGAATATCATTACTTGATATTTGGGCAGGCTATTATTTCATGTTGGAAACCATAATTACTTTTGTTTACATCTTCAAACAACTGATAACATGAAATAAATAATGTTTGTGTTTGTGAACATATTATGCTATGTCATACTTAGGACCAATAATAGATACGTGTAGTAATCAAATGGTCCCAGGTAAGATTCCTGTACTAGGTACAGGGCAGGGCGTCCCTGATGGTGCAGTGGTAGCGTCACCACCTGGTAATAAAGGGTTCCCGATTTCAATACCCGGTGGAGGCACGTAGTGGTTCGGATTCCACTTTAAACTGTAGGTCCAGTCCCGATTAGCATTACTGTGCATAAAGTGGACTTAAAACAACAATTCAATTCAATGTACTAGATACATTGCACACTAGTACTTAAAAGATCCGAAAAGGAACGGTAATTTCAGTGCCGATTAGCCTGTCTGAGCATAAAATCAACGTTTGAAAAATACACTCGAGAGCTCTTAGAGCTGCTGCAAGTTTTTAATTAATACAAAGTAGTGAAAAAACACAAAATGAAAAGTGAAATCATGTAGATAACATCTTGAAAATATTCACGCTGAATTTTCGTATTTATTTATTTATTAGCGTTCAGGTCATACGTCTAACAGGCTGATCTTTCTCATTTATTACCAAGAAAAGATTTTAAATTGACTAGCATCTTTGTAATTTTATTATTAACATTAATATGCCGCCTTCCTTTGACATGCTCATTTTTTATTCATTTTGAATTTGTTGTTTTACATATATCACTTTCAAGGAGAAATATAAGTAGTCAGATGCATGTGTAAGATTTCTCCTGCAAATGAAACATACAACTTATGAGCTATATTCACATTTCCATGTGATAGTTTTTATCCATTGTGTACAAATTCTGAATAAGAATTCACTAAATAAACTTCATTAAATTTTAGGAACATTTTTATACAAGGTTTCTATAAATATTTTGAAGCCGCTGTTTTTTTCCTGAAAAAGTGTACAAATAATTATGTACCATCTCACGATTTACATTGAAACTTGTAATCAATTGATTTAATTTAGGTGTCTTGGCATGCGAATTGCAATTATTCAAATTTGCCAGAAGCAGGCATTATTCCAGTAATTTACAGTACTACTCATTGATAAAATATTCCAAGTATATCTGTTGCTTTCTCTCTCGCAGATAGAAAAATGAAACGCAAATCAAAGGACGTACAAGAATTATTTTGCTTACAAAGCTTCACTAAGTTGGAAAATTTAAAGATTCATTTTACGATTTAAATGAATGGATTTTATTTTCTACTAGCTACAGTTATCTTCCGATGAACGTACCATCAGAATAAAAATACTCATTTTCATTAATTTTTTAGAAAATAGTGTACATTTTACAATTCTCATTAGGCTACATTTTCAACAAATATATCGTGTGGCTACAGAATACGTGTCTTGCTTTCAAAATACCAGCAGAAGACAAGTGTTAGGTCACTTCCGCCAAGTCGACCAATCAGGAACAAGAATTGTTCCTCCTATGCTGAACTGAGTGGGATCCGCAAATATGCCTACAGCACGTGGTTGCGGCAAATCAAGGAATATAGAAGTATTTTAGGAAGAGCATTCCGAGACACGGAGCTCTCCCATTGGCCAGAAGCCGCAACGAGCTCTGACGTGACCAAGGGGATCTGTCAAGGGGCGGGGCTCGCGTAGCAATGGAAGCTTACGGGAAATATTTTCATTTTTAATTGTCCATATCTTGGTTCTATTAACCATTTGAGGCAGAATAATAAGCAAAACGCAAGGAATAAGACCTAGGCAATAATATGAAGAACTTTACAGCACGCAATTACAATAAATGGCGTTATACAAATCAAACAAAAAGTAATCACGACTATCCTCTTATATCGCCCCTACATTGAACTCTGAAGTTGCGTATGGGTAAATAAATACAATTTTACGTATTAAATATTTCGCTACCACACCAATACTTATTATCCTTCATACCTTCAAATTTTCACAGATGTTTGTTATTAATAATTTGTTCATTATAATTTTTAGTATACATAGGATGTCGCTGTTGTTATATGACGTCGCTTTTCTACGTATTTAGGGTAACCGCAACAATAAAAATGAATGATGAAATGATAAATTTGATGGGAGCGTAGGCTAGATGAGTGTGGCAAGCACTGGCGTACGCAGGGGGGCGTAAGGGGCTGCAGCCCGCCGAAATTCTTAGAAAATAAAAAAATCAAATGAAGACAGTAATGAATTATAACACCAGTAATGAAGTAAAAAAAACAACTTTAAAATGACCCCCAATAACTATTTTTGTGTTTGAATAACTTTTAAAACGAAGGATTAAAATGGTAATTGGAGCTCGTATCTAATGAAAATAGAACAACGACAACGGGATATCAGCGAAATTGATTTTCGGCGATACATTCTATGAAACAATCTCATTCTGTTCAGTAAAGGTTAGATTCATGGCACTGAACCCGCGTACAATTTGAATTGAATTAACATAATCCTTGAGTGAGGTGGAAATGGGTTTTGGATTTTTTTTTTTTTTTTTTTTTTGTAGATGTGAAAATCTTTAACTAGTGATGCACACATGTTTTCGCTTACATTAAAGTTTACACTATGGTAAAATTGAAGAAATATTCTACCTAAACTGATTTGTGTTTAAAAAACCGTGACATCAAAATATGTTTTTTAGAACTTAATAAATAAATAATAAATGGATAAAATGCAATGTCGTGGGAAAGCGTAATCCCTTAATAAATTCAAGAAAACTCGTGCCAGCTCGATGGCGAATCTGGTCAACCGCGTGTTCGACTTTGAATCACATCACTGAAGTTCCCGACTTGGAGACACGTCGAGGGCATTGATGTTCTTTGTGCCTGCCCTTTCATCAATTTTATGTGATCAACACTCATCGCCGCGATTAAATATCAGTAAGAATAAAAATTCATTACAACTTACCCTTCCTGGAGACTTATGATTTTGAAGACGATGCTACCCACTGTCGTCTTTTTCTCGCTGCACTTGCTTCCATGGACTTGAGTTTCATTAGTTTATTCAAATAATTCTAATAAAAGTTCTTGTTCTGACATACAGGAAAATAATCTTTTCGTTAACTTCAGGAAATTTTTACTGAAGTACTGTCTTTAGAGTGTCCATAACTTTATGTTGCTTGGAAACAGTTGACCCATGGAAGGATGCAAACACAATCTCAAATTGAATAACGTTTTCCATATCCGAACCACTACGTGCCTCCACCGGGTACCGAACCGGAATCCCTCGATTATAAGGCGATGACGCCACCACTACGCCATCGGAGAGGCCCTCAAAATAGAAATAGATGTGGTGCCAGATTCCTTAAAGCCCCAATTGGTACACTCTGCAACAGCACAAGAATGTTTACCTTTGGCACGCTTATTCATGGTACAGACACCGAATAAACGTAATACGACCTAAAATTACTCGCTTTAATATTCAAGACAAACAGCACAAGCACTTCTGTAAACGAATACCTGATCGCTACTACTGGACCTGCAGATATTTCTGACATCTGGGAGAAATCTGTGCCTCGAAGTTGGCTTATGCCGAACAATGAAAGCCATGTCGCTTTCGGAAACTGGAAGAAATTACTTTCCATTTGAATGTTCCCAACTGCAGGTATGAACCCCCTCGGTGTACGTCAAATCGTCTATCGTATATCCCTTACCTGGAGGAATCGCTAGCGTAACGCTCTATGAACTCAGAAGCGAACCTTGGTTGAGGCATGGGTGTGTATCATTGTGTGTCTTATCTATTTCATCTTTCATTTTCATTTCATTGCCCTAGTTTGCTCTATATGTCAAAAAGCGACGTGAAATAATAAAACAGATTGATTGAATTGGCGTTTTAAGTCCAGTTTGTGTACATTGAGGCTAATTGTACCTACAGTTTAAAGTGGGATCCGAACCACTACGTGCCTCCACCGGGTACCGAACACGGGATCCCTCGATTATAAGGCGATGACGCCACCACTACGCCATCCGGGAGGCCCTCAAAATAGAAATAGATGAGAACGTTAATTGGTTCAGTAACGATCTCGCTACCCAGCGAAGGTTTAAGGCTCGAGTCCCGCCTGGACATTGTGGTCCCTTTGCGGGTGTCCATCAATTTCATCTTTTCGTTACTCATCCTCGCCTTCCAATTAGGTAAAAGTTACAGGAAAGCAACCCAAAAATAAGAAAAAAATATTTGCCTCGTAATGACGCAATTTGACAAGGACGACCGCAATATTTTTTCACAGGAGAGGCAGCAGTGCTCAAAGAGGGAAAGGTTTTGGAATGCTATCTCTCCAGTTAAGAAAATCCTCTTAAAGAAAATTCCCCCACTAGGATAAATTGCATAGACATCCTCCACCCACTGCATTTTGTCTATGATTTTGCAATATACTCGTACTTATTATGTTATGCAGCAGTAACTTCAATTAATTCTTGTCAACAATAAGTCGCCCCTGCAAAGAAGTTGCTGAAATTCTACTGCTGGAAATTTTTAAAATACAACACTACCTGAATATATGTACAATATATTGACATAATTTGATGCATGTTTCTTCCGTATCAAAAAAAAAAAAACTACGTGTTAAATAAAAGTTAAATAAGAAGGATACTGTTATAGACATTCGTATTATTGAAACTGATGGCAATATTTGCATTCATACGGCTTAGACGTTTATTATTGCGTAACTGTAACCTCATAATAATAATAGTTTTATTCACACGCACACAACACCGAAATTTTGGAGCTTCCCGTGGATGCAACTCGACAGGACTCATACCACTGCATTTTACATACTAGTGACTAGCGAGGCTCTGGCGTCTGGACTCGTGGCCATTATAATCCTTGGTGGGGCTCGTATTGTGTTGTCCTTACATGTTTATGATTGTCCCTTCATCCGCCTCATCTTATCACGATTCATCCTCATCTTCACGATTAGCCAGAAGTAGCAGAAAAACGAAATAATAACAAATCAATATGCATGTATGTGTCGTTCATTTAAAGACGAATTTCTACTGGGTTGATCGCTACTATGAGGATGAATGATGAACTAATGAGTGGAGAATGAGACAAACATTGCTATATGCCTTACTATGGTTCAAACTGGGGCCTCTGGCTTCCTAAAGCGTTATGCTGTCATGGAGACCCGTTATATACATGTAGAGGGACTTACTTAATCCTTTCCGTTCAATCTTACTCTCTCGATCCTGTTGCAGTTATGTCCACGCTATAATTAATTAAGTTAGTAAACTATTTGCATGAAAATATGCGCACGAGACTCTACTCCCACCCCCCTCCAGCACACACAGGCATTTCAAATTGTTTCACTTTACGATTTTTCGGGTGTTCTCTATTGTGCTCGTCTCAAGATGAGACTCTCATCTAATAATCATTTAACTTCATTGCTGTGTCTCGTAATCAAGGGGTCCCGGGGTCGATACCCGGTGAAGGCACATGGTGGTTCGGATTCTACTTTAACATGTAGGTCCAGTCCCGATTAGCCTTACTGTGCATAAAGTGGACTTAAAACACCAAATCAACCAACCAACCAACTTTATTGCTGCGTGTAGAAGTGTAGTCAAATAGTGTTAAAGAACCAAAGACATTGATTCCCTTTTTGCTGAATTCAGCATGAATTTGTTCGTTTGCCATCCTCAGTTAACTTGAGAAGGTACGGGAAAGCAGTGAAGAAGAACTACATGTTATAAACATTGCTTCCCAAGAGTTATATTCGCCTCTATGAGGCGATAAACTTGTATGATTTTACATGTTATTAAGCGGCCCGCAGCTGAGGGATCCCCTTTTTGACGTCACTCTAGCAGAAGACCTTCACGTGCCGCCGTAGCGCGGCAAGCCGGAATAGCACCCCCTGGCGGCAAATGAAACAACACATGTCCCACAGGGCAGGAACTTCTTCCGTTCTATACGAACTTTTGACATCCACCAATAGATGACTCTTACAAAACTCTCTCCAGTCCGCAGAAAAGGGAAATGTCCGCCATCTCAACACTTGATCAACCTTGTGTTCTGTCGTCACGGAGCAAACTTTTTAATTTTAGGCTAAATGCTTATGTTGTCAGGTTAGGCTAGTTATGCCTAGTTCTCTTAGCCTAAACAATATTTTTTCATTGTATTAATGCTAATGGAACCTAACCTGACCTTCTATGCTCGTAGCGTAGGCATTCCTCATCTGACGTCAGAACACAAGGTAGCAAAACTGTTGTGCGACAAGGAAGACCAGTTGGCACAGATTAGCCAGTTGGGATTCAACCAGTTCCAACTTCGTTTCAGTTTTGTTGGTTTTTGTGTGTGTGTGTTTTGTGTTCCATGTTGGTGTGACTGGAGTGTGATGCAGGGGGTGCTATTCCGGCTTCCCGCGCTACGGCGGCACGTGAAGGTCTTCTGCTAGAGTGACGTCAAAAAGGGGATCCCTCAGCTGCGGGCCGCTTAATAACATGTAAAATCATACAAGTTTATCGCCTCATAGAGGCGAATATAACTCTTGGGAAGCAATGTTTATAACATGTAGTTCTTCTTCACTGCTTTCCCGTACCTTCTCAAGTTAACTGAGGATGGCAAACGAACAAATTCATGCTGAATTCAGCAAAAAGGGAATCAATGTCTTTGGTTCTTTAACACTATTTGACTACACTTCTACACGCAGCAATAAAGTTGGTTGGTTGGTTGATTTGGTGTTTTAAGTCCACTTTATGCACAGTAAGGCTAATCGGGACTGGACCTACATGTTAAAGTAGAATCCGAACCACCATGTGCCTTCACCGGGTATCGACCCCGGGACCCCTTGATTACGAGACACAGCAATGAAGTTAAATGATTATTAGATGAGAGTCTCATCTTGAGACGAGCACAATAGAGAACACCCGAAAAATCGTAAAGTGAAACAATTTGAAATGCCTGTGTGTGCTGGAGGGGGGTGGGAGTAGAGTCTCGTGCGCATATTTTCATGCAAATAGTTTACTAACTTAATTAATTATAGCGTGGACATAACTGCAACAGGATCGAGAGAGTAAGATTGAACGGAAAGGATTAAGTAAGTCCCTCTACATGTATATAACGGGTCTCCATGACAGCATAACGCTTTAGGAAGCCAGAGGCCCCAGTTTGAACCATAGTAAGGCATATAGCAATGTTTGTCTCATTCTCCACTCATTAGTTTATCATTCATCCTCATAGTAGCGATCAACCCAGTAGAAATTCGTCTTTAAATGAACGACACATACATGCATATTGATTTGTTATTATTTCGTTTTTCTGCTACTTCTGGCTAATCGTGAAGATGAGGATGAATCGTGATAAGATGAGGCGGATGAAGGGACAATCATAAACATGTAAGGACAACACAATACGAGCCCCACCAAGGATTATAATGGCCACGAGTCCAGACGCCAGAGCCTCGCTAGTCACTAGTATGTAAAATGCAGTGGTATGAGTCCTGTCGAGTTGCATCCACGGGAAGCTCCAAAATTTCGGTGTTGTGTGCGTGTGAATAAAACTATTATTATTATGAGGTTACAGTTACGCAATAATAAACGTCTAAGCCGTATGAATGCAAATATTGCCATCAGTTTCAATAATACGAATGTCTATAACAGTATCCTTCTTATTTAACTTTTATTTAACACGTAGTTTTTTTTTTTTTGATACGGAAGAAACATGCATCAAATTATGTCAATATATTGTACATATATTCAGGTAGTGTTGTATTTTAAAAATTTCCAGCAGTAGAATTTCAGCAACTTCTTTGCAGGGGCGACTTATTGTTGACAAGAATTAATTGAAGTTACTGCTGCATAACATAATAAGTACGAGTATATTGCAAAATCATAGACAAAATGCAGTGGGTGGAGGATGTCTATGCAATTTATCCTAGTGGGGGAATTTTCTTTAAGAGGATTTTCTTAACTGGAGAGATAGCATTCCAAAACCTTTCCCTCTTTGAGCACTGCTGCCTCTCCTGTGAAAAAATATTGCGGTCGTCCTTGTCAAATTGCGTCATTACGAGGCAAATATTTTTTTCTTATTTTTGGGTTGCTTTCCTGTAACTTTTACCTAATTGGAAGGCGAGGATGAGTAACGAAAAGATGAAATTGATGGACACCCGCAAAGGGACCACAATGTCCAGGCGGGACTCGAGCCTTAAACCTTCTCTGGGTAGCGAGATCGTTACTGAACCAATTAACGTTCTCATCTATTTCTATTTTGAGGGCCTCCCGGATGGCGTAGTGGTGGCGTCATCGCCTTATAATCGAGGGATCCCGTGTTCGGTACCCGGTGGAGGCACGTAGTGGTTCGGATCCCACTTTAAACTGTAGGTACAATTAGCCTCAATGTACACAAACTGGACTTAAAACGCCAATTCAATCAATCTGTTTTATTATTTCACGTCGCTTTTTGACATATAGAGCAAACTAGGGCAATGAAATGAAAATGAAAGATGAAATAGATAAGACACACAATGATGCACACCCATGCCTCAACCAAGGTTCGCTTCTGAGTTCATAGAGCGTTACGCTAGCGATTCCTCCAGGTAAGGGATATACGATAGACGATTTGACGTACACCGAGGGGGTTCATACCTGCAGTTGGGAACATTCAAATGGAAAGTAATTTCTTCCAGTTTCCGAAAGCGACATGGCTTTCATTGTTCGGCATAAGCCAACTTCGAGGCACAGATTTCTCCCAGATGTCAGAAATATCTGCAGGTCCAGTAGTAGCGATCAGGTATTCGTTTACAGAAGTGCTTGTGCTGTTTGTCTTGAATATTAAAGCGAGTAATTTTAGGTCGTATTACGTTTATTCGGTGTCTGTACCATGAATAAGCGTGCCAAAGGTAAACATTCTTGTGCTGTTGCAGAGTGTACCAATTGGGGCTTTAAGGAATCTGGCACCACATCTATTTCTATTTTGAGGGCCTCTCCGATGGCGTAGTGGTGGCGTCATCGCCTTATAATCGAGGGATTCCGGTTCGGTACCCGGTGGAGGCACGTAGTGGTTCGGATATGGAAAACGTTATTCAATTTGAGATTGTGTTTGCATCCTTCCATGGGTCAACTGTTTCCAAGCAACATAAAGTTATGGACACTCTAAAGACAGTACTTCAGTAAAAATTTCCTGAAGTTAACGAAAAGATTATTTTCCTGTATGTCAGAACAAGAACTTTTATTAGAATTATTTGAATAAACTAATGAAACTCAAGTCCATGGAAGCAAGTGCAGCGAGAAAAAGACGACAGTGGGTAGCATCGTCTTCAAAATCATAAGTCTCCAGGAAGGGTAAGTTGTAATGAATTTTTATTCTTACTGATATTTAATCGCGGCGATGAGTGTTGATCACATAAAATTGATGAAAGGGCAGGCACAAAGAACATCAATGCCCTCGACGTGTCTCCAAGTCGGGAACTTCAGTGATGTGATTCAAAGTCGAACACGCGGTTGACCAGATTCGCCATCGAGCTGGCACGAGTTTTCTTGAATTTATTAAGGGATTACGCTTTCCCACGACATTGCATTTTATCCATTTATTATTTATTTATTAAGTTCTAAAAAACATATTTTGATGTCACGGTTTTTTAAACACAAATCAGTTTAGGTAGAATATTTCTTCAATTTTACCATAGTGTAAACTTTAATGTAAGCGAAAACATGTGTGCATCACTAGTTAAAGATTTTCACATCTACAAAAAAAAAAAAAAAAAAATCCAAAACCCATTTCCACCTCACTCAAGGATTATGTTAATTCAATTCAAATTGTACGCGGGTTCAGTGCCATGAATCTAACCTTTACTGAACAGAATGAGATTGTTTCATAGAATGTATCGCCGAAAATCAATTTCGCTGATATCCCGTTGTCGTTGTTCTATTTTCATTAGATACGAGCTCCAATTACCATTTTAATCCTTCGTTTTAAAAGTTATTCAAACACAAAAATAGTTATTGGGGGTCATTTTAAAGTTGTTTTTTTACTTCATTACTGGTGTTATAATTCATTACTGTCTTCATTTGATTTTTTTATTTTCTAAGAATTTCGGCGGGCTGCAGCCCCTTACGCCCCCCTGCGTACGCCAGTGCTTGCCACACTCATCTAGCCTACGCTCCCATCAAATTTATCATTTCATCATTCATTTTTATTGTTGCGGTTACCCTAAATACGTAGAAAAGCGACGTCATATAACAACAGCGACATCCTATGTATACTAAAAATTATAATGAACAAATTATTAATAACAAACATCTGTGAAAATTTGAAGGTATGAAGGATAATAAGTATTGGTGTGGTAGCGAAATATTTAATACGTAAAATTGTATTTATTTACCCATACGCAACTTCAGAGTTCAATGTAGGGGCGATATAAGAGGATAGTCGTGATTACTTTTTGTTTGATTTGTATAACGCCATTTATTGTAATTGCGTGCTGTAAAGTTCTTCATATTATTGCCTAGGTCTTATTCCTTGCGTTTTGCTTATTATTCTGCCTCAAATGGTTAATAGAACCAAGATATGGACAATTAAAAATGAAAATATTTCCCGTAAGCTTCCATTGCTACGCGAGCCCCGCCCCTTGACAGATCCCCTTGGTCACGTCAGAGCTCGTTGCGGCTTCTGGCCAATGGGAGAGCTCCGTGTCTCGGAATGCTCTTCCTAAAATACTTCTATATTCCTTGAGTGTGATGAATCAGCGGGTCAGGGGTGCTATTCCGGCTTCCTGCGCTGCGGCGGCACGTGAAGGTCTTCTGCTAGAGTGACGTCAAAAAGGGGAACCCTCAGCTGCGGGCCGTTTAATAACATGTAAAATCATACAAGTTTATCGCCTCATGGAGGCGATTATAACTCTTGGGAAGCAATGTTTATAACATGTAGTTCTTCTTCAGTGCTTTCCCGTACCTTCTCAAGTTAACTGAGGATGGCAAACTAACAAATTCATGCTGAATTCAGCAAAAAGGGAATCCATGTCTTTGGTTCTTTAACACTATTTGTCTACACTTCTACACGCAGCAATAAAGTTGGTTGGTTGGTTGATTTGGTGTTTTAAGTCCACTTTATGCACAGTAAGTCTAATCGGGACTGGACCTACAGGTTAAAGTGGAATCCGAACCACCATGTACCTTCACCGGGTATCGACCCCGGGACCCTTTGATTACGAGATACAGCAATGAAGTTAAATGATTTATAGATGAGAGTCTCATCTTGAGACGAGCACAATAGATAGAACACCCGAAATCGTAAAGTGAAACAATTTGAAATGCCTGTGTGTGCTGGAGGGGGATGGGAGTAGAGTCTCGTGCGCATATTTTCATGCAAATAGTTTACTAACTTAATTAATTATAGCGTGGACATAACTGCAACAGGATCGAGAGAGTAAGATTGAACGGAAAGGATTAAGTAAGTCCCTCTACATGTATATAACGGGTCTCCATGACAGCATAACGCTTTAGGAAGCCAGAGGCCCCAGTTTGAACCATAGTAAGGCATATAGCAATGTTTGTCTCATTCTCCACTCATTAGTTCATCATTCATCCTCATAGTAGCGATCAACCCAGTAGAAATTCGTCTTTAAATGAACGACACATACATGCATATTGATTTGTTATTATTTCGTTTTTCTGCTACTTCTGGCTAATCGCGAAGATGAGGATGAATCGTGATAAGATGAGGCGGATGAAGGGACAATCATAAACATGTAAGGACAACACAATACGAGCCCCACCGAGGATTATAATGGCCACGAGTCCAGACGCCAGAGCCTCGCTAGTCACTAGTATGTGAAATGCAGTCCAGGGTGTACTACGTGGAAATTAATACAATTGGGCATTCAGGATATATATATATTGTGTGTGTGTGTGTAATGACCCTATATTTAGGCTTTTTTGTAGTCTTTGGGTCCTGTCGAGTTGCATCCACGGGAAGCTCCAAAATGTCGGTGTTGTGTGTGTGTGAGTAAAACTATTATTATTATGAAGTTACAGTTACGCAATAATAAACTTCTAAGCCGTATGAATGCAAATATTGCCATCAGTTTCAATAATACGAATGTCTATAACAGTAAAAAAAAAAAAAAAAAGGTAAAGTGTTCCCCTGTGCTTAGCACCACGCCATGAAGGCGTATAGGGGGTGTGGGGGTAACAGTATCCTTCTTATTTAATTTTTATTTAACACGTAGTGTTTTTTTTTGATACGGAAGAAACATGCATCAAATTATGTCAATATATTGTACATATATTCAGGTAGTGTTGTATTTTAAAAATTTCCAGCAGTAGAATTTCAGCAACTTCTTTGCAGGAGCGACTTATTGTTGACAAGAATTAATTGAAGTTACTGCTGCATAACATAATAAGTACGAGTATATTGCAAAATCATAGAGAAAATGTAGTGGGCGGAGGATGTCTATGCAATTTATCCTAGTGGGGGAATTTTCTTTAAGAGGATATTCTTAACTAGAGAGATAACATTCCAAAACCTTTCCCTCTTTGAGCACTGCTGCCTCTCCTGTGAAAAAATCTTGCGGGCGTCCTTGTCGAATTGTGTCATTACGAGGCAAATATTTTTTTCTTATTTTTGGGTTGCTTTCCTGTAACTTTTACCTAATTGGAAGGCGAGGATGAGTAATGAATAGATGAAATAGATGGACACCCGCAAAGGGACACAATGTCCAGGCGGGACTCGAGCCTTAAACCTTCTCTGGGTAGCGAGATCGTTACTGAACCAATTAACGTTCTCATCTATTTCTATTTTGAGGGCTTCCCGGATGGCGTAGTGGTGGCGTCATCGCCTTATAATCGAGGGATCCCAGGTTCGGTACCCGGTGGAGGCACGTAGTGGTTCGGATCCTACTTTAAACTGTAGGTACAGTCCCAATTTGCCTCAATGTGTATAAACTGGACTTAAAACCCCAATTCAATCAATCTGTTTTAATATTTCACGTCGCTTTTTGACATATACAGCAAACTAGGGCAATGAAATTAAAATGAAAGATGAAATAGATAAGACACACAATGATACACACCCATGCCTCAACCAAGGTTCGCTTCTGAGTTCATAGAGCGTTACGCTAGCGATTTCTCCAGGTAAGGGATATACGATAGACGATTTGACGTACACCGAGGAGGTTCATACCTGCAGTTGGGAACATTCAAATGGAAAGTAATTGCTTCCAGTTTCCGAAAGCGACATGGCTTTCATTGTTCGGTATAAGCCAATTTCGAGGGACAGATTTCTCCCAGATGTCAGAAAAATCTGCAGGTCCAGTAGTAGCGATCAGGTATTCGTTTACAGAAGTGCTTGTGCTGTTTGTCTTGAATACGAGTATTAAAGCGAGTAATTTTAGGTCGTATTACGTGTATTCGGTGCCTGTACCATGAATAAGCGTGCCAAAGGTAAACATTCTTGTGCTCCCCGATGGCGTAGTGGTGTCGTCATGGCCTTATAATCGAGGGATTCCGGGTTCGGTACCCGGTGGAGGCACGTAGTGGTTCGAATATGGAAAAAGTTATTCAATTTGAGATTGTGTTTGCATCCTTCCATGGGTCAACTGTTTCCAAGCAACATAAAGTTATGGGCACTCTAAAGACAGTACTTCAGTCAAAATTTCCTGAAGTTAACGAAAAGATTATTTCCCTGTATGTCAGAACAAGAACTTTTATTAGAATTCGACATTTGAATAAACTAATGAAACTCAAGTCCATGGAAGCAAGTGCAGCGAGAAAAAGACGACAGTGGGTAGCATCGTCTTCAAAATCATAAGTCTCCAGGAGGGGTAAGTTGTAATGAATTTTTATTCTTACTGATATTTATTTCCGCCTCGGCCTCCACCGTATAGTGATTAACAAATCACATTGCTAAACCAAGACAGAGGCCAGGCCTATTGTTCATGTATTTGTTATTTGACGTCGCTTTTTTACCACTTTTGGTTAATCGCGCCGATGAGTGTTGATCACATAAAATTGATGGAAGGCAGGCACAAAGAACATCAATGCCCACGACGTGACTCCAAGTCGGGAACTTCAGTGATGGGATTCAAAGTCGAACACGCGGTTGACCAGATTCGCCATCGACCTGGCACGAGTTTCTTTGAATTTATTAAGGGATTACGCTTTCCCACGACATTGCATTTTATCCATTTATTATTTATTTATTAATTTCTAAAAAACATATTTTGATGTTACGGTATTTTAAACACATCATTTTAGGTAGAATATTTCTGCAATTTTACCATAGTGTAAACTTTAATGTAAGCGAAAGCATGTGTGCATCACTAGTTAAAGATTTTCACATCTACAAAAAAAAAAAAAAGATATCCAAAACCCATTTTCACCTCACTCAAGGATTATGTTAATTCAATTCAAATTGTACGCGGGTTCAGTGCCATGAATCTAACCTTTACTCAACAGAATGAGATTGGTTCATAGAATGTATCGCCGAAAATCAATTTCGCTGATATCCCGTTGTCGCTGTTCTATTTTCATTAGATACGAGCTCCAATTACCACATTAATCCTTCGTTTTAAAAGTTATTCAAACACAAAAAAGTTATCGGCGGTCATTTTAAAGCTTTTTTTACTTCATTACTGTCTTCACTTGATTTTTTTTATTTTCTAAGAATTTTGGCGGGCTGCAGCCCCTTAAGCCCCCCCCTGCGTACACCAGTGCTTGCCACACTCGTCTAGCCTACGCTCCCATCAAATTTATCATTTCATCATTCATTTTTATTGTTGCGGTTACCCTAAACACGTAGAAAAGCGACAGCGACATATGTATACTAGATATATAAATTATAATGAACAAATTATTAATAACAAACATCTGTGAAAATTTGAAGGTATGAAGGATAATAAGTATTGGTGTGGTAGCGAAATATTTAATACGTAAAATTGTATTTATTTACCCATACGCAACTTCAGATTTCAATGTAGGGGCGATATAAGAGGATAGTCGTGATTACTTTTTGTTTGATTTGTATAACGCCATTTATTGTAATTGCGTGCTGTAAACTTCTTCATAATATTGCCTACGTCTTATTCCTTGCGTTTTGTTTATTATTCTGCTGCAAATGGTCAATAGAACCAAGATATGGACAATTAAAAATGAAAATATTTCCCGTAAGCTTCCATTGCTACGCGAGCCTCGCCACTTGACAGATCCCCTTGGTCACGTCACAGCTCGTTGCGGCTTCTGGCCAATGGTAGAGCTCCGTGTCTCGGAATGCTCTTCCTAAAATACTTCTATATTCCTTGTCGGCGGGTAGTAAACGGAAACGCGGAAAATGGGTTATAAGTGGTGTAGAATCTTTATATAAGTGCTTAAAAATTTCTAATCACTTCTCGAAATTTGGGAGATAGGACAATTTCAGAAATGTTCGAAGCACACAGCATTAATGCAGAACATAAGGACCTTATACACGATGTAGCATACGATTACTATGGCCAGCGAATGGCAACATGCTCCAGCGATCAGTCAGTGAAGGTATTTGATTTGTTCGGGTGGCTTGTTTCACTGCAATTTCAATTGATGTTTGTACAGACACGAAAGAAGTGTATTACAGTGTAGCTAACAATAGAATAACCTAGTTTTTGAACTTTGAAACTCATAGAAGTCACCCTAGCACGTTCATGACACCTCTGTCCACCCCCATATTTCTAACGTTTTTCACTGTTTCGTTGTATGATGAGAACATTACAGACGATGGAAAATATCTGGTGATTTTGAATGACAAAGGAGTGACATTTCCAGCTTTAATCTCACTTGAGTTTTTGTTTTAAGTCAACGTTATGCACAGATAGGCTAATCTGAACTGGACGTACAGCCGGTCCCCATGGTGGAGTGGTTAGTACATTACGCTATGACGTTTGTATTTGTGAGTGTCCATTCATCAATTTCGGTAAAACTACCAAAGCTGGGGATCCTGTGTAACTCCTTTAGGTATACCCTCTTTTATTCTGTAATTGTTTACATTCGTACTTATTCTGCATCGAGAAAGATTGTTTAACAAGGGATTTTGCTTTGTTTAACGAAATTAGTATCTATTGTCGACATATCGAGTAATTATTGTTCGTTCTTTTCTCGCTTCCTGAACATGCAAAATAGCGGGCAAATCTTGACTAGCGTTGTGTTTCAAACGGCAAAGCAGTGTTTCAACCTTCTTAACAGAAAAATTCCCGCATAGCCCCAAAAACCATTCTGGATCATATAACCATCCACGAATAGCCCCAAAAACCATTGACAATAGCCCCACGCACCACCACGGTTAGGTTAGGTTGGGCAATTGAGTTAAAAAACTGTTTGGAAACACCGGGGATTACATCATCAGATGCTCGCAACATCCGGTTGAAGTACATGGATGGAAATGCAAGCAACGGCTTTCGTGCATCGGACGGACATTATTATAGAAAAGACATGGATTAGCGGCCAAATACATTGAAAAATGCGAGAAAACACTTCTACGAACTTCCGAAATTACACACAACTCAATTCCGTAAGTACTTTCTCCTGTACATTTGAAGAAATCGGATTCCCGGCTTTGATAGTTTTACCATCAATTTCATCATATCATCACTCATCCCCATCTTCGCAAATTAGCACAAAGTGGCACAACAGCGAAGTAAAATAAAGCAAAGCAACTGGACGTACAGTTTATAATGGGATCCAAACACTATGTGCCTCCACTGCATGTCCAACATGAGACTTCTTGATTACAAGGTGAGGTCGTTCCACTACGCCATTGGGGAGGCTTGAATCTCAATTCTCTGCCTATTATTCATGCAGTTATCGTATCGTAGCTGGCAATGCCAAAGCAGAATTACTGAATGAATAATTTCAGAGGGAAATCTAAATGGTTCAATAACCTTTACCACCAACTGACCCAAAATAATGCCATACATTTGTTTTGGGAATGGAATGGGAACAGGTTACCTTACCTACTTTGTGGCTCTTTCAAAGACTATTTATGGTTTTAAAAAAATGTATGTCAAACATATTAACATGTGATGATGCACACATCTACACTCGATGTTTTAATATTTATTAACATTTAATAAAATGGTAACAGTACAGTATATCGGAAATACATTCTTCATTTTTACAGAAGAAACTCGGCATGAGTTTACAATACCGGACCACTCTCCAATTTCTATACAATTTTGCCTACTTAATTATTTCGGTGTCCTGATGACATATCTGTGGTTCATATTTGGCAGCCACTTGTTAAAATTGTACATTTACGTATAGAACTTGTAAAATAACTTTGCGATTTACCACGGTGATTGTCCATATACAGCAATTCGGAACCATCTTTCTTTCGCAATTCGTTAATGGTCTTCTTTACGCACAACAATCTTGCCTACGAGGTTAGGTTAGGCCTGTTAGGTTAGGTTCCATTAGCATAAATACAAAGGGAAATTAATATTTTAGCTAAGAGAAATATACCTTGTCTTGCATTTGATTTCTTCATGTTGGGAAAATGGCGCCTTCCGTGGAGCTATTGTTCTTATGGTAGGGTTACGTTACGTTAAGAAAACATAGTTTATTTCGTTTTTATCTCGATTTCCATACTTGACCGCCAATTATTACATGCAGATTCGTGATTAGGAGTTCACAATTAGTGAGTAGGCGAAATTTCATAGAAATTGGAGAGTGGTCCGGTATTGTAATCTCGTTCCGAAACTGCTTACGGAAATGAGTTTCTGCAAGCTTTCCAACGTTCGTCGAGGTATTTTCTTTCATCGTGGAATTTATTTGACCGGAAAATCATGTATTTTACAAGATAAATATCTCACTGACACACAATTGCCATTGCTTTCGCTACGTGAACTGCATGTTGCATACGTTTGACGACGTAATTCCCTGTCAGTATTTCCAACCCCCTTTTTTTCACTATGCTTGCCTAACCAAACCTTATTGGAAATGGTTCGTGAGGCTATCCGTGAATGGTTCGTGGGGCTATCCATCAGCTACCGTGCATAATGTGCAATTTCCACCGGTGACTAACACGATAGTAGGTATTTTTCAGTGAAGAAGGTTGGAAACACTGCATACCCACAACAGAGTCAAGATGTGGCCGCCATATTGTGTGTTACGGAAGCGAAGAAATGAATCAAAAAAATCACTCTGTATGTGAAAAATTGTGTTTGTTTTCGTGTAAAAAGCATAATGGCACCTTGAACTATGTTCTGCATTACACAATTGGTAAGTACGAACCATGCGAAACACAAAATATCCGATTTTAATGTGTTTCTGATATACCAAACTGGTACCAAAAAATTAACAAGTTGCTAGACTGTGAATGGTGTATCGTGAAGTTACAATTTACAGAGACTAAGAGTGAAATATTAATTTTTTTATTCAATTTTTTGCATATTTTATTTGAAGTTCCTGAAGTTGTGCCTGAGAGGACAGAGTGACAGAGTAAATATTTCATACTAGGTGAGAGAATAAACCATTAGGGTAAAGTGACATACCAAATTAGCCTATACATGGACATTAATTACCAAAAATTGCATAGCATGTTACAAATATTTTAAAAACCCATTACAATAAATGCTGGACCCGTATTTGATTTCCAAGTTTTTTTCTTAAGATTTTTATGAATTTATTCAATGTGGAGTTAACAGATGGATCTATCATTTCATACTTTAGGTTTGGGACCAAGATGAGCATGAAAACTGGCATAGCACCGCAAATTGGAAAGCTCACAGCGGATCTGTGTGGAAAGTAACATGGGCTCATCCAGAATTTGGACAAGTGCTTGCAACGTGTTCATTTGATAGAACTGCTGCAGTGTGGGAGGAGATAGGTAAGGATATTGGAGTAATTAAGTGGGCCGATTTTCTGATTTCTTGTTTCTAATCCTGTTACTAAGCATGAGATTGTTCTGCATCATATGAATTAGCAACACATTAACCTCACATGAATTCTTACCGCATCTTTGTTGTAATAATTCTTTTTTGGTCCCATGTTTTTCCATATACGTGTTTTACATGGAACGAATGTTTGTGAACCCTAGCCTAAATGGGCTAGTGTTGCCATCTTCAAAATATTTAACATATTTTGCATTTCCTTTGACACATCTAAGTAGAGAGTTCTTTACAGGTATGCACAAATAAAATAAAATTTTATTTACATCTTGTGATTTTGTTTTCTGTAAGAAAGATTAGTATTTCACTGTGAAAATACTTACGGAAGTGGGTTTAAGTACCTTAGTATTTCTGCACCTTCCTTGTTATTTACATGAAAATTGCAATTCCAGTAGCTAGAATTTACGAGTATGATGACTTCTACAACTAGTTTTCAAAGAGAGAGATTAAAAATATGTAACCACAATAATTGCACATATTTTTTTGCAGTTGGTGAAGGGAATCCAGGAGAAAGAAGCACAACACATTGGGTGCGCAGGACCAATCTAGTTGATTCCAGGACATCGGTTACGGATGTAAAATTTGCACCAAAGCATCTCGGTCTTCTGTTGGCCACTTGTTCAGCTGATGGAGTGGTTAGGATATACGAAGCTCCTGATGTTATGAATCTCAGCCAGTGGACTTTGCAACATGAAATATCCTGCAAATTGTCCTGTAGTTGCCTTAGCTGGAATGCATCTTTCTCCAGGTGAGATATTCATAATTTCTGTCTCCAAATTAAACATATACACAGGCTTCCCAGATTCGATATCCCTTGGAGGCACATAGTGGTTCAGATCCCGCCTCAATCTGTAGGTCTTGTCCCGATTAGCCTATCTGTGCATAAAGTGGACGTAAAGAAAAAAATATACATATTTTGAGCATGCTCATTTTTTGCAAAGTCAATTGAAACCACCTCAGTGACTTTCGGTATCAAGCTGTATGAATAATAGTTTTTCTTGTATGTACGCATTGCTTGCATTGTAGAATTATTATCTTGTAGTTTACGGTTATTACAAGCATAAGAGAACAGTTTTTCGTTGTGATGTTTCAGGAGAACTCGTGCTCCCTTCATGAGACATCTATTTTTATTTTGACTAAAGATACAGTTATAACAATGGTTAGCAATTTTTTAAACAAAAAGAAGCCATTATATAATGGATGCTGTCAATGTTACATTGTTGTAATATAGCAACCTAACTGTGAAGAAGCAGTGTTTTATTTTTATTTCAGATGCAATGAACGAAGCTTCCCAGACATTTAACTCTGTTTCCCGTCAATCTTTTTAATTACAGAAGAACACTGGAATAAATTAAATAATGAAAATGGCAACATAGATCCAGTATGGAGTTTTCTTTTTCACAAATGGAGTAAGCCACCATGTTGAAAATTTAATGTAACAGAAAACACCAAGAAAACAATGACGACTTTGAATTACCTGATGATATTTGGGATTCATAATTTTAAATAAAAAATAATGTGATCAAAATTTTTTATTTGAAATAAAAATAAAACTAAAACTAAACTAAAAATAAAATAAGTTGCTATATTACAACAATGTAACATTGACAACATCCATTATATAATGGCTTCTTTTTGTTTAAAAAATTGCTAACCATTGTTATAACTGTATCTTTAGTCAAAATAAAAATAAATGTCTGATGAAGGGAGCGTGAGTTCTCCTGAAACGTCACAAAGTGTAAGAGTAGCATTGAATAGCCTCAGTTCAAATAACAAGTCAATGCGATGAAACAATGATTCTGTAATGGCAACCACCATCTATTGTGGAAGATTGTGCATGGACTGTGATGACTTACAAAATATTCAACAGTGCCTACTTCCTGTGGGGGAGTGGTTAGCATAGTGTGCCATGATGGCTTGGGCATGGGTGTTCTTGTGAGTGTTCTCTCATTGATTTCATCATATTATCCTCATCGCGATTAGCCAAAAGTGGCAGGAAAGTAACTTAAAATAACTTAATTCAATCAATGAAAATATTTGGTGCTGACACACTGATTCAAATCATTTTTGTATTTTCAATTATCACTATTACTTTCGGTTCCTAACTGTACTACATATTTTAACAACCTCAATTTCTGAATTACATTTTACGGTTGATTCAATTCTTCAATGCTGGATGCTGATGTATGTTCGGTACCCTTGATCCTCTGTACCCCTGCGAAAAACGTGAAAATGTTTAGTGGTTTAGGAAGATTATCATTCATAAGAATATTTGTCGTTGTTTTTAACATGGCGAGATGCTTTACAAGTGAGTGATTAGCAATTTTGTGTGTGTGATTTATGACGTCATGCACAGCATGATCGACATCAGAGACCGGGTCTTATTAATCGTACGAGAGACAAACACTTTCGTGTTCGGATGGGGGTCTCCCGTATCTCACAACACTACGGCAACCTGTTGTACAGACGAGGATTGCCTACGTTGTTAGGTTAGTCTAGTTAGGTTTGGTTCCATTAGCATAAATACATTGCAAATTTATTTTTCATGGTAATGACATGGACATGACGTCATAACATGAAGGTGTTTAACTTTCGTGCTATAAGTGGAACCATCCAGCCCACGTTATCTACAGAGCACACGCTCTGTACATTGTGCGTAGTATGTGATTCGTCTGCCACTTGACTCATTTCGCCCCTGCAACCACGGAACAGGAACTGTATACTTTCAAGGCACGTATATAATTTATTTTGAAGAATTAGGTCATGATGATAATAATTACGTGTTATCATTGTACATGTTTCGATGATTTCTTGCGTGTATGACAAAAATTTCTTCAAAGAAGTTGGGAAAGTGGTGCGGGGTGCGAGAAATTCTACATGCTGTTGTCACATTTCGAGGGTAAATATCTCGCTTGTTTGTGATTTCAGCATGTTAAAATCACTTCCCAGCACCTTAAAACATCAAAATCTGCACGTTGAAGAAAAGAAAGTTTTAATTTTCAAGGGGGTACGGTCGGTCAACATGTTCCTTCTTCAGTTTCCTCTAATCATCATTGTGACTAATCTAATGAAGCTGAAAGTGACATAGAAACACAGAAAGATACAAAATACAGTGGAATTTTGATACTTGAAATGTTCAAAGAAAGAGTAAAATCGGAGAAAATTTTATAACATTTTGCCATGTTGGTACCTTTTATTAAGTTGTTGTTTTAAGTCCACTTTATGTACAGTAAGGCTAATCGGGACTGAACCTACAGTTTAAAGTGGGATCCGAACCATTTGTGCCTCCACCGGGTATCGAACCTGGGACCACCATGTTGGTACCATCAAAAAGCATATTACAGAAAAAAAGTAAAAAGGTTTCTTGTAATACTTTCCACAATTGTAATTGATGTAACTTTTGTGTCCTTTTTTCATAACTTTTGGTATTGTACTTATTGTAGCTTATAATCTCAACTTTATGTGAAACGTTTGCTTAGAAAGGTAGACAAGAAGGCATCCTCATCGGCCATGAAAAAGGCAGAGAAGGGTTCATTCACCTCTCTATTTCACACTTGACGCATAATTGCACCTTTCCATAACGCTCACTACCTTGGCTCTTTACCAAAGCTAAAATAACAATTATCTATGATGCACTGCAGATGTTAAAGTTTATGTGCAATTTGGTTTCCAAAGTGTTTTATCCCATGATTATTTATTTTACATATTGATGTACCAGAAGAAATAAATGTTATCTTCTTTTGCAGGCTGCACCCACCAATGTTTGCAGTTGGAAGTGACGACTCAACATCCTCTTCTGGGGGCAAAGTATTCATCTATGAATACAGTGACAATACAAGACGGTGGACTAAAACAGAAGCACTATCTAGTATTACCGATCCAGTTCATGATATTGCTTTTGCACCTAACTTGGGAAGGAGCTACCACCTCTTAGCCATTGCTACCAAGGATGTGAGGATAATAACATTGAAACCATACCAGTAAGAGCTACTTATCTTTTTCTATAGTTTGCACTTGCATTATATTACAGATAAGTGTGATCAGTTTATGTGTATATTTTGTATAACATGTACCTTGTATTATATACTTTAATAAGTTACTATTAATGTATGCTACATGAAGTACACAAAATTTATACCAAAAGCCTTTCTTTATTATTTTAAATGGGAAAAAAAATAAAATGAGGATCTCGATGATAGGTCTAATGTTATTGCTTTGTAATCAAGGGGTCCCAGGTTCAGTGTCTATAATGTTCTAGATGATTGTTGCATAATACAAGTTAGTAATACAAGCAAATACTTGAGAGAAATTTCTCTTGTTTAGCTTCATGTTAGTACGTATTTGATGTGATAATATTCAAGAAATGTGTTATGACTCGAGTTGGTTAGTAAAATTTAGGATTTATCTATTTGATGTGTTGAGTAATAACACAGTTAGACAAGCACTTTTAGTATTTAATTTTTTCTGAAAGATACTAATATGAATTGTAGATACAGTCAACTCTCGATTCAACGACCTTTTACAGTTCCCGGGAAAAGGGTCGTTATTGGAATTTGCCCCAATTTTCTGCTTAAACGGAGCTCAAAACGGACACAAAGATGCCTAGGAGATGGTAACACCATTTATCCTGGTAGTTATACAACCTGTTATGCACAGGATGTGTGTTGTGAGAAAGAAAATAGAACATGAAAACATTTTCACAAAAAAATAATTTAAAATAATGTTACTTTCTTTCAATTGTGCACAGTCGTTGCTTTTCTAGGAAATTCTTACAATTATAGTTCATGAGAAACCCGTTTGCACCAAGACCTATGGCAAGGAAAACAATCTCTCGCTTATTGCTAGAGAAACTCGAAGAATCTTGACACCAGTCACACTGGCGCCAGCTAAAGTCGGGAGATAATCGGGCAGAATGAATGTTGGATTTTATACTGGTCTACTGGAGCATTGTCTGTTACAATATTAACTGGTAAGATTAGATCTCTCGGGAGAAGCAACACAACCTTTCTAGGAAAAAAAAAAAAGGTGGGGCTGTAATTTTCGTTCTGGTTCGGCTGTGTAAAATACATCGCAAAAAAAAAGCCACGTTTTCTTTGCTTCAACCAACTTCATTCACCCTCCCCTCTTCCCCATTCAAGGGAGCAGTCCAAACTCCTTCCTTGACTTGCATTGTAATCCAGTGTGAAAAAGGAAACGTGCATCTTGCGATCTGTCTTCACCCAATGCGTATTCTAGGACACGTCATTAAACAGCGTCCCAGTCAAAAGTCATTTAGGTTTGGAATTGAATTTCACTTTAAATTGTATATTTAGTCCCGATTAGCCCATCAGCATAAAATGAACTGAAAACAAGCTTTATGAATCTGTGCATTTTTACATATCAAAATGGTAGATCGTTATTTACTCTCATGTTAATCGATGATTTAATGTTGGATTTAGGAGTATTCTCGATGTCAAACACCCATTCCTCCGAAAGTTTTCCCCTTGAATAATGTCTTTTTAATCGATCTCAGCGACCATTCCTACATTGAGCACTTTTTTTTTTCTTCACATGAATGGTTCTGAAGAAAAGCGGATGAGAATTAAATTTACAGTTTTGCTTATCAGAAGGTGCAGAACATGAAGTTATTTAACTCTTGTTTTCCTTTCTGGAGATCGAATTTCATTATCGTCAAATGAAGGCTGGAAGTTTGAGCAACAGGTGGCGGAAGAGAAAAATCCCAGCATTTTAAAGGTAACGCAACTGTCGAAGACTGAACTTTTAACATTAGTGTAAAGAAGATAGAAATGACCCTTGCTTTACGTTTTACCATGCAACAGACAATAATATGGGTAATATTTCCTATGCAGACAACAGCATAAAAAAAAAAAAAAGACCTGAATTCTGCAATTATCAACATTGCCGTGCACACCAGTGGCGGAGAATAAGCTGGGAAAAAGGGGGAGGGTTATTTTACTGTTTTTGTTCGTTTTCAAGAATATATCCAGAACTGGTTGGCCCATTTTAGACATCAAAGGAAAGGAAGAGGGGTGGGTCCACTTCCACCCTCGCCTGTAATCAGCCCATGTGCACACATGAGCAAGAAAATCGCCCCTCCCCCTCTTTGCTGACAGGAAAAAAGGGAGAAGTCAGTCAGCCAACGAAACACTTTTTTGGCAGATATTACGGCACAATTAGGAAAACGTATGAAGTGGGAAACTGGAGTTATGATGCACGTAAGATCGAAGTAAACTTTTGTGGAAACCTGGATGACAATGCATTAAGCGGGTTGACGATCTTTAGTTCGCCTATGTGGCTTTGATTATCTCTAACAGTTTCGCTTTTTTATGAAGTGTTGCAGGGAACAGAGAACACGTTTTGAATGAAAGCGGCTACTGGAAGTTGTCGGCTACAAGGCCGAGAGTTGCTCACTCACGGGAACCTACTGAAATATAGGTTAGAGCTGGACAGATGGGCCAGACTTCCAGGTGCCACCCATCTGTATTTTGGAACATTCCTGCGATCTTATCTCTCAAGGTGGTGTATTTATCGATGAAAGAGCTTGACCTGGCTTACACATTGGCAAAGACTGCAAGTTGGCAAAGACTGCAAGTCCAGCAGTCATTTCGGGCTGCTTCCCCCCTCCTCACCTTGGAGATTTCAGCAGCTCTTAGGACAAGTCAAGGTCGATTTAAACTAACATCCAAGCACATTCGATCTTCTCTTCTCGCGTTTCCAAGAGAAAGCGTGGCAAAACAAGCCTGGCGCGTTGGGTAGCAGCCGTCGGGTTCGGGGTAACATTGGTGCGCTTGAGGAAGGGGAGGGTAGATGTCAAGTGCTATTGGTTATCACTCAAGCATGGTGTAGTGGTTTCTATTTTTAGTTCAGGCCCAATTGTGAGTGGTGGAGCGTTTGTGAAGGGAATGAGTGGGAAAAAAACAACGCATTTTTTGGCCGATGTCCTTCAATGTTTCAACTTTTTTTTTTCCAAATTTTTCTACTTTTTTCTAAATTTTTCACGGTTTCCGGGAAAAGGGTCGTTACTTCGAGGGGGTCGTTATACCCGGGGTCGTAGAATCGTGAGTTGACTGTATTTATTTTTCCTATTTATTTATTTACTTTTTTCAGGGACAACCTAGTACTTCAGAGTGGTCTATCGAAGCTCGATATTCAGGTGACTGCTCAGTTTGATGATCATTATTCCACCGTCTGGAGGGTGTGCTGGAATGTAACTGGCACGATACTGGCATCGTCAGGAGATGATGGCTGTGTTCGGCTGTGGAAAGGTACAGGGCATTTGTTTTTCTGCTTGTGTAATGAACATTGACATCCTAAATTTCAGCTGAAATTTCTTGGCTGAAAAACCATCTTCTGGATCTTTTTCAATGAGAAAATAATATAGAGTTGCGTCCTTTTACTGTAGTGTTCTAGAAGAAATGTTATGGTACGTCAAACAACTTGAAATGTGCAAATAAACTAGCAAATTAATTTCAAGGTAAAAAAAATGTAATTTTGCCAATGCAATATATCTGTGATTTTGTAATTGAGTGTAAAATCATGCCAAATTGAAGTAAATTGTACAGAAAATTTTGAAAATGTGGTCACAGATCTTAAGGCTCAGCTGGACCTTTGGCATGCAAATGGGCGAATTTATTCAAATTTTCCTCTCCATTCGAAAAACTTCTTGGATATTTCAAAATATGAAACATTACATCAGCTTAGAATTCCTTCTAGAGCATTGACGTGAAATTTCGTGTAGTTTTCTTTCACTGTTGTCTAGATATTATCCTTAGTTTCGTTATTACATAAGTCTATTAAACTATTGATATCTAGACAACAATGAAACTATCTAGACAACAATGAAAGAAAACTACATGAAATTTCACGTCAATGCTCTAGAAGGAATTCTAAGCTGATGTAATGTTTCATATTTTGAAATATCCAAGACGTTTTTCGAAATGGAGAGGAAAATTTGAAAAGAATCGCCCATTTGCATGCCAAAGGTCCAGCCGAGCCTTAAAAGTAAAGAGCACCTATGGGTCCCTGGTTCGAATCCCAGCCTGGGCACGAGTGGTTTTTGTGAGTGCCCCTATGAAACGAATCAATATCCCATTCTTATCATTAGACCAATGGAGATATAAGTTAAGAGCCAATGAGTAAGACAATCTTTTGATATAATTTCAGATATTCCATTCCTTCTTATTTGAAGAGGAAGTTGTGGCATGTGTTATGTGTTGTTTGTGATTGTAAATAATAATTAAAATAATATTTTCCATCGCAAAGGCTAATCAATGCTTCGTATTATCTTTTTGCACTACAGCAAACTACCTGGACAGTTGGAAATGCATATCAGTTCTGAAAGGTGATGGAACACAAATGCAAAACGACCCAGCCTCAGCAGTGTTGCCTGCTCAGGGAACCCCAGTTGGAGGAATTACTTCTGCGGCTTCTTCTCATGGCACTACCAGGTATTATAAGCTCGGAGCTATTAGCCATCCAAATCAGGTTCCATGGCATTGAAACTAAAAGCTTACGATTTGTGAGGATTGCATTTAGAGGACAGTTTAGTATGAACTTAATGGTGATCTTTTTCAAGAAATGGTGGTTTCGTAATTATCATGTTTCTAGCTTCAATGTATATATGTATCTACTTTTGTAGATGTCATAGGTCATTTAGTATTTTTCTTTCTCTTTGGATGCGCTGTGCAGCTCATGCTTTACAATAAACAATTTTTTCTTACTTGTCTGTCCTATTTTCTCCTCTAGTGTTACAGCTTCTAGATATATGATTTCTGGATAATTTTTTGTGGAGGTTATCGATATGATCTGATTTTTGTGTGGGAGATTGTTACTAAATAATTGTGGTGATCGTATGTTGAACAGAATGTCCATTTCACGTCCCTTCCCCCATTTATATTACTTATTTCTTGAAACGAGGGAAAAAGATTAATATTGTAAAATAGCATTAGTATAAACATTATGCAGCTACATTCCAATATCAATGATAGTATGATTTAATTGTCAGAGTTGACTGAAATTAAACTACAAATGTAGACAAGTATCTAAATATATGTGTTGTTTAATTTCCATCATTTTGATGACAAATTTATACTCCTTTATGGAATAATTAGGAAAATTAACAGAAAACATTTTAGGTATAACACATCAAAACTGCATATGTGTACAACACCTCACAAATTTCTATGAATATGTGAAAAAGATAGGGTTTACTAAAAGCAAGCCAGTCAAGATAACATCTTATACTTTGTGATGACAAATATGTTGTTATTACTAAGCACAAACTTCCCTAAGGAACACTAAAACTGATCGTGTTTCAAAAATGAAACAGGAACCAGGAAAAGGTAAGTCTGACCAGATCAATTAGTGGCTGTTAGTGACATGTTGGTTGATTTAAAAATTTGCAGCTTATTTAACAGCCAGTGTGTGTACAAAAGAGGTCCCATGTAGCCTGATGGCTCTTGCCTTTGGTGTGAATGCCACTTTGAGCTCTAAAATTTCGATGTTCACCTATCTTCACAAGGACAATTGGGGAGCTACTTGACAGCAAAAGCTAGAAAACTGGTCTCCAAAGTCGGAATACAGCAGGAATCGGACTTGATATGCTGACTATGATCTCATTGCCCAATGACAAACCACTTGGCAGGTTTTGGTCCTATATGGGCTATTTGCACCACAGGGTTTGAGTTTCATGTATTTTATGGGTACGAAATTACATAATATATTCTTTTTAAAGTATGCTTCTAAATACCATATTTTGTGTGGTTTTTGATCGGGAAAAGCAACAAACAATTATATCTCGTATATAATGCACACTTTTAATTCAGATTCAAGAAATGGCTTTTTTAGTTGTAGGCCGTAAAGCTGTTGCTATTCCGATCAAAAGCGAGTGACATCATACCTATTCTATAACTATTGCTGTGTGGACCAAGAAAATATCATCTTTTGTATACATGATGAAAGTTGTGCGAATTACTCACAAATTTAATATAAATATATTAATAACTTACGTTTTGCGAGTATGTATCTAGGCAACTCCTGCAACGTTTCGGGATGCAACTGCTCCCTTCCTCAGGCTGCTCACGTTTAGGTTATGTGTAAATCATAACCACGTCGACCTCTCCATAGGTACAGGATATAGGATTGGTAAAAGATGTGTGGTTAAAAAACAATAAAAATCTAAAACCCATTACAGATGCACTTCATACTACCATGCTGTTTCCCCGATTAGAAACTGCTCCTTGGAATGTTAAAACATTAAAACTGTGAATAGCCACGGCTCGTGTGTGCTGCAATTGTAATACTCTGTGGAGTTTTAACATTCTAAGGAGCAGTTTGTAATCGGGGAAACAGCATGGTAGTATGAAGTGCATCTGTAATGGGTTTTAGATTTTTATTGTTTTTTAACCACACATCTTTTACCAATCCTATATCCTGTACCTATGGAGAGGTCGACGTGGTCATGGTTTACACATAACCTAAACGTGAGCAGCCTCAAGAAGGGAGCAGTTGCATCCCGAAACGTCGCAGGAGTTACCTAGATACATACTCTCAAAATGTAAGTTTTTAATATATTTATATTACTTTTGTATACAATGAGTAACCAACCCATGCCACCTCCATACTTTCATACTTTCCCTCCACTGTGTTTAGCATCCCAAAGCTTTCACTTCTGCAAACACCTTGTTTATTCTTTAGTGGAAGAAAGCGAGATCAATATTGTTATGGATTTGCAATGCTCAGGAAGTAGTTTTCTATAATTTCTCGCCCAACAAATATGGGTGATACACATTTTGTGTGACCGGGGGTGCATGTTTGAATTTTGCCCTGCTTTTCTCATTGTTGCAAAAATTTCTGTTAAAGTGAAAAATCATGGGAAATGACTAGACACACATATTTTTGGTAAGTAAAAATGCAAAATTTTGGTACAAAAACAGTCAATTTCAGGTTCAATAGCGGTAAATAAAATAAAATTTCGGTGTTTAGTGGTAAAAAAAATAGATCAAAAGCTGTATATAAAATTACATTTTGGTTTTAAAATTGTGAACGTAATCCAAAATTTGATATAAAAACTGCACTTATTACAATAAAAACATAACCCTTCTGATAGTACATTTATGTAGTTACCAGAATATTAAGTTTATTCCCGTATAAAGAGGTCCATTCTTGCTTCTCAGATATTTACAGTAGAATTAATCAATTTTCCGTGAATTGCTTAACTTGCAGGATAATTCAAACTTCAGAAAGTGTCACATTGGTAAATAAACTCTGAATTTCATGTACAGTGAGGTCACAAAGTGAGTGTACCCCTGCTGTATTTTGGACACTACGATGGTTATGGTTGAATGCTTGATATGAACACATGGTTTAAGTGTCCAGAACATTGGTATGGAGACAATCTTTTTCTTAGCACGGCCAAACTCTGCACCATATTTTGGCACACTTCACGATGCCAAGTGTGAATAAGACCTTTTTCCAGGCAGTGACGTTCCCCTCAATATGTTCTGAAGGGTCTCCAAGAACTCCCAGAGATGGTTAATCAATGACGCAGGTATGTGTTCATATCAAGTAATCAGACTATTACCATCGTAGTGTTGAAAATAAAGGGGGAGGGGGGAAGCCCACTTTGTGACGACCGTCTATTTAGCATTTTGAAGTTCATTTCATGACAAAACCGGGAAGGAAAATGCACCTCACAGCTTTCAGAAACATTAAAAATTAACATTAGGTGTTATTTTTACATTTCGTGTTTTCGTCAAAAACTAAATATGCATGCCCCTAGAAATGGTAATTTCAATTTTATTTTATTTAATTCCTAAAGAAATCCAATGTGGTAATTTGTGCCTGGTGATATATATGTGTTATATGCAGTGACATAGTAAATCCATGCGTGGTTTTACTATTGGCTGTCCTAATTATTCTGTTTATATAATATGCACCACAGTTTCTGGGGGTAAATATTTTGGGGAAAAAAATTGCACATTATATATGAGTAAATACGGAATGTTTCTTTTTTCAAAATCAATGCATACAAGAACAATTTGTACGTTTATGAAGGAGCTAAATATTGAAGGTATTTTACTGGTAATTAAGCATGGATTGAGCATTCATTTCATTCTCTAACGCAAAAAGTGAACTTTCTTGAAGGTTAAGACTCAGCTGGACCTG
Source organism: Lepisma saccharinum (assembly GCF_977018435.1). Taxonomy (NCBI): domain Eukaryota; kingdom Metazoa; phylum Arthropoda; class Insecta; order Zygentoma; family Lepismatidae; genus Lepisma; species Lepisma saccharinum. The sequence continues at coordinate 41,825,353 of NC_139245.1, forward strand.
TGGCTGAGGGTAGTTTTTCGAATTTTCATTTGCGAAAAATCGTTTTGTTATGGTGTTTCAAAACCTGAAAAATTACGAGGGGCGTTTGCAAATGATTTAGACTGGGGCTGGTATTCGAATCCCGGGATAGGCAAGTCGGCGACAATACGGTAGTCTGAAAGAGTCGACCTTGAAGAGTGAAAAATGATGCAGGAGGCTGGTAGATGTCAGGAGTAGTGTGACTATCGTCCCATTTTACGGGCAACCTGTGTGGCGTCACTGCCAGAGGTTCTTGTGGAAAGAAGGAAATAGGCCAGCAACCATTTACAGCAGATTGCGCACAGTGTGTGGTGACAGTGGCACGTGCTGAATCTTGGTTTCCATCATTACGTGCCGGAAATGAAGCAGCAGCCCTTGCATTGGAAGCACAAGGGCAGTCCTGTACCCAAGGAGTTCCTGTTCACTTGATTCTGTGGAAAGAAAATGGCAATGGTTTTCTGGGACGAACATGTCATCCTCATGGTGGATCTGCTCCCGCCGAACATGACTATCAACAGTGATGTGTATTGTGCTTCTCTACAGAAGTTACGTCGCCGAATACAGCAATATCGGAAAGGAAAGTGGACCAAGAATGTCCTGTTGCTCCATGACAATGCCTGTCTGCATACCAGCCACCGCACTGAGGATAAGCTGAGATCACTGTGTTGGCAGATTCTTCTAACTCACCAGACCTCGCACTGAGTAACTACATTCTCTTCAATGAAATTAAGAATCTTCTACGTGGTGTCAGGTTTCTGGACAATGATGCCTGGGTACGTGACACCCCAAGAGATTGGTACCATGCGACCATACAAAAGCTGCCGGAGAGGTGGCAACGTTGCATCTGCTCTTCAGGGAGAATACGTGGAAAGGGCTGAAGCCTAACCTGGGAGCTTGGACCATACACGACATGGTACGTGTCATGAGTTTAAATCATTTGTAAACGCATCTGCTTAGAATTCCTCCTAGAATAGTCACGTGAATCTTTGTGTGGTTTGTTTTTGTTGTTATCTATAGTTTTGTGGCTGCATAAGTCTTATTAAACTATTAATAACATCTAGACAAGAATGAAAGCAAACTACATGAATATTGCATGAATGTTGATGTAATTTTCAGATTTTGGAATACAACAAAACTATTTTTCATACAGAGATGAAATTTCAGAAAGAGCTGCCCTGGGGTCTGCCAAAAGTCCAGCCAAACCTTAATTCTAAACAAATGCAACAAAAATATATCTCATTTACTCCATTGTTTATTCATTAGTGAGGTGGATATGTGTGTATAGATTGATTATATTGGTCACGGACTGAAATTTCTCCCCCTGTGCTGATGATGTATTGATAACACACTAGCTCTGTGTTTGATCTCAGCAGAGAAACATTACGCCGTGGTTCAGATCACATTTTGAACTATTAATCTGGTCCCAATTAGCCTATCTGAGCATAAAGTGAATTTAAGACAAACGGACCTGGAAATGGAGAAATCTATGATTGAATATCAGGGATTATTACGTATGATTGTTCTACATGCCATAATCATGGATTTTTCACGTATCTGTAAACATTAATTTGTAACAACATAAATATTTTCAAATGGTGCCTCTTGCAACTGGAATCAATGCTTTCCATTATTTCACTCTTAAAGTATTACATGTGGAATGGATGAAGCTGTACTGTTATCTACATTGATGTATCAGTTTATGCATAAAATAGCCGATAATTTTACTGGCTTGACTTTTTTAAATATATAAATAGCCTGAAACTTTGTTTAAAATTCTGCCACTTCATTATTATTTTTACAAATATAAAGAGATACCTGTATAATTCATGTGCCCTGTTTTTTTAAATATAGTTTCTTTTTCAAAACAAAATATATTGTACACACATGGTTATGTACATTAAGGAGGTGCTCGGACCGTTTGGATTCTTTATATGAACATTTGACATTTTTTATGAGACAGGGTGGCTCCTCATCGGGAATTCCTTGAATTCTGGGAATTCTGCGTGAATTATTGACTGGGAATTATGCATGAATTGTACATGAATTTTTCTCCTTAGACGTGTAAAACTGCGACTGTTATTAATCCAAATCCCATTGAATTTATACATATTTATAAGTGCCCTGAGGCAAGTTTTTCACAATTTAGATTTTATTTTTATCAATGAAGAAGAAGAAAGCTGCATGGAAAATAAAATTGAATTCTCTCAATCTGTTTACTTTGTTATTGTACTTTGCACAACAATCTACCTGACAGATGGAAGTTTATTGCAAGAAATTGATTAGGTAAATTTGAGATTGAAATTCTTGTACAATTATTTTTCGAAGATCAGTATCTTTGATAACATTTGTGACTTGTGTTTGTAGAGGTATTTCGCGTCTGAGTATGTTCTGAGTATATGAAATGGTAAATGAAAACTCTGCATCTTAAATTGGATGTTTTAAGTAGTATATATACTGTTTAATTGAATTGAATTAGAATTTTTGGATACATTGGAATCACACGAACCCTTTATATCGTTAATATATTCGTGTGTGTCGTTGGTGAGAGGCGGTAATATGTAAAGTTGAAATAGAGATAACATTATCTTGTACCATTTAATTTTTGGAAACTTCGCCTCGAAAACCGGGAATTATACTTGAATTTTATCATGACACACTAGAGTAGCCACCCTGTGAGATCATTGTCTAAATTTATTGACAATGGTAAGTGTTACAGAATAATCTGGAATATTACCTGAAACGTAGACAATTTGTGAAAAAATGGGGAATTTTTGTTCAGGCAAAATGTGTGGAAAATGATAATATACCACACAAGACTGGCGTGTCACTGACAATAGAGAAATGTCTTTACTGTACTGTCCGTAACCTAACTTCCCCTGTCTAATATCTGGCCTATATTTCGCAGCCACTCTTCAATGCAACTATCGACTAGACCAATTTCTGAATCTAACTCTCTCTTGCAACCAGTTATGTTCATAAAATCAGCAATACCAACATTCCTTCAAAACCCTATTCTCCAGTCTCAGGGTCACTGGTTTTCAGAGCAAGGAAAAGACGACAGAAGACCTAACTGAACTTCAGGATAAAAAAACTCCAAAAATTTAGTTTTCTGAATTTATATTTGCCATGTGCAATCCAACTTTAAGTTCTATTACGTTCAATATGTATTCTTGAAACTAACAGCAACAAAAGGATAACAATACAGTGCTTTTAAACTTTGATATGTATTTAATTTGGTAAATAATTATTTTTGCAACAGGCAATTTGCATCCTGTTTTATATTTTAAATTGAATTCTACATGATGTGAATACGTTGGCATGCCCAAGTCTGATTGATGTGGGTGTACCCTTTTCCCTAGATCCTCTGAAATAAGGAAACTGGTCAGATAAAACAAAGATGTACCCTCCTCCTTCTTGGGCATGTCATTACTCGAATAGAGCTTGATTTTGGATGTACATTTTGCAATTGTGTACATAATTGTTAAAATTATTCCATTGAGTCATGGGTAACATTTGCTACATAGGCATTAATTTTCACAGCTAATCTTTCATTGTGTGTATGTATGTACCCTGTGAGTGAATGTGTGTTTCATATACTATTTTTTTGAAGGCATTATTTTTTTATTATTTATAGTTAGTTTTGGAGAATGTCTCAAATTTCTTAGGGCTTGGTAAAAGTTCCATTGTTTACATGCTTACTACCATTGTTATGTCTATAGCATGCCTGAAATATAGACAATTGCCTACAAGGGTAATATCTCTTTCTTCTTGTAACCAATGTATGTAGTAGTATTTTTAGTGGAACAGACTATTTTTATGTGCACAAATTGCATGTCTAGGTAATTTTTCACGTTTATTCTTCATTCATGGTGACTATATTGTTCCAATGTAGAGCAGTTTCCAATTACTGTATTAGAGATTATGGAATTTTAATCATATGTGTTACAAGGATGATGTACATAATTTGATTTTTTTGGGCATACCTTTAGCAAGTGTATCATGCCGTACTTCTAAAAAATTCTGTACTTCTCTGAATATTTTCATTGCTATTTGTGCAATCACAGGTAGGAACTTTTTTATTGGCCAAGAACTTTCAAGTGAGTTGTCAGTCAGTAGAATACTGCCAATAGGTATTCTCAAAAGTTACTTTCAAAGGCTTTCAAGCATAGATCTGTTCATTAAAGACAATAAGCTACATGTCTTTCAACATGATGGTGATTTGTTAACATTGTAAATGACCAAATTATGTGTTTCATTTTAATCTTTGTACATTACCAATCATTGGACCAATCGTGATCATGAGGATGAATGGCGAATTGATGAAATAGATGAGAAATTGAACACAAGTAACTAACTCAAACCACTACATGACGGAAGCTGGCATATTGGTAAATAACTGTTTGTGACCTGGAAATAACAGAGGTTATCATAACTATTTTGCAATATCTCAGACAAGCAAAGAAAAATAATAATATCTATGTTAGGTAAGCTTAAAAGTAGCAGAAGTTAACCCTTTACCTTCTGAAGAACGGAACCTATAAACTTCCTTGGTTCCATACACCAAATAACTACCACAATGTAGGTTTTAGTTTCTGACATTTGGAGTATTATAGACACCATGTAACATGCACGGATGTTGTTTCCTGAATGAAAGTCCAATTTAACTTCAATAATTGCTTTTTAAAAATAATAATTTTGTTCATAAGTTGCTTTTTGTCCCCTGCAATAACCATATGCACTTTTACATAATTGCTTAATTTTTGTTTTTTGATCCCTTGTGAATGCCATGTATGCATGTTTGTAACTCTGCATTATTTATTTGTTCTAGCATGTTGCAAGAATCAGTGGAAAAACAGAAGAGTTTATTAAACCCATTTATATTTAGACTAAGCAAGAGTTTTAACTCTGTTTAAGAAATTAATGACAGCTTTGTGATTTGAAAGAGGCTGTGAATTCAGTATTATCCTTGCTGCATTTTCTGATGTGCAAAGCACTGTGTAGTAACATGCAAAATGTAAGTTAATTTATATGTATTAGCTTCTGAGATGAAAAAAGAAGTGCATGGTGTGTGTTGCTTTACAAGGAGTCATCTTTAAAAAAAAGTGGATCATTATATCTGCTAGTTCGTTTTGGCACCAGTGTTGTTACAACACTAAAACTTAAAGAAACATACATAATGTTAGAAACGTTTACAGAATTTCACAACATGACCATTCTCTTTGGAACATTAGAATTTTATAACAGTGTCAGGTTTCTAAATTGTGGAAAGAACACCTGTTTCTTAACGTTCTCAAAATATACAAAGGTTGGAATGACAAACTTTTTGTCAGATAGTAATTTGAGTGCCAAGTTGTAAAATGCAAGGGCCAGTCAATAATTATCTGCACTTTAGCTGTAATAGTTCTTTAGGTTGTCCATACTGTTTTGTAACTGCTGTAAAGGGGGCTCATATTGACGGGTTAAAACATGTTCTATTTCTACTGTTTTTCTGTCGCAAGACAAAAGCAGGATCTACCAACCAGAATGCTAGTGGATACTGTGAACAGAGTCCGTTATTCCGGGAAATTATCGTTATTAGATGCAAAATCTACAAAATGCGATCCTTTCATTTTTATTGTAACAATTAATGAAGTACAGTAGAGCGTCGATTATCCGAACGACCGCTTAACCGAACTGTGTACTCGCTCACTTTCAGATATCTGTAATGAAAAAAGTACGTGACTTAGCTGCTCGTAAGCGTGTAGGCTTGCTTAGACAGACCAAAATAAAGGATTTTTTTAAACGTTAATTTTGTGTACTGTGTGTATTGTTCATGCAAAATGCGTATGTAATATGTACATATTTTTGTTTAATAAACTGTACCACATACTATATATTCCTACTAAAGTTGCCTTTGTACGTTTTATGAATAAATTTACTGTACAGTACTTCTTTTTGGCAAATAAACATGTACAGTTCGATTATCCGAACAAACCAGTTTTCCGAACACCCATGTCCCCCAATTACTTCGGATAATCGACGCTCTACTGTATTTAACAATCAACACCAACTTCAAACTATTTACAACCAAAAATTAATTATTTTACAACCCTCTATTTCATAATCAAATATCCTTATAAACAAATCATTTAGCAAGATGGGTCGCTTTGGGTGAATTTAAATAATCTAGTATTAAGACATGAATGTGAATAGTGAGTGAGGCTATGTGATTGAGAATTATAGAAAGGGTTTCTATAAACCTAAAGAAAATGTAATATATTATTTTAATTTGGTGATAATCAACCATACTAATAAGTTAATTATGAAAGAAACTAGTACAACATAAAGGAAACCCCGCCTACCTAAATCCCCATCCTATAATCATACTCACCATTCATGTGAATAATAGGTGCTAAAGGGTGCATCACTGGAACGGACGGTTTTCAAATGGGGATCTCGAAGCAGGGAGAGATGTAGAGATGAAAGTGGGGTGGCATTGAGCTTGCTCGGCCATGCCATTTTTGGCACGGTTCGGATCGGCTCGGCGTGGCAGCAAGAAGAAATAGAGAGAGCGTGTGCGACGTCAGCTGAAGCCAAAATAGTTTGTTGGGTGGTGCCATCCGCCTGTTGCATCCACTTGTTAACATTCAGAGAGAGGGAATTTCGTCAGGAAAAATAAGGCTGCTCACTATGTTTCTTTATGTTTAAATCCTCAGAAACAATAAGATTCTGTTGAATTGAGGTTCAGTGAAAGCACAATACGGCGAATCTTGCACAATGATTTGGAATTCCGTCCGTACAAACGTACATAAAATTAGGAGAGGTGGTCAGAATTGAAAATAAACCAATAAATAGAAACATGTATGAAGTAGCATTTATTTGCAAAAACAGGAATAATAAATTGAATAGGGATGATGGAAATGTTGATGAATTATGGATTAAGATGTTCAAGAAAAAGTATCAGTTTTCAGATCACTCCAGCCGTAATCAACACAACCCGCGAGATCCAGGATTTCAAGTTTAAAATGAGGTAGTAATGGGGGATAGGAGCGGGAGGGAAGTGGGCGGGGGCAGGAGTCTGGCAACTTCCGGCATTCAGTGAGAAGCCAAACCTGTCGCCATATGGTCATGCGTGGCACGATGTGGGGTTTTAACGTGTTAATGTGATGAAGTTTCTTATGGTTCATTTTTAGATTCGAAGTTCTTACAAGGGAGAGATGGAAATATGAAGTTTTATGTGTACAGGAGCCAGTTGTTACGAAATTACCTTTTTATCCATAATTTTTACCATTACCTTACCCTTGTCTCATATTCTAATTGGCGTGACCATGAAGTGATTCCACTCGCCAAGATTGTGAACCTGATGAAGGGACTGTTGTGTCTTGAAACGTTGTTTTTTATAAAACTTATACTCACAAATCATAAGTAGTTCATTTTACAGTATTTTTAAGTACTTTTATTATATGGTCATGAGTAAGTCGCACACACCTTAAATATGAGGCCGTACAAACTTGTGACCGTGCAGAAGTTACCCGAAGAAGATTATCCACAACATTCAGCCTTCTCCAGGAACATGCTCACCATTTTCGCAAACATGAAGATGCCATCCTTACGATGGGTGCAACTGACATTGCGTGTCCTGCTGTCACCCCGTGCAGAGCCCATCCCAGCCGAGCCGATCCGAACTGTGCCGAAAATGGCATGGGCGAGCTAGTTCAATGCCTCTCTACCCCCTCTCCCTGCTTCGAGATCCTCATTTGTTTCCCGTGATGCATCCTGTATTTCTTATCGTGACCCTCTTCCCATGACTGTACTTCAAGACAAGCATGTTCATTCTCTGCTCGAGGCTTCGAGCGTGTGCCTATCAGATTAAGGCATGATATCACCCAATGATAACAGCTCATTTGTGGGCAGTCTGTTATAACACGTGTCAGTGTGTGCATTTGTCATTGCTTAAGCTCACATTTGACCTTATAATTCATTTTTTTTCTTGTTGCAGGGTAAACATGGCCATGCCACTATTCATTTGCACCAAATAAGAACAAAGGATCTGTATTTGAGGTCTGAAGGTGTACCAAGAGCTGAAATCCACCAAAGGTTTGCATCACAATATGGGGAAAGTGCTGTATTATGGCAAAGTGTGTGGAGTTCAAAAACGAAGTGTTAAGCATGAAGAACGAGCAGGATATCCATTCACATTCTCTACTGACAACACATTAAGCAAGGTCTTGTCTTGATTCTCACAAACCGAAGTGTGACTATTGATAAAGTGGCAAGTCATCTGCAAATTAGTTCCCCATATTGTGATGCAAACCTTCAGTAGATTTTGGCCCCTGGCCACAAAATTACTGCACTCTGTTCTCTTTGAGTGCAAAAAGAGTGTGGCACAGCCTTTTTAAACTCGCAACAACAAGAAAGGAGCCATGAAGGTTAATATGCATCAAAGTAACAAGAAATGTATAGTCTACCAACATGCATGCACAGAAAGGAGTATGGCCAACCTAAATAAAATTACACCAAAATTGCAGATAATTATTGACTGATCCTCGTACAATACCATTTTTTTAGTACAATTAAATATTCTACGCTTTGGTAATTTTAGAATGTTAACAATAAGGGGAAGAATGAAACAATATACATTTACTGAATTAATAATAATGATACAAGTTAAGACTTTCTAAACATTAGGCTCTTCGTACTGTGTAAAAAGATACTGTGTATGATCATAAAACTTCTAATTTAAAATATATGAATAGCAAAATGTAACACATTAGAAGGCATGAAGTTAATTAATAGCTTTGTTTAAATGTTACACTACCGATGGCGTAGTGGTAACATCGTCACTTGGTAATCAGGGGGTCCCAGGTTTGATACCCGATGGAGGCACATTGTGGTTCAGATCCCACTTTAAACTGTAGGTCCAGTCCCGATTAGCCTGTCTGTGTATAAAGTGGACTTAAAACAAAAAAACTCAAAACTCGCACACACCTACACTTCTTTTTTCTTTAATTTGCAAACACATTTGGAAGTTGATGTTTCTCAGATAAAGAACATCATGTTTCTGAATGAAAGCAAAAATTGATAGTAACCAAAGTATTTGTAATATTTTTCATAAATCCTTGATTCTGTTCTTTATTTATTATTTTATTTATATTGTCAGTAATAATTTGTGCAATCATATTATGTTCCTATAATAGTATTATATCATGTGCAAATGAAATAACATAAAAGAATTACATACTGAACATAGAAACCTGTTGATTACTAGTGTAAGGGAAAATTGGGTAATGTGATACTAGAAATGGAAAAGAACAACTGCAAAATTATAAATGGTAAGAAACTATAGAATTTCTATAAAATATTTCAAGAATATATTTTGCATAATAAAAGCATAAATAGGACCATAATGTTCTTTGAATTTATTGTGTATATATATTCATATGGCTCTGTTATGTGTAAGAAACAGAAGGAAGTTGAAAGTGATTAAAAATGCTTAATGAACCTTTGTTTATGTAAAGAAATGATTATAGTAATTGAATTTGATAGCCTTCTATGTTCAGTGAGTGTTGAAAGTAATGTTACTATGCATCACCTATCTTTGCCTACAACTAATGTATGATTTATTTGAAGTATTTATAAAATGAAAAGAGTTATAACTAACTACCATTGCAAGGCTTGTTTGCATGTATTGCACAGTACATGTAGAAGTAGTGTTGATGGGAGAATTTTTATACAGTATTATATTGTAACATTTTGAGCAAAACTAACCTCAGGTAACTAGTAGCAGCATGCCAAGACTGTACAACATGCTTTATTAGGGTAAATATATGTATTTTGTATTTGTGCCTGTCACATAGATTGCTGATGATACTTAATGGCATTGCATTTTATATAAGAAAAGGTTATGTAGGAATCTCAAGCATTTATCACTATGTTTAGATACGTAAAGCATATGATTTGAACTATAACAATGGTAGTAAAATTAAGAAATTCACATGCTTAAAAGACTAGAAGATTTTTCCTATGTTCTGTGAAAATAAGCATTTAGCATTTCAAATGTGATGGTTTCTTTCTGTTCTACTGTGTGACTGTGTGTGTGTGTCTACTCCTCAGTAGGGCTGTGTGATATCGATATCAAGTTGATATATCGAAGTTCGATATCAATGATACCGATAATATCTATATCAAAAATATCAATATTGACGCTACCGAAAATAATAACGATGATCGTGGCAATACTGACACATCTATATCTTTCAATTTGAAATTTCGTCCCTGCCCTCTTCTGTAGTTGTCAAAACTATGCATCAAACATGTTATTACAAAATATTTTATATTTTGTGCTGTGTATATGCTGTATATCGAGGTGAGATCAAGAATGAGACAGTCATTTACAACTTGAGACCGAGTTCTATGAAGTAGGAACCTTGTTATTTTAATGGTTGCTGCACGTATTTGCTTTCCATGTTAGAGGCAATCTCTCATCATTCACCTCCCAAATTCTGTCCCTCCATGGTGAGCACATTACTTGATAACTTAACATCCTTATGCTTGACTTTACTTGTACGTAAGGATTGCAACACCAACATACGTCGATAATATTGATACCGAATATCAACATATCAATATTTTTACGATATCGACGCTTTGATTTTTTTAAAATATCGACTCAATATCGAAATATCGCACAGCCCTACTCCCCACTCTCTCATTATGATTTTTTTCAGCATCCTGTTTCCTAATGTATAATTGTGTTAGTCCAAATATTTCTTTTTATGTATGCAAATAAAAACTTAGTCCTAGAGAGAAAAGTAAGGGCCCCATACATTCTTCATCGGTCATTTTTGGAAGTAATGAGATCAACACTACACACTGACTAGGTTTTGCCCTCCCACCTCGCTGGTATCCATTTATTCGAGGCTGGATAAACTCCAGAGCAGGGACAAGGCCAGAAAAATTTCATCCTCAGATCACCCATCCCAAGAATTGAACCTGTGTTTCCCACATTGCAGTCAGACACACTACCGACTGGACCACCACAGAGGGTGAAGGTGAAAAGTTAATTTTTCATAAAGTATTGTTCTCTTTTATTTTTTTATTGTTCTAATTACTCAAACATGGGGAACTCTATGAGCATGGCCTTTTAACCTCCTCAATGCTGAAGAAAATGGGGTAAAAATTTACCATTTTTATTATACCAATTTACTCTGCCATTCATAGTTCCCAGGATATTAAATTTTAGTTACTGCAGTGCATAATTTCAAATTCCATACTGAAAACAGTCCCAACATCTAGAGAAACCTTCCTAGTCATAATAACAATAAAGTATTAGAATTATTTCCTTCATTTTACCTTTTTCTGAAAAACAATTGATGTGTCGTATCAGTAGTAGTCACCAAATTTCCATGTGTAAGTGGACAGCATGAAATCAGTTAGTCTTCGATTTAAAATATTCACAAAATTTTATGTTCTTCCTTTAACTGTTTTGCCACAGTAAGATCAACAGATAAGTTTCATAAGCCATTTTAAAGTTTTATTTTATTTATTTACTTTGGTCTTCCAAGAAACCTAAAATTGATTTTATTGTAAATTAAATGCTGAACTATGATAATTCGAATCTATTTTTAAAAACAATGTTTAGAAATTCGATCCAATCACGTCCAATAATGACATATATTTTTAATATTCCATACTTTTGCTTGTATTTTTTACAAGAGCCACAGTAACTCAGTCGTTAGGTCGTCTGACTACCATGCAGGAAAGAACTGTTTTTTTTTCTCCATCTGTTCAAGTGGCTTCGGCGCCCACCCAGTGTCGTATAAAGTGTGCACCTGAAGGAAACACTGTGGGTCAAGACAGTCAGGGACATGGTGCTGATCACATCAACCCACACCTTCGGCCGTGATCAAGAAAGTGTGGGGCCTAACTCCACACCCCCTGTACACCTTCATGCACACGGGAGCATTTTTTTTCTTCTTTTTTTTCAACTTGTAGCTGCAAGTGAGGTGTAAATGTCTTTGAAACATACTGCGATCACTATTATTACAGTTTTAATAATAATTGACAACCACGAGTGCTGTCGTGTAGTCAAAATGGCTGATGCTCTTGCCTTTGGAGCTCCAAACTTTCAGTTTTTGACTCCGCATCATGAGAACAGTCGCAGGTTAGATTCAATTTAACTCACCATGAGAACAGTAGGGAAACTGCTTGAAAAGAAGAAGTAGCAGGATCTGGTGTAAAATGTCAGGAAACAGCAGTGAATGAGACACTATGTGCTGAATATGCATCACCCAATGAAAAAGCTGCTTGGCAGGCCATGACCATCAAACAAGTGTTGCACCACAGAGGAGATCTATCATAGTTTCAAGTTTTCAATCAGCAACAGATATTTTCTATTTCTCATTCAATCTAATAGAGACGTAGCCTACAAGTTTGGCATGGTGACTATTTAGTGAATATTTAATTTATTTTGCTCCATGATTGTAAGGTTAATCACCCATTGGAACTTTTGTCATATGACTGATCAATATTTTTGACACTAAAGTTTTCTGTAAAATACACATTTGTTTTTGCCAGAGATTTGCTGAAAAGGTCTGTTTTAATATATTTTTTTATTTAAAAGATGGATGATTTTGCTTTGAAGTGGACATTTAATACATTTTTTAAAAATAAATTAGTGTTTGTTTATGAAGGATGACCAAATTAATGAGCCTTCATAGTTTTTACTGCCTGTTTGTCTTCAAGAAAGTCTACAACACTTAAAATAAATGTTGTCATATTTTATGTAAATGACCACTCATCTCTCATATTAGCACATAAAGAGGAAGGTAGCAAATATTGAGTTTCCTCTCAAATTTCTTAATCTGCACAACTTTCAGAGTGAATTTAACAGGATTTTTAAAATGGCAGTAATTGTGTCCATTTAATATGGAATACACTTAGTAGTACTCTATTGCAATTACACTTTAATTTATTTTTGTTCTGTTGAACTAATGTTGTAATTATGGTAACGCAAAGTTCTGTTGTCAGTTTTATTTAATTTTCATAAAGATAAAATGATTATTTGTATGAATGTGCAATAAAGTATTATAGTTTATTTGATCTTTTTAATCACTACCTTTATATTGAGATAGTGTAACATCATTCTGCACACACTATTTGTAAAAATGTATTTGAAACTAAATACTTTGTAGACTCCCATCTCCAACCCCTTGTCCATGCCCTGCCCTCATACCTACATGGCACTAACCACCTCCTTGACATCATCCACAACTTACCACCCAAAGAAACTTTTCAGATCCAAATTTAAGCAAAATGAAAACAATATTGATTTAATGTGGCGTAAAAATTTTCATTTACAATATTTTTTCATTTAGACTATTCGCCATTCAGTGGCCAACTCCAGCCAGCCCGTAGCTAAAACTCTGAACTTGAGAAGAATGAAAGATATTGCGAGCAAGAAAATTCTACGAAATGTAGTTTTATTTGTATAAAATTTAAAATCGAGGGGGCAGATGCAGCTCTGTGCCTCCTGCAGGTGCTCTTGGCCGTCTGGAAGAAATAATAATGCAAGAATGACGCAAAAACTTGAGTAACCTTTTGTCCTGCTACTCTTAGATTCTACTAGTCTTGCTTTCCTTTACTTCCATGTTTGCCTCCCTAAAATTGATTTCCGTCCAAGGTTGGAGGGCGATGCCCACTGGGATTGGGCCAGTGCACCCCCTTCCCCCGTAGTTGCTTTGAACTTGCATCGACTTGAAAATACTTAATTTTATTTGAGTATAATATCATTTAATAACGGTGATAAGATTACTCTACCCTACATTTCTAGGTGAAAATATAATAATATAGGGAGATAGACGTCTGGAAGAAGGGCAAGGATGGCCACATCTAATGATTAGAAAACGAATGTCAACCTAAAAGAGTTCTATACGCTGACTACATGCCATGCATTAATTGTTAATAATTAATTTAATTTTCAATTGCAGTATACTGATTGCTTTTACATTTGATATAACAATTTTTTATGGGTCATACCTCATTTCATTATTTGTGCGTTGTAATTATATTTTATTATATTATTTTATTATATTTAGTATATTATCAACCTATTATATTTGTTGTGGATATATCCCTATTTCTGTTACTTTAGGATCATATATTTTATGTACTGTCTTTTGTATTTGTTGTATGTCACTTTTTGGCCACTTTCAACTAATCGTGACTATTAGAATTAATATTGGTTAAATGAATTGGATGGAGAATCAATCACAAACACACATGGACAGGATGCACAACGCAAATCCTAGAGAACATTGTACTGGCTTTGGGTCGAGACACCAGAACCTTGTTAGACTGCAAGAATGCAGTTTTCAGGATGTATTATGTATTTGTGTTATTTTATGTCATTTCCTGCCACAGTAATGAGGATGACTATTAGATCAAATTCATGACGGGACATTCATAAAAAGAACACGAACGCCCAAACCAGAATTCTGAACCAGGAACCTTTGGAGCAAGATTGTGAATTGACTGCTTTGTTAGTGATGCAGTTAAGGTGTACTATGCAGAAGAGATGAAGAATTATATATTTTTCGTACTCTTTGAAGTGAACGTTGTGAACTCATTTAGTTGCATAAGCCCTGAATTGAAGATCATGTCCGTAGATTGTGTTCTTTAATGTTAATATTTGTTGGAGCCAAATTAAGATGGGTAGAATAAGGCTCTAGGTGAAGCTTTCACTATAAAACTATAACAATTCTGGACCGAAATATAGTTTGAGGGAGGGAAGGTGCATGTCCGAATCATTTCTAGTGACACGTCTTTTTTTTTTTTTTTTTTTTTTTTCTTGATCAGAGTACACTATTTGATATTCATGTAGCTTCTCAATTGTCTTCATGATGATGTCAACTTAGAAGATATTAACCCCAGGAACTCTTATACCAAAGGCAAGGGTGCTAATCTACTCACATTTTTTAAAAAAATAAATTAAATATTAGATATAATTTCAAATGTACGTTGAAGTGTGTCACATCATCCCAAAAATAACAGGTCTGTTGTAGCATGGAGATAAGTTTATTGAGCTGGAATATTATGTTTAGACGTAGGTTCAGAAATATTTAAGGAAATCCTATGTATTTGTTATGGTAACAGACAGATTGCCACAAGGAGCTAGAATGCAAATTTTCTGACATGACCATTCTAGTGGTTTAGCTATAATCATCTCAAAAGTGTATTCTAAAAATTATTTTAAAATCCACTTTGCCAAATTTGCAACACCAAATCCTTTTGCTGATTCCTTTGGTCTGCCTGTTCTTAGAGAAGGAAGCCTCACGATTCTTCTGTCTTCAATGCAACATAAGATAACATAACATAAAAGCAATTTCACACAGAAGTACATCACAACTTGCCAACGTGCATATGGCTGTGTAAAGAGAAATCTTTCAGATATAAATCTCTTGTAAATCTGGACTTTTGTTGCACAAAATATCAAGAAACGCAAATGCCTTATCTTCAAAGACAATATCTGGCTAAACCAAAAAGATGAATTCCACAAGATAAACCATCGGAATTTCCATTCTACCTAATAATATTTCAGCACCAATCATTAAAAGACTACAGTAAATTGAAATGCAGTAGTGAGGGGAACTAATAGAGCAAACTTTGAAGGAGAATTTATGCACAGCATCCCTCAACTCTCCCCAAGACTGGAGTAAACATTCCCTCCCCTAATAATTTCCAATTGAAGCACTGACTAGATGTGCCAACAATATCGGGCACAATGGACCAATAACAAATCTTCAAAAGAGAGAGTAACTATTCATATAGTAGAAAGGGGAAGGCAATACAAAAATAGGAAATTGTAGCACAGACATACAAACATAAAAAATTATATTTCATCATATTCCCCTTTTCTCCTTACATAATCTTATTGCAGTTTTAAAAATTATTATTAATGGAATAACAGTTATACTGTAAAATTAAACTCACAACTAGATCTATCAATTAAGGTAATAAATTCAGACTTTACATGCAATGAACTAACTTTTCTATATGTCCTATCTGTGATAATATTTAACATTGCTGAGGAAAAGGGCATCATTGGCAAATTTCAACAACTTCAAAATAAATTTTTACTAGAATTCATAACATGTAGCATGGATCTTATTCAAATAACTTGTTATATTTTGAAGTTTCCATATCTCTTATTTTTGCCAATGTGTCTAAATGCAAGTGAAAAAGTTCATTTTCTAGTATTTCTAATTTTTTTTTGCCAACTCAGCTTTTCTTTCTTTCAGGAAAAAAATGAACTGAACCTCAACTTCCATGAAGATGCTTTGCTTTTCCACATAAGTAAATTCCAAAGTATTATCGTCCTGCTTTTTCTTTGTTAGATGTGAACAATAATTACAAATCCTTAGACTTGTATTTCATACTTGTTACCAATTATTTCTTTTGAAATTGGGTATTTTTTTACACTTACCTTTTTACATAGTAATATTTCATATAATTTGAAAGTAATATGTTACTGTATTGCTTTAAGTTGCTTGCCTAATTGTTTAATGCACATTTGGAATTGTTCCAAAGTGAATGCATGATCATAAGAATGACCACAGTGATCTCTCATAGTTGTGTGTTTGGTTTCCGTCCAAAGGAAAATGTGCCATAAATAATGTACCTTATTTGTAAATGCATCACATTGAGACATTACTAGACCTCAGATTTTTAGGCTCTAAAAAGTGTGCTTTGGGTTCCTAAAATAGGTTCTAAAAATCTTAAAATAGGTCCTAGAAATTGCTCGAAAAATCCTGAAGTAGGTTCAAAAAACTTTAAATAGTTCAAAGTTCTTGAAAAATGCTAATTGGGTATAGTCACCTGCAATGAAAATGGGACACCTATATCCTGAAATACACATTATCTTGCATAACATTATGTGTGTTGCGTAACCCTATGGTGATGGCAGATCTTATCATTGGAAATTTGCTATTAAAATCCACTCTTCGCCGTATAGTTAGGCAACAATCTTTTTTCATGTTATTCACAGTCAAACTCCGCAATTTTGTCTGTGGGGATCATCGTATATCCTGAAAATAATCTTTCCGTTTCAAACACGTTCGTCATTGAATTTTTTCATGACCAAACAAAGCGAATGCCTATGTGTGACAAAAATCCTGTAAAACCTTTAAAAATATATAAAACCTAAAAAAGGCTAGTTTTAGATGCATAAACCTAAAATAGGTTCTTATAAGCAAAATAGGTTTTTTTAGGTACTATAAAACTTCATCAGTTGTTGCATTTTTTAATGAAACGCTGACATAACGTATTATTTGTTACATACCTGTAAAGGCAAAAATAGGTTAAAAAACTAAAATCCGAGGTCTAGACATTACATCAAATAGTATTATGATATAATCAGTATAACTGTTTAAGTTCATAAAGTATTTTCAGTGTAAAAATTTATTTCTTGTGCCAAATTTTTAATCATGAGAATTACTTGTGTTATTCGGAAGCCAAAGATAATATGTAAAAACTTACATGAATGATATAAGTAGACATTTTTATGTAATTCTAAGTTCAATGTTGTTTATGATTTAGAAGGCAATTGAGGGCTTTCTGTTGAAGAGAATTTAGAAACAGTAAGAATGACTATTATAATAATTACATGTTATTTTTGTAAAGTATTTTTGCAGTATTGTTTAATTAAGGTTATTGGAAACAGGCAACTGTGTTAATATACACTAAACCTAAAGATCCTTTTTTTTAATTGCAGACTAACACAATACACCACAAAGAATGTTATTTCCTTAAACAATAAACTGCACAAATTACTTATCAAGGGTTTCTGATACTCCACAATCTTCATGTTATAGGACCACATCCATAGGTGTACATACAGGATCTGATTAGGGAGGGGAGGGGGCAAAAGTCTTGATGAAAGGTCAGTTGGGGAAAACAAAACTACTTTTTATCTCACTGTTTTCAAACTCCGTATTGATGCATACAAAACATAGGCATATCTAGAGTAGATCCTGTCCCTCAAAAATTCCATACCTGCATATGTTTAGGGTAATTTTAGACGTAATTAAATTTAGTCTTATTATTATTTCTGCATCATACCCCTGATGCAGAAATGGAATTCATAGTTACTCAAGTATAGGAAAGCTCAATCTACGCAAAATTCACAGCTCTTCACATGTTTGCATATTGAATGTATATATGCACAATATTTCTGAATATTTGATAGGGTATGAAACGCTGTTAGTCCAACTTTAAAATGAACTTCTACAGTCTTATAAAATTATCCTATCCTACAATGTTAGTCTTTTTTCAGTGATACAGGTACAGGAATCTTAAAGACCTCCACTTTGTCACTGACACATCCAATTAGATAAGAAATAATGCCCCTCTCATTGTTTGGAAGTTACATTGGCTTGAAAATGGTTTATTTCTTAGAGTTGTTTAACAGTGATAAAATCATTCTACACTAAGTTTCTAAGTGAAAATATTTAAGGGGGCAACTGTCTCCACCCTATGTGCATGCCTATAATCACATCGAAAGTTACTAGAATGTACCTTCAAGATTTCTGTAATAGTCTTTTAAAAAATGTTAACATAATATGTGGAAGTTTGTCCCAAAGTACATCACTCATGCAGCATAAGCTGTCATGTTAATAATAGAGAAGTAAACTAATTGTAATGTAATTTGTGTCTTAGATCAATAGCCTGCCAATTATGCTACATGGAGTGAAAAATAAGAAACGAAGCCTCTAGTTTCAAGACAAAGGTGTAAAACTATGTAGGGAACAATAATAGCAGGCTAGTTTTCATGAAGTAATTTGAATGTTCAGTGTACACCACCAAGTCAATTCTTTAGTCTGTGCCTTTGTAGTATTTTCAGAAATTAATTTACACAAACATTAGTCAATATGTGTATATAAATACATATGTGAAAATATTTGCTCATGTTAATATTAGTGGGGGTGCCAGTAAACTTCGTTGCTAATAAATATGAAGAGGTTTATGCTTAATGACTTTTCACAAACTACTATTTTCAACTCAATAATAAATATTGAAGAAATTATACTATGCGAAAACAAGGATAAACTATGGAGAAATACAATGTTAGCAATGTGGTTTTTGAAATAAAAAGTACCATCTTGACCATTTTTACATTGTCAGTATGAGGTATGTTCAACATAATGTTGCAACAGGAATTACAGTACACATTGTAACTAGAGCTGAGCCAATACCGATGCCAATGTATCGGAAAGTATCATTCTTTTATCAGTTATAGGAAGTACTTACCAGTTGTATTTGAAGTGGTGGATATTTATTGTAAAAGTTAGCAAGTTTGAAATGCAATACAAGCATTGTGTGGTTATGCCAACTGTAACTTTACACATTGAGATTGTAACAAAATCATCTATTATTTATGTGAAGCATGCAAACCTAAAATGGAGATATTGATGTCATTATCTTCATGTCCTACCATATTTCCTGTAAACTACAGTCAGCACTGGGCCGCTTGCCTCCGAGTCTCGTAGTGAATGTCACGGAATGCTCTGTAGTAGACAAGTACTTACAAACTGGAGGAGAAAACTTGTTGCAGTCTAGTACTCATTACTGTGTACTTTCATAGTTAAATGGAATGTGAGAGATATAGAGTTCTCATAGTATTTATCAGAATTCTTCAGTATTTCTGTGTACCATAAGTGTCACATGATGGTTCTTAATGTATCTTAAGTTTTTTATTCCTTATTTGTGTTTACATTGTTACTTTCTGGCAATACCATGCAGTATTTGTTCTGTGATGTGTTCTATTTACATTTGCATCACATATTAATGAAGCACTTATGTTATTTAAAAGTTATGTGAAAAATGGAGCACAATCCATGAGTTGTCAGTCAAAATAACAATTAAATAGAAATGTTGAAGTTGATTGATTCAGTTATTATATCCTGAAGATAAATCCTCTATTTATTCACAAGGTGCCTTAATGGAGACACCCAAACATCAACCTCTCTTCCACATAGTACACACTTTACTGCAGTTTGCAGACTAATGTGGCATCTGGACTCTCAGCCAGTGTAATCCTCTGTGAAGCCTGTGGTGTGACTTGTCCATGCATGTTTGTGAGTATCCTTTCATTAGTTTCATTTTATCACCCTTCATCCTTATCTTTGTAATCAGCCAAAAGTGACAGAAAAGCAGAGTCAAATAAAACAAATCAATCAATCAAGCTATTTTCTCATCCCCAACAGCTTGTACTTTTAAATCAAAAATATTTTCTGTGCAACTGTAAAGGTAAAGTTACTTCAGGCTCATTGCACCATACCATGAAGGTAAATGGGGAGTGGGTGTGGAGGTAGGGCCCGATACGTTCAAAATATTGACCATTTGTGGAGGTGTTGTGATCAGCACCATGCTCCCTCATGGTTGCTCCTGGGTACTCATTTAATTAGAGGTACCCATGGCTGCTTTATGCAGCAAAAGTTCTGTAAACTCTCACCTTAGATCACATACCACAGCTCCTTGTGTGACTATGTTTTATGATTTTTTATCAGTTTTCTACACCTACTGCAAATATCTTTTTAAAAAAATAAAAATGAGAAAATTTATTGGCAATCTGATATTTTCGTGAAACATTTCATTTGACACAATATTTATGTTTTATTTAACATTTGAATACCAAGTATTACTACATGTTATGTGTGTACATAAATAGTTTCTTTGGGAAATGATTATCCTACATGGTTTGTTAAAGCAGTGAAATGATAAATGCCTATCTACAATTATTGCCTTCTGATCAACATAAAATAATTACAGTACATAACATTTTTAACTTTTTTGGTAAACATTGTTTACTAGGAACATAAAAAGGAGGAAGCATTGTATTTAAAAACAGAATTTTAAACCATAAATATGGTTAGTTAAAATAAGCTACAATGAACATAAAATTCATGTAACAAATAATTAGATATAATTTACTAGCAAGAGCAAGAAGTTTTGTGAACATTTTAATTGAAATAAATGTAAAGCAACTCAAATGTACAGGCAATGTATTTAAGTGCATATTGTTTCTCTATCATTTGCACTTGTATTTCATATTTAATTCATTTCATTCCTGCAGCTTTCTAATAAGCATATTATTGTCTGTATTTATATTTGGGAAAGAATAATCAGTTGAATATCACGTATTTTCGTAAATAGTGATCCTATAAGGATAAAGTATTGGGAACAAAGAATTATAAGTTTGCGTGTTTTATGGGAGAAAAATACAAAAATGTACATTTGCATGTAAGTACGGAACTCATCGAACTTCAAAGAAAACTTTATGAGAAATAATAGTGTTAGGAACAAATATATTTAATGCACAAAGAAATAAGTCACATAGATCATGCACAACGAAGCAATAGATTAGTCAACGTTCCTTTTTTTTTTCATACCTTAGTAAACTATTTTTTCCTTATGCCCACACATTGTGAACATGTGGTATGTTTAAAATGAGTGACTTACATCCTATAATAATCCCTTAAGGAACAAATGTGATGTGGTAGACTTACCAAATCATTCCTCTCTTGCATGAAGTGGCTTTGGTCGAAACTTCTTCGAGAGACCCACTCTTAGAGATCGGAGAGGTACCCTTTGAACCTTCTCATCATCATTTGGTGTTTCTGCTGTGCTTTCTTTTGATGTTTGGGTGCCACTTGGTGCCACAAGTGCCTTGGCTATTTTTGGCACATTGTACCATGTGAATGCTCTTCGAAACACCTCCGGCTTGTTTTGGCAGACATCTAAATGAAGAGAGAGATATGTATAAAGATATTGGTACAAGAATTATAGAAATATAGACGAACCCATGTAAAAAAGAACAAGACATGATATTTTATGAATTATAACATAACATGGGTAGATGTTGTTTAAAATTGCATTTTTTCTGTTATTTATGTACAATTTTAATACTTTGACATTATCTTCACCTTTTTTATCTGTGCTTTGGTTGTAGTGTGAAACAAATTGTGACAACAAAATTATAAACATTACTGTAGAAATACACTTGAATCGGTGTGGAACTATTATAGTAGTCCTCAGAAATTACTCTCTAAGGGCATAAGCACTGAATTATTGAGTAAATAGCATGGTGCATATAAATTCAGTCTTGCTAAGGTTGGCAAACTGCATACATAAAATTTAGTAGAAACTAATAAGAGTTCCCAACTCTCTCAAAATATGATTGTGGATGCAGTTCACCCAGAAGAAACCTTCGCTAATCATCTTACAGAACATGTATTTCAAGTAAGAGAAAATACATATATATATATATATATCAACAGTCAAAAATTATAATAATGCAATTATTGGAATTTCTTATTCTGACGGAGCTAGCACATTGCACTATGACACCAGGGGTCCCGGGCTCGACTTCCGGCCTGGACATGATGTTTGTGAGTGTCCATTCATCAATTTCATCATATCATCACTCGTTCCCATCTTCGCAAAATAGCCAAAAGTGGCACAGAAGCGAATTAAAATAAAGCAAACCAATCAATCTTATTACTTTCATATACAGTGTGTGGCAATTGAACCTGACGGTTTTTAATTACAAATGAAAACAACAGTCAATTTGATCTTTAAGTCTATTATTAAGCTACATAGATAGTGTTTATTTAAAATATTAACAAATGTGTTTCAGCTCCCATATATTTCTCGTAAAGAATGGAAACACTTTCTCCATTTATCATTAACCAGAGCATTGTTTTCACATTTTACCTGTAGGAAAGTTCTTATAAAATTTCTCTTCCCATTCCATTTTTTTTTTGTGTAATTATATTAAGTCACATATCTCTTGAGAATGAAGTTGAGTGGTTAGCACACTACAATGCCAAGGGTCCGGAGTTTGAATCCCAGTATCGCTGTGGGTGTTCTTTGTGAGTATCCTTTCATCATATCACTCATCCTTATCTTTGGAATTAGCCAGAAATGGCAGAAAAGCTAAGTTATGTGAACCAAATCCTTCAAATCTTAGAGAATTAAAAATTCCAGCTGTCAGTCTGCCTAGATCTCCCTTTCGTTCAGGTCTTCATGCTCAGTGGAGCAAATTGTATCTGTTGCCTTTCACCAGGCGTGGATCCACAGGGAGGGCGATAGGGACTCCTAACTGCCACGTTTTTTGGATATTTCGAAGACTCAAAAGTTATGTATTTTATTACCCAGTTTAAAGCCTCGAGAATATTTTTTTCCTGAAAAGGGGATCGAACCCGTGGCCCCTTGAGAGAATAGGTTTTTGTCTATTTATTTTACTCCTCATCTTATCGTTCAGTTGACCGTGACAATGGGAGGAATTATGATAACGGCATACAATAATACAATAATAACCTAATTTTAACAATACACAAATCTGTAGAACATGGAAGTCAACTTGGTTCCTGTTTAGAGTACTATACGTATATTATTTATATAAAACAGTTCAAGTGTAGGTGAGGTGAGGTACCAGACTTAAATTTGCCCCTCCCAACTGTAAATTCATGATCTGCCACTGCCTTTGACAATAAGTGAAAGGTGAAAGCAATGTTGATAATTAGTGTTAATAACTTCATACTAACCTTTTAATTGTTCGCCATACAGGTCACTTGTTTCTTCTAAGTTTTCATCTGTCAAATCATTGTAAGTGTCTGGAACCTTCTGATCACTTGATGGTTTTTGTTCTATATGCTGTTCCTCAGGGTCCTGGATGAATTTGCATACGCCCTTAATTGAAGAGTCTGAAGACAATTTGCAGTGGGACTCTGCAGCAGCAGTAATTTTTTTAGAAGCAAGGTCATAATTTAAATCTGTCATTACTTCAAGTTCTTCGTTTTCCTTTAACTTAACGATCTTTCTAGAAATTGGTATCTCAAGATTCAGGGCCTGCAAATGCCTCTTTCTTACATTTAAATATCCTCCACTAACAGGAAGTCTTTCACTTGAAAAATAATTAATACAGTCGCAGCTATGTAACATATTCAGCAAGCCACCAAAATCTGTTTGAGTTGAAGAATCCGTTGGACGTATCAATGAATATTCATGGACTTGAATCTCCCGATCAACCCTCCTAACCGGTTCAACATCATTGAGATCATTTAAAACTGGTTCTAGCAATGATGTGTTCATCTGTTTCTCAGCTCTGGGCGTGATTTTCCTGTCTATAATGTTTTCTATGTAAAGTTGCAAAGAAGATTTTGTCGATTCATCTACTTCACCATGAGTCCGTGGTGATGTGGAAAATGAGGAGAGTGATGGTTCTTTCTCTATGCTGCGACTGTTGTTTGCCCCATTCTGGGTGCAACTTAGTGAATTTTGTGTAAGGGTGTCAGCATCGCTATCATCCAATGATGAAGATGAGGCAGATGAGAAAAGACTTTCATCATCAGGTGTTGCATAATATTCATTACCAGAATCTATACTCTTCTCTGTGGCATTGTTAATTTCTTCTTGAAAATCCATCAAATGTGATGAAATCTGTTCTCCGTTGTAACTTAGCACTTTACCCTCATCATTGGGTAGTATTGCATTAGAAATTTCACAATTTTCATAATCATTATTGTCTGCATATCGCAGATTTTGTATCAAATGCATATGAGTACTCTTATCTATGTTTTCAAAAGCATTGTGTGTTAATTTTACAGGAGACTCGTTTGCAGATGTATCATATAAATTTTCTGTCAAAGCATGCGATTCTTCTGTAAGATTTAAACCACAATGATCAGTGTTATCATCATTTTCATTCTTCTCCTCTCTGTGCAAAACTAAATCTAGTATATCCTGCGTGTTTTGTTGCAAAGGGATGCACTGGGTAAAGGTCATCCCATCTAGATCAAGGTCTGTCATAATGGGGAGAGATGTTTCGGAAATTTCACCACAGTGTGCCTGCACTCTTTCGTTTCCATCAATAGTTTGATTTATAGCTGCCTCATGTCCATCATCAAAGTTTTTTGAAGGAGAATCCTCTGTGGTACACTCACTCGAGGAGAATATATCTTCGCTGATTCTTTCCTTATTTATATTCTTCGTCAATTCCAACTGTACCACAGTGTTTCCTGGCAACCGGACAGAAGTTAGATATTCATTGATTATTTCTGGAGCTGGAAGATTTAGGCTTAATTGTACATCAGGGCTGATTTGATTTCCCTCGTTCACAGTGGCATCTTCTTGACACTGTTCTAATGAAGTATTATGAACTTTAGGTTCTTGACTTAGTAGTTCCGCATCTAAGCCATCTTCTGCATTGCACTCGTGAAACTCAGTGTTGCAATTTGAAGCATATGTAAGCATGTGTTTATTTACGTCTTCATGTTGATCAAGGATAGCTTGAATTGAATTCAGTGTTTCGTTTTTAGTTTGCACCTCAAGTTCTGTGGCAGTAGGAACAATTGATTTCTCTTCTATGGGATTGGCATTTGTCACAGAGAACTCAGCAGTAGAGCTGCAAAGCTTATCATCTTGAAAACATTTTTGACTGACTTCTTCACAGCCTGCAACATCCTTGTTCTCACTAGGGACAGTAGAAGTTACTCCATACATTGCAGGAAGAGGAATGTTGAGTCTGGCTGGACATGTAGAAGGCCAAGAAATTTCTTCATCTTCAGAATATGAATTTTGTGAAGACACCAGTTTGTTTACATATTTTGATGCTGTATTAGTATCTGAATCTCCAAGGCTGTTAGGAGCAGCATCAGGACTTGATGTAACATATTCTGAAATAGTAAACGAGACCATTAGCTTCTGTTATATTCTATGCTTTATTTAATCTAACTTATTGAAATCTACATTTCAAGATACTTAAGGGCATATTTATCTCAATTCTGTTGAAATGCATTCAGAAATAAAACCGTCTCTGATGTATTCTGTGTACATTATGTATTTCTCCATATGTGGTAGTTGCCACATTAATACCAGGGCCAACTACATAAACTGATAGGCAACCACTGTATTTTGGAATTTGGAATGGAGATCACACATTTTTAAACCTAACTAAACTTTTAAAAGTGGCATGATAATACATGAGACCATGTTGGCTACTGTGAGATAATTTAATGTAAACAATACAGTATCCTCATCTGCCTGGTGTTCAATCTGTTTTCGTATTATGTCAAGGCGTGAACTCTTGTTACTTAGAATCAGGGCACCAAAATTTTGAACAAGGCCTCCCCGATGGCACAGTAGTAGCATTGTTGCCTTGTAATCAAGGGGTCCTGGGTTCGATATCTGGTGGAGGCACATAGTGGTTCGAATCCCACTTTAAACTGTAGGGCCAGTCCCGATTACCCTTTCCGTTCATAAAGTGCACTTAAAACACCAAATCAAATAACATTTCATTGGTATTGTAAAAAAAGAAAAGTCTCTGTCTAAAATATTTGCATATTAGTACATTTTATAATTTTTCTGGTAAAAAGTTGTGATTGTACTTTTTAGAGAAGATGAAAATTTTAGAAATTAGAAATTTAAGAAAATACCCTAATAAAATTGTTGTTTTACTTTCATTTTGAGATGATATTTTGGATTCATTCTTTTATGCTTATTGGCTAGATAACTTTCATGCAATTCTTTGCAGAGTGGTAGAAGAATATTCCAGTGAGATACATTTTCCCCAGTTACGCACATGTAGAGAATACAGCCATGTGTCTCAAAAATATCTACTCGTAGAATATTGTGTAACACATGAACTGACTATCTCTTAGATGCAGACTTGATAGCGGATTGACAAGCAGTCACCGTGTCCGAAATACTAACTGCATCAGTGGCGTGCGGTACTAAATCAGACAGGGGAACAGGTGACCTGCACTTGCCCCCCTCCCCTCCCATACCCGTCGTAATATAATACAGTAGACAAAGTAAAATTCAACCCTTATTGAAATGAACTAAATACAGGGGTGCCCCCTCAAGGCCAATGGCGCATCCCCTCCAAATCATATAATTTGTGCCCTTAAACCATAACGTAATCCCCACAACGTATTTAATTACGACAGCGTGTCTACTGAAAGTAACTTCTTTCTTAGCTTTACTGAACACCATACTTGATCTGCCCCTCCTCCCTAAACAGGGAGCCCATCACTCAAGACCACCCCTAAAATCGTTTATCATAATCGAGAATATAGCTTGTCTTGTAATGCAGCTATAGTACATAAACTTCACATTCACCTCATTCAAGCGCCATGCATCCTAGTAACATATCATTGCGATCGAAGCGAGCAAGAAAATCTTTAAATCCATTCCTTTGCAGGCTTTCAATTTAATGGGATGTCAATACTTTCTTAAGATCCCGAGATATTTAGTCTTTATAAGCTTCTCCTTTGGCACGTTCGGGGTCGAAAACGTGTGGATATCATATCGCTTAATACAGTCTCCAAAATTTAATGTTCGAACTCTCTCTCCACTACAGAAATCTGGGGCCTCACCGATGGCGCTATGGTACCGTCGTCGCCTTATAATCAAGGGGTCCCGGGTTCGATACCCGGTAGAGGCACATAGTGGTTCGGATTCCACTTTAAACTGTAGGTCCAGTCTCGATTAGCCTTACTGTGCATAAAGTGGACTTGAAACACCAACTCAAACCAAAACCAAACACTACAGAAATCTCTTGACAATCTGAGATTTCACCAAAGTTTCCATGCCAAGTTTAGACTTACTGTTGATATTGAAGATTGGATTATGCCTCCTCCAAAAAATTATTTCTCAGTCTCAACACCAGAATTTCCGCGACTAAAATTAACCGATATGTCATCTGGTGGGATTTTCAGGAAGTATTCTAAGTAGGATACGTTGTGTTGAAGTCGATTAAAGCATGGGGAATATGGGAGGGAGTAAGGTCTACTGTTCAGGTTTTTTTTGCTCTAAATCGTTTTATGGGTCAAAACAAATTAAAAGTTTTCATGTGTTTCCACCTCGTGCAATCAACAAAATGAAATTTGTTAATAAATCAGGGAAAACGTAATTGACAGAAGATTAGTATGGGGGATATAACACTGCAATGCGGCAAGGAAATTACGAAGAATGCACAAGTCTGCTTACTTTATTTTTCGAGAGATAAATATATATTACCATGAGAGTAAAGTTTTAAATTGTACTTTATAAATAAAGCTTTTTTTTTTCGAAAAATCATGAAGCGTCTTACCCAATGCGTCCATGTATTACCGGTATTACGTATGTGTGAAATTTGGGACAGGTGCAAATCGATTAAGAGAGAAGATGAAAATAGTTTGAGAATTAATTAATGTCAAATGTAACCAGAAAAAAGTGGACATGCTAATGTTATTGTTTTATTCAGTATGATGTCCTTTTTCAGTGAGTATAGCCTGGTCATGAAATCGTGAATATTATTATTAAACCAGCCTTTCTCTTTCGAGAAAGAACTACAACGATATGTTTGCAATTTTCTCCTGTCCCAGCTTTTCAAGTGCAGGTCAATTTAAATTCCTTTATTTTCAAATAATTTCCGAGAACCCCAGTTACAACATGACGTGCAGATGATACAGCACTGCTTTGGATAACCAGTGCGTATACATAGTTTGGTCTGCATTTTCCGTGTTATTTTCGCCTATCATTATTAAATGCTTCGTTCTCAGTACAGCTTCACGTTTGTTAGAGTACCTGGAATTCACATCGCATTCCCAATATTTAAAAATAATGCGTAATTTAAACGTTTTCTACCATACCAGTCATGACAACACGCTGCTATTTTGTACTACTGCTGAATGTAAACAAAGATTTATCCTACTTAGAGCTGCCATATTGGAAGCGACGCTAGCGCTCAGGTGGTAATTTTAATCTCGAATAGTCTGTCTAAGACAATAGTAATACACAATAATTGTATAATTGCTTTCAATTTAAGGCTCAATTCTCCTCTAACTAAAATACCCGCAATAATCTAAGACCTAGAGTTGGATACTGTTCTTCCCAAAGTTTAATTCACAATCCC
The DNA here is from genome assembly GCF_977018435.1 of Lepisma saccharinum. NCBI lineage: Eukaryota > Metazoa > Arthropoda > Insecta > Zygentoma > Lepismatidae > Lepisma > Lepisma saccharinum. The sequence goes on from NC_139245.1 coordinate 41,854,304, forward strand.
CCCCAGAACCCCGTGTCAATTAAGGCCTAATATGTAACAGTTGGATATTTCTCCCCCCCCCCCCTTCGATAATACCCTTAAACACTTTCTTTTCTTCATCTAATGGATTAAATATGGTGCATTTAAGGTGCAAAATGTTTACATATATTTTGAAAAAAGATATAAATGTTGAATTTTATATTATTTGAAGGGAACCCCCCCAAATCTCGATAGCGCAACCTGCGCCATAATCCCCCCTGTTGGCACTCCTCCTGACCAAATAAACATACGATACATATGTTACAAATTGTCAGAAGTAACATACATGAGGCACGTTAAAATTTGGACAATAACAATGTTAAAGCATATATGATACTATAATGTAAAAATAACATTAAAAACAAAATTGTTGATGCGCAACAAATAAAATAATAATAAAAGCAATTTATGAGTGATCAGAAAAAAAAATGTTTTGTCGAAACCTGTTTCATCTCTCTATTTGTAGATTAAGTTGACTTTTTTGTAGAGTTGAGCATTCTTGTAATTCAAACGTCCTCAATGCAATAATGGCATTCAGATGGCCGAGTTTTTCATGACGTCCGCTAGATTTGTAGAAATTGTGACAAAACCCGAACTGTTCCAAACTCCCTTCTCGTGAACAAACAAGGACAACAATAATTTGCAACTGGAAGAGTATCCAGTTAATCATTTTACAGAGTTGTAGTAACTTTGTATAAAATGCCTTGTGTACGATTTCGTTTTTGTTTTTAATTCGGTTAGGGTAGGTCTTAGTTTGCTGTCTTTTCTGTAAAGTTCAATGAACTAAAAGCTTTCGTCTTCAGCCGGTCAAGCATACAACATTCTCAACAATCGCTTTCTTGTCCTGCCTCTGCGTGCGCCTGGTCTTGGGGCTGTTGGAACAGGTGGATGCGAGCTGTTCCCTCGGAAGCTATTTCGCAGCATTTAGCCAAGGCATTTAGCAGACGATTAATTGTAGAAGATTTTTCCAGTTCGTTAGGAATGTCAGACGCAATTTTGCAATGAGATTAGGAAACTATAGACTTACTACCCTCAAAACTATCACTACGACGCAATTAAACTTTAGCACATAGCAAAAACTCGAAGGAAAACGAATTCGCTGTCTCTCGTAGGGAACAGCTATAGAGTTCAGCTTCCGTGGTGGGACCACGAGGATCGTTTACCTTCGCGCCTACCCTCGTTCAAGCCAAGGGTCGGAAATACTCGGCGTCAGGCACTGTTTTTGTAGAGGGTGGAACGACGAGGGTGGGTGAAGTAAACAAACGTCCAGTCACGGTGAAAGTTTTCTTCGGCGTGTTGATTTCGGGAGAAAGAAGTGTTCTCATTATGTTAATATAGATAATTAAAATAGCTTCAGTGGGCGATAAGTAGGAGGGAACAGCCTGTTCCCTCTGTTCCATGGAGGGACCGCCACTGAACTGCATATATTTGTAAATTTTTCATCCTTCCATAAAGACACTTTCCCACTTGTTTTGGGCCAACAATTGAATGGAGAAAGCCTAGAAATGGTATGTTTTTTATGCTGTACACTGATTAAAAGTCATTGTTATTTCTCTATTCGTCACAAAATGAGATGAGTGAACAGATGGAAGTCACGTTTACCAAAACACATCATAGACATCACAGACAAGCTATAACTTGAAATTAACACTGGACCAACAAATTTAAAAAATAAGTGACCTCGTTGTGTTTGATTTAATTTATGTAAGACAATAAGTGTACAATTTTACTTGAATTTTTAATTTTTAATAAATAATGACGATGGTCAAAATATCCATGTGTAGTCATTCTAGGTAGAAGGAAAATCTGAAATCTCCTTTTCCCAATTGCTTGAAATTACTTTCCAACTTTTATAATCACATCTGCATCTGAAGATGATGTATGGAGGTAAATTTCTTGCCCATAAGGTAACTAAAACTGTCAAATTGTCTGCTTCTGTAATGCATTAACTGCACTAAATGAGATTGGATGTGTTACAGTCACACTAATTATATTCTCTGCGAGCAATACAATCAAATATATACATTTCATTTCTTTGTTTTATGTAGCTGCCTTTATGGTTGAAGTACATTGGGTAGCTGACTCTTTTTCCCTCCACCAAAGGTTCCAGATTCAAGTCCTGACCTAAGTATGAGTGTTCCTGTGTGAGCATCACTTCATTAATTTCATCTAATGATCATTCATTCTCATTGTAATGGTTAACCAAAAGTGACATAAAAGTTATGCACAATTAGAAAAATTTTAAAAAATATATTTCTAACTCCTGTTTTTTTTTCATCAGAAGAATTTATATTGGATCAGAATGTGCTTGCTCATTGGACAATTTTTCACCCTTCTTAGACTCAGAATAATTGTAAACAAAACAATTTTATAAGAAAAAAAGTTTCACTCCTCCCTTAGGTTTAGTTCATTAGGTATGTAATATTTTTTTCAAATTGTTCTCTACAAAAGAACAGTCCAGAATTGAATACATACCAACTTCATTGGGTCTAGTCTCTGCTAATGGACTATCACATCTTCCATTCGTTTCGGGATCATCATTTTCAACTATTAGACCTGGGATCACATTGTCATCAGCGTCTTCCTACAAATGGTACAAATATTACAATAAATTATTATTTCGGATCGAATAATCTGTAAAATTAGAGCTAAAGCGGAATTGTTTGCCTAACTCTAAGGCGATGAGCCGACTTCAACAGCAACTTTTCAATAGGAAATTCTTCTATCGTCTGAGAGTTAGGCAATACACAACGCATTGCGGGGAAGCCAGTATTAAAGGTTTTAAGTGTCCCATGTTTATTGTCAATGATTGTACATGCTCCTGCCGAAAAAAAGGACAACATCAAGGAAGAATTTGACAACAAACTAAACACCAAAATCTTACAGCATTCGAATGCATTCACAAATCATTTATCATGTAGACACATCCATTAAAAACCTCAATCTAATTCCCTTTTTGCAATTTTATTATTTAGTCTTTCTCAGAAAATGAAAATATATGCCAAATGTATCCAATACGAATATCTGGTCTGTACAATAATGAAGCCAAACTTATTAGAAAAGGTACATTTACTTTTGATATGGCTTGCATACAATCTCGTTACGCTGCATTAATAACACATTCCAAAACAATGTCCTAAACATCACCCCTTGATTTAAAATTACAACTTTTCCGTCAGAAACGATATCGGAACCAAGGAGCAGGTTATACATAGATGAGTTTGGTTTGAGATTGATGTTTCAAGTCCTCTTTATTCACAGTAACGCTAATCGGGACTGGACCTACAGTTTAAAGTGTGCCTCCACCGGGTACCGAACCCGGGACCCCTTGATTACAAGACAACGACGCTACCACTATGCCATCGGGGAGGCCCTTTATACATAGATGACACTTAGTGAGTTAGTACCTTTATGTTAAGAAACTTTCGTTTGCGTTGTGACGTAGGTCGCAGGTACTTAAGAATAGAATCCGATGACGTAGTGATAACTATCGCCTTGCAATAAAGGGGTTCCGGGTTCGATCCCAAGTCGATCCCACATTTTAAACTGTAAGTTCAGTCCCGATTAATCTATTAAGCATAAAGTAAACTTGACACAAACTTTGACAAAAAAGAACATGGACCAAAGTGCAGAGGCGCCAACTTAAGATAAATTTTGGAGGGGGCAAGATCGCCTATGCGCTAAGCGTCATTACCTTTAAGTTGTTGGGGGACATGATTGATTGATTGATTTAGTTTATTTTACTTCGCGTTTTGTGCCTCTTGCCTAATTTGCGAAGATGTGGATGAGTGATGAAATGATGAAATTGATGAATGGACATTCACAAATAACCAAGCCCAAGCGGGATTCGAACCCGGGACCCTTGGCGTCGCAGCGCGATGTGCTAACCACTCGGCTACAGGGTCCGGCTTGTTGGGGGACATATCTTACGTAAACAATACTCCCCCGATTATTGGGTAACACGTTCCTCCCACTGGGTACGCGTTTTTTTAAATTTTTTTTTGGAGGAGGCTGGAATTTTAAAGGTAAATATTACATATCTGCGATATAAGGGGGAGGGAATACATTGTAAAATATTTCCTAATTACTATTTTTAACCTTCGTTTTAAGAGCTGTTCAAAAACAAAAATGGTAACCAGAGATAATTTTAATGGAAGATCTCATTTACCTCTTTGGTTTTTACTAAGTTTGAAGCAAATTGAGAATACCGGAAGTATCTTCAATTGCTTTCAAATCTGCATACTCACTAATTTTGGCCTCGTAATCACGAATCTGCAGTTAAAATTTGGCGGTCACGTCTAGAAATTGCAAAATAAGTCGAAAAAAGTGGGTCCGTGAACGGAGAAAAAACCTATTTTTTTGCAATAATTAACGTTTCAAAACTATGTTTATGATCACCCTTAATTTTAACTATGCTTGCCTAACCTAACCTAACCTTTCCGTGAATGGGTCGTGGGGCAAACATGTTTTCCACCTTTACGCAAGATGCCATTTTCTCACATGCAAATCAACGCACTTACTTTTTGCACAACACTTGAGCAACGTTGGAACCAAGACCGTTGTGCGGAAAGGAAGACGTCTTCATATCGTTTCGATGTTATTGTATGGATAATCATAGCGGTAATTGTAATTTCTAGACGTGACCGCCAATTTTTAACTGCAGATTCGTGATTACGAGGCCAAAATTAGTGAGTATGGCGAATTTGAAAGTAATCGGAGATACTTCCGGTATTGTCAATTTATACCCTAAGTTTCTACTAAGTTTTATCAAAATTTAGGGAGCGTCTGCAGCCCCATCAACCCCCACTGCGTACGCCAATGTATCCTCCCTCCCTTCCCCTTCAGCAACGACGCCCGTGTTTACGAAACGAAAATTCTCTAGTGCCAGTTTTTATTTATGCACCATCAAGGTTTAGTTGGATGTAAGGTGACGCTTAGCCTATTTGGAAAAATAACGTAACAAGATTATTCTTTGTGCGAATAAAAGGAATCCGTCTCGTAAACACCCCTTCGCACGCCCCTGCCGTCTCCCCTGTCATTTTCGCCGATGACGTCCCTTCTCCTGATTGTTTCATTTGTATGTATCAATTTTGACTTAAGTCTGCTTTGTGAACAAGTGAATTCAACTTCGTTCTTGTAGAAACCTCTTTGAAACATTTCTGCTTTTTCCTCTACTATTGCCTATTGTATACCGTGATTAAACTATTCTGAATACAACTACCTCATACGAGACCAAAATCTCAGCTTGTAGCAAATTATCTTACAAAGTAAAAGTCCCTTAAACTACCTCCCAGTATTTTGTTCACTTTTGAACATTAAAAAGATTCTTATTTTTACGTAGGGAATCTGAAGCTCTGCTTTAACATTCCACTGGATATGATAGGATTAGTCAGTAGGCCAATTTTGTATATATTTTCTCTATGTTGTTCAAATTTTATCGTATTAGAAATGTATCATCCATAGTATCGACTCGATACTGTTGCCATTCGTTAACAAAAACACTATTATGTAATGCAACTTTCAAAAAATATATATTGTAGTAACAAGCACGATTTTTCTGCCATTAGTATGAGAGTTTCAAAACGATTCCTAGGCTATTGATAAGAAAGGTTCTTCGATTTATACAAATGACGATCATTAAGCCGGACGATATTTTACAAAACATATCACAATAAACAATTCAGAATACGTACCTTACAATACTTGACCTTTAAATCCATTGTTAGTAGTTGCTACTGAAATTTCAATGATCTTGTAGAAGTTAGCCTATATTTAAACTTGAAAGTGGACGTTAATTCATTTAAATCCCAGCATGCCCCACACACAGAGTTGCCAAATCAAATTTATCGCAGCTCTGTCTTAACGTTTTGCTTAATTTCTACTTGTAACAAAATTGTATACATTTTTAACACGTTTTATTTCCTGAAAAAAATATAATGATTTGAACATATTAAATAGCAATGAATTAATTATGGTAATTTCAGAAATTGCGTGTGTCGGCACATATGACCATTTAAATTGAAAATACGGTGTTGGTCCCTAATAGTTTATATTGGTAATGTAGGTAGTGGAATGCACAAGTATTGCCAAGCAAATTATCGATGGCCATTTTTATTAATTTTCCTTTTGCATCATACTTTTTAATTAAGGGTTGGATTTTTATGTATGTTGTTGTAGAGGTTGTTAGCAGCTTGCTTGGTCTTTTGTTTCAATTCTTGAAGCTCTCATTGCATAAAACAAAGAGAATGAACATGATGATGGACAATTTGCTTTGTAAAACTTTTATACCTCACTTTAAAAGTGGGCCTGTCTTAAGGCCGTACTAAAGGCAATTTTGTGGTAATTTTTCGATAACGGATGGCAGCACCGTTTGCCATGGCAACCGAGGGCCATGTTGCCAGATCTCCGCGTAAATATAACCAAGGTAGATACATACAGGTAGGTCGATTAGGGTACTCGATGTGAGATGACGCCATATTGGTTAGAGGTGAGTTAGTGAATTAAAAAAAAATAGTAGTAAATCAGGGAAATTGATAATCATGAGATTTTAGTTATATGTTCTTCTTACAGAAATAAGCAATATATCATCAGTGGAAGGTAGTAATAGTCGAAATATTAATATAAAATCCGTTGTTTTATATTAAGTATTTGTTTTAATGTTTAGAACGCAGAGAAGAAAATGCAATAATGAGTGTAGTTAAATATTAATATAAAATTCGTTGTTTTATGTTCAGTATTTATTTTAATATTCAGACCGCAGAGAAGAAAATACAATAATAAGTGTAGTTAATTCAAACACGAAACGGACCAAGTGAGGACAGTAATTGAAATAATTGAAAAATTTTGTGAATAAGTTTGAAGCAAATGCTGTGGTGACTCAGGCACGTATCCAAGGGGGCTAGAGCCCCCCCCTCGAAAGTTTTCTGTTTACACAAGATAAAATGAGGCTTTTTTGGTTTCTTGTGTGTGTGAAAAAAAATAATGTGACGAAAGTTTAAGGAGAGAAATGATTATCGAGGCAAGGTAAATTTTTCTACAACCCTGTAATTGATAATAGCACGTGTCCAATGTGGGGATAAGGGGAGTCGACCCCCCAGGAAATGTTTCAGTTTACACTAGATAAAGTAGGTTTTTGGCTTCTTGAATAATGTGACGATAATTTAAGGAGAGTAATAATTATCTAGGCAAGGCAGAAAATGTTCTATAACCCTGTAATTGATAATACATAATAGCATGTATCCAAGATGGGGATAAAGGGGGGGGGGTCGAGCCCCTTACAAGGGAAATCTTTCAGTTTACACTAGATAAAATTAGGTTTTTGGTTTCTTGAAAGATGCGACGATAATTTAAGGAGATAAATAATTATCGGGGGAAGGTAGAGAATGTTCCATAACCATATTATTGATCATAGCACGTATCCAAGGTGGAGATCAGGGGGCCGAGCCCCCGCAGGAAATCTTATCAGTTTACACTGGATAAATTAGTTTTTTGGCTTCTTGAATAATGTGACTATAATTTAAGGTGAGTAATTATCGATGCAAGACGGAGAATGTTCTATAACCCTTTTATTGACAATATTGCACGTAAACTTTTCTTGCGTTTTCATTGTTGTTGTCGCAGGGAGCGCGATCATTGTGTAAAGATTTGTCATCATTTGGAAGCTGCACAACAAAGCGTGCCACGAGTAGGACGATTCTTTGTATTATTTATTCTTTGGAAAGCGGGAAAGGAAACGTTCTTAAATAAGAGGTGGAGTCGAACCACTGGTAATATTAACGAAACGTTTTACCTGCGGAACGTTCTAGAATATAGTGAAGACGTAAATACCCGGCTTCAATTTCCCGGTTGATCAGTACAACAGAATCTGTTAGTAATTCGAAAATGAAGAGGACTAGTGAGACAATTTCCCGTAAACTACCGAAGTCTACTTCTAGTTCGTGTCCAAAGTTGAAGATATTGACGTCTGTGGAACTCTACGAGCCTCAGTGTAGTGCTAGTTCGGGGCATGAGCCGAAGAGATCGAAGGTCTAAAGTGAATATTTCAGGAGTACCGGATATTGGGGCGGTTTATTAAGACATAAATAAGTTGCACAGATCAACTGTAATTTTATTTGTGCCCGGGCCAAATTTCGAGTATGCAGTCCGAGACTTTCATGGGATAAAAATTACTTTTATTTAATCCAACTGGGTTTGACCCACACTCGAACACTTAACCACTACAAAGGGACAGCCGAAAATTACATGAATGTCTAGAAGAGAAAGCAGGAAGATGTTGGATATGTAGATGTTTTAGCGGAATTTTCAGGCTCTGCCAGGACCCGAACCAGGGTCTCTGGCATGTCGTGCCGTTGCTCTACTGGCATACCCAGGATTTTCGAAAGGGGGGGGGGGGTGTTACGTATACTTTTTTTTCAGTAGGCAGTCTTCATTTTGCCATCTTTCTCTGCCTTTGACGTTCATTTTTTTTAGAAATACTGGGCCAATGGAGGGTTATGACCCCCATCACGCCACTGGAGATAAATGAGTGAGCATTTTATCATATTGGAAGTCGAAACATTAGGTGTGTTGGGAACGGAAGGGTTTTCACTGTGCATTAATTGTTTCTCGATCCAGCTGTGTTCCAGAAGACTTCCTTTGTTTCGTGCCGATATATGACAAGACTGCGGAAGCTGTGACGGACAATTTTGAACACTTGCGAGTGCTTAGGCCTGAATATGAACAATTTGGTGGGTTTCAGCTTTTATAAGAGCTGCATACATGGGAAGACAAGACACATTAGTGGTGTTCAGGCTCGAATCAGGAAGAAATATTCGAGAACTGTGTGCATCCAGTTCACAGCCCACAGTTTGAATCTCGCATCGTCGAGTGGATTGTCCATCCATTGCGTAACAGCTTCGTGAAGACACTCAAAGACACCAAAGATGTTTTGATGCCTGATGAGAAGAAACGGACAAACACGTGATAAAAATGGCAGCCTTAAACGGTGGCTACTATTTAGGGGACAGTTGCTCCCCATTTTTTTGCCTCCGCACTATGGCCTCTTAATGCTAGGCCTTGTCTACCAAGAGAAAGTAAACTTTCCTTGCCCCCCCCCCCTCCCCGCTTTGACACCAAAAGGGCACCACTAGCCTTAAATATACACCTGTGAGGTTCTATCTATACCCCTTAACATAGGCGCCGACTCCATGCGGCTTGGGGGGGCTCGAGCCCCCCCAATGTTAACGATGTAGGGGCAGAGCCCCCTAAATAATTTGCTTAAGAGGATCTAATGTATTACTTTGCTTCTCTTGTAAAGTTTACTCTGAATTGTGCCACATGAACTTAACTTTAAATACACATTTGAAATGTTCTAGACCATCAACGCTGGGGTGCTGAGACCGCTAAACCATCAACCTTGGAGGCGAGCAACCCGGGACAGCAAAACACATGAGGGAGGTTATCTAAGTGTCCCACTCCGATTTCCGTGAAACTTGTTAGGTGTATAGAGGGCCCAAAGGAAGAAATACGTGTTTTTTTGTTTCTGCTAAAAAACGGCTTTAAGGGGCAACCGCCCCTCAAATGTCAAGATGAGGACAAATTGAAGTGGGGATCTGACCCCTGAGTCCCCCTCCGATTCCCATGAAACTTGGCAGGTGTATAGAGGGGCCCAAAGGAAGAAATACGTGTTTTTTGTTCTGCTAAAAAACGGCTTTAAGGGGCAACCCCCCCTCAAATGTCAAGATGAGGACAAATTGAAGTGGGGATCTGACCCCTGTGTCCCCTTCTGATTTCCATGAAACTTGGCAGGTGTATAGAGGGGCCCAAAGGAAGAAATACGTTCTGTTTAGGGGAAGTCGGAGGGTGAGACAGGGGTCAGATCCCCAATTCAATTTGTCCTCATCTTGGGTTCGCCTCCTCAAACAGTTTTTTACCCGAAACAAAAAAAAACACGTATTTCTTCCTTTGGCCCCTCTATACACCTAACAAGTTTCATGGAAATCGGAGGGGGACACTTAGATAACCTCCCTTGTAAGTATATACGAGTAATTATGAGTATTGTTAACAAACATTTTTACTAAAGAGTTCCAACAGACGATGTGCATGATCTAGGGGAGTGGATGGGACGTTCGGGCTACAAATGGCTCTCACATGCCATTCAGAACGAGATCATTGATGTATTAGGGAGATCTGTTTGTGAACAATTGACATTCTGCATTCGAACTGTGAATGAAAATTTTGATATTTTTAAGGAATTCGTGGGCTTTAACGAGATTCCGAACACTGAGGCCAAAACTTTAAAAAAGGGAGGGAGTGAGTCATTCATTAATTTATTTCAGTGATCAGAGCCCGCCAATAATTTTGACAAGTCGGCGCCCCTGCCCCTTAAAAATATATTGCCCCCTCCCCCCGAAAGGAATTTCTGGATACGTGCCTACGTTGACTGTAAACTTCATTTTGTATGACAGTAGTCTATTTCTACTTTTGATTGGAGACTTTATACTCTGTTCCAACTATCTCTGCTGCAGCAAGGCTGCACATAGCGGCAGAGAAGGGGGTGGGGGATCGAGTGGGCAGAGCGAAGCAGTACACGATGCTGCGAAAGCTGGTAACTACAGCAGCTTTCCGACGTTCCGCGCAATCTCGTTCCCTCTCACGTGTTCATTGGTAGAGCCGTCTCGCGTCACTACTTGAGCAGAGACTTGCTTTCGTTCGCTCGCTCCAGCGAAGTACTTTTCTTGTGTATGGAGCGATCGTTCAAAATATTCTTGGGTAGAACGCAACGCAACGCACCGTGATTTCATTGTTGAAATGCCATTTTCAAGATAATATTTTCCACACCCTGTATTAGTAAAATGAAATTAAAGATAAAACACATTTTCAGTTCTTTCAATTATAAACATTGTTGAAAAATGCTTAAAAGTGTTAATGTTAATTTTTCCACAAGGCCGTAAATTTCAGTTGCCTAATGTGTTTTTCTTGCAGAATTCCAATTGATACAAAAAAGTGTTCCATTTTCTCAGGATGACGATACGACCAAATAATCTTTGCTTATTGTCAATTGTGAATATTCTTCTGACGAAGACCCTGTTGGAGGGTGGAAACGTTACGTTTTTATGTATATATTTTTTAATACTATAAAAGCTTTCCTTCGTCAACATTTTAATGACATGAAAACAAGGCTTAACAGTGTTACAATGGAAATTAAAGCTCAAATTACTATACTTTAAGAAAATTA